>NC_080080.1:53698108-54327393 GCF_949987535.1 Balaenoptera acutorostrata | reverse complement strand
AAAATTTTCAAATCCTTTGACTCAGGTCTGTGAAACTAAACCCCAGCTTACTAAAGTTGTGGGTGGGTAGGCCTGTCAACATTTCCCAAAGTCTAGGAATTGAGAACAGTCAGTATTATAATTCTCCTAAGTAGCTCAATAGACAACCTGTGTCACTATGCATTTGTTTTCTATAGTCCACAAGATAAACCCTTCCAAGTCAAGGGCAACAATCATAGCAGATGGTAAATGAACACTTGAGAAACCAACTTTGGGATTTCATTTATCTTTTCAACTAAGAAACAGCAATAGTGTATGAGAAGGCCAAGAAAGTTGGGGAATCATATCTCTATTTAGACTTTGAGGATGAATTTCTAAATAGGACCAAGCGACTCCCCTGATATTTGGGAAGCTTGGAACAATATGAGCTGTCTCTCATATTCTATACACCTTTATGTCCCTTACAATATGTATGGTGTACATGGTGGGAATACACTATCTGTTCATTTAAAAATAGACTTAAACAAAGCAGAATGGACAACTTGGAACCCCTTTCTTCCTACTGGTGACATTGTGATGAAGATGGTGATAAACCAGTTCCTCTAATTAGCTCACAGTAATAACAACTCACTGCACCTTCTAGTTACAAAGTATTTTCATAATCCCGAGCTCAACTGCCTGTGAGGTCATTGCCATTATTATCATTTCCATTTTTAAAATAATGAAACTGAGACACAACAAAGATTTTGAGAAACATCTTCCAAAGTCACAAAGGTAAGTAGGAAACATAATAGGAACTTAAAAATGAGTTTTCTGACTATACACCCAAGCTTCTGAGGAATCTAAATTCCTTAAAAATTCAAGGAGTATGTAAATAGAGAGTAGTGTCTTATTAATCCTGGTCAATGAATATACATTTCTTATTTGGAAACTGGCAGAGAATTATGACTCTTATTTACCACAATTGCTTTGAAGCATTCACAGAAATTTAAACTGTTAATAATTGAGCTTGGTAATTGAGCTTGGTAGGCTGAAGCACTTGGAAAATGTGTCACGAGTGAGACAAAGAGCAGGCTGAAAAGCTCATTAATCATTGCTTTCCTTTCACTGATTACAGAAGAGTA
This sequence comes from Balaenoptera acutorostrata, assembly GCF_949987535.1. Taxonomy (NCBI): domain Eukaryota; kingdom Metazoa; phylum Chordata; class Mammalia; order Artiodactyla; family Balaenopteridae; genus Balaenoptera; species Balaenoptera acutorostrata. The sequence goes on along the minus strand of NC_080080.1, from coordinate 54,326,290 downwards.
AGAAGCTCAGTGCTGCTAAAATAAGGCTACAGAATTTCTTTCACAACAACACATGGTCCCTGAATTTCCAGACAGAACATCTTTGAGTCATGATTGAAGTCAAATATGATTCTTTCAAAGCGTTTTCTTGTAAGTAATTTTATTAGTAAAACAATGGTAAACAATATGTGATGTTTCTATGTATGCATCATTTTGGCTTAGATGAAAGCAAACAAATAAAAAGATGTATCACTTCTATCTCCCCACACCAAAAATTATTTTAAATAACATCATTTAAAATACCAGTCAATGCTTCTTTCATAAATCCATACACAAAACGAAAAAAAAAAAGAAGAATAATATATTGAAACAATTTTTGCATTTGTGTTCATGTGGAGTGGTAAAAATTCTTATACTATAGGTATGATAATAGTGTAATAAGGTTATGTGACTGTCTTTTTAAAAATATCAGAACTTGTATTTCCAAATAAGTGTTAGACTTTCTCAAACCTTTTGGAAATAAAGTGGAATATAAATACACAAATGAAAAGTGAATGATGTTGTCAGCTCACCATACATAATATTATAACACTTCCATTGCTCAAGTTGCTTCTATTCCCCTTTTAGAATAACTTTCAAAGTCTGTGGCACCTCATTTAAATGAATGTAATGACAACGAACGCTCATCCTTTTGGCAGTCTTTTATTTTTGAAATAATATAAAAGTCATTTGTTTCCAATTCTGGTAAGTTTGGGGAGTCTATGGAGTTGTATTTAGAAGTCTATTTCTCACAATCAAAGAAATATTAACTTGAGCATTAACAAAAGAAAGACTTAAACAGAATGCCAGTCCAGACCCGACAGGTATGGGTTTTCAACTTTCAAGTGTTTTTATTGTTGTTGTTGTTGTTTCTCTCTCTCTTTTTTGGTCAGGAGAGAGTGGTGTAATGTAGAGGAGCGGGTGTATTTTCAGTATAATTTTTCCATGGTCTTCTGTCCAAAGAGCAAAAGCTATTCAAACATATATCATTTTTGGATTTCTATTGTCAGGAATGTAGGTTAAAACACAAGTATCATTCCCATTCACAGTAATAAACTGAAAGAGAAGCACTAGGTGGATTTTCTAGGACCATTCAAGGAGCTTCTCAATTAACATTTCCTAAATTCTTGCACCTAAAAACAATACCACACTTTTCTGGTGAATCTTCCTAAGACAAGACCTGTAATATTTTTGAGTAATTATGAAGAATGGGAGAGTCTAAGTTAAGAAAAAATAACTTCTCTGTTTAAAATTTAATTTCATTTGGAATTAAATCACCTATTCATTAAAATTTTAGTATTTAGATTATACTGGATATTAGGTCCATAATACAATATACACACTGTCCATGTGAAATAGCCCAATGAACAGAGCCTTTTCTTTTTTCTAAAAAGTAATATTACTTTCTATCTACATGGAAAGTTCTGGAACCCAATATTAGATTCTTTGTTAATGTGAAGAATCTTTACCTCTTTAAAACAGTAGATTGTACCACTGACTCTCAACCCAGAGTACACATGCTCAACCTCCCTGTGATGGGTCATGATACAATAGCTCTAGAAAAGGTTCTTTTCATTCCACAGCATCAACCAATGGACCAGAAGTTTGAATAATTTGAGATATGATTTCACAGAAAGTTGAGAAAAAGAAAAATTGCAATGACAAGTGATAAAAATGAATGAAATATATGAAAAAAACAAGATTTTAATATAATAATTTCTCTGCTGTTGATATACTTCCCCCTGCTGAACAAATTCTTCCTGCTTGATATTGCTCTAATTGAAATGCTTTGGTACACCTAGATTGAATTTTTAGTTCATCCAGGAGTCCTCGTGGAACACAGAGGGGAAAAATATCACCAAATTGTTATCTGTGTCAACAAAATGACTACTCATTACTACAGATTCTGCAGGGGAAAAATTCGGGCATACTGATTATTTGCCATTATGTCAAACCAATGTTGTGTTGTGATAGTGCTTTCTCTAGCCACCACAACTAACAGTACTAACAATCACATTTTTTCACTATGTGCCAGGCTCATCCCCCGAGGAAGGGACCACTGTTATTCTCATTTTACAGGTGAAGAAACTGAGGTCCATAGTGGTTAAATTATATTATCAAAAAACAGAAATTTTCATAAGAAAAACAGTCTGTCAAGAACAAAAATGAGGGATTAGGAACCAAGATGGCAGAGAAGAAGGACGTGCTCTCACTACCTCTTGTGAGAACAGCAGAATCACAACTAGCTGCTGGACAATCATCGACAAGAAGACACTGGAATTCACCATAACAAGTACCCCACATCCAAAGACAAAGGAGAAGCCACAATGAGACGGTAGGAGGGGTACAATCACAGTAAAATCAAATCCCATAACTGCTGGGTGGGTGACTCACAGATTGGAGAACACTTATCCCACAGAAGTCAAACGACTGGAGTGAAAGTTCTGAGCCCCACATCAGGTTCCCAACCTGGGGGTCTGGCAATGGGAGGAGGAATTTTTAGAGAAAGAGACTTTGAAGGCTAGTGGGATTTGACTGCAGGACTTTGACAGGACTGGGGAAACAGACACTTCACTCTTGGAGGACACACACAAAGTAGTGTGCACATTGGGACACAGGGGAAGGAGCAGTGACCCCAGGGGAGACTGAACCAGACCTACCTGCTAGTGTTGGAGCATCTCCTGAAGAGGTGGGCAGAGACTGTGGCTCAGCGTGGGGACAAGGACACTGGCAGCAGAAGTACTGGGAAGTACTCCTTGATGTGAGCCCTCCCAGAGTCTGCCATTAGCCCCACCAATGAGCCAAGGTAGGCTCCATTGTTGGGTTGCATCAGGCGAAACAACCAACAGGGAGGGAACCCAGCCCCACTCATCAGCAGTCAAGTGGATTAAAGTTTTACTGAGCTCTGCCCACCAGGGCAACAGTCAGCTCTACCCACCAGCAGTCCCTCCCATCAGGAAACTTGAAAAAGCCTCTTAGATATCCTCATCCACCAGAGGGCAGACAGCAGAAGCAAGAAGAACTACAATCCTGCAGCCTGTGGAACAAAAACCACATTCAGAGAAGCATAGACAAGATGAAAAGGCAGAGAGCTATGTACCAGATGAAGGAAAAAGATAAAACCCCAGAAAAACAACTAAATGAAGTGGAGATAGGCAACCTTCCAGAAAAAGATTTCAGAATAATGATGGTGAAGATGATCCAGGACCTTGGAAAAAAATGAAGGCAAAGATCGAGAAGACACAAGAAATGTTTAACAAAGACTAGAAAAATTAAAGAACAAACAAACAGAGATGAACAATACAATAACTGAAATGAAAACTACACTAGAAGGAATCAATAGCAGAATAACTGAGGCAGAAGAACAGATAAGTGACCTGGAAGACAGAATAGTAGAATTCACTGCTGCAGAACAGAATAAAGAAAAAAGAATGAAAAGAAATGAAGACAGCATAAGAGACCTCTGGGACAACATTAAATGCAACAACATTCGCATTATAGGGGTCCCAGAAAGAGAAGAGAGAGAGAAAGGATGTGAGAAAATATTTGAAGAGATTAGAGTCGTAAACTTCCCTAACATGGGAAAGGAAATGGCCACCCAAGTCCAGGAGGTGCAGAAAGTCCCATACATGATAAACCCAAGGAGAAACACACCGAGACACATATTAATCAAATTGGCAAAAATTAAAGACAATAAAAAATTATTGAAAGCAGCAAGGGAAAAATGACAAATAACATACTAGGGAACTCCTATAAGGTTAACAGCTGATTTCTCAGCAGAAACTTTACAAACCAGAAGGGAGTGGCATGATATACTTAAACTGATGAAAGGGAAGAACCTACAACCAAGATTACTCTACAGGGCAAGGATCTCATTCAGATTCGATGGAGAAATCAAAAGTTTTACAGCAAGCAAAAGCTAAGAGAATTCAGCACCACAAAACCAGCTCTACAACAAATGCTAAAGGAACTTCTCTAAGTGGGAAACAAAAGTGAAGAAAAGGACCAAGAAAAACAAACCCCCAAAAAATTAAGAAAATGGTCACAGGAACATACATATTGATAATTACCTTAAATGTAAATGGATTAAATGCTCCAATCAAAAGACACAGTCTCGCTGAATGGATACAAAAACAAGACACATCTATATGCTGTCTACAAGACACCCACTTCAGACCTAGGGACACATACAGACTGAAAGTGAGGAGATGGAAAATGATATTCCATGCAAATGGAAATCAAAAGAAAGCTGGAGTAGCAATACTCATATCAGATAAAATACACTATAAAATAAAGAATGTTACAAGAGACAAGGAAGGACACTACATAATGATCAAGGGATCAATCCAAGAAGAAGATATAACAATTATAAATATATATGCACCCAACATAGGAGCACCTCAATACATAAGGCAACTACTAACAGCTATAAAAGAGGAAATTGACAGTAATACAACAATAGTGGGGGACTTTAACACCTCACTTACACCAATGGACAGATCATCCAAAATGAAAATAAATGAGGAAACAGAAGCTTTAAATGACACAATAGGCCAGATAGATTTAATGGATACATAGGACATTCCATCCAAAAAGAGCTGATTACACTTTCTTCTCAAGTGTGCACAGAACATTCTCCAGGATAGGTCACATCTTGGGTCACAAATCAAGCCTCAGTAAATTTAAGAAAACTGAAATCATATCAAGCATATTTTCTGACCACAACGTTATGAGATTAGAAGTGAATTACAGGGAAAAAAACATAAAAAACACAAACACATGGAGGTTAAACAATACGTTACTAAATAACCAAGAGATCACTGAAGAAATCAAAAAATACCTAGAGACAAATTACCATGTAAACATGATGATCCAAAAACTATGGGATGCAGCAAAAGCAGTTCTAAAAGGGAAGTTTATGGCAATACAAGCCTACCTCAAGAAACAAGAAAAATCTCAAATAAACAATCTAACCATATACCTAAAGGAACAAGAGAAAGAAGAACAAACAAAACCCATGGTTAGCAGAGGGAAAGAAATCATAATGATCAGAGCAGAAATAAAAGAAAACAATAGCAAAGATCAATAAATGTAAAAGCTGGTTCTTTGAGAAGATAAACAAAATTGATAAACCATTAACCAGACTCATCAAGAAAAAGAGGGAGAGGACTCAAATCAATAAAATTAGAAGTGAAAAAGGAGAAGTTACAACAGGCACTGCAGAAATACAAAGTATCCTAAGAGACTACTACAAGCAACTCTATGCCAATAAAACGGACAACCTGGAAGAAATGGGCAAATCCTTAGGAAGGTATAACCTCCCAAGACTGAACCAGGAAGAAATAGAAAATATGAACAGACCAATCACAAGTAATGAAATTGAAACTGTGATTAAAAATCTTCCAAAAAACAGAAGTCCAGGACCAGATGGCTTCACAGGTGAATTCTAATCAAACATTTAGAGAAGAGCAAACGCCCACCCTTCTCAAACTCTTCCACAAAATTGTGGAGGAAGGAACACTTCCAAACTCATTCTATGAGGCCACCATCACCCTGATACTAAAACCAGACAAACATACTCCAAAAAAAGAAAATTACAGACCAATATCACTGATGAATATAGATGCAAAAATCCTCAACAAAATACTAGCAAACAGAATCCAACAACACATTAAAAGGATCATACGCCATGATCAAGTGGGATTTATCCCACGGATGCAAGGATTCTTCAATATATGTAAATCAATCAATGTGATGAACCATATTAACAAGTTGAAGAAGAAAAACCATATGATCATCTCAATAGATGCAGAAAAAGCTTTTGACAAAATTCAACACCCATTTATGAAAAAAACTCTCCAGAAAGTGGGCATAGAGGGGACCTGCCTCAACATAATAAAGGCCATATACGACAAAATTACAGCAAACATCATTCTCAATGATGAAAAACTGAGATTTCCTCAGTTCCTCTAAGATGAGAAACAAGACAAGGATGTCCACTCTCACCACTAAGATCAGGAACAAGACAAGGATGTCCACTCTCACCACTATTATTCAACATAGTTTTGGAAGTCCTAGCCATGGCAATCAGAGAAGAAAAAGAAATAAAAGGAATACAAATTGGAAAAGAAGAAGTCAAACTGTCACTGCTTGCAGATGACATGATACTATACATAGAGAATCCTAAAGATGCCACCAGAAAACTACTAGAGCTAATCAATGAATTTGGTAAAGTAGCAAGATACAAAATTAATGCACAGAAATCTCTTGCATTCCTATACACTAATGATGAAAAATCTGAAAGAGAAATTAAGGAAACACTCCCATTTACCATTGCAACAAAAAGAGTAAAATACTTAGGAATAAACCTACCTAAGGAGCAAAAGACCTTTTCAGAAAACTATAAGACACTGATGAAAGAAATCAAAGGTGACACAAACAGATGGAGAGATATACCATGTTCTTGGATTGGAAGAATGAATATTGTCAAAATGACTATACTACCCAAAGCAATCTACAGATCCAATGCAATCCCTATCAAATTACCAATGGCATTTTTTACAGAACTAGAACAAAAAACCTTAAAGTTTGTATGGAGACAGAAATGACTCCAAATAGCAAAAGCAGTCTTGAGGGGAAAAAACAGAGCTGGAGGATTCAGACTCCCAGACTTCAGACTATACTGCAAAGCTACAGTAATCATGACAATATGGTACTGGCACAAAAACAGAAACATAGATCAATGGAGCAAGATAGAAAGCCCAGAGATAAACCTACACACCTACAGTCAACTAATCTATGACAAAGGAGGCAAGGATATACAGTGGAGAAAAGACAGTCTCTTCAATAAGTGGTGCTGGGAAAACTGGATAGCTACATGTAAAAGAATGAAATTAGAACACTCCCTAACACCATACACAAAAATAAACTCAAAATGGATTAGAGACCTAAATGTAAGACCAGACACTATAAAACTCTTAGAGGAAAACATAGGAAGAACACACTTTGACATAAATCACAGCAAGATCTTTTTTGGTCCACCTCTTAGAGTAATGGAAATAAAAACAAAAATAAACAAATGAGACCTAATGAAACTTCAAAGCTTTTGCACAGCAAAGGAAATCCTAAACAAGACAAAAGACAACCCTCAGAATGGGAGAAAATATTTGCAAATGAATCAACGGACAAAGGATTAATCTCCAAAATATATAAACATCTCATGCAGCTCAGTATTTAAAAAACGAACAACCCAATCCAAAAATGGGCAGAAGACCTATATAAACATTTCTCCAAAGAAGACATACAGATGGCCAAGAAGCACATGAAAAGCTGCTCAATATCACTAATTATTAGAGAAATGAAAATCAAAGCTACAATGAGGTATCACCTCACACCAGTTAGAAGGGGCATCATCAGAAAATCTACAAACAACAAATGCTGGAGAGCATTTGGAGAAAAGGGAACCCTCTTGCATTGTTGGTGGGAATATAAATTGATACAGCCACTATGGAGAACAGTATAGAGGTTCCTTAAAAAACTAAAAATAGAATTACCATATGATCCAGCAATCCCACTACTGGGCATATACCCAGAGAAAACCACAATTCAAAAAGACACATGCAGCCCAATGTTCATTGCAGCACTATTTACAATAGCCAGGTCATGGAAGCAACCTAAATGCCCATTGAAAGATGAATGGATAAAGAATATGTTGTACATATATACAATGGAATATTACTCAGCCATAAAAAGGAACGAAATTGGGACATTTGTATAGACGTGGATGGATCTAGATACTGTCATACAGAGTGAAGTAAGTCAGAAAGAGAAAAACAAATATCATATATTAACGCATATATGTGGAACCTAGAAAAATGGTACAGATGAACCAGTTTGCAGGGCAGAAATTGAGTCACAGATGTAGAGAACAAATGTATGGACACCAAGGGGGGAAAGCGGTGGGTGTTGGGGTTGGTGGTGTGATGAATTGGGAGATTGGGTTTGACATGTATACACTGATGTGTATAAAATTGATGACTAATAAGGACCTGCTGTATAAAAAAAATAAATTTAATTTAATTTAAAATTTTTTTAAAAAATCCACATTTATCTTTAGTGGATGTGTGGTTATAAGTCCAGTGTGAAAAATAAAAATACCTTGAAAATAAATTAAAAATTATTTCATAAAAAAGAACAAAAATGAACTATGTATGTACAAATAAAACTGAGATACTCAAGATAAACATTCTTCCAGATTAAGTGGGCTACAAGCCTTATGCTCATCTGAAATCTTGTCATAAACAAAAATAATATACTATTTCTCATCAAACAAACTTCAGCTTACACTGAGAGACTATATAATCATACATTGCACTGAATAAAAATTTGAATGTACAAATATGCATTAAGGAAGTTTATTGTTTAGAAGTTAAAAAAGATGACTCAAATGGAATTTTAATGAGAATATTGGGGAAAGAATAATTTTTACTAGCAGGAATTGAATAAATGTATTTGTTGAAATCAGTGAAGGGGTCACTGTCTGCCTTTTATTTAATTTACAACTCAAAAACAAATTCTTCTGGGCCTTGATGATGCTCACTTGTTGGAAGAATTGTTAAATGATTCTAAGTGATTTCATGTAACTCATTACTCTATAACATTCAACAATTACTGAATTCTTAATATTAAGAATTATCTACCTATTATGGTTAAAGTTGGGTTATGTGATTAAAGCTGCATTAATCAAGAACTAAAAACTATTCCAAGTTATTGGCAATATTAAATGATAGGTTGTATTGTAAAATTACTGAAGAGTATTATGCTAAGTTTTATAGTTTTCTTAAAATGAATGTTTAGTTTTTCTTCAGAAATAGTAATATTGAGGTTATGTATAAATAATACATGTAATAAACAAAAAGCAATTAATAATTTTAAATGGTAGATTATTAACTGTGGCCTTTTTGACAAAGTTTTATCTTTCAATAAGAAAGAGGAAGACCACTTAAAGCTGAAATGTTTAGGAAAGGATTCCTAGAAGACAGGGAAGTGAGATGAATATACCGGGCAGTCATTAAATAAGCTTTGGATAAAAGAGAGGAAGCCAGTCACAAAATCATAGCAGAAAAACATGAACGTAGTTTCTATATGTAGATGCAGCTTTAAAATATTGATGTTTTTATGACTAAACATTATCTGTAATCTAAAATTAGTTCAAAATTTTGCTTTCAAACTTCACTGATAGGGAGGAGCAATTGCGTTGTATTAGTAATTGAGTTTTACATTATACTTAGTCTGAGTAGAGCATGCTTATTATTTCTATTATATGATTTGTGGTTACTATGTCTTACACTAAAGTCTCCAATTCTTTTTTTTAATTAGATAATTTTAGAGATTTGTGCAACAAAATTCAAATATGTATTGCTTTTTGAGGAGAAACAAGGGAAAAAATTTTAATATTCTTGTCATTTCTAGATTATTTATGAAACTAAACATATAATTTTAATTAAGTAGGTATAATTAGTTTTTTATCTTGATTTGGTAGGGAAAATATCTTTGAATACAGAAGATAATTTTGCAAAAACAGAGATGAGTGGGGAGAGAATGATTTGCAAAGTAAAATTTAGTATTGTTTTTTACCATTTAGAGAAAGTAGTTTCAAGTGAAACAGTTTCTTTTTCCCCCTTTAAATCCATTAATCATAGGGAAAGAAGCATAGGAGCAGAACAAGTAAAGGTGTTATAGATTAATTTCTGTATCACAAGAAGCTACAGGGGAATTCAAAGTAAGTGTGATATCACAACATAAGGCCCTTTTACACATCCTTTACTTTCAAAAATTTCTTTGGAAGCTTGGAAACTACATTGTCATTGATTAATTGAATTTCAGAATTAAAGGGGCTATGTTTTATAGATTTTCTTTTATATATAATTTAAACCACAGTTCCATTCAGCACATCTTCACAAATACAAACAGCAAATAATTAAAAATCTGCTTCACTTTCTTCTAAATCTCATTGTTGCCCTTGTTCTCTAAGCCAGTGTTTGACTTTTTCCAATTTCTATACATGCTCCTTAAGCAAAAGGCCAGTCAGTGTGACTCCAGCTGGTGCATGAACTAGAAGGGGCTTCTTATATCACCAGACAGAAAGCCTTCAGGTGAAGGCACAGGTGCCATGGCAAGGAGTGTCAAGGTAGCACAGTGATAGAGAATGTACAGAATGAAATCAGAACTGGGAAGAAAGAAGCCTGCTGCCCAGGGGTGTTCCCAGTGCTAATTTGTTAGATTAATTTAACCGTGTAGCATATCAACAAAAGTAAAGCAAAGGTGCCTACTCATTCAATAAGGTGCTGTGTGTGTATCTTCTTAATATATACACACATATAACAGTATAAATATATATATCTTCTTGAGTTATATAATACATATACATATGTACATATATAACAGTGTGTATATATATGCAGATATATATATATATTTACATATACCGTAGCCCTCCCTTATTTGCGGTTTCACTTTCCACAGTTTCAGTTACCTGTGATTAATGGTTGTCTGAAAACATTAAATGGAAGATTTCAGAAATAAGAAATTCATATGTTTTAAATTGCACACCATTATGAGTAGCATGATGAAATCTCACACCATTCCACTTGGCCCAGCCCAGGATGTGAATCATCCCTTTGTCCAGTGTGTCCCATCCATTAGCCACTTGTAGCCATCTCAGTTTTATTAGATCTACTGTCACAGTAGCACAGTGTTTGTTTAATTTATAAATTAAACTTCATCATATGTATATATGTATAGGAAAAAACAGTATATGTAGGGTTCGGTACCATCTGCAGTTTCAGGCATCCACTTGGAATGTATCCTGTGTGGATAAGAGGGGACTACTGTAAAAATATATATATATATATATATATATATATATATATATATATATATATATATATATATAGTAAATATATATATATAGTAAATATATATATATCAAAAATAAATATATATATATATACTTTTTATTATTCCTAAAGTAGAACATGAACTTGTTAAAACTACAGAGTTTTTCTCCTTGGATAACTTTTTGAGATAAACTTAAGAACTATATTTGAGCACACCAATTTTTCCAAAAAAAACAATAATCAAAGAAAAAAACTAATAGTAGAGTTTTTAAAAATAACTTTCCTATAGAATTATCTCCTATAGAAATAAAGAATTTTGTTAATGTTTGGGAGAACTTACCATGTGAAACCCATCTAGAATTCTAAACATTGAACGCATCACAGTAGCATGGCAGTAACCTAATCTATTGTTTTTTTTTTCAAAAATGTAAAATATTTGTTTTCTGCTATTAGATACTTTGGATAGTAAAAAATGTAACATCTGAATTTTTTTCAAAATGGAGTGATGCATGCAAATATTTAGCAATATTTACCTAAAATATTTCTTTTTTCCCCACATTAAACTTTGTTTAAATGTTCTCAAAATTTTGAGAAATTAGCTCTCAATTAGAGATGCATTTGATGTGTATGTTTTAAAATATTCTAGAAAATAAAAACAAGGGAATAAATAAATGAAACAAGAATGGCAAAATGTTGATAATTACTGAATCTTGGTGATGAGTATATGGAGGTTTTATATGTGATTCTCTCTGATTTTGTGTGTTTGAAAATCTTCAAAGCAATTTTTAAAAATTTGCTACAGCTTTTTACTAAGTTGTTTCCATTTAGAAATACAGATTTCAGAAACTAACAACAACCATAAAACAAATGATACACAAACATTTTTCCTTCTAATTTGTACAATATACTGTTATCATCCATCTGTTTTATACCATTTAATTTAGTCATTTGAGAGAAACATTTCTGAGGTCATTCTTCTGATTTAGATTGAATTGGCTGGAGATCTAGGAAGGTTGTCTCTTGCAGTCTCCTGCAGCCTTCCTGGCAGTGTCTTGAAGACACACACAACAATACAAACATATATTTACGTGATAATGTCTCAACATCAGGACCATTATCTGCTTTCAAGAATTTGAGTCCTTCTTCCAGCTTCTTACCAGGATGGCCATCTTCCCGTTAAGCCAAATAAACTTTTAAGCAATGTGAGGAATACAAAACCAAACATGAATACAGAGCTAGCTCTGCTCTGGCCTGGATGGTTCAGGAAGATGACTTATGCAGTGAAGAAAGCTGTTGCTGTTGGTGGGCATTCTTGCTGTCACTAGCCACTTTGCAGACTCAGTCTCAGTGGTAAAGCTCATATTGTCTCCTGGTGAACTAACTATGCTTACCTGTCATGATATTATTTAGCAGACTTCACTTCAGTTGACCTTTTGACTGGACCAAAGGCAAGTACTATACTTCCTCTTAGAACACTAGTCTCCATAAAGCCCATGGGAATGACTTATTCCAAGTTTAAAGATATTCTGGAGGAATATATAGTCGATTTTGTAAGTTAAGTTGGTGATGTGATGTAATCCAAAATTCATCTCATGAGTGAAAGCATGTCAGAACTTACCTCCAGCATTTTGTCACAATTTGAAAAGAAAATTGACATAAATGTTACCTGTATGCATTGTAGTTAGCTTTTTAAAAGTAATTGCTGACTCTTTTGACAATTTCCTCATATCTTGTGAGGCTCTAGGGTGGCTGGGTAGAATATATTTGCTAACGGCAACTATCATTGTTTTAAAATGTGTAAACTAGAGTAATATTCCTTGAAGTACCAGCCATAAATGCAATAAAAATGAAGTATCTGTAATCAGACTTAATAATAATTCTCTATGTCCGAGGGCTCACATAGTGTTTGCAGGTCTCCAATTTGCACAAAGAGATGTTAATGGTGATACTATACTCACAGCCATTTTCCCAAGACTAAAGTAGGTACATGAGGAAGACCTTCTCCATCTCAGCAGCCTCCTTCTCAAATTTCTTGACAACTTACTTCTTGATTCTATTAATCTCTTTTTCCAGTTCCCAAATACATAATATGTCTATTTTAATATCCAGAGTTTTTATTAGTCCTCTGAATGTTTGCATAAAATCATCATATTCAGTCTTTGTCCGTATTATTCACATAAAACATGGTGTATGGATCAAGGAAGACAACAATACTATTTCATTTTGCAGTTTACTAACAGTTCTTTGAGCACTATCTTTGGTTTGGAGCCACAGACTTAAGGATGAACATTTTTTAAACGAAGGATATACTGTTAAAACCCATCAGAATGACAAAATAACCCAAAATCAAGTATATAAAAAAGAATTGAGGAAATCAGGGCCAGAAAAAAATGAAGATTTGGGTTGTCATTTGGATAAGGAAAGAAAAGGGAGTGATGGGATAGAAATTACAGATATAGGTTTAGACTTGATTGAAAGAAAGAATTAGCAGGAGCTCTTAAAATGAAATGTGGTGCCCCAGGAGGCAGAGAATATTCTATCACTGGAGGTGTTTAAGGGAAAATGAGATGAGCATCTGTATGGAAAACTTTGAGCTATTTGTCTAGATAACTTCTAAGGTCTCCTCCAGTTGCAAAGTCTCTGATTCTTTCATCAATTCTGAATTAGTAAACAGAGCACTCTCTTGCAAACAAAACCGGCCACGGGCTTCTTTTACAACAGCAGTGGGGAAAAAACAATGTTCTCCAAACTCTAATGTTATCCAAACATAAAAACTCATTCTTTTCGAATTATGGTTTTCTCTGGGTATACGCCTAGGAGTGGGATCACTGGGTCCTCTGGTAGTTTTATTTTTAGTTATTTTTAGGAACCTCCATACTGTTCTCCATAGTGGTTGTACCAATTTACATTCCCACCAAGAGTGCAAGAGGGTTCCCTTATCTCCACACCCTCTCCAGCATTTATTTTTTGTAGATTTTTTGATGATGGTCATTCTGACCTGTGTGAGGTGATACCTCATTGTGGTTTTGATTTGCATTTCTCTAATGATTAGTGATGTTGAGGATGTTTTCAAGTGCTTTTTGGCTATGGGTATGTGTTCCTTGGACAAATGTCTATTTAAATATTCTGCACATTTTTTGATTGGGTGCTATGTTTTTTTGATATTGAGCTGCATAAGCTCTTTGTGTATTTTGGAGATTAATCCTTTGTCAGTTGCTTCATTTGAAAATATTTTCTCCCATTCAGAGGGTTGTCTTTTCTTTTTGTTTATGGTTTCCTTTGCTGTGCAAAAGCTTTTAAGTTTAATTAGGTCCCATTTGTTTATTTTTGTTTTTATTTTCATTACTCTAGGAGATGGATCAAAAAAGATCTTGCTGCAATTTAGGTCAGAGTGTTCTGCCTATGTTTTCCTCTAAGAGTTTTATAGTGGCTGGCCAACATTTAGGTCTTTAATCCATTTTGAGTTTACCTTTGTGTGTGGTGTGAAAGAATGTTCTAATTTCATTCTTTTACATGTAGATGTCCAGTTCTTCCAGCACCACTTATTGAAGAGGTTGTCTTTTCTCCATTGTATATTCTTGCCTGCTTTGTCATAGATTAGGTGACCATAGGTGCATAGGTTATCTCTGGACTTTCTATCCTGTTCCATTTCTGGTTTTGTGTCAGTAGCATACTGTCTTGGTGACTGTAGCTTTGTAGTGTAGTCCGAAGTCAGGGAGCCAGATTCCTCCAGCTCCATTTTTCTTACTCAAGATTGCCTTCAGGGCCTTTTGTGTTTCCATACAAACTGTAAAATTTTTTGTTCTAGCTCTGTGAAAAATGCCATTGGTAATTTGATAGGGATTGCATTGGATCTGTAGATTGCTTTGGGTAGTATAGTCATTTTGACAATATTCATTCTTCCAATCCAAGAACATGGTATATCTCTCCATCTGTTTGTGTCACCTTTGATTTCTTTCATCAGTGTCTTATAGTTTTCTGAAAAGGTCTTTTGCTCCTTAGGTAGGTTTATTCCTAAGTATTTTACTCTTTTTGTTGCAATGGTAAATGGGAGTGTTTCCTTAATTTCTCTTTCAGATTTTTCATCATTAGTGTATAGGAATGCAAGAGATTTCTGTGCATTAATTTTGTATCTTGCTACTTTACCAAATTCATTGATTAGCTCTAGTAGTTTTCTGGTGGCAACTTTAGGATTCTCTATGTATAGTATCATGTCATCTGCAAGCAGTGACAGTTTTACTTCTTCTTTTCCAATTTGTATTCCTTTAATTTCTTTTTCTTCTCTGATTGCTGTGGCTAGAACTTCCAAAATGAGGAATGGATAAAGATGTGGTACATATATACAATAGAATATTACTCAGCCATAAAAAGAATAAAATGATGCCATTTTCAACAACACAGACAATTATCATATGATATCACATATGTGGAATCTAAAAAAAGTACAAATGAACTTATTTACAAAACAAAAGTAGAGTCACAGATGTAGAAAACAAATGTATGTAGGGGATGGGGGGCATAAATTGGGAGATTGGGATTGACATATACACACTACTATATATAAAATAAATAACTAATAAACACTTACTATATAGCACAGGGAACTCTACTCAGTATTCAGTAATGGACTATTTTGGAAAAGAGTCTAAAAAAGAGTGGATATATACATATGTATAACAGATTCACTTTGCCATACATCTGAAACTAACACAACATTGTACATTAACTATACTCCAATAAAAATTTTAAGAAAAACAGTTATATGTACCAAAAAATTGAACAAAAAAAGTAAAAATAGATTAAAAGTTAACAGAAATTTTAAAATAAATAAAAACTGTTTCTGTAACATCTTTAAATGTAGGTTTTGCTTAATTGTTCATTAAAATCTCAAAACATTAATTCAAACTAATGCTTTCACAGAACTAGAACAAAAAATTTCACAATTTGTATGGAAACACAAAAGACCCCGAATTGCCAAAGCAACATTGAGAACGAAAAATGGACCTGAAGGAATCAGGCTCCCTGACTTCAGACTATACTACAAAGCTACAGTAATCAACACAGTATGGTACTGGCACAAAAACAGAAATATAGATCAATGGAACAGGATAGAAAGCCCAGAGATAAACCCACACACACATGGTCACCTTATCTTTGATAAAGGAGGCAAGAATATACAGTGGAGAAAAGACAGCCTCTTCAATAAGTGGTGCTAGGAAAACTGGACAGGTACATGTAAAAGTATGAAATTGGAACACTCCTTAACACCATACAGAAAAATAAACTCAAAATGGATTAAAGACCTAAATGTAAGGCCAGACACTATCAAACTCTTAGAGGAAAACATAGGCAAAACACTCTATGACATAAATCACAGCAAGATCCTTTTTGACCCATGTCTTACAGAAATGGAAATAAAAAACAAAAATAAATAAATGAGACCTAATGAAACTTAAAAGCTTTTGCACAGCAAAGGAAACCATAAACAAGACCAAAAGACAACCCTCTAAATGTGAGAAAATATTTGCAAATAAAGCAACTGACAAAGGATTAACCTCCAAAATTTACAAGCAGCTCATTCAGCTCAATATCAAAAACACAAACAACCCAATCCAAAAATGGGCAGAAGACCTAAATAGACATTTCGTCAAAGAAGATATACAGATTGCCAACAAACACATGAAAGAATGCTCAACATCATTAATCATTAGAGAAATGCAAATCAAAACTACAATGAGATATCATCTCACACCAGTCAGAATGGCCATCATCAAAAAATCTAGAAACAATAAATGCTGGAGAGGGTGTGGAGAAAAGGGAACACTCTTACACTGTTGGTGAGAATGTAATTGATAAAGCCACTATGGAGAACAGTATGGAGGTTCCTTAAAAAACTAAAAATAAAACTACCATACGACCCAGCAATCCCACTGCTGGGCATATACCCTGAGAAAACCATAATTCGAAAAGAGTCATGTACCAAAATGTTCATTGCAGCTCTATATACAATAGCCAGGAGATGGAAGTAACCAAAGTGTCCACCAACAGATGAATGGATAAAGAAGATGTGGCACATATACACAATGGAATATGACTCAGCCATAAAAAGAAATGAAATTGAGTTATTTGTAGTGAGATGGATGGACCTAGAGTCTGTCATACAGAGTGACGTAAGTCAGAAAGAGAAAAACAAATACCATATGCTAACACATATATATGTAATTAAAAAAAAAAAAAAAAAGGTCATGAAGAACCTAGGGGCAAGACGGGAATAAAGATACAGACCTACTAGAGAATGGACTTGAGGATATGGGGAGGGGGAAAGGTAAGCTGCGACAAGGTGAGAGAGTGGCATGGACATATATACACTACCAAACGTAAAATAAATAGCTAGTGGGAAGCAGCCACATAGCACAGGGAGATCAGCTCGGTGCTTTGTGACCACCTAGAGGGGTGGGATAGGGAGAGTGGGAGGGAGGGAGACGCAAGAGGGAAGAGGTATGGTAACATATTTATATGTATAACTGATTCACTTTGTTTTAAAGCAGAAACTAGCACACCATTGTAAAGCATTTATACTCCAATAAAGATGTTGGGAAAAAAACACAAAGTAATGCTTTGAATGCTGGGACTTCCCCGGTGGTCCAGTGGTAAAGAATCCACCTTCCAATGCAGGGGGCGCAGGTTCAATCGCTGGTCAGGGTACTAAGATCCCACATGCTGCGGGGCAACTACTGAGCCTGTGAGTCACAACTAGAGAGCCCACATGCCACAAACTACAGAGTCCACATACTCTGGATCCCACGCACCACAACTAGAGAGAGAAAACCTGCATACCAGAACTAGGGAGAAACCCCTTCCCCACAACTAGAGAGAAACCTGTGTGCTGCAACAAAGATCCCCTGTGCTGCAACAGGCTCAATGCAGCCAAAATAAATAAATTAAATAAATTAAATAAATAAATAAATAAAATAAATATTTTTAAAAAGCAAAGCAGTTGAATGCTTATTATTTTCACATATTAATGAGCTCTTCAATAAAATATGTTTCTAACATATCATATATAGCCCTAACGTATTTCACATGTATAAACTCCCGGGTGTATATTTAATCCCAAGAATAGAAAGGGTTATTTTAGAATATGCCAGTGTTCCTTTAGGCTACTATTAACAGCTTTGATGGTTAAGAACACCATCTTTGACTCTGAGTAGAAATGGGTTCTTGTTCAGGTTGTGCCACTGACTTAGCTATGTGAACTTCTGCCACCCAACCTTCCTAACTGAACCAGTTTCTTCACCTGTAAAACATAGATAATATCACCATTTATCTTGTATTATTATCATAAGTTAAATACAATAATGCACAAAAAGTACCTAAAATAGTCTCGATGATAGCAATTATTCAATAAATATTTTTTGCTATTATTGCTGCTGCTGTCATTGTTAAAGTTTAACCCAAGAACATGAAGTAAGTTTTTACATTTTACAAATCTTCAAAAGTGTAATCTAGGAGTTCCTTGATATTCCAGTACTCACCTGCATAGCAGTTCTCACAAATTAGAACATTTTCATTTTTACTTCATTCTTATTTTCAATTCTATGACAAATATTTGGTCAATGTAATAAAGAAGCAAATTTTCAATGGGAAATTTTTCAAAATTGCTATTATAGATTTATGCTTCATATCATCCTAATAAACTTGAAGTAGCACATTATGCTTAGTCCCCAGGTGTGACCTGAAAGTTGTGCTTGACCTCATCATACACTGTTACACAGTAATTCGAAGTATCTAGCAAAGTATAATTGATAATAATAATAATAATATTATAATAATCAATATCAATTATATTAACAAATATTAATAAGGTTATGTTTTATTCAAAGAAAAATTATTTTATTAAGCTAAAATCATTTGCCCAAATTTTCTGCATAGGACTTTTGCACAGAAGTAAGATTAATCAGCTTCTTAAAAAAGTTTTCATAGCCACAGGCTTTCATGAATGAATACATGTTCAATGGTAGAATAGAAAAGAAGTTCAAAACACATATATTTTCTCTGATTTTTGCAGAAATTATTTCCAAAGAATTGTGAAAATTTTTAGGAATTAACAACTTGTCATCAAACACATTAAAATTCTCTATTGATATGATTCATCACATTTATATATATATATATATAACATAAAATTTTACATGTTATATATGTACATATCTTCCATTACCATACCAATTTTTCCCATAACCCAAAGGCAACCTATATTAATAGTTTATTATCTACTATTTCAACCCTCTCTTTTTCCCTCTGCCATCTTGGTACAGTGTATAAAGAATTTACTTCAGCTTGATTCACTTAATCTCTCGAAGGGCTCATTTTAAGAACATACATGTAGCAACTTTATCCCCCAAATTCAACATATTTTAAGAACTAAAGCTGCTTTCTAAAAAGGTAGGATAGAGGAAACAGAGAGGGTATGTTTCACTCCATTAAGTGATAACATCCAGTTCTTACAAATTAATTAATTAATTTGCCAATCTTCATAATATTATTGTAAATAGGTAGAGTATAAAGTCATGACTAGGGATTGCATTGAATCTGTAGATTACTTTGGATAGTATAGACAGCTTACAGTATTAATTCTTCCAATCCATGCACATCAGCAATATATGGAATCTAAAAAAATGAACTCACAGGAAAACAGAACAGAATGGTGGCTGCCAGAGGCAAGGGGTGTGGGGTGAGCAAAATAGGTAAAGTGTGACAAAAAGTACAAACTTCTAGTTATAAGATAAATAAGTTCTGGGCATATAATGTACAGCATGGTGATAGTTAATAACAGTGTATTGTATATTTGAAAGTTGCTAAGAAAGTAGATCTTAAAAATTCTCTTCACAAGAAAAAATAATTTGTAACTATATGAGTTGAGGAATGTTAACTAAACTTATTGTGGCAATCATTTTGCAATATATATGTATAAAAATCATTATGTTGTATATCTTAAATTAATACAATGTTATATCAACTATATCTCAATAAAACTGGAATAAAATAACATCACGGCAAATATTCAGACATTGAAGTGGAAGCAATAAGGAGGAGAGGTAAGAAGAGGATAAGTATGAGTAAAAGCAGAAGAAGAAAATTTTTCCTAACCCCACTTAGTAAATCAAAAGGAAAATTCAGATGATAACCCAAGGCTAATGATTTCTGAATTCACATTTTATGTAATATCTTATTCACTCTTCTTGTAATATGAATTTTTTTACAGAAATAGCTTAAAATTTCTAAGCTTTTGATTGAAATCATAAAAAGATCTAAATTTACTCATTAAGTTCTATGCCATTAGTATTATTTTTCAATGTATTTTCCTGTTCAGTGAGTCATGGACCAACATATAAGAAATATTCATGGAAGACAAAGTATTCAGGCCAAAAACACAGCAGATAAAAGCTCAAACAAAATCTTTGTAAAAACCTTAAAATTAATTTTGGTTCTAAAACCTCTTTCAGATTGTTCAGAGAGTGAGAAAGAGAGAAACTAAGGGAACACTATCATTATTTTCAAGCACAAATTTAAGTATTACAAAAATTCTTTTTAAATTATTCTTGCGAGTCTCAGGAATATAGACTTGTGTTCAATAAATCTGTGAAGAAATACAGGAGGCTTCATGGCCCTTGAGGTGACAGCAGAGCATAGAGGTTAAGAACCTGGACCAAATTCAAGCTCCACTACTTTCTAGCTTCATGAAATCGGGCAAGTCCTCAACATCTCTGATTCTTAGATTCCTTTTCTATAAAATGAGGATAACGATAGTACCTGCCTCATGGGGTTGTGATAATGCATGATAATGCTTAACAGAGTGCCTGCCCATAGCAATTATTATTAACTAATAAGGTTATCAAAATTAAGATCTCTTAAGCAAAATAGATGACCATTTTACTTGCTTATTCATGGATAAGCAACAAACAATTGCTGCTTCAAAAGAGCTTGACTCTAGGGATTCCAAAAAAAGCTCCATGATTTGACAGTCCATCAAGCAAAGCAGAGGGAAAGGAATCCTCTAGAGAAAAATTGCCTCTAGCATAAAAATGCCCAGCTCCAGCTCTGCATTTTATTAACACATTGGGAAAAATTTAAAGTAATCTGGTAACACAGTTCTTAAAATGAGATTTTTCTCACATCTTTTCAACAGTACCTTTCAACACTCAAGTAAACATATTCATTTAGAACCTAGTCTACCACAAAAAGCAAATCAGGAAAGAAAATAGTTTTTCTGTGTTTTCAATCCAAGTCATCACACGAGAATACGTCAGTAATTCTCAAAAAGTGCCATGAATATAAAAATTACCATTTTAGAGACAGTTGTCTGAATAGTTTCATGCTGTTTGTCAGAATCAGAAATTAAGTGATTCTTCCAGAAAGCTAGAGAATAAAATAGATGAGCTCCCTTCACATTTGATGATGTGGAATGGGGGAAGAGAAGTGCAGTTTGTTCATCAGGTGTATTGAAATGTTGAAACTTTGCAAAATACCTTATAAATAAATGTCTCAGAGGCATGAAGTGATTGTTATTAAAAAGTCATTCTATAGGCCAAGTATTTGACCTTTTAGTTCTATCTTTTGAATTCTATCAAAACTCTAACCTTGGGCTTCCCTGGTGTCGCAGTGGTTAAGAATCTGCCTGCCAATGCAGGGCACATGGGTTCGAGCCCTGGTCTGGGGAGATCCCACATGCCGCGGAGCAACTGGACCCGTGAGCCACGATTGCTGAGCCTGCGCGTCTGGAGCCTGTGCTCTGCAACAAGAGAGGCTGCGATGAAGAGTGGCCCCCGCTCGCCGCAACTGGAGAAAGCCCTCGCACAAAAAAAAAAAAAAAAAAAAAAGGAAGACCCAACACAGCCAAAAATAAATAAATAAATAAATTAAAAAAAAAAAAAAACTCTAACCTTACAAGTTCTAGCCCACAGTAAGTACATTTCATCAAATAAACAACAATCTTATATGCAAAAATTACAATTTGTATTGTAGTCATGGTAAAAAGCAGACAAAACTAATTGACTCATTCAGAGCCATGCAGGCTTAACAGTGTAGGAGAAAGAGTTAGCCAAACTGGGCTTGAACACTGATGACACTTTCCATTACCTCTCCACTCTGACATCTTAATCTCTTTGAAATTCAATTTCGTCTTTGTCAAATGTGCATAACAATATCTACTTTCAAAGTTACTGTGAGAAATATGCAAGCTGCACGTGAAGAGCCTGGCACTTCATAGGCTATCCACAATCAGATGTAAAAAGAAATCCCACATTTTCAACAATAATTGGCTGCTTAGAATAAGCTTTGAAATTTATTGATTGTAGAGTGCCACAGGTGTCTTCCCAGTAACCTGGTAAAGGGAATTTCCTGCTTCCAAACACATGCAGATGAACATAACTGAATTTTTAATAGCATGGACTGTCCCTGTCAGGAAACTGACTGCCCATGCAAGACTCCAGATCAGTTAGGATCCTGCAGATGCTCACTGGGTAGGTGGTACTGTGAATGAGAGCTGAAACCAAAAGGCAAGACGTAGAGTAGGCAATGTATCAGGTCTTCAGAAAGGTCTCATGTCCACTGGTTCAGAAATAATATTAGAAAAAAATAGGCAAGGGCTTATTATGGGAGGATGGAGGAAGAGAAGTTGTTCCACCTTTATCTGAAGCAGTCCTGAAACCTTTTATTCTAAAGATCCTAGACAGATTCATGGAGATCCACATCATCTCTAGAACAGCCTTTTGTTAGCCAATAAACGTAATGACACAAAATCTTTGTCTCTTCATCGGATGGAAGAATTCTTGCAGTACTATTGCATCTCTAACTGATTGTTTAGTTGACTAAAAGTCCTAAAAGAGAACTTTGATCTTCTTTTCCAGCTACAGTTTATGTTTTTGTTATACTCTCTCTTACAGCTCAGGGTCAATTACCCAGTCACCCCTCTATCTAGAGGATATATATTACTCTTTCTTACTTTCTAAACATTCATTTCTCCATCCTACCATCTAGTAGCTACTTTCCTTTTCCTGCAGCTGGTTATAATTAATAAATTATAAATTAGACACATCTCAGCTGTTTTCTCTTAGCAACATGTTAGCAATGACTCTTTGTGGGAGTTTGGCAAAAAAGATTTCTTCAGAAATGTTTCCAACTAAAAATTTAGTAGTTACCAAGTAATAGAATCCAAATCTTCAAACTTGTCATTTGTGGGTGAAAGCTGAAGCTGTGAGGATGTGTGTCTAGAGACCCCTCTCAGTTTAAAGAGCCAACACCCGGAACCAGTGTCTAGGTCTTCTGATTCTTGGTTAGTTTTTGCATTGCTTCTCCTCTTAAAAGTTCAGTATAATTTAACAAAACTCAGAACACTTTTAATAGAATTGCATAGAAATTTGGAGGAAAATCGATTCCATCAGATAGGCTTAAATGAGACAAACAAAGACAGCTAGACACAAGAATCATAAAAATCAGTGAAGAGTGGGAAGAGGATGGATGATTTGAGTCAATTCATTATATCATGAGCTGCATCCTTGATATAGTCCCTCAAGAGGACACTTATAAATGTCACCTAACATCTCCAATCATCAGACCACAAATCGCTATGTAATCAGGGGAAACTATGATCCCCACACCTACCTGCAAATACTAATTTCACAATAATGACGTTTACATAATGATTCAATGAGACAATGAAACCAAAACTGTCAGTAAAGAATGGGATTAGGCAGGTGCACAGTCCTCACAGTGATAGTTTTACTCTCCTCATGGCAAACTTGTTCACACACTGTCAAAGAATACTCATCAGAACTTTACTGAGCTGAGTTCTACACAGTGGGAGTTATGGTAGATAAAAGATTAACATTATGAGACATGGGGCTTACATACCTATTGGGGCTACAAAATTTAACATAGAATAAGAACAGCAAAAGAACTCTCTAAATTATAAAGTATGGGTTCGGCTATCAAGTACTCACATAATCTGATAATGGAAATGAAGTTATTCCATGTACAGATTTCTGTATTTTTGTTATTACTACTTCATATATATATGGGTGGGAGAGAGAGATTTTTACAAAATGCCTCATGCAGTTGTGGGGCTGGCAAGTCTAAAATTCATAGCAGGCAGGAAATTCAAGTAAGAGTTGATATTATAGTCTTAGGTTCAAATTCAGCTTAGGAGTTTTTGCTGTCTTTGATCTTAAGACCTTCAACTGATTGGATGAGGCTCACCACATTATGAAGGGTAATCTGCTTATTAAAGTCTACTTATTTAAATGTTAACTGTATCTAAAAAGCACATTCACTGCAACATCTAGACTGGTGTTTAAACAAATGACTGGACACCATAAGTTAGCCAAGTTGACACATATATTTTACCATTACAGTTGTAGACACTTTTGTAATAATCAAGGAAATACATACTTGAAGGAAAATCACACTCATCACAGTGCTTTCCACAACATGTGGCATTTTAAAAACGTAGCCCTGGAATTCTTTGACATTCCCCCTCACTGAGAGGTTGCAGGGAAGCCTCTCTCTCTCTGTGTACCTTGAGCTTCTCACAGCATGATGGCTTCATTCAAAGAGGTCATGTCCCAAGAGGGAGCTTCTAAGAAGCATTTCAAACTGCATCCCAGGAGGAATCTATGTGACATTTTATGACCTATGTTCAGAGGTTGTATGCTAGCACTTCTCCATATTCTATTGGTCACAAACAGTCAGTCACAAACTGTGAAGCAGTCACAAACATTCCCTAATCCAGGAGAAGAGGACATAAACCCCATCCCTCTCTGAGAGGACTGTCAAAGAATTCAGACTCCTGTTTAAAAACTGCCACAATTATTTAACATTAACTGAGCTGCTACTATGTCCCAGGCTCTGTGCTGGACTTTCATGTTTCATTTAAACCTCCAAACTTCTTGAAATGTGGTCATCACATATAAGTAAACTGAGGGCAAGATATATTAAAACACTTCCCAAATGCACACAGCTAGCACATGGTGGAGCCAAGATTCCCACCTAAGGCATTCTGCCTCTAAATACCTACATATTTTGTATAACAACACCATCCTGCCTCCAATTCAAAAATAGAGATGGAGAAATTTTTTAAAAACTGAAATCAAATTTAATGATAATTTTTTAAACTGCCATTGGAAGTAGACATTTTTGTTTAGGTCCACCCAGTGTTAATTCATTCCTCTGATAATAAGCCAAGCTGCTACTAACTCATACAATGCCCTGAGGCAAACTAGAAAAAGTTTCTCATCTAATCAGATGCAGCTCCAATGTATCATGCCTTGGCAAATGGAACCCAGGCTAGATATCAGTTCCTAGTCACCACTGAGGTGGTGACTAGTACCCTCCTGAAATGAAAAACTGTATATGAAAAACTATATACATTGACCTTGTCCCAAACCAACCTTGTTCCTCAGAGAGGTGAATGGAGCCCACTCCTCTCTTTGCTCCAGCTGGAACATGACTCAGGTCTGCTTAATGAGAGTCAATTCCAGAGTTTTTGTTGAAACTATTAGAAAAGGAAATTAATTTCTTTGCAGACTCTTCTAGCAGTAAAGATAGCATAAAGTAAGAGTGGTTGGGGGTCACTCTTTACTTCAAAACCTGAAATAAAGCCACCAAGAGAAAAGCAGAATAAAGAGATAAAGAAGAGACTGGACCCCTGGTTCCAGCCTTGCCTGAAGCTAGATCTATCCCGTTTCTTCAGATGCTTGAACTAATAACTCCCTTCCTTTCTTTTTAATTTTAAAAACCAACTTGTGTTTAATTTATGACACCATCAAAAGTGTTCCAATTAATACATTTCCTTGGTCATGACTTCATTGTCCTTAACTGTAAAAAAAACTAAATAAACTTGAAAATCCTTTCTATCTCTATCTTCCTATCAATCTCCCTGAGACACAATTTCCTCATCTTTACAAGTAGAATGTAGGACTGAAGGAGGTTCATTTTCCTTCCAAAGATATGATTCTGTGATTTTTATATAGTTCAGGGGAGAAAATGTCTTAGTAAATTATTTCTATCTCAATAGCCTCAGAGAATGTGTCAAGTTGGGCACAGTTCTGTAGCACTGCCACCTGGTGACTATTTGCTTCATCTATATTTTTTCTTTAAAATCAAAAAATTCAAAGGAAAACAAGATGGTGGAGTAGGAGGACATGGAGCTCACCTACTCCCATGAACACCTCAAAAGTACATCTACATGTGGAGCAATTTTCACAGAAAGCAAACTGGAGACTAGAGGAAAGACACTTATACAACCAAGGCTGTAAAGCAAGATCCACAAGAAGTTGGGTAGGAATGGAACAGATGCAGTCAGATCAGAGCCACACTCCTGGGGAGGGACACAGGAAGCGTATATCATGGGCTCAGAGATCCTCCCTAGGAATTGAGTAGCTCAAACCACATTGGGTGCCCCAGCCCTGGGATCCAACACCCGGAAGATGAATTCCCTTGACTGGTTTGAAAACCAGTGAGACTAGCAGCAGGACTGTAAGAAACACAGACTCCACTCATGAAAAACATGAGCATGCCCACTACTCCTTACTCCTAAAACAATGCAGAGGAAGCAGATTGAAACTGCCCAGGGCTCTGGCCAGTTTCCTAGACCACCCCTGCACATGCCCCAGCCCATGCCAGGTGCCCATTCCAGGCCCTCTTCCTCTGCAGCGCAGCTTCCCATTAGGGCAAAGGCTGCCTTTGCCAAGGAGAGTGCACAGCTGTGGGGAATGAAGCTGACTTGGACCTGGGATGACATCTGAACTGTGTGAGGGCAGCCATTACTGGAGTTCATGGAGGTGGTAGATCAGGAGTGGTCTAGAACTCTGACTGGTATACCAGGACTGCCCCAGTATGTACCCCGATCCACACCTTGTGCCACCTCCAGCTCCCCTTGCTCCAGCACTGCACCCCTCTGGGGCAAAGATGCCAGTGCTGGGAGAAGGGAGAGCTCAACATTAAAGAGAAGAGAACCAGCTCGGATCTGACCCTCAGGGTTTCTGCTCCAGCAACTTGGGAACTGACCCTGCCCCCATTAAGGTGGTGTTGCCACTGAGCAGAGAAGACACTCTAGACACACCTGCCTCTGACTATAGCCCCTCCATCTCCAGCCTCATTGCCAACCAAGGTGTTAGCTACCACCACACCCTGGAGGAAGACATGACTCATGCTCATGTCAGATCCAGCTTTCCCACCAAAGCTACTGGGCACATGCAGAATGTATAAAGATGCTCATAAACAAGGACACCCCTTCAAGACTGGACTAGGTAACCATTTCACCAAATTTCATCTAATATCTCAAAGAAAGTTAAGCAAAAGAGAAGATATCAGAAATTGTTTCAAATGAAAGAGCAAGAAAAAAAATCCCTGAAAAAACAATTAATGAAACACTGATAAATAATATACTAGATAAAGTGTTCAAAGCAATAGTAATAAGAATACTAAGTGAAATAGGAAAAGAATAGGTTAACACAGTAAGAATGTTAACAAAGAACTAGAAAACTAGAAACAGAACTGAAGAATATAATACCTGAAATGAAAAACACAGTATGAGGAATTTACAGCAGACTAGATGATACAGAAGAACACAAAAGTGATGTGGAAGAGGGAATAATGGAAGTCACTAAATCAGAGCATCAAAAAGAAAAACAAATTTAAAAATGAAAATAGTTTAAGGGACAACAGGGAGAAATTCAAGCATACTACATTCACATTAAAGGAGTCCTAGAAGGATAAGAGAGAGAGAAAAGGGTTGAAAATATATTTGATAAAATTATGACTGAAAACTTCCCCAAGCTGAAGAAAGAAACAGGTTTCCAGGTACAGGAAGCACAGGGAGTCCCAAACAAGATGAACACAAAGAGACCCACACCAAGACATATCATAATTAAAATGACAAAAGTTAAATATAAAGAGAGAATTCTAAAGGCGGCAAGAGAAAAACAGAGTTGCATACAAGGGAGACCTCATAAGGTTATTGACTGATTTTCTTTTTGCAGAAACTTTGCAGGCCAGAAGAAAGTTGCATGATATTTTTAAAGTGCTTAAAGGGAAAAGCCTAAAACCTAGGTCACTCTACTGAGCAGGATTAGTGTTTAGTATTGAAGGAGAGATAAAGAGCTTCTCAGATAAGCAAAAACTAAGAGTCCATTAATACTAAACCAACATTAAAAGAAGGGTTAAAGGGTCATCTTTAAGTGAAAAAGGAACAATAACAATAAATACATATATTTATATGTATTTAAACATATAAATACATTTATAGAAAAGGAAAAATCCCAATAGTAAAGGCAAATATATAGTAAAGGCTGTGGATCAGCCACCTAAAAGCTAGTGCAAAGATTAAAAGACAAAAACTATAAAATCAACTATAACTACAATAAAGTGTCAAAGGATACACATTAAGGTGTAAAATATGACATCACAAACACAAAACATGGGGGAGGGAAGTTAAAATACAGATCTTTTAGAACATGTTTGAACTTAAATGACTATCATTTTTAAAAAGTAGATATAGTTATGGGTCAATATATGTGAACCCCATGGTAACCATAAATCAAAAACTACAATTGATACACAAAAAGTAGAGAGAAATGAACCCAGCATAGCACTTCATCAAATCACAAGGGAAGAAATCATCAAACCACAAGGGAAGAAATTAAAAGAATATGAAAAGAACAGAGAAGAACTACAAAAACAAGTAACAAAGTGGCAACAGTAACATACCTATCAATAATCATTTTAAATATCATTGGACTAAATGCTCCAATCAAAAGACATAGGGTGGCTGATTGAATAAAAAATAAGACCCATCAATATGCTGCTTACAAGAGACTCACTCAGAGCTAAAGACACACACAGACTGAAAATGAGAGGATGGAAAAAGATATTTCATGAAAATGGAAATGACAAGAAAGCTGAGTTAGCAACACTCATATCAGAAAAGAGTCTTTTAAAAAAGTCTATAATAAAAAATAAAGGAGGGCATTATATAGTGATAAAAGGATCAATACAAGAAGAGGATTTAACATTGATTAATAAATATGCAACTAATATAGGAGCACCTAAATATATAAAGCAAATATTAACAGACATAAAGAAAGGAATTGACAATAACACAATAATAGTAGGGGACGTTAACACCCCACTTACATCAATGGAAACATCATCCAGATGGAAAACCAATAAGGAAACAGTGCTCTTAAATGACATGTTAGACCAGTTGGACTTGATAATTACAGTGCATTCCATTCAAAAACAGGAGAATACACATTCTTTTCAAGAGCACATGGAATTTTTTCCAGTATAGATCACGTGCTAGGCCACAAAACAAGTCTCAACAAATTTAAGAGCATAGAAATTATATCAAGCATGTTTTTTCTGACCACAGCAGTATGCAACTAGAAATCGTTTACAGGAAGAAAATGGGAAAAATACAAACACATGGAGACTAAACAACATGTCATTAAAAAAACAACGTGAACCAACAAGGACCTATTGTATAGCACAGGGAACTCAGCTCAATATTCTGTAATAACCTAAATGGGAAAATAATTTGAAAAAGAATAGATATATGTATATGTATAACTGGTTCACCTGAAACTAACACAACATTGTAAATCAACCATACTCCCCAAAAAAAATTTTTTTTAAATAAGAAAAAAAGAGAGCCCAAATAAGCAAAGTAAGGAATGAAAGAGGAGAAATTATAACCAATATCACAGAGATACAAAAAAAATAAATCATAAGAGAATACTACAATGAACATTTTGGTATATGACTCTTTTTGAATTAGGTTTTCTCAGGGTATATGCCTAGTAGTGGGATTGCTGGGTGGTATGGTAGTTCTATTTTTAGTTTTTTAAGGAACCTCCATACTGTTCTCCATAGTGGCAGTATCAATTTACATTCCCACCAACAGTGCAAGAGGGTTCCCTTTTCTCCACACCCTCTCCAGCATTTATTGTTTGTAGATTTTTTGATGATGGCCATTCTGACCGGTGTGAGATGGTATCTCGTTGTAGCTTTGATTTGCATTTCTCTAATGATTAATGATGTTGCTCTATTTACAATAGCCAGGACATGGAAGCAACCAAAGTGTCCATCAACAGATGAATGGATAAAGAAGATGTGGCACATATATACAATGGAATATTACTCAGCCATAAAAAAGAATGAAACTGAGTTATTTGTAGTGAGGTGGATGGACCTAGAGACTGTCATACAGAGTGAAGTCAGAAAGAGAAAAACAAATACCGTATGCTAATACATATATATGGAATCTAAAAAACAAAACAAAGAAAGAAAGAAAAAAATATGGTCAGAAGAATCTAGGGGCAAGATGGGAATAAAGATGCAGACCTACTAGAGAGTGGACTTGAGGATATGGGGAGGGGGAAGGGTAAGCTGGGACAAAGTGAGAGAGTGGTAGGGACATATATACACTACCAAACGTAAAATAAATAGCTAGTGGGAAGCAGCTGCATAGCACAGGGTGATCAGCTCAGTGCTTTGTGACCACTTAGAGGGGTGGGATAGGGAGGATGGGAAGGAGGGAGATGAAAGAGGGAAGAGATATGGGGACTTATGTATACGTATAACTGATTCACTTTGTTATAAAGCAGAAACTAACACACCATTGTAAAGCAATTATACTCCAATAAAGATGTTAAAAAAAAAGAGAATACTACAAACAGTTATATGCCAAAATATTGGACAATCTAAAAGAAATAGATAAATTTCTAGAAACATACAATCTTCTAAGACTGAATCAGGAAGAAATAGATAATCTGAACAGATGAATCACTATTTGTGAAACTGAATTAGTAATGAAAAAACTCCTAGCAAACAAAATTTCAGAAACAGATGACTTCACAGGGAAATTCTACCAAACATATAAAGAAGATTTAATACCTATTCCTTTCAAACTATTCCAAAAGATTGAAGAGGAGAGAACACTTCCAAACTACAAGGCCACAATTATCTGATACCAAAACCAGACAAAGACACTACAAAAAAAAAGAAAATTAAAGGCCAATATCTCTGATGAATATAGAAGCAAAAATACTTTTAAAAAGTTAAAAATACTCAAAAAATTAGCAAACTGAATTCAACAATATATGAAAAGAATCATAGACCATGATCAAGTGAGATTTATTCTAGGGATACAAAGATGGTTCAATACCTGCAAATTAATCAATGTGATACACCTCATTAACAAAAAGAAGGATTAAAATCCATGATCATGTCAATAGAGGAAAAAATAAAAAGCATTTGACAAAATTTAGCATTCTTTCATGATAAAAACACTTAGTAAAGTTGGTATAAGAGGGCACATATCTCCACATAATAAAGGCCATTTATGACAAACTCACAGTTAACATGCTGAATAGTGAAAAACTGACATTTTTTCATCTAAAGTCAGGAACATGACAAGGAAGCTCACTCACACCACTTCTATTTAACATAGTATTAGAAGCCCTAGCCACAGCATCAGACAAGAAAAAAAAAAATAGAAAGGCATATAAATTGCAAGGAAAGAAGGAAAACTGTCACTATTTGTAGATGACATGATACTTTATATAGAAAACCCTAAAGTCTCCAAGAAAAAACTCTTAGAACTAATAAACAAATTCAGTAAAATTATAGGAAGCAAGAATAATATACAGAAACCTGTTGCTTTTCATACACTGTAGTGAACTATCAGAAAGAGAAAGAAAGAAAACAATTCCATTTAAAATCACATACAAAAAATACCTAGGAATAAACTTAACCAAGGAGGTTAAACACCTATGCTCTGAAAACTATAAGACATTGATGAAGAAAATTGAAGATGGTACATGTAAATGGAAATATATCCTATGTTCATCAATTGGAATAATTAATATTGCTAAAATGTCTATACTACCCAAAGAAATCTACAGATTTAATGCAATTCCTATCAAAATACTCATGACATTTTTCATAGAACTAGAATAAATAATCCTAAAATTTATATGGAACCACAAAAGACCCTGAATAGCCAAAGCAATCTTGAGAAAGAAGAAAGCTGGAGGTACCATGCTCTCTGACTTCAGGCTATACTACAAAGCTACAGTAATCAAAGCAGTATGGTTCTGGCACAAAAACAGACACATAGATCACTGGAAGAGAATGGAGAACCCAGAAATAAACCCACACACTTATGGTCAATTATTCTATGGCAAAGGGTGCAAGACTATACAGTGGAGAAAAGACAGTCTCCAGTAAGTGGTGCTGGGAAATTTTGACAGCTATATGTAATAGAATGAAATTAGAACATTTTCTCACACCATATAAAAAAAAACTTAAAATGGATTAAAGACCTAAATGTAAGACCAGAAACCATAATACTCCTAGAAAAAAAATAGACGGAAGACTCTTTGACATAAATTGTAGCAATATTTTTTGGCACTGTCACCTAAGGCAAAGGAAACAAAAGCAAATATAAACAAATGGGACCTAATTAAACTTAAAAGTTTTTGCACAGCAAAGGAAATCACCAACGAAACGAAGACAATCTACTGAATGGGAAAAAATATTCACAAATTTTATGTCCAATAAGGGGTTAATATCCAAAATATATAAACAGCTCATACAGCTCATTATCAAAAAACCTAAACAACCTGATTTAAAAAATGGGCAGAAGACCTGAATAGACATTTTTCCAAAGAAGATATACAGATGATCAACAGGCACATGAAAAGATGCTCAAACTCTCTAATCATCAGGGAAATGCAAATCAAAACCACAATGAGATATCACCTCACACCTGTACAGAATGGCTATAGTCAAAGAAAAAAAAAAAAAAAAACAGAAATAACAAATGTTGGCAAGGATACGGAGAAAAGGGAACACTTGTACACTGTTGGAGGGAATGTAAATTGGTGTAGCCACTATGGAAAACAGTATGAAGGCTCCTCAGAAAACTAAAGATAGAACTATCGTATGATCCAGCAATTTTACTCCTGGATATATATGCAAAGAAAACGAAACACTAATTGGAAAATATTCATGCACCCCAGTGTTCATTACAGCATTATTTACTATAGTCAAGATATGGAAGCAACCTAAGAGTCCATCAACAGATGAATAGATAAAAATGATGTCGTATATAAACAATGGAATATTACTCACCCATAAAAGAATAAAATTTTGCCATTTGAACAGCATGGATACCCTAGAGGGTATTATGCTTAGCGAAATAAGTCAGAGAGACAAATACTGTATGTTATCACTTGTATGTGGAATCTAAAAAATAAAACAAATGAATGAATATAACAAAACAGAAAGAAGGTTACAGATATAGAGAACAAACTAGTGGTTACCACTGGGGAGAGGACAGGTGGCAGAGGTAACAGGGGTAGGTGATTAAGAGGTACAAACTACTATGTATAAAATAAATAAGCTACAAGGATATATTTATTGCACAGCACAAGGAATATTATATTTTATAATACTTTTAAATAGAATATAATCTATAAAACTATTGAATCACTGTGCTGTCCACCTGAAAATAATATTGTAAATCAACTACACTTCAATTAAAAATATTTTATTTCACATTACATAAGCTTCTGAAATAATGTTTCAGGCCTGGAACATATAAAATTAAAATAAATAAATACATTGTAACAAACATTGAGGATCAGCTGGGCATAAGTCACTGTAAAGAGCATATGAAAGTATCTTAAACAGTCTCTGCCATCTCAGAATTTTAATTGCATGAGGACATTGTATGGCTTGTACCATGAAGATAACAAAATAAAGTAATAGAAGTAAGTGGGAAGACCACAGATAATGAAGTATTTAAAAGTATTAGTGGAAAAATTATCAACATGAATTTTAAAAGTCCAATGGGATAGTGTCATGCTAGATGGAGAGAACAGCATGGGCAAAGGGAAATGCACTGATTTATCAAAGGAGATATTGAGGAATAGCTAGCTTTTCTCCAAGTGGTCTTCTAGTTTCACATCTACAGATGTGTTCAGGGGACTACTAGGAGTAAGGGTTTTAAAAAGTAGTTGTAGATCATATTTTAGAGGAACTTGAAAGTTAATCTAAGCAAGCAGAGTGCAGAATGGATTGGTGGTGGAAGAGCAGAGATGGGAATACTATCTGGGATGTGAGACCAATATGATGTCCTAAGGACCTAACCTAAAGTGGTGGTTGCAGGAGGAGTGGAATTTAAAAAATATCAAGAGGGGAGGGGCAGTATAGCTGTAGGGGCTTAAGAGGTACAAACTATCAGGGATAAATAAGCTACAAAGATATATTGTACAACATGGGGAATACAGCCAATATATTATAAGAACAATAAATGAAGTAAAACCTTTAAAATTTATGAACCACTCTATTGTACATCTGTAACTTATATAATATTGTGCATCAACTATACCTCAATTAAATAAAAACCAAAACCCAGATGCAAAATATTCCATGAAGTTTGACAATTGATTAAATCCTTAAGCTGGAGAAATGCAATCTTGAGTTTTTAAGCACAGATATCCATAAAAACAAGTGTATAGTTTAAAAAAAAAAAAAAACAGGACTCAGGAAGACGAATTTTCTTCTGTGAGGGGTAGGAGGGATTGTGGAAAAAATATCCTAAACTCAGGTTTAGTTCATGCTAAGGTTAGAGTTCAGAAGGATTTCTGGTTAAAGACATCCAAGGTATATCTAGGAATAAAAGTTTCAGTCTCAAAGTCTGGGTATAAAAATGCAGGACTTGGAACCACTTTTGAAATAATTGTTAAATTCATAAAAATAGATCAAGTGGACAACTAGTAGAATATATAGAGAAAAGATTACATGCAAAACACTGAAGAACACTAACTTTTAGATGATGGGAAGAGGAAAAAGAAGTCAGTAGAGGAAACAGAAAAAAAGACTCAAAGACCTGAAAGGAGCATCAGGATGGGGCAGTGTAAAGAAGCTAAGGCAGAAAAGCATTTCAAGAAGAAAAATCAACAAGGAAAAATGCATCAGAGACTCCAAAGGAGTGAAAGGATAAAATTAACAAAGAACACTGGTTGAACCACTTGGCAGTTGTTACCTATCTTAAGAGAACTGTTTTGGTGAAATGCTGAAGACAGAAGCAAGAGAAGGGATAATGAAAGAGTTCAGTCAGAGTTCTTAACGTACTCTCAAGAAATCTTTTGTACAAGGGAAAGAGATAGAATGATAGCTTAAGAGGAAAAAGGTCAAGAGAAGTTGTGTGTTTATAGGAGAGAAGAGCCTTGGTGAAAGTGAAACATTTAAAATGACATAAAGGAGATATCGACTGACAAGGCAAGATTCCAAAGAAAAGGACCAATGTCGGGACACAGCTGTAGGCACCATATTTGGAAAGAAGGTAAAATAGTTTTTCCCCAAGTAGGAATAAATTATCAGTAGATTGGTGAAACAAAGATTAATTTTATGGCAGAGAGAAGATAAAGTCCCGTAAACTGTCACTTAGGTTCTTGTTAAAGAAGACAAGAGTACACAGGATGACCAAATTGTCCCAGTTTACTAAGAATTTTTCCGATTAACACTGAAAGTCCCACTTCCGGGAAAACCCCTCAGTCCGGGGCAAACAAGGATGGTTGGTAACCATAATTGTGTATCAGTTGAGTGCTGCTGGTATCAGATGGGTGTGGGTTAGTATTTTGTGAAGATTAAGGAAGAAATTTTAGAATAATTTTATGGGGAAACTTGATAGGAGTTCATTAAAGAAGGATAAATAGAAGCCTGAGTAGCAGTGATGGGCTGTCTTATGTCTCATTAGAGGACAGGAATCTGTAATGTTATTCAGTAGGCGCTCATCTGCACAGGTTTGGGCTCAGCAGCAAAAGAACACAAACTGAGAAAGCAAAGGAATGAAGTGCAGTGCAGTTTAGGGAATTTGTTTAGGCTTATTGTAGGAAATGCTCATAAATTCTTATGACTGTTCTCAAATGTGAGAAAATGTCATTTTTTTAATATATGAGCTGAAAGATTTTGAAGAATTTTTATCAGCTAATTTCTGGCTCTGATGATTTCTCACTTTTTCCTCCTCACCACCTTCCTTCCTCTGGTGTTGAGCACCAAAGGACACATTCACAGCACAGCGTGACTCCTGGCCTTATATCTTCATGACTTGATGTTCAGTGAACTAGTGCAGTAGATTGTAGCATTTCTGGAAGTCATTCAGAGATAGTTAGCAAAAGCTTAACTGTACACAGAAGTGACTGTGAACCACATAATAAGTTTGTGGTTCAAGGAACAGCAAAGAAGCCAGTGCTGTTGGAAAAAATGAGAGAAGAGAAGAGGCAGAGAGATGACCAGGAGGGTCCTGTAGACAGTGCAAAGACCCTGACTCTTACTCTGAGTGAGCTGGGGAGCCATGAAGACTTGTGAGCAGAAGACTGACATGAACTGACTCACAATTTTAAAGTATCACACTGTTGAGAATAAACTGTGGCTATGAGAACAAGAATTATAGCTTATTTATCTCTGAGTTAAGGGTGGTGAGGGAATATTATTTTTAAAGCTGGCAACAGATTTCCTCATAAGAAGAATATGTTTGTTTAGAAAAATAAAGCCTTCAGGACAAAGGCCACAGTTGACTAAGACAAAGGTACAGAGAACTGAATTGTTCTGCATAATAGACCTGGAGAAACATTTAGCTCTGAGGTATGTGTGAGAAGGAGATTAATGGGTAGGGAGCATTTGGAGAGAGGAGGGCAGCCCAAGGCAAGAGGACCGGAGATTCAAGAACAAAGTCATCTTCCTATAGTGGGAAGAGGGACACTTAGGAAGGAAAATATGAAATATTCAATTTTGGATCATCCAAAACATGATCCCAGGAAATAGGAAATCCTTCAGAAAATAAAAAGTCTAACACACACAAATGCCTTCTGTGATTAGCATCTTGAGGAAATAAAGTATTTTGAGGACAGTGACCATTTGGGGTTGACATGAGTGAAGAGAAAATGTCGTGAATAGAGGACAAGATGTGAATATAGCCAATAACTCAAGAAGTGTATGTAGAGGCAAGAGAGGATCATAGAAAATTTGTCCTGGGAGAGATGCTGGGTAGTTCATCATTGCAAGAAGGATTCAAAACATTACTATCTAAATAGTAAAGGAAGAATAACTCCAACGCTGAATGGATAGAGGCAGGTAATAACCAATATAACCACTGGGGTTACATTAGTATTCACAGTGTGATGTGCAAAATAATAAAATGTGGGGGTGAATTAATCAATCAATGTCAAGGAATCAAATTCATTTACGAAATGAATTTTGAAATAGCTAACCATGATTTTTTGCTGGGTAGTACTAATATTATATCTAATATATATATATATATATGAGCTTTATAGTTCCATTAAATTTTTTACCTCTCAAGTACCATTTATTTGAGCTTACTGTGTTCCAAATCCTATGCTAAGTGCTCCATAAGACCTCTATAACCTAGGTATCATTACTACCCCACTTTAAATACCAGACCACCAAGTCTCAGGTAAAGAAACTTGCTCAAGGATGTACAACCACTAGAGAGAGGAGGGCAGGGCAGAGCCAAAATTTGAACTCAGGCTGCAGATTCCAGAGTCCATACTCTTAATGACATCCTTGTATACTTCCATTTCACATGTCACACATCCATCATCATGTTTTAACTCACACACATGTCATTAATTCAAAACATGAAAGAACAGAATCTGTTTGGGAAAATGTCTATAATAGATACTAAAATGTACTATTTGAGGATATTCAAATCCTGTGGAAAAAATTAACAAGTGTTTATATTAGAGGAACTCTAAATATTGTACTACAAAAGAGAAATGGACAAAGTGAACTATTCCATGGAAATAAAAACAAGAAAAGGAAAAAAAAATGTGGAATCATTACAGCTTTGAAGATGAACATATTCTAAACTTCTTTTTGGAGCTCCATGTCTTTAATATAGCTGCTCTACCAGTCTGATCCAGTCACTGACGCTGTAGTTATGGTAGTCTGGAAACAAGGGAACTGGAGATTGTATAATTCATGGTACAAATAAGAGGAATTTTAACCAACATTTTTTGGCTAAGGTTTTTTTCTTTTTCTTCTTATAGCTGCTTCCAAGATAAATTCAAATTGATGACTCAGCCATCCTGGTCTTGTGGAAAACTCACAATCGCAATGTAACATGATTAGATAATAAGGGAAAGGACAAACTGTCAGGAAGAGATTAAGAAAGGAGAGCCCTGAGATGCTGATAAGACTTAAACCTATATTGGCATTTTTTTTATTGTAACAGGAAAATGCCACCACTTTTAAAGTAAGTTTGAAGAAGTAAGACATTTTTTGCCCTTGAAATACTTTTTTTTGATGAAAAAAGATGAAATTTAAGTAGTACAAGTTTTATGATATAATTGACTCTATAAGGAAGGAATAAAAATGATTAGAAATTAATGACTGCCCAGTATCTTAGGTATTTCTGTGACTCTTGCTCACAGGGTTGGCAGCTTTCTTCCAAAAGCAGGACTGTTTGGGCATCCTTTTCTTTCATTACAAGTTCATGCAATACTACTACAATCACTGAGCACATGAGCCTATGAAACACTAAGGACACATTGAAAATTTATCTAACAAATATAGATTGGGCACCTACTCTGAGGTAAGCATTAGGACTTGGGGTCCAAAATAAACAAGACACAGTTCTTAACCTTGACTCACTCACAGTCTAGAGGAGAGTCAGACATTCAAGCAATCAGAACTGATACTTGGCTAGCGTGAACCAGATGACCTTTCTACCTGCTTACAACTCTGTTGCTTATATTATGTTAGTGCCTATGCTAAAGCGGTTATTAAATACTTTTAATATCACCCCTGTAAGCAACTACAATGTAGTGGGGTTATTGCCTCTATTAAAAGCACATATTTGATGCCAAAGAAACAGAGAAATTACATTCATCACATCTTAAATTGAAATGGAAATGATGAAGAGCTTCACATGCTCTGTAACACTCTCTCCAAATGTACCATCCCACAGCACAATTTATGAAGACTTTTAAGGTTGGGAAGGACCTTAGAAACTAGCTAGACCAACCTCTTCACTCTACAGAGAAGGAGATGGAATGACAAAATGCTTCAGTGACTTCCCACAATCACCCACCTAGTTAAGATCAGATGTGGAAAGAGAAGGCAAGTTTTTCATTTCTAGTCCCCAAACTCTCTGAACTGCTTTCCCACACTAGTCAATAACTGTGTGTTCTTAACTGATCCCTGGTTGTTTTATGCTCACTGCACTGCCTTCGATGCCTTCCACAGTTCTTACCTAATGGCTAATAACTTCTACACTGGAATGGCAGCAAAGACTAGAACAAAACACTTGGGCTTACAGGCATGAGGTCAGATCCCTGTTCTGCCACAGCAGGGGAGGCAGCACACACAACTCTGGTCTCCCGGACACAGCAGATCCCACAGTCTGTGGGCAACAGAAGCAGACTGTGACCCTGTCCCTCCAGGCACAGAGACACCCATGAATCCAGCCCCTGATGGCTGCAGCAGAGACACCTACAAAACCAGCAACCTTACATGCAGAAGAGACAGCTTCAACCTCAGCTTATTTTCCCACCCTCTCCCTCCTCTCAGCCAAGGCAGTGGAGGGCATGACCCAGGCAACCTTGAATGCAGCATAGACCCCCACCATCCCAGTACCCCAGGAGGTGACACCAGTGAGAGCAAAGCAACAGGAAGTCACCAATGACCACAGAGGCACAAGCAGAGACAAGGACACCAGGCAGCACCACTGGCAGAGGCAGTGGAAAGTGAAAATGGCTGATTCCCATATATAACCAGAAGCAACTCAGGTAAGAGAAACCAAAGCTTGTGTTATGTGATGCCATCTACTGAAAAACAAAAGAAAGACTTCAATTACTAACCTGTTGAATTGTTAAAGTCAAGTGAAAAAATTGTTTTTCCTAAAGAAGAAAGGTATTTGCTACTTCAGATGTACTGACAGTGGAACAACTCATCAATCTCCATGAAAAAAACACCTTTTTCCCCCCTAGAAACCATACTTAAAGTCATGGAATATTGTGGTCTAACTGATAAAGGATTCAAAATAGCTGTCATGAAGAAATTCAGGAGCTACAAGAAAACTCAGAAAGGAAGCTCAATGAGCTCAGGAATAAAATTAATGAATAAAAGTAATACTTTATCAAAGACATAAAGCTCAAGAAGGAACCAAACAGAAATTCTGGAGCTGAAGAACTCAATAATCAAGATAAATAATGCATTAGAAAGAACTGGAAATAGAGCAGAATATATGGAAGAGAGAATTAGAAAAAGAGAAGATAGAAATCTAGAAATAATACAGGTAGCATAGGAGAGAGAATTAAGAGCTTTAGAAAATAAAGAAATTCTACAAGAAATATTTGACTCAGTTAGGAAGGGCAACATAGGACAATGGGTATCCCAGAAGGAGAAGAGAAAGAGAAGGGAGCAGAGAGATTCTGTAAAGAAATAATAGCTGAGAATTTCCCAAGCCTGGGGAAGGAACTGAATGTACAAGTTCGTGAAGCTAAAAGAACACAATTATCTCAACATAAAAAGATCTTCTGCAAGACCCATTATATTAAAACTGTCAAAAGTCAATGAAAAAGGGCTTCCCTGGTGGCACAGTGGTTGAGAGTCCGCCTGCCACTGCAGGGGACGCGGGTTCGGGCCCTGGTCCAGGAGGATCCCACATGTGGCAGAGCAACAGAGCCCGTGTGCCATGGCTGCAGGGCCTGCACTCTGGAACCCACGAGCCACAATGAAGAGTAGCCCCCACTCACTGCAACTAGAGAAAAGACTGCATGCAGCAACTAAGACCCAATGCAGCCAAAAATAAATTTAAAAAAAAAAGTCATTGAAAAACATTTAAAAGTAACCAGGAAAAATGTACAGTAACCTACAAAAGAACCTCCATTAGGCTAAAAGCAGAGTTCTCAGGAGACTCTATAGGCCAGGTGAGAGTGGAATGGCATTCTCAAAATATTGAGAGATAAAAACTGTCAGCCAAGAATACTGTACTCAGCAGAGTTATCATTCAGATATGAAGGGAAAATAAAGGCTTTCCCAGACAAAAGCTGAAGGAGTTCATACCACTCGATCTGCCTTACAAGAAATGTTGACAGGAGTTTTTCTACCTGAAACAAAAAGGCAACAGTGCACAAAGTTTTGAGAATGGTGACAAATAGACAGGGGAAATCATAAAATTGCAACTCTATATCAGAATTTGTTGTTAAGCAATTACAGCATAAATGTTGAAGGGAAAAAGGCAGTAACAATAACTATAGATATTTCAGTTTAGTAATGAATTAATAATATCAAAAGGTATAATTTCAGACAACAAAAACATAAAAGGGGAAGAGGAAGATGTTGGAACCCATATAGCCAAGTGAAGATAAGATGCTTTCAGCAGAAAAAGTACTATTTTGTCTATGAGATGTTTGATACAAACTTCATGGTAAAAATAAAATATAAATCTAGAACAGACACAAAAATTTTAAAAAAGGAAACAGAAAAACTTCATAGAAAACTACCAAACTAAAATGGCAGACAGAAACAAGGGGAAAAAAAAAAAACAATTGAGATATAGAGCAACCAGAAAACAAAACATAAAATGACAATACTGAGTTCTCATTTGTCAATAATCACCCTAAGTGTAAATGGATTAAATTTATCAATCAAAAGACACAGAGTGGCTGGATGGATTAAAATATAAGGACCAACTACATGCTGCCTACAAGAGACTCATCTCAGCTCTAAAGGTAAAAATAAGCTAAAAGTGAAAGGATGGAAGATAATATTCCAAGCAAATGGCATCCAAAGAAAGCTGGTATAGCCATACTTATATCAGACAATATAGACAACAAGCAAAAAAGTTACAAGAGACAAAGATGAACAGTATTAATGATAAAAGGGACAATTCATCAACGATGTAACAGCTATTAATATAAATGAACCCAACATTGGAGCACCAAAATATATTAAGCAGTTATCAGCAGACCTAAAGGGAGAAATTGACAACAACATTAGAATAATAGAAGACTTTAACATCTCACTTCCATCAGTGGATAAATCATCCAGACAGAAAGTCAACAAGATAACAGCAGCCTTGAAGGAAACATTATACCGATGGACTTAAGAAATTTATACTGAAAAATCAATCAAAATGCAGCAGAATAGTCATTCTTCTCAAGCACACATGAAACATTCTCAAGGACAGACTGTGTGCTGGGACACAAAAAAAGTCTCAGGAAGTTT
The DNA here is from genome assembly GCF_949987535.1 of Balaenoptera acutorostrata. Taxonomy (NCBI): domain Eukaryota; kingdom Metazoa; phylum Chordata; class Mammalia; order Artiodactyla; family Balaenopteridae; genus Balaenoptera; species Balaenoptera acutorostrata. The sequence continues at coordinate 54,284,051 of NC_080080.1, read as the reverse complement.
AAGAAGATTGAAATTATATCAATCATCTTTTCTGACCATGATGGTATGAAATTAGAAATCAACTACAAAAAGAAAGTTGGAAATATCACAGACATGTAAGACTAAGCAACATGGTACTGAACAACTATTGGGTTAATGAATAAATCAAAGGAGAAACCAAAAAATATCTGAAGACAAATATAAATGAAAATATGATGTACCAAAACCTATGGGATGAAGCAAAAGTAGTACTAAAAGGGAAGTTAATAGCAAATACAACCTATAAGAAACAAGAAAAATCTCAAATAAACAATTTAACCTTATGCCTAAAGGAACTAGGAAGAGAAGAACAAATGAAGCCCAAAGTCAGTAGGAGGAAGGAAATAATAAACATCAGAGCAGAAATAATGGAAATAGAGACTAGAACAGTACAAAATATCAATGAAACTAAGAACAGATCTTTGAAAAGGTAATCAAAACTGACAAACCCAAACTTTTAGCTAGACTCCCTAAGTATAAGAGAGATAAGGCTCAGATAATTACACAGAAACACAAAGGATTAAAAGAGAATACTATGAAAAGCTATATGCCCACAATTTGGACAACCTAGGAGGAATGTATAAAACATAGAAACATACAACCTTCCAAGACTGAATCATGAAGAAATAGAAAGCCTAAATACACCAATCACTCATGAGGAGATTAAAGCATCAATCAAAATCTCCGCCCCCCCCAAAAAAAAGAAGAGAGAAAGGGAGTGTTCAGACCATCGACACTGAATATGTGACTGAAACCCAGTTAAAGCCTCTACATAAACTTTTAAGATTCTGGCGGGAAGGTGGAGAGAACAACTCGTCTTAAAAGCTGCAGGAGACAAGTGTCTTCTGTTCACAGGCAAGGAACATGCAAAAATCAAGAGCAAATGTATTTCCACCCGTGTGGCTGACAGGGTTTTCGTGCTCTGGCCTGGTGCCAGGCCTGAGCCTCTGAGGTGGGAGAGATAAGTTCAGGACATTGGACCACCAGAGACCCCTCAGCCCCACGTAATATCATCGGCGAGAAGTCCCCCAGAGATCTCTGTCTCAATGCTAAGACCCAGCTCCACCCAATGGCCAGCGGACTCCAGCACTGGACACTCCATGCCAAACAACTAGCAAGACAGGAACATAACCACACCCATTAGAAGGGAGGCTGCCAAAAATCATCCTAAATTCACAGACACCCAAAACACAGTACTGGATGCGGCCCTGGCTAGCAGAAAGACAAGATCCAGACCCACCCACCAGAACACAGGCACTAGTCCCCTCCACCAAGAAGCCTACACAAGCCACTGAAGCAACCTCACCCACTGGGGACAGACACCAAAAACAATGGGAACTACAAACCTGCAGCTTGAAAAAAGGAGACCCCAAACACAGTAAGTTAAACAAAATGAGAAGACAGAGAAATATGCAGCAGATGAAGGAGCAAGGTAAAAACTCACCAGACCAAACAAATAAAGAGGAAATAGGCAGTCTGCCTAAAAAAGAATTCAGAGTAATCAGAGTAAAGATGATCCAAAATCTTGGAAATAGAATGGAGAAAATACAAGAAACGTTTAACAAGGACCTAGAAGAACTAAAGAGCAAGCAAACCATGATGAACAACACAATAAATGAAATTTAAAATTCTCTAGAAGGGATCAATAGCAGAATAACTGAGGCAGAAGAACGGATAAGTGACCTGGAAGACAAAATAGGGGAAATAACTACTGCAGAGCAGAATAAAGAAAAAAGAATGAAAAGAATTGAGGACAGTCTCAGAGAAGTCTGAGACAACATTAAACATACCAACATTAGAATTATCGGGGTCCCAGAAGAAGAAGAGAAAAAAAGGGGGGGACTGAGAAAATATTTGAAGAGATTATAGTTGAAAACTTCCCTAATGTGAGAAAGGAAATAGTCGATCAAGTCCAGGAAGCTCAGAGAGTCCCATAGAGGATAAATCCAAGGAGAACACACCAAGATACATATTAATCAAACTATTAAAAACTAAATACAAAGAAAAAATATAAAAAACAGCAAGGGACAAGCAACAAATAACATAAAAATAACAACAAATAACATAGGGAATCCCCAGAAGGTTAACAGCTGACCTTTCAGCAGAAATTCTGCAAGCCAGAAGGGAGTGGCAGGACATACTTAAAGTGATGAAAGGGGAAAACCTACAACGAAGATTACTCTAGCCAGCAAGTATCTCATTCAGATTCGATGGAGAAATTAAAACTTTTACACACAAGCAAAAGTTAAGAGAATTCAGCACCACCAAACCAGTTTACAACAAATGTTAAAGGAAATTCTCTAGGCAGGAAACACAAGGGAACAGAAAGACCTACAAAAACAAACCCAAAACAATTAAGAAACTGGTACTAGGAACATACATATCAATAATTACCTTAAATGTAAATAGATAAAATGCTCCCACCAAAAGACATAGACTGGCTAAATGGATACAAAAACAAGACCCATATATATACTGTCTACAAGAGACCCACTTCAAACCTAGAGAAACATAAAGACTTAAAGTGAAGGGAGGGAAACAGATATTTCATGCAAATGGAAATCAAAAGAAAGCTGGAGTAGCAATTCTCATATCAGATAAAATAGACTTTAAAGTAAAGACTATGAAAAGAGACAAGGCAGGACACTATATAATGATCAAAGGATGAATCCAAGAAGAAGATATAACAATTGTAAATATATATGCACCCAAAATAGGAGCACCTCAATATGTAAGGCAAATGCTAACAGGCATAAAATGGGAAATCAACTGTAACACAATCATAGTAGGGGACTTTAACACCCCACTTTCACCAATGGACAGTTCATCCGAAATGAAAATAAATAAGGAAACACAAGCTTTAAATGACATATTAAACTAGATGGACTTAATTGATATTTATAGGACATTCCATACAAAAACAACACAATATACTTTCTTCTCAAGTGCTCATGGAACATTCTCCAAGATAAATTATATCTTGGGTCACAAATCAAGCCTTGGTAAATTTAAGAAAATTGAAATTATATCAAGTATCATTTCTGACCACAATGCTATGAGACTAGATATCAATTACAGGAAAATATCTGTAAAAAATACAAACATGTTGAGGTTAAACATTATACTACTAAATAACCGAGACATCACTGAAGAAATCAAAGAGGAAACCAAAAAATACCTAGAGACAAATGACAATGAAGACATGATGACCCAAAACCTATGGGATGCAGGAAAATAAGTTCTAAGAGGGAAGTTTATAGCAATACAATCCTACCTCAAGAAACAAGAAATTTCTCAAATAAACAACCTAACATTATACTTAAACCAATTAGAGAAAGAAGAACAAAAAAACACCAAAGTTAACAGAAGGAAAGAAATCATAAAGATCAGATCAGAAATAAATGAAAAAGAAATGGAGGAAACAATAGCAAAGATCAATACAACTAAAAGCTGTTTCTTTGAGAAGATAAACAAAATTGATAAACCATTAGCCAGACTCTTTAAGAAAAAAAGGGAGAAGACTCAAATCAGCAGAATTAGAAATGTAAAAGGAGAAGTAACAACTGACACTGCAGAAATACTGAGGTTCATAAGAGATTACTACAAGCAACTCTATGCCAATAAAACGGACAACCTGGAAGAAATGCACAAATTCTTAAAAAGTGCAACCTTCTTAGACTGAACCGGGAAGAAATAGAAGATATAAACAGACCAATCACAAGTACTGTAATTGAAACTGTGATTAAAAATCTTCTAACAAACAAAAGCCCAGGACCAGATGGCTTCACAGGCAAATTCTATCAAACATTTAGAGAAGAACTAATACCTACCCTTCTCAAACTCTTCTAAAATATTGCAGAGAGAGGAACACTCCCAAACTCCTTCTAGGAAGCCACCAGCACCCTGATACCAAAAGCAGACAGAGAGGTCACAAAGAAAGAAAACTGCAGGCCAATATCAGTGATGAACAAAGATGCAAACATCCTCAACAAAATACTAGCAAACAGAATCCAACAGCACAGTAAAAGGATCATACACTGTGATCAAGTGGGGTTGCTCCCAGGAATGCAAGCAGTCTTCAATATATGTAAATCAGTCAATGTGATACACCATATTAAAAAATTGAAGGATAAAAACCGCATGATAACCTCAGTATATGCAGAAAATCTTTTGACACAATTCAACACCCATTTATGATAAAAACTCTCCAGAAAGTGGGCATAGAGGGAACCTACCTCAACCTAATAAAGGCCATATATGACAAACCCACAATAAACATCATTCTCAATGGTGAAAAACTGAAAACATTTCCTCTAAGATCAGGAAAACAAGGATGTCCACTCTCACAGCTATTATTCAACATAGTTTTGGAATTCCAGCCACAGCAATCAGAGAAGGAAAAGAAATAAAAAGAATACAAATTGGAAAAGAAGAAATAAAACTGTCACTGTTTGCAGATGACATGATACTATACATAGAGAATCCTAAAAACGCCACCAGAAAACTACTAGAGCTAATCAATGAATTTGGTAAAGTAGCAGGATACAAAATTAATGCACAGAAATCTCTTGCATTCCTATACACTAATGATGAAAAATCTGAAAGAAAAATTAAGGAAACACTCCCATTTACCATTGCAACAAAAAGAATAAAAAACCTAGGAATAAACCTAATTAGGGAGACAAAAGACCTGTATGCAGAAAACTATAAGACACTGATGAAAGAAATTAAAGATGATACAGACAGATGGAGTGATATACCATGTTCTTGGATTGGAAGAATCAACATTGTGAAAATTACTATACTACCTAAAGCAATCTACAGATTCAATGCAATCTCTCTCAAGCTACCAATGGCATTTTTCACAGAACTAGAACAAAAAAATTCACAATTTGTATGGAAACACAAAAGACTCCGAATAGCCAAAGCAATCTTGAGAAAGAAAAATGGAGCTGGAGGAATCAGGCTCCCTGACTTCAGACTACACTACAGAGCTACAGTAATCAAGAGAGTATGGTACTGACACAAAAATAGAAATATAGATAAGTGGAACAGGATAGAAAGCCCAGAGATAAACTCACTCCCTTATGGTCACCTTATCTTTGATAAAGGAGGTAAGAATATACAATGGAGAAAAGAAAGCTTCTTCAATAAGTGGTGCTAAGGGAACTGGACAGCTACCTGTAAAAGAATGAAATTAGAAACTCCCTAACACCTTATACAAAAATAAACTCAAAATGGATTAAAGAAATAAATGTAAAGCCAGACACTATAAAACTCTTAGAGGAAAACATAGGCAGAATATTTTTGACCTAAATCACAGCAAGATCCTTTTTGACCCACCTCCTAGAGATATGGAAATAAAAAACCAAATTAAACAAATGGAACCTAATGAAACTTAAAAGTTTTTACACAGTAAAGGAAACTATAAACAAGATGAAAAGACAACCCTCAGATTGGGAGACAATATTTGGAAACAAAGCAACGGACAAAGGATTAATCTCCAAAATATACAAGCTACTCATGCAGCTCAATATCAAAAAAACAAAAACCCAATCCAAAAATGGGCAAAAGACCTAAATAGACATTTCTCCAAAGAAGATATACAGATTGCCAACAAACACATGAAAGGATGCTTAACATCACTAATCATTAGAGAAATGCAAATCAAAACTACAATGAGGTATCACCTCACACTGGTCAGAATGTCCATCATCAAAAAATCTACAAACAATAAATGCTGGAGAGGGTGTGGGGAAAAGGGAACCCTCTTACACTGTTGGTGGGAATGTAAATTGATAAAGCCACTATGGAGCACAGCATGGAAGTTCCTTAAAAAACTAAAAATATAACTACCATATGAGCCAACAATCTCACTACTGGGCATATACCCTCAGGAAAGCATAATTCAAAAATGTTCAGTGCAGCACTATTTACAATAGCCAGCACATGGAAGCAGCCTAAGTGTCCATCGACACATGAATGGATAAAGAAGTTATGGCACATATATACAATGCAATATTACTGAGGCATAAAATGAAACAAAATTGAACTATTTGTAGTGAAGTGGATGGACATAGAATCTGTCATACAGAGTGATGTAAGTCAGAAAGAGAAAAACAAATACCATATGCTAACACATATATATGGAATCAAAAAAAAAAAAAAGTTTTTGACGAACCTAGCGGCAGGACAGGAATAAAGACACAGACCTAGAGAATGGTCTTGAGGAAACGGAGAGGGGGAAGGGTAAGCTGGGACAAAGTGAGAGAGTAGTATTGACATATATACACTACCAAATGTAAAATAGATAGCTAGTGGGAAGCAGCTGCATCACACAGGGAGATCAGCTAGGTGCTGTGTGACCACCTGGAGGGGTGGGAAAGGGAGGATGGGAAGGAGAGGCAAGAGGGCGGGGATATGGTGATATATGTATACATATAACTGATTCACTTTGTTATACAGCAGAAACTAAAACATTATTGTAAAGCAATTATACTCCAATAAAGATGTTAAAAAATAAAACAAACCCAAAAAGCTAAAGTCCAGGACCAGTCTAACAAACATTCAAAGAATATTTAATACCTATCTTTCCCAAATTCTTCAAATAAAAAAAAATTGAAGAGGAGGGAACACTTTCTGACTCATTTCATGAGGCCAACATTAATCTGATACCAAAACCAGAGAAGGACAACAGAAAAAATGAAAATTACAAGACAATATATCTGATGAACATAGATGCAAAAACCCTCAACAAAATATTAGCAAACCAAATACAATAATACATTAAAAGGATCATGCACCATGATTAAGTGGAATTTATTCAAGGTATGCAAGGATGGTACAACATTCATAAATCAATCAATGTGATACACCACATTAACAAAACAAAGGATACAAATCATATGATCATCTCAATAGATGTAGAAAAACCATTCAACAAAATTCAACACCAATTTATGATAAAGACTCTCAATAAAATGGGTGTAGATGGAACCTACCTCAACATAATAAACAACATATGTAACAAACCCATAGCTAACATCTCACTCAATGTTGAAAAACTGAAAGCTATCCCCCTGAGATCAGGAACAAGACAAGAATGCCCACTTTTACCACGCTTATTCAACACAGTATTGGAAGTCCTAGCCAGAGCAATTAGGCAATAAAAAGAAATAAAATGCATTCCAATTGGAAACAGAGAAGTAAAAGTGTCATTTGCTGATGACATGATTTATATATATATAAAACCCTAAAGACTCCACCAAAAACTATTAGAAATAATAAATGAATACAGTAAAGTTGCAGGATACAAAATCAATATACAAAAAGCTGTTGCATTTCTATGTACTAATAATGAACTAGCTGCAAGAGAAATTAAGAAAATAATCCCATTTACAATCTCAACAAAAAGAAAAAAATACCTAGGAATAAATTTAACCAAGGGGTTGAAAGACCTGTACACTGAAAACTATAAGACATTGTTGAAAGAAACTGAAGATGGCACAAAGATATGGAAAAATATTCTGAGCTCATGGATTGGAAGAAATAACATTGTTAAAATGTCCTTATTACCTAAAGCAATCTGCAGATTCAAAGCAATCCTTATCAAAATCCCAAGAACCATTTTCACAGAGGTAAAAATTTTCCAAAATTTATATGGAACCACAAAAGATCCCAAATAGCCAAAGTAATTCTGAGGAAAAAGAACAAAGCTGAAGGTATCATACTCCCTGATTTCAAATTATACTTCAAAGCTATATTAATCAAGACAACATGGTATTGTTAGATAAACAGATGCGCAGATCAATGGAATGAGATTGATATCCCTGAAACAAACCCACATATCCATGGAAAATTAATTTATGACAAAGTAGTAAAGAACCTACAATGGAGAAAAGATAATCTCTTCAATAAATGATGTTGGGGAAACTGGACAGCCACATGCAAAATAAAAGAAAAGAAACTATACCACTATCTTACACCATACACAAAAAACAAATCAGAATAGGTTGAACACTTGAATGAAAGGTGTGAAACCATAAAACCTCTAGAAGAAAACACAGGCAATAGTCTCATTGACATCAGTCTTAGCAATATCCTTCTGAATCTGTCTCCTCAGGTAAGGGAAACAAAGGCAAAAATAAACATATGACACTGCATCTAACTAAAAAGTTCCTGCACATCAAAGGAAACCATGAACAAAACAAAAAGTAGAAATGGTAGAAAATATTTGCATATCATATCCCTAAAGGGGTTAATATCCAAAATACATAAAGAACTCATACAACTCAATGAAAAAAAACAAAAACCTGATTAAAAAATGGGCAGAAGTTCTGAATAGACATTTTTCCAAAGAAGACAAACAAATGGCCAACAGACACATCAAAAAATATTCAACATCACTAATTATTAGGGAAATGAAAATGAAAATCATAATGAGATATCACCTCACAACCATTAGAATGGCTATTATCAAAAAGGCAAGAAATAACAAGTGCTGAAGAAGATGATATAAAAGGGAAGTCTTGTGCACTGTTGGTGGGAAGATAAATTGGTGTAACCACTATGGAAAACAATATGAAGATTCCTCAAAAACTTAAAAATATAATTACCATGTGATCCAGCTATTCCACTTTTGGATATTTATCTGAAGAACACGAAAACACTAATTCAGATATGTATATGCACCTGATGTTCACTGAAGAATTATTTACAATAGCCAAGACATGGAAACAACCTAAGTGCCTATCAATGGATGAATGGATAAAGAAGGTGTGTTTATATATATACATATATATACATGCATATATATAAAGATATACCACTCAAACATAAAAAATGATGAAACCTTGTCATTTGCAACAACATGGATGGACCTTGAGGGAATTATGCTAAGTGAAATAAGTCAGATGGGGAATGGCAAATGCCATATGACTTTGCTCATATGTGGAATATAAAAACAAACAAACAAAGAAACCAAAGTAAAAGAAACATATAGATACAGAAAACAGAGGAGCAGTTACCAGAGGGGAAAGTCTAAATGGGTAAAAGGGGATAACTCTATGGCGACAAGTGGAAACTAAACTTTTGATGGTAAGCCCAATGTAGTATATACAGAAGTCAAAATACAATGCTGTACACATGAAACTTATATAATGTTATAAACCAATTTTACCTTGAAAAAATTTTTAAGGAAAGGAAAATAACAAGACTTGCACATTCGTGAGATTTAAAATAAACTATGCAGATAAAATTCCCTGAGACTCCTGGCCTTCAGATCCTCCCTACTATAGACTATTCCCAAAATGATCTTTCTAATACAGATCCAATCAAGTTATTACTCTGCCTAAGAGAGAGAAAGCTAAACATCTAAACAGAGTATACAAAGCTCTTTACAACCTTGACTCAACCTTCTTTGCAATCTCCAATCACTCCCCACAATATTCTATGTCCCAGGGACATCAAACTAACTCATATTCCCCAAATATCCCATGCTGTCTACATCTCTGTTTTGCATGTATGTTTCCATTCCCTGGCATGTCCTCCTCCCTCTAGACCCATCTCCTATTCATGGATTTGTTTACTCCCCCAATTCTTCTTTAAAGACCTTGCTTCAATGTTTGACATTTTTACAACTAGAATGTATCTACATACTACTTTTGTAATTAAAAGATTAAATATTCTATTCCAGAGAAAAAATTATGACCATATTTAAATATCAAGTTTTCTGTTATAATTTCCTGACACCCTTGCTTATTTAATTGTGATTCTGTGTAGTTTGTACCTTCCTCAATTATTAATATCATAATAGGTTTATGTGTCTGCCTCCACACTGAGTCACTGAAGTAAGCAACATGTCTTATATCTCCCTCATCACCAAGTTCGAGAACGAGGCCCATAAAATGTGCACCAAATGTGCCCATGAAAGACTAAACAACATGGAATCACAGTTGCATCAGTTACTATTGGGAAACCCGGATCAAAGCACATGTTAGAGCTTTTCTCTTCCAGAGCAGGAAACAGAGACAAATGTCAGAAGGCCCACTTTAGATTTCATACAGTATCTTAACAGTAATCTTCCTGTTCTGAAAACAGTCATGCACCTTGTTGTCCAATATAGTGGAGAAAATCACTAGACTAACCTTGCCCCCCAGAAACTATTTACTCAATTCTTAAAACTTGTAACACTCAATACGCTTTTAAAAGGCAAGCTCTAGCATGGTTGATTAATTTCAACTGTACTCTCTGGGTACACGATACCTGTGGAAGGCAATATTAGAAGAACTGATGGCATTTGTTTTTCCCTTTCTGACTTAACTTCACTCTGTATGACAGACTCTAGGTCCCTCCACCTCACTACAAATAACTCAATTTTGTTTCTTTTTATGAACCTAGTGGCAGGGCAGGAATAAAGACTCAGACATTGTCTTACAACAACATGATCTTTAAAGTAGAACAGTGTCTCCAAAATCATTTTTTCATAAGATTTAATCAGGGGGTGCTTCTTAACATTCACATATCCAGGTCCTTCCCTGGAAATTCTCATTCAGTAAGTATGGAAAGGGACCTAGATATAATACTTTTTAATAAGCACCATATATGGTTTTTATGATCAGACAAGTTGGGATGTGTTTAATTAAATCAAGGCTGAAAATAATACAATGGCTAAATATAATTTTGAGTATCCATAAGTTAATTAAACAATCTTTAATTAAACTTTTATTTAATCCATGAGGATTATCAAGTCTTTTTTTGACAAGAGTGTCTAAATTCATGACCATTTATCATCTCCTAGATTAAGTATTTTACTGGAGTATAAACATTAATTGCATCTGAAGCACCTCCCTTTTAATTTTCAAAGTTCCTTACACTATCTCTATATTTTCCTCACCTTACATTGTATAGTGTGATAACATCCTTTGAGGCATCAAAATTATAGCAAAGTGATCAACAAGCAATAAACTAAGATCAGTCACCAGGAATAGCAGAGAAAGGTGATCCACCAAAGCCTAAAATATTAATAGATGTGGGGGAGAAGCAAAGATTAGATCATAAGTCAGGGTAATATCTGAATCTGAAGAGTAAATCTAAGTTCAGATTTTGCATGAGTGCACAAACCACAAGAGAAGTTTAAGAAACAAATAATGGTAGATCCAGATAAATTTCTAGCACAGCGCTCTTCAAAGACAGACTCTTTAACCCCGTAATAAGGGCTAAATCTCAGACAGCACACACCAGTATATTGAAATATTTTTATACTACTTGATAAATGGTCACTATTCTAAGTCCCCCATCCCTCCTAACCAAACCCCCCCCATCCAGCAACCAAAGGGTTAATATCTGACACAGTAGAGGACCCCCCTAAACTCTGCTCCAGCCCTACTGCCAGCAATTATTCTGATTGCTTTAAGCCTACATCCTACAGGTGGTTAAATATTGTGATTATTACGCTGCTCACAGGATGCCTCCACTGATCTTTCAATGTACTCTTAAACACACACTTGAAACTACCAAAAAGAAATTTATTTTCTCCTAGAAAAAAATGAGTATTTGTCCTGTTATTCCAGCATTTGAATCTTTATGTCTTATTAACCTGAAAATGGCAGCCATGTCCTTTATTTGCATTGTGACTTTAAAATGAGACAGTGTATTTGTTGTACACCGGAAACTAACACAATATTGTTAATCAACTATATTTCAATTTTTAAAAATGTTAAACATAAAGCAAAAAAATGAGATAGTACATTAAATAGCTGCTTTATTTAGTTATTTTGCCAATTCTTAACTGAAAAATATTTTGCTATGTCTTTTCTAGTACTCCTGTGTAGCTTCCTTCTAAATTCTTCTAAAAAGAGCCAGAAAATAAATTAGTAGACATCTATTTAGCTCTAAGGGACTATGGTGAATGTTATTATATTTAAACATAGACCTAAACAAAGCAGTACAATTTAAATAGGAAAATTATTTTATCACACACTGGTACAATGTTTTTTTTTTTCTTTCATGGGCTCATTATGTAACTCAATTCCAGTTTTTTTTTTTTTTTTTTTTTGAGGAAGGAATTGATTTGATTTTGTTTAATTCACTCTTTTTTTTTATTCAAACAGAAAGTCACAAAAATTATAATCATCCTCATCAGTTCACTCAGTCCCATGTAATTAATTTTTTTTCATCTTGATCTTTTGTTAACACTTTTACGAACTCATCAGTTTTCCATTAGAGTTCTGAAAATGCTTATTCATTCAGTTCAGCAGTATAGTCAGTTACCAGAAACCTGTACTTGTCAGAGTCTTTTCCATGAATTCCTTAAAGATGGAACCCTTTTATAGGAACTTTTTTGCAAAACCATCAGAGTACACCCAGAACTGTCTGTAAATGACAAAAGACTTAAAAATGACCACGGTTAAAGATTTGATGAAAGTTCATAATAATGCAATTGACAAGAAATTTAGTTATTTCTGAGATATACGTTTTAAAGTAATAACTAGAATTATGACTTATAACATTATACCAGAATATATAAGATTTTTAGAAATTTCATGTAATGTCTGAAACATTTATATTAACATATTTCCATACAAATAACCCAAAGAAAGTTTAGTATTGGTTGTATTTTTTTGATTGTTTCTATGTTTTTTTATACTGCAGGTTCTTATTAGTCATCAATTTTATACACATCAGTGTATACATGTCAATCCCAATCGCCCAATTCAGCACACCACCATCCCCACCCCACTGTGGTTTTCCTGCCTTGGTATCCATACATTTGTTCTCTACATCTGTGTCTCAACTTCTGCCCTGCAAACTGGTTCATCTGTACCATTTTTCTAGGTTCCACATACATGCATTAACATACGATATTTGTTTTTCTCTTTCTGATTTACTCCACTCTGTATGACAGTCTCTAGATCCATCCATGTCTCAACAAATGACTCAATTTCGTTCCTTTTTATGGCTGAGTAATATTCCATTGTATATATGTATCACAACTTCTTTATCCATTTGTCTGTCGATGGACATTTACGTTGCTTCCATGACCTGGCTATTGTAAATAGTGTTGCAATGAACATTGGGGTGCATGTGTCTTTTTGCATTATGGTTTTCTCTGGGTATATGCCCAGTAGTGGGATTGCTGGATCATATGGTAATTCTATTTTTAGTTTTTTAAGGAACCTCCATACTGTTCTCCATAATGGCTGTATCAATTTAACTTCCCACCAACAGTGCAAGAGGGTTCCCTTTTCTCCACACCCTCTCCAGCATTTGTTGTTTGTACATTTTCTGATGATGCCCATTCGAGCTGGTGTGAGGTGATACCTCATTATAGTTTTGATTTGCATTTCTCTAATAATTAGTGATGTTGAACAGCTTTTCATGTGCTTCTTGGCAATCTGTATGTCTTCTTTGGAGAAATATCTATTTAGGTCTTCTGCCCATTTTTGGATTGGGTTGTTTGTTTCTTTAATATTGAGCTGCATGAGCTGTTTATATATTTTGGAGATTAATCCTTTGTCCGTTGATTCATTTGCAAATATTTTCTCCCATTCTGAGGGCTGTCTTTTCATCTTGTTTATGGTTTCCTTTGCTGTGCAAAAGCTTTGAAGTTTCATTAGATCCCATTTGTTTATTTTTGTTTTTATTTCCATTACACTAGGAGATGGACAAAGAGATCTTGCTGTAATTTATGTCAAAGAGTGTTCTTCCTATGTTTTCCTCTAAGACTTTTATAGAGTTCGGTCTTACAATTAGGTCTCAAATCCATTTTGAGTTTATTTTTGTGTATGGTGTTAGGGAGTGTTCTAATTTCATTATTTTCCATAGAGCTGCCCAGTTTTCCCAGCACCACTTATTGAAGAGACTGTCTTTTCTCCATTGTATATCTTTGCCTCCTTTGTCATAAATTAGTTGACCATAGGTGTGTGGGTTTATTTCTGGGCTTTCTATCTTGTTCCATTGATCTAAGTTTCTGTTGTTGTGCCAGTACCATATTGTCTTGATTACTGTAGGTTTGTACTATAGTCTGAAGTCAAGGAGCCTGATTCCTCCAGCTCCGTTTTTTTCCCTCAAATCTGCTTTGGCTATTTGAGGTCTTTTGTGTCTCCATACAAATTTTAAGATGATTTTTTCTAGTTCCGTAAAAAATGCCATTGGTAAATTGATAGGGATCGCATTGAATCTGTAGATTGCTTTGGGTAGTAGAGTCATTTTCACAATATTGATTCTTCCAATCCAAGAACATAGTATATCTCTCCATCTGTTGGTATCATCTTTAACTTCTTTCATCAGTATCTTATAGTTTTCTGCATACAGGTCTTTTGTCTCCCTAGGTAGGTTTATTCCTAGGTATTTTATTCTTTGGTTGCAATGGTAAATGGGAGTGTTTCCATAATTCCTCATTCAGATTTTTCATCATTAGTGTATAGGAATGCAAGATATTTCTGTGCATTAATTTTGTATCCTGCTACTTTACCAAATTCATTGATTAGCTCTAGTAGTTTTCTGGTGGCATTTTTAGGATTCTCTATGTATAGTATCATGTCATCTGCAAACAGTGACAGTTTTAATTCTTATTTTCCAATTTGTATTACTTTAATTTCTTTTTCTTCTGTGATTGCCATGGCTAGTACTTCCAAAACTATGTTGAATAATAGTGGTGAGAGTGGACATCCTTGTCTCGTTCCTGATCTTAGAGAAAATGATTTCACTTTTTCACCATTGTGAATGATGTTTTCTGTGGGTTTGTCATATATGGCCTTTATTATGTTGAGGTAGGTTCCTTCTATGCCTGCTTTCTATTTTTTTATCATAAATGGGTGTTGAATTTTGTCAAAAGCTTTCTCTGCATCTATTGAGATGATCATATAGTTTTTATCCTTCAATTTGTTAATATGGTGTATCACATTGATTGATTTGCATATATTGAAGAATCCTTGCATTCCTGGAATAAACCCCACTTGAACATGGTGTATGATCCTTTTAATGTGCTGTTGGATTCTGTTTGCTAGTATTTTGTTGAGGATTTTTGCATCTATGTTCATCAGTGATATTGGCCTGTAGTTTTCTTTCTTTGTGACATCTTTGTCTGGTGGTGGTATCAGGGTGATGGTGGCCTCATAGAATGAGTTGGGGAGTGTTCCTCCCTCTGCAATATTTTGGAAGAGTTTGAGAAGGATAGTTGTTAGCTCTTCTCTAAATGTTTGATAGAATTCGCCTGTGAAGCCATCTGGTCCTGGGCTTTTGTTTGTTGGAAGATTTTTAATCACAGTTTCAATTTCAGTGCTTGTGATTGGTCTGTTCATATTTTCTATTTCTTCCTGGTTCAGTCTCAGAAGGTTGTGCATTTCTAAGAATGTGTCCATTCCTTCCAGGTTGTCCATTTTATTGGCATAGAGTTGCTTGTAGTAATCTCTCATGATCCTTGGTATTTCTGCAGTGTCAGTTGTTACTTCTCCTTTTTCATTTCTAATTCTATTCATTTGAGCCTTCTCCCTTTTCTTCTTGATGAGTCTGGCTAATGGTTTATCAATTTTGTTTATCTTCTCAAAGAACCAGCTTGTAGTTTTATTGATCTTTGTTATTGTTTCTTTCATTTCTTTTTGATTTATTTCTGATCTGATCTTTATGATTTCTTTCCTTCTGCTAGCTTTGGGGTTTTTTTGCTCTTCTTTCTCTAATTGCTTTAGGTGCAAGGTTAGGTTGTTTATTTGAGATGATTCCTGTTTCTTGAGGTAGGGTTGTATTGCTATAAACTTCCCTCTTAGAACTGCTTTTGCTGCATCCCATAGGTTTTGGGTCATCGTGTCTCCATTGTTATTTATTTCTAGGTATTTTTTGATTTCCCCTTTGATTTCCTCAGTGATCACTTCTATATTAAGTACTGTATTGTTTAGCCTCCATGCATTTGTATTTTTTACAGATCTTTTCCTGTAATTGACATCTAGTCTCATAGCATTGTGGTCAGAAAAGATACTTGATACAATTTCAATTTTCTTAAATTTACCAAGGCTTGATTTGTGACCCAAGATATGATCTATCCTGGAGAATGTTCCATAAGCACTTGAGAAGAATGTGTATTCTGTTGTTTTTGAATGGAATGTCCTATAAATATCAATTAAGTCCATCTTGTTTAATGTATCATTTAAAGCTTGTGTTTCCTTATTTATTTTCATTTTGGATGATCTGTCCATTGGTGAGAGTGGGGTATTAAAGTCCCCTACTATGATTGTGTTCCTGTCGATTTCCCCTTTTATGGCTGTTAGTATTTGCCTTATATATTGAGGTGCTCCTATGTTGGGTGCATAAATATTTACAATTGTTATATCTTCTTTTGGATCGATCCCTTGATCATTATATAGTGTCCTTATTTGTCTCTTGTAATAGTCTTTGTTTTAAACTCTATTTTGTCTGATATGAGAATTGCTACTCCAGCTTTCTTTTGATTTTCATTTGCATGGAATATCTTTTTCCATCCCCTCACTTTCAGTCTGTATGTGTCCCTAGGTCTGAAGTGGGTCTCTTGTAGACAGCATATATACGGGTCTTGTTTTTGTATCCATTCAGTCAGTCTGTGTCTTTTGGTGGGAGCATGTAATCCATTTACATTTAAGGTAATTATTGATATGTATGTTCCTATTCCCATTTTCTTAAATGTTTTGGGTTTGTTATTGTAGGTCTTTTCCTTCTCTTGTGTTTTTTGCCTAGAGAAGTTCCTTTAGCATTTGTTGTAAAGCTGGTTTGGTGGTGCTGAACTCTCTCAGCTTTTGCTTGTCTGTAAAGGTTTTAATTTCTCCATCACATCTGAATGAGATCCTTGCTGGGTAGAGTAATCTTGGTTGTACGTTTTTCTCCTTCATCACTTTAAGTATATCCTGCTCCTCCCTTCTGGCTTGCAGAGTTTCTGCTGAAAGATCAGCTGTTAACCTTATGGGGATTCCCTTGTGTGTTATTTGTTGTTTTTCGCTTGCTGCTTTTAATATGTTTTAATTTTTGATAGTTTGATTAATATGTGTCTTAGCATGTTTCTCCTTGGATTTATCCTGTATGGGACTCTCTGTGCTTCCAGGACTTGATTAACTATTTCCTTTCCCATATTAGGGAAGTTTTCAACTATAATCTCTTCAAGTATTTTCTCAGTCCCTTTCTTTTTCTCTTCTTTTTCTGGGGCCCCTATAATTCGAATATTGGTGCATTTAATGTTATCCCAGAGGTCTCTGAGACTGTCCTCAGCTCCTTTCATTCTTTTTTCTTTATTCTGCTCTGCAGTAGTTATTTCCACCATTTTTTCTTCCAGGTCACTTACCCGTTCTCTGCCTCAGTTATTCTGCTATTGATCCCTTCTAGAGAATTTTAAATTTCATTTATTGTGTTTTTCATCATTGCTTGGTTCCTCTTTAGTTCCTCTACGTCCTTGTTAAATGTTTCTTGCATTTTGTCTATTCTGTTTCCAAGATTTTGGATCATCTTTACTATCATTATTCTGAATTCTTTTTCAAGTAGACTGCCTATTTCCTCTTCATTTGTTAGGTCTGGTGGGTTTTTACCTTGCTCCTTTATCTGCTGTGTGTTTTTCTGTCGTCTCATTTTGCTTATCTTACTGTGTTTGGGGTCTCCTTTTCACAGGCTACAGGTTCATAGTTCCTATTGTTTTTGGTATCTGTCCCCAGTGGCTAAGGTTGGTTCAGTGGGTTGTGTAGGCTTCCTGGTGGAGGGGACTAGTGCCTGTGTTCTGGTGGATGAGGCTGGATCTTGTCTTTCTGGTGGGCACGTCCACATCTGGTGGTGTGTTTTGGGGTGTCTGTGGCCTTATTATGATTTTTGGCAGCCTCTCTGCTAATGGATGAGGCTGTGTTCCCGTCTTGCTAGTTCTTTGGCACAGGGTGTCCAGAACTGTAGCTTGCTGGTCGTTGAGTGAAGCTGGGTCTTGATGTTGAGATGGAGATCTCTGAGAGATTTTTGCCATTTGGTATTACCTGGAGTTGGGAGTTCTCTTGTAGACCAATGTCCTGAAGTTGGCTCTCCCACCTCAGAGGCACAGCCCTGATGCCTGGCTAAAGCACCAAGATCCTTTCATCCACATGGCTCAGAATAAAAGTGACAAAAAATAGAAAGAAAGAGGATAAAATAAAATAAAATAAAATAAAATAAAGATAAAATAAAGCTATTATAATAAAAAAGAAAAAAATTATTGAAAACTTATTAAGAAAAAAAATTTTAATTATTTAAAATAAATTTTTTAATTTTTTAAAATAAAAATTAAGAAAAAAATTATTAAGAAAAAGTTTATTAAGAAATTTTTTTTAATTTTTAAAATAAAAAATAAGAAAGATTTATTAAGAAAAAACTTTATTAAGAAAAAAAATTTTTTAAGTAAAAAAAAAAAATGGAAATGGACGGACAGTACCCTAGGACAAATGGTGAAAGCAGAGCTATACAGACAAAATCTCACACAGAAGCATACACATATACATTCACAAAAAGAGGAAAAGGGGAAAAAATAATATTTCCTGCTCCCAAAGTCCACCTCCTCAATTGGGGATGATTCATTGTCTATTCAGGTATTCAACAGATGCAGGTACATCAAGTTCTTTGTGGAGCTTTAATCCGCTGCTTCTGAGGCTGCTGGGAGAAATTTCTCTTTCTCTTCTTTGTTTGCACTGCTCCCGGGGTTCAGCTTTGGATTTGGACACGCCTCTCCATGTAGGTCACCTGAGGACTTCTGTTCTTCGCTCCCACAGGACAGGGTTAAAGGAGCAGCTGCTTCGGGGGCTCTGACTCACTCAGGCCAGGGGGAGGAAGGGGTACAGATGTGGGGCGAGCCTGCGGCCGCAGAGGCCAGCATGATGTTGCAGCAGCCTGAGGCGCGCCGTGCGTTCTCCCGGGGATATTGTCCCTGGATCACAGGACCCTGGCAGTGGTGGGCTGCACAGGCTCCTGGGAGGGGCGGTGTGGGTAGTGACCTGTGCTCGCACGCAGGCTTCTTGGTGGTGGCAGCAGCAGCCTTAGCGTCTCATGCCCGTCTCTGGGGTCCGCGCTGATAGCCGCAGTTTGCGCCCATCTCTGGAGCTCATTTAGGCGGCGCTCTGAATCCCCTGTCCTAGCACACCAGGAAACAAAGAGGCAAGAAAAAGTCTCCTGCCTGTTCGGCAGCTCTAGACCTTTTCTCTGACTCCCTCCCGGCTAGCTGTGGTGCACTAACCCCTTCAGGCTGTTTTCACGCCACCAACCCCAGTTCTCTCCCTGTGATCTGACCGAAGCCTGAGCCTCAGCTCCCAGTCCCCACCCGCCCCGGCGGGTGAGCAGACAAGCCTCTCGGGCTGGTGAGTGCTGGTAGGCACTGATCCTCCGTCCAGGAATCTCTCCGCTTTGCCCTCCACACCCCTGTGGCTGCGCTCTCCTCTGTGGCTCCAAAGCTTCCTTCAGTTTGTTTTTGTAGGTCCTTTTCTTCTCTTGTGTTTCCCACTTAGAGAAGTTCCTTTAGCATTTGTTGTAGAGCTGGTTTGGTGGTGCTGTATTCTCTTAGCTTTTGCTTGTCTGTAAAGCTTTTGATTTCTCCATCGAATCTGAATGAGATCCTTGCCCTGTAGAGTAATCTTGGTTGTAGGTTCTTCCCTTTCATCACTTTAATTATATCACGCCACTCCCTTCTGGCTTGTAGAGTTTCTGCTGAGAAATCAGCTGTTAACCTTATGGGAGTTCCCTTGTATGTTATTTGTCGTTTTTCCCTCGCTGCTTTCAATAATTTTTCTTTGTCTTTAATTTTTGCTAATTTGATTACTATGTGTCTCGGCATGTTTCTCTTTGGGTTTATCCTGTATAGGACTCGCTGCGCTTCCTGGACTTGG
The DNA here is from genome assembly GCF_949987535.1 of Balaenoptera acutorostrata. Lineage (NCBI taxonomy): Eukaryota > Metazoa > Chordata > Mammalia > Artiodactyla > Balaenopteridae > Balaenoptera > Balaenoptera acutorostrata. The sequence continues at coordinate 54,264,189 of NC_080080.1, read as the reverse complement.
GTGGCTATTTTCTTTCCCATGTTAGGGAAGTTTTCGACTATAATCTCTTTAAATATTTTCTTGCGTCCTTTTTCTCTCTCTTCTCCTTCTGGGACCCCTATGATCCGAATGTTGTTGCATTTAATCTTTTCCAAGAGGTCTCTTAGGCTGTCTTCATTTCTTTTCATTCTTTTTTCTTTATTCTGTTCCATAGCAGTGAATTCCACCATTATGTCTTCCAGGTCACTTACCCGTTCTTCTGCCTCAGTTATTCTGCTATTGATTCTTTCTAGTGTAGTTTTCATTTCAGTTATTGTATTGTTCATCTCTGTTTGTTTGTTCTTTAATCCTTCTATGTCTTTGTTAAACATTTCTTGCATCTTTTCAATCTTTGCCTCCATTCTTTTTCCGAGGTCCTGTATCATCTTCACTATCATTATTTTGAAATCTTTTTCTGGAAGGTTATCTATCTCCACTTCATTTAGTTGTTTTTCCGGGGTTTTATCTTGTTCCTTCATCTGGTATATAGTCCTCTGCCTTTTCATCTTGTCTATCTTTCTGTGAATGTGGGTTTTTTTCCACAGGCTGCAGGATTGTAGTTCTTCTTGCTTTTGCTGCCTGCCCTCTCATGGATGAGGCTATCTAACCAATTCCAGTTTTCTCTGGTAATTCTGTTTCTTATTGAAATGGCTGGGCTTTCTCATTAAAACAATTCACACAAATTCATTTATGCACCAGCTTATCTGTGTGGTGAATGGAATTAGTGAGTTGCTTAGACTAGATGTCTAGGGACAAGACATCTATTTCTTTCATTAGGACCTGGAAAAAGGCTTTCACAACCATTTTTCTCAGTGTCCTCCCATGAACATGCATATATGGGCAAAGTCAGAGTTTTTCCATCTTTGCAGCAGCATAAAACTCTTCACAGAAAATGTTGCACAAAAGCTCACTAGATAAGCAGTGTTTCTCCAGTTAAAGGGTAATTGGTGGGGTGGGGTGGAGGGGAGGAGGAAGTACTCACGATTCCACAAAGCACAGTGTGAAATCCACAAAAAATATGATCACTAATATCCTTTCCAACTCTAAAACTTCAATGAGAATTCTATAATTTGTTCCTACTGCTTGGGTTGTTCAATTAGACCAAATGAAGGCTCAAATGATAAAGACTAAACTAGTACAAACATACAGTGGAGGACACTAGTCTGTTACCCATAATATAAAAGAAATGACAAAAAGTGGACAAAGTTTTGCAGTTTTAACTCATTCTCAATCCCTTCATATCTCATTATGTAATCAAAACCAAATATCAATTGAAGATAAAGTAATATCGGATAAAATAAAATAATTGTAAGTCACATTGACTATGAGCATTTAGCTGTGGTGATACATATATATCATATATACAATATCTGTACATTTCATATTTATACATTCATACATTTTCATACCTCCAATATATATTCATAAATTTATACATATTCATCTTCCAAAGTTTCCTTTGGTTATTTCATTTGGGGGACTTCTATGTCCCTAACCAGATTCTAAGTTAGACCCCCCAAAACCACTGCTCCTATATAATGATTGCAATTATTCTTTGATTACCATTATTAATCCAATGATTTGAAAAACTTAATAAAAGCTGGAAACTACAAAATCTAATCCATATTGCACAGGATAACAGGAGTTATCTGTTAAAAAAGTAAATTTGATTACATAATTAGTGTGTTCAAAACACTCCATAGTTTCCCACCTCCCTTAGACTCAATATGAAATCCAAGACCTTTCATGATTTGGCCTCTGTGGACCTCACCGGCCTCATCTTGTCCCCCTACCTACCTGCCACTTCTGTTCCTGAGGTGGCAGTTTGGCTTTCTCTCAGTTCCATGTTCTCTCCCATGTCGTTGGGAACTTATTTATGCCATCCCTCAGCCTGTAAAACAAGTCTTTTCAGCCAGCTGCTTTAGCAGTCTATTCATCTTGCAGACTTCAGCTTGGGCCTCACTTCTTCAGAGAAGCCTTCCTTGACCCAGTCTATGTTAGGTATCCTGATATGTATTCCAATAGCATCATATCTTTTCACAAAACTTTGCATATTTGAAACAGTTCAATTTGTCATTTGTAATTATTTGGTTCATTTCTGAATTCTTGTTTCCAGTAAATTCCATACGGAAAGGACCACGTCTATCTTGCTTATCTGCATAACCCCAGCATCTCTCATAGTAACTGGCATTTGACAGTATTCAATAAATATTTATTGACAACAAAGTGCACTTGGAAAATTCACAAATTTCTGAATTCATTCTTTAATGGCTCTTAGTAGTTTTTAACTGACTTTCTTATAACTAAAAAAAATTTTTTATTTTTTAATTTTCTTTTGTTATAAAAGATTTTATGATGCCTTCAAATTCTTGAACCAAATGGAATACTCTGAATATATATGTTTTTATAGAGCCATCTAGTGTCCATTTTGTTTAGTGAAGCTAAAAATAAAATAAGGCCAAAAAATAATAACAGTATGCTTAACAGTGAAGAATGCATAATCTCCATCTGGCAGTGGCAAGTTAACACATCAATTGGCCACTTGAATAACTTTTTTTCCTGAATTTCCTCTGCCTTTCACCATGTAGACACTGTATTAGTCATTCTAGAATTCTGGTAACTAAAAATTTGATGAGAGATGTTTGGCTAATATGGTATCTTGAACAAATGTGCTGCTACCTGCTCCCTCCTGAAACCTAAACATTAGGAATTGAATAAAATATGCATAAACATATAAGGATAAAGAAAAGAAGATAGGAAACAGCAGATAAGAGATATATTGAAATTTTGGAACCTAGGAAAAAGAAGAATGGATGGTAATTGATGTCACCATTAAAGCTAAAAGCTACAGAAGACAGTGGTGGAACCTGGTAAGAAGATGAACCTCAGAGTATCTCAGAAATTAAAGATATAGGTACACCCTTCTCAAGAAGGTCCTATAGGATATATAGGATATATAGTTTATACTCCAGCAGAGTATAAACTAAGAAAAAAAATAATAACATGGTATCCAGGACACAGAATATCCAAAAAAGGAAAGAGGTAAAGGGAATTTCCAGGATGGTCAAGTAGGGAACTCTCAGAACTCCAGCTACAAAGTAGCATAGAAAACAACCAATACAAATTAAAGCAGAAAGACGGGGTCTCTAAGAAATATCTAAAAAAAAAAAAAAAAAAAAAAAAAAATCTGCTGTTTGAATAAATGGAGAGGATATTACAGTTCTTCCAAAATATTTCGGAATGAATTAGACATAGATACATGAAAATTTTTTGAAAGACAAGAAAAAATATAAAAACAATAAATTTCCCAGCTGAGAATCATATTTAAAAAGTAATAATAATGTAAAAATTAAATATTGATTTAATCAATTGTGATATAACTACATTGAGAAGATGGGAAGAGAGAAACTAGTGGGGGTGGTGTATGCATATAAAATCACTAAATTTCTTTAGTTAAATATTTTAATATCTGAACTAAAAATTTTTAATTAAAAATCAATTACATCATTTAGAATATGGAGGCAAACTCAGAAAAGAACAGGAAGTAGTTTGAGATGATCAAGATGGCAGAATAGGAGGACCTTGAGGTCACATCACCTTATGAATTCATCAAAAATACATCTACATGTGGAGAAACTCTCACTAAAAGACAACTGAAGACTGGCAGAAAGACTGTTCTACAACCAAGGCTGTAAAGAAAAATCCACCTGGAGAAACAATGAAGGCCAAACCCATGCCCCTACCAGGGAACACAGAAGAAGAAGGGAATATCACAGGCTTGAGGATCTTCCCTGGGGCATGAGGAGTCAGCTGCATATTGGGCACCCCATCCCTGGAGTCTGACACCAGGAAGATGAGTCCCCTTAAGTGGTTTGAAAAGCAGTGGGACATAATAAAGGGCTGTGGGAAACCAAGACTCCACCAGTGAAGAACACACACACAGCCTTGTTTCCTCCCAGGAATTGCACTGAGGAAGCAAATTGAAAACTGTCTGAGGCCCTGGCCGATTTTCTGAAACTGCCAGAGCACTCACCACAGCCCATACTGGCACCTGCCCCAGCTCCTCTTGCTCCAGTGCTGCTCTCCACTAGAGAGAGGTGCCATTGTCAAGGAGAGTGTGCAAATTAGAGGGAACTGAACCAGCTTAGAGCTGACCCTCAGGGTTTATGGTCCAGGACTCTGAGACCCATCCCCATCCCCAATAAAGCAATGATGGCCATTGAACAGAGAAGCCCTAACTCACACCTGGCTCTGGCTCGAGCCCCTCCATCTCCAGCCCCACCTACCAGCAAGGTGGGAGCTGCCAGAACACCTCAGGGAAAAAGAAACACATGCCAACTTTAGATCCAGCTTTCCCATCAAAGCCACTGGGCACATACAGACTGCATAGGGATGCTCCCACACAAGGACAACCCTTCAAGACTGTTTCATCTAATCTCATAGAGACAGAGAAAGGTAAATAAAATGAAAAGACAGAAGAATACATTTCAAAAAAAGAACAAGAAGAAAACCCTGAAAAAAATCCTAAAGAGACAGAAATAAATAATTTACCAGATAAACAGTTCAAAACAATAGCGATAAGACTGCTAACAAGTTGGGAAAGAGTAGATGAACACAGTGAGAATGTTAACAAGGAACTAGGATATGTGAAAAAGAACCAGAGCTGAAAAATATAATAACTGAAATTTTAAAACACACTAGAAAGAATTAAAAACAGACTAGATGATACAGAAGAATGCATAAGCAATCTGGAAGATAAAATAATGGAAATTACCCAATCAGAACAGAAAAAAAAAAATTTTCATGAGAACAGTTTAAGACTCCTATGGTGCAACATCAAGTGTACTAACATTTGCATGGTAGGAGTCCCAGAAGGAGAAGAGAGAGAGAAAAGGGTCAAAAATATATTTGATGAAATTATGACTGAAAACATCCCGAAGTTGAAGAAGGAAACAGATTCCCAGGTACAGGAATCAAAGAGAGTCCCAAACAAGACAAACTCATAGAAACCCACAAGAAGACACATCATAATTAAAATGTCAAAAGTTAAAGAGAGAACTTTAAAGGCTGCAAAAGAAAACAAAGGAACCCCATAAGGCTATCAGCTGATTTTTCTGCAGAAACTTTGCAGGTCAGAAGGGAGTGGCATGATATATTTGAAGTGCTGAAAGGAAAAAACCTAAAACCTAGGATACTCTACCCACAAGGTTATCATTCAGAATTGAAGGAGAGATAAAGAGAGCTTCTCAGACAAGCAAAAGCTAAAAGAGCTCATCAATACTACAACAACATTACAAGAAGTGTTAAAGGATCCTCTTTAAGTGGAAAAGAAAAGGCTACAAAAAGAGGTAAGAATTTATAGAAAAGGAAAAATCCCACTCGTAAAGGCAAATATATAGTAAAGGATATGGGTCAACCACTAAAATAAGCTAGTACAAAGACTGAAAGACAGAAATTGTAATATCAACTATAACTACAAGAAACAGTCAAGGGATAGACATGAAGATGTAAAATATAAAAACAGAAGTACAAAATGTGGGGGTACAAGGGAGTAAAAATGTAAATCCTTAGAATGTGTTTGAATTTAAATGACTACCAGTTTAAAACAAGTAGATACAGTTATAGGTCAAAATATATAAGCCCCATGGTAACCACATCACAAACCTATAATAGATACATAAAAACTAGAGAGAAAAGAACACAAGCATACCACTGAAGCAAATCATTAAACCACAAAGGAAGAAACTAAAAGAAGAAGAAAAGAACAGAGAAGAACTACAAAAACAATGATAAAACAAGTAACAAAATGGCAATAAGTACAAACCATCAATAATCACTTTAAGTGTCAATGGAGTAAATGTTCCAAGCAAAAATCATAGGGTGGCTGATTAGATAAAAAATAAGACCCATCTATATGCTGCCTACAAGACTCACTTCAAAGCTAGACACACACAGATTGAAAGTGAGTGGATAGAAAAATATATACCATGCAAATGGAAACTAAAAGAAAGTTGGGGTAGCAATATCATATCAGACAAAGTAGACTTTAAAATGAAAACTACAACAGAAAACAAAGAAGGGCATTACATAATGATGAAGAGGCTATACTATATGGGAAAATAATCTAAAAAGAGTGGATATATATATATAACAGATTCACTTTGCTGTACACCTGAAACTAACACAACATTATAAATCAAGTATACCCCAATAAAAAAAAAGAAGTTATAGCATTTGTTAACATATATGCACCTAATATAGGAGCACCTAAATATATAAAGCAAATATAAAGAGATGTAAAGAAAGAAATTGACATAAAAGGAAATCATCAAACCACAAACAGAAAAACAAAAAGAAAAAGAAAGGAACAAAGACGAAACAAAGAATCAACTGGAAAACAAGGTTTGAAATGGCAATAAATACACACGTATCAATAATTACCTTAAATGTCAATGGACTGAATACTCCAATCAAAAGACATAGAGTGACAGACCAGATTAAAAAAAAACAAAAGCCTACAATATGCTGCCTCAAGAGACCCATCAAAGGGCAAAGGACGTAGATTGAAAGTGAGGGGATGGAAAAAGATATTTCATGCAAACGGAAATGACAAGAAAGCAGGAGTGGCAACACTCCTATCAGACAAAACAGACTTTAAAGCAAAGGCTATAAAGAATGATAAAGAAGGACACTATATAATGATAAAAGGATCAATACAAGAAGGGTATTTTACACTCATCAATATATATGCACCTAATATAGGAGCACCCAAATACATAAAACAAATACTAACAGACATAAAGGGAGAAATCGATAGGTATACAATAATAGTAGGAGACTTTTACACCCCACTCACATCAATGAACAGATTTTCCACACAGAGAATCAATAAGACAACAGAGGTCCTATAGAGGTCCAATAGAACAATTAGGTTTAATTGATATTTTCAGGACACTACAACCAAAAAATCCAGAATATACATTCTTTTTAAGTTCACATGGAACATTCTCTAGGATTGACCACATCCTAGGGCATAAAACTAACCTCAACAAATTTAAGAGTCTATAAATTATTTCAAGCATCTTCTCTGACCACAATGGCATGAAGCTAGAAATCAACAAGAAAAGAATGAGAAAAAAATGTTTACATGGAGACTAAATAACATGTTATTAAAAAACCAATGGGTCAATGAGAGTAAAAAGGAAATTAAAAAATACTTTGAGACAAATGACAATGAAAACACAACCATGCAAAATCTATGAGATGCAGCAAACGCAGTTCTTAGAGGGAAGTTCATAATGATACAGGCCTTCATCAAAAAGCAAGAAAAATCTCAAGTAAACAACCTAACCTACCACCTTAAAGAATTAGAAAAAGAAGAACAAACAAAACCTAAAGTCAGCAGAAGGAAGGAAATAATAAAGATCAGGGAGGAAATAAATAAAATAGAGATTAAAAAAATAATAGAAAAAATCAACAAAACCAAGAGATGGTTCTTTGAAAGGGTAAATAAAATTGACAAAACTCTGACCAGGCTCACCAAGAAGAAAACGAGAGAGAATCCAAATAAACAAAATAAGAAATGAAAAAGGAGAAGTTGCAACTGATACCACAGAAATAAAAAAAAAAAAACCATAAGCGAATACTATGAACAATTAAATGCCAACAAATTTGACAATGTAGAAGAAATGGACAACTTTCTAGAAACATACAGCCAACCAAAATTGAATCAAGAAGAAATAGATAATTTGAACAGACTTCTAGATCACTAGAAGTGAAATAGAATTTGTAATTTAGAAAACTTCCTGCAAACAAAAGTACAGGACCATATGGCTTCACAGGCAGATTCTACCAAACATACAACGAAGAACTTATAGTGATTCTTCTCAAACTCTTCCAGAAGAATGAAGAGGAAGGAATACTCCCAAAGACATTCTATGAAGGCACCATCACCCTGATACCAAAACCAGACAAAGTAACCACCAAAAAAGAAAATTACAGGCCAATATCTTTGATGAATATAGATGCAAAAATTCTCAACAAAATATTAGCAAACCAAATCCAACAACACATAAAAAAGATCATACACCAAGACCAAGTGGGATTCATCCAGGTTCACAAGGATGGTTCAACATACACATATCAATCTATGTAATACACCACAAAAGAAAAGTCAAAAACCACATGGTCCTCTCAATAGATACAGAAAAGAAGTTGACAGCATTCAACAACCATTCATGATAAAAACTCTTACCAAAGTGGGAATAGAGGGAACATATCTCAACATAATAAAAGCCATTTATTACAAACCTACAGCCAGTATAATACTCGATGGTGAAGAGCTGAAAGCTTTCCCAGTAAAATCTAGAATAAGACAAGGATGCCCACTCTCACCACATCTCTTCAAAATAGTATTAGAAGTCTTAGCCACAGCAATCAGACATGAAAAAGAAATAAAAAATATCTAAATTGGAAGGGAAGAGGTAAAATTGTCACTATATGCAGACGACATGATACTATATATAGAAAACCCTAAGGAATCCACACAAAAACTACTAATTCTAACAAATGAATTCAACAAAGTAGCAGGATACAAGATTAACATTCAGAAATCGGTTGTGTTCCCTTACACTAACAATGAAATATCAGAAATGGAATGTAAAAAAAAAAAAATACCTTTTCAAATTGCAAAAAATAAAATAAAATACCTAATAATAAACCTGACCAAGAAAGTGAAAGACTTATATGCTGAGAACTATAAAACACTAACAAAGGAAATAAAAGAGGATTCAAAGAAATGGAAAGATACTCCATGCTCTTGGATTGGAAGGATTAATACTGTTAAAATGGCAATACTACCAAAAGTAATCTACAGATTTAATGCAATCCCTATCAAATTACTCATGACATTTTTCACAGAACTAGAACAAATAATCCAAAACTTTATATGGAACTATAAAAGACCTGGAATTGCCAGAACAATCCTGAAAAACAACAACAACAACAACAACAATAAAAATGCAGGAGGCATAACTCTCCCAAACTTCAGACAATACTACAAAGCTACAGTAATCAAAACAGTGTAGTACTGGTACAAAAACAGGCATATGGATCAATGGAACAGAATACAGACCCCAGAAATAAACCCAAACACATACAGTCAATTAATCTGCAAAAAGGAGGCAAGAATATAAAATGGGAAAAGGACTATCTCTTCAGCAAGTGGTACTGGGAAAGTTGGACAGCTGCAAGTAAATCAACGAAGTTTTTTAAGTAATTTTTATTGGAGTAAGTTTGCTTTACAAGGTTGTGTTAGCTTCCACTGCACAACAAAAAGAATCAGCCATACACATACAGATATACCCTCCCTTTTTGACTTCCCTCCCATTTAGGTTACCACAGTGCATTAGGTATCATTCCCTGTGCTATACAGTAGGTTCCAATCAGTTGTCTATTTTATACATAGTATCAAAAATGTATATGTGTCAATCCCAGTCTTCCAATTCCTCCCTCCACACCACTTTTCCCCTTGGTATCCATACATTTGTTCTATACATCTATATCTCTATTCTGCTTTGCAAAAAAGATCATCTATACCATTTTTCTAGATTCCACATATACGAGTTATTATACAATATTTTCTCTTTCTGACTTACTTCATGCTGTATGACACTCTCGAGATCCATCCACATCTCTACAATGACCCAATTTCATTCCTTTTTATGGCTGAGTAATATTCCACTGGATATATGTACCACAACTTCTTTATCCATTCCTCTGTCAATGGACATTTAGGTTGCTTGCAAGCCCTGGCTGTTGTAAATAGTGATGCTATGAACATTAGAGTGCACGTATTTTCTTGAATTAGGGTTTCCTCTAGGTATATGTCCAGTAATGGGATTGTTGGGTCATATGGTAATTCAATTTTTAGTTTCTTAAGAAACCTCCATACTGTTTCCCCTAGTGGCTCTAACAATTTACATTCCCTCCAACAGTGTATGAGGGTTCCCTTTTCTCCACACCCTGTCCAGCATTTATTGTTTGTAGATTTGTTTTAACATCTTTATTGGAGTATCATTGCTTTACAATGGTGTGTTAATTTCTGCTTTATAACAAAGTGAATCAGTTATACATACACATATGTTCCCATCTCTCTTCCCTCTTGCATCTCACTCCCTCCCACCGTCCCTATCCCACCCATCTAAGTGGTCACAAATCACCGAGCTGATCTCCCTGTGCTATGCGGCTGCTTCCCACTAGATATCTATTTTATGTTTGGTAGTGTATATATGTCCCTACCACTCTCTCACTTTGTCACAGCTTCCCCTTCCCCTTTCCCATATCATCAAGTCCATTCACTAGTAGGTTTGTGTCTTTATTCCCGTCTTGCCCCTAGGTTCTTCATGACGTTCTTTTTTCTTTCTTTCTTAGATTCCATATATATGTGATAGCATATGGTATTTGTTTTTCTCTTTCTGACTTACTTCACTCTGTATGACAGACCTAGGTCCATCCACCTCACTACAAAAAATGCAACTTCGTTTCTTTTTATGGCTGAGTAATATTCCATTGCATATATGTGCCACATCTTCTTTATCCATTCATCTGTTGATGGACACTTAGGTTGCTTCATTGTCCTACCTATTGTAAATAAAGCTGCAATGAACATTTTGGTACATGACTCTTTTTGAATTATGGTTTTCTCAGGGTATATGCCCAGGAGTGGGATTTCTGGGTCGTATGGTAGTTCTAATTTTAGTTTTTTAAGGAACATCCATACTGTTCTCCATAGTGGCTGTATCAATTTACATTCCCATCAACAGTGCAAGAGGGTTCCCTTTTATCCACAACCTCTCCAGCATTTAATGTTTGCAGATTTTTTGATGATGGCCATTCGGACCAGTGTGAGATGATATCTCATTGTAGTTATCATTTGCATTTCTCTAATGATTAATGATGGTGAGCACTCTTTCAGGTGTTTGTTGGCAATCTGTATATCTTCTTAGGAGAAATGTCGATTTAGGTCTGCTGCCCATTTTGGATTGCGTTGTTTGTTTTTTTGATATTAAGCTGTATGAGCTGCTTGTATATTTTGAAGATTAATACTTTGTCAGTTGCTTTGATTGCAAATATCTTCTCCCATTCTAAGGGTTGTCTTTTTGTCTTGTTTATGGTTTCCTTTGCTGTGCAAAAGCCTTTAAGTTTCATTAGGTCCCATTTGTTTATTTTTGTTTTAATTTTCATTACTCTAGGAGGTGGGTCAAAAAGATGTTGCTGTGATTTATGCCAAAGAGTGATCTGCCTATGTTTTCCTTTAAGAGTTTTATAGTGTCTGGCCTTATATTGAGGTCTTTAATCCATTTTGAGTTTATTTTTCTGTATGGTGTTAGGGAGTGTTCTAATTTCATTCTTTTACATGTAGCTGTCCAGTTTTCCCAGCAACACTTATTGAAGAGGCTGCCTTTTCTCCATTGTATATTCTTGCCTCCTTTATCAAAGATAAGGTGCCCATATGTGTGTGGGTTTATCTCTGGGCTTTCTACCCTGTTCCATTGATCTACATTTCTGTTTTTGTGCCAGTACCATAGTGTCTTGATTACTGTAGCTTTCTAGTATACTCTGAAGTCAGGGAGCCTGATCCCTTCAGCTTCGTTTTTCTTTTTCAAGATTGCTTTGGCTATTCGGGGTCTTTTGCATTTCCATACAAATTGTGAAAATTTTTGTTCTAGTTCTGTGAAAAATGCCATTGGTAGTTTGATAGGGATTTCATTGAATCTGTAGACTGCTTTGGGTAGTAGAGTCATTTTCACAATGTTGATTCCTCCAATCCAAGAATATGGTATATCTCTCTATCTATTTGTATCATCTTTAATTTCTTTCATCAGTGTCTAATAATTTTCTGCATACAGGTCTTTTGTCTCCTTAGGTAGGTTTATTCCTAGATATTTTATTGTCTTTGTTGCAGTGGTAAATGGGAGTGTTTTCTTAATTTCACTATCAGATTTTTCATCATTAGTGTATAGGAATGCTAGAGATTTCTGTGCATTAATCTTGTATCCTTCTACTTTACCAAATTCATTGATTAGCTCTAGTAGTTTTCTGTTAGCATCTTTAGGATTCTCTATGTATAGTATCATGGCATCTGCAAACAGTGACTGCTTTATTTCTTCTTTTCCAATTTGGATTCCTTCTATTTCTTTTTCTTCTCTGATTGCTGTGGCTAAAACTTCCAAAACTATGTTGAATAGTAGTGGTGAGATTGGGCAACCTTGTCTTGTTCCTGATCGTAGTGGAAATGGTTTCAGTTTTTCACGACTGAGGATGATGTTGGCTGTGGGTTTGTCATATATAGCCTTTATTATGTTGAGGAAAGTTCCGTGTATGCCTACTTTCTGCAGGGTTTTTATCATAAATGGGTGTTTAATTTTGTCAAAAGCTTTCTCTGCATCGATTGAGATGATCATATGAATTTTCTCCTTCAATTTGTTAATATGGTGTATCACATTGATTGATTTGCGTATACTGAAGAAACCTTGCATTCCTGGGATAAACCCCACTTGATCATGGTGTATGATCCTTTTAATGTGCTGTTGGATTCTGTTTGCTAGTATTTTGTTGAGGATTTTTGCATCTACGTTCATCAGTGATATTGGCCTGTAGATTTCTTTCTTTGTGACGTCTTTGTCTGGTTTTGGTATCAGGGTGATGGTGGCCTCATAGAATGAGTTTGGGAGTGTTCCTCCCTGTGCTATATTTTGGAAGAGTTTGAGAAGGATAGTTGTTAGCTCTTCTCTAAATGTTTGATAGAATTCACCTGTGTAGCCATCTGGTCCTGGGCTTTTGTTTGTTTGAAGATTTTAAATCACAGTTTCAATTTCATTACTTGTGATTGGTCTGTTCGTATTTTCTATTTCTTCTTGGTTCAGTCTTGGAGAGTTGCAGTTTTCTAAGAATTTGTCCATTTCATCCTGGTTGCCCATTTTATTGTCCTATGGTTGCTTGTAGTACTCTCTTATGATCCTTTGTATTTTTATGGTGGCAGTTGTAACCTCTCCTTTTTCATTTCTAATTTTACTGATTTGAGTCTTCTCCTTTTTTTCTTGATGAGTCTAGCTACAGATTTATCAATTTAGTTTAGGTTCTCAACGAACCAGCTTTTAGTTTTATTGATCTTTGCTATCATTTCCTTTGTTTCTATTTCAATTATTTCTGCTCTAATCTTTATGATTTCTTTCCTTCTACTAATAAATTAGTGAAGTTACAACACATCCTCACACCATGCACAAAAGTAAACTCAAAACGGCTTAGGCAAAATATTCTCTGACATAAACTGTAGCACTGTTTTCTTAAGTCAGTCTCCCAAGACAATAGAAATAAAAACAAAGATAAACAAATGGGACCTAATCAAACTTAAAAGTTTTTGCATAGCAAAGGAAACCATTAAAAAAAAATATTAGAGACCTTCAAGATGGCAGAGGAGTAAGACGTGGATATCATCTTTCTACCCCCAAATACATCAAGAATACTTCTACATGTGGAACAACTCTTACAGAACACCTACTGAAAGCTGGCAAGAGACCTCAGACTTCCCAAAAGGCAAGACAATCTCCAAGTAACTGAGTAGGGTAAACGAAAAATAAAGAGACAAAGGAATTGGGACAGACCTGCCCTTCTCAGAGGGAGCTGTGAAATTGGAAAAGTTTCCACACACTATGAAGCCCACTCACTTGTGGGGACGTGGGGGCAGTTTCAGAGTCTTCGAGGAGAGGGCAGCAACAGGGGTGCAGAGGACAGAATGGAGAGATTCCGGCATGAAGGACCAGTGCTGAACAGCACTCACCAGCCTGAGAAACTTGTCTGCTCGCCTGCTGGGGAAGGTGGGTGTTGAGTCCTGAAGCTCAGGCTTCAGAGGTCAGACCCCAGTGTGATGGCTGGGGTTCGCTCCATGAGGACAGCCTGGAGGGAGCTAGTGTGACACAGCCAGCTAGGAGGGAGTCCAGGAAAAATCCTGGGCAACACAGAGAGGCAGGAGACCTTTGTTGCAGGGTTCAAGAGGAGAGGGGCAGCCCACCATAGGAACTTCCTGCTCTGTGGGCTCACAGATGGCAGGGAACCATCTATGCGAGCATGAGCATGAGCTTTTATCTCGGACGCCAGAGACTGCTGCCACCAAGTGTCTTGTGTGCAAGTGCAGGTCAGTACCCACACCTTCCCAGGAGCTTGTGCAGCTCGCCACTGCCGAGGGTCCTGTGATCCAGAACCAATTTCCCCAGGGGAATGCACGTTGCACCTCAGGCTCTTTCAACTTCAGGCTGGTCTCTGCCACCTCAGGCACTCCCTGCACATCTCAATTGTAACTAACGTATCCCTCCTTCTCTCTGGCCTGAGTGAGTAAGTTAGCCCTAATCAGCCACTGCTTTAGCCCCCTCTTGCCTGGGGTGGGGGGGAACAAACACCTGAGGGTGGCTCATACACAGAAGCAGGGCTAAAACCAAAGCTAAAACCCAGGAACTGTGCAACCAAAGAAGACAAACGGAAATATCCCCATGCAGCCGCAGGAGAAGTGGATTAAATCCCTGCAATCCACTGTGTAAACCCTGAATCTGTGGAATATCTAAATAGATAATGATTGTTCCCACAATTGAGACTGTGGATTTTGGGGGCAACTATGGACTTTGTGGGAGTACATGCAGGGGTAAAGCCAGATCAGAGCCTGAGCTGGCCCCACAGTGCCCACAGCAGGTCCAGAGACCTACCAACAAGTATTGGAAGACTTCCTGGGAAGGCAGGGATTAGCTGTGGCTCACTGTGGGGACAAACACACTGACAGCTAATGTCACAGGAAAATATTATTACTAATTTTTTTCTTTTGTTTCTTTTGTTCTGTTATTCTTGTTTTATTATTTTTTTAATTTTAATTTTTCATTTACTTTTTCTTTTCTTTTGTTTTTTATGTTTTTATTTTTAATATATTTTTATTTCATTTACAATTTTTTCCTATTTCTACTGTAATTTTTCATTATATTGTTATATCCTTGTTTTTGTTTTTTTCTTTGTTTTGTTTTGTTTTTACCTTATTTTTAAATACATTTTCTATTTTTCTATTTTTTCTACTTTGTGTTTTGTATTTTTTCCTTTTGTTTTCATCTTTCTTTTCTATTTATATTTTTTGATTGTTTTTGTGTGTTTCTTTTATGCTTTCTTTGCCTTTTTTAAGTTTGCTTTCTGCGTTTGATTTGTTTTTGGATTTAATGTTTTCTTAGTTTAGTTTTTAGTGTTTATTTTCATTTTGGGGTTTCTTTGTTGGTTTGATTGCCCTCTTTTTTTAGTTTTCTCTCTTATTTTCTTTGTCTTCTTTTTCTTTTCATTTCTTTTCTTTTAGTGAGTGTATGTGTGTATGTTTCTTTGTGTAATTTTGTCCGTTTAGGCTCCCCCACCTGGAACCCTACAAAAAAACAGTGGGCCAACCTCAACCACTGGGGGGCAGACACCAGAAGTAAGAGGAACTACGACCCTGCAGCTAGCAGAAAGGAGACCCCAAACACATTTTGTTTGTAAGTTTACAAACACATTTTGTTTGTAAGTTAAATAAAATGAGAAGACAGAGAAATATGTTGCAGATGAAGGAACAAGGTAAAAACTGACAAGACCAAATAAATGAAGAGGAAATAGGCAGTCTGACTGAAGAAGAATTCAGAGTAATGATAGTAAAGATAATCCAAAATCTCAGAAATAGAATGGAGAAAATACAAGAAACGTTTAACAAGGTCCTAGAAGAACTAAAGAGCAAACAGTGATGAACAACAAAATAACTGAAATTGAGAATACCCTAGAAGGAATCAATAGCAGAATAACTGAGGTAGAAGGACAGATAAGTGAGTTGGAAGATAGAACGGTGGAGTAGTAACTCCACAGAAGTAACTGCCACAGAGCAGTTTAAAGAAAAAAGAATGAAAAGTATTGAGGACAGTTTCAGGGACCTCGGGGGCAGCATTAAATGAACAAACATTTGAATTATAAGGGTCCCAGAAGAAGAGAAAAAGAAAGTGTCTGAGAATATTTGAAGAGATTATAGTCAAAAACATCCCCAACATGGGAAAGGAAATAGTCAGTGAAGTCCAGGAAGTGCAGAGAGTCCCATACAGTATAAATCCAAGGAGAAACATGCTGACACAAATATTAATCAAACTATCAAAAATTAAATACAAAGAAAAATATTAAAAGCAGCAAAAGAAAAGCAGCAAATAATATACAAGGGCATCCCCATAAGGTTATCAGCTGAACTTTCAGCAGAAACTGTGCAAACCAGAAGGGAGTGTCAGGGTATATTTTAAATGATGAAAGGGAAAAAAACTACAACCAAGATTACTCTACCCAGCAAGGATCTCATTCAGATTTGATGGAGAAATCAAAAGCTTTACAGACAAGCAAAAGTAAGAGAATACAGCACCACCAAATCAGCTCTACAACAAATGCTAAAGAAACTTCTCTAAGTGGGAAACACAAGAAAAGAAAAGGACCTACAAAACCCAAAACAATTAAGAAAATTATAATAGAAACATACATATCAATAATTACCTTAAATGAGAATGGAATAAATGCTCTAACCAAAAGACACAGATTGGCTGAATGGATACAGAAACAAGACTTGTACATATGCTGTCTACAAGAGACCCACTTCAGACCTAGGGACAAATACAGACTGAAAGTGAAAAGATGGAAAAAGTCCATGCAAATGGAAATCAAAAGAAAGCTGGAGTAGCAATACTCAAATAAGATAAAATATACTTTAGAATAAAGAATGTTACAAGAGACAAGGCAGGACACTACATAATGATCAAGGGATCCATCCAAGAAGAAAATATAACAATTGTAAGTATATATGAACCCAAAATAGGAGCACCGCAATACATAAGGCAAATGTTAACAGCTATAAAGGAGAAAATCAATAGTAACACAATAATAGTGGGGGACCTTAACACTCCACTTACACCAATGGACAGATCATCCAGACAGAATATTAATAAGGAAACACAAGCTTTAAATGAGACAATAGGCTAGACAGATTTAATTGATATTTATAGGACATTCAATCCAAACAGTGGATTACACTTTCTTCTCAAGTGGTCACGGAACATTCTCCAGGAGAGATCATACTTTGGATCAGCAATGAAGCCTCAGTAAATTTAGGAAAATTGAAATCATATAAGCGTCTTTCCTAACCACAACACTATGAGATTAGAAATCAATTACATGAAAAAACTGTAAAAAAACACAAACACATGGAAGGTAAACAATATGATACTAATTAACCAAGAGATCACTGAAGAAATCAAAGAGGAAATCAAAAAATACCTAGAGACAAATGGCAACGAAAACACAATGACCCAAAACCTGTGGGATGCAGCAAAAGCAGTTCTAAGAGGGAAATTTATAGCAATACGATCCTACCTCAAGAAACAAGAAAAATCTAAAATAAACAATCTAACCTTACACTTAAAAGCACTAGAGAAAGAACAGAAAAGAAAAATAAAAACACCCAAATCAGTAGAAGGAAAGAAATCATAAAATCAGAGCAGAAATAAATGAAATAGAAAAAAAGAAAACGATAGCAAAGATCAATAAACCTAAAAGCTGGTTCTTTGAGAAGATAAACAAAATTGGTTAACCTCTAGAGAGACTCATCAAGAAAAGAGGTAGAGGACTCAAATCAGTAAAATTAGAAATGAAAAAGGAGAAGTTACAACTGACACCATAAAAATACAAAGGATCATAAGAGAGTACTACAAGCAACTACATGTGAATAAAATGGACAACCTGGGTGAAATGGACAAATTCTTAGAAAGGTATAACCTACCAAGACTGAACTAGGAAGAAATAGAAAATATGAACAGACCAATCAAAAGTAATAAAATTGAAACTGTGAGTTTAAACCTTCCAACAAACAGAAGTCCAGGACCAGGTGGCTTCACAGGTGAATTCTATCAAACATTTTGGAGAAGAGCTAACACCTATCCTTCTCAAACTCTTCCAAAAAATTGCAGAGGAAGAAACCCTTCCAAACTCATTCTAGAAGGCCATCATCACCCTGATTCCAAAATCAGACAAAGATTATGAAGAAAGGAAATTACAGACCAATATCACTGACGCATATAGATGCAAAAATCAACAAAGTACTAGCAAACAGAATCCAACAACACATTAAAAGAATCATACAACATGATGCAGTGGGATTTATTCCAGGGATGCAAGGATTCTTCAATATATGCAAATCAATAAATGTGATACACCATATTAACAAATTGAAGAATAAAAACCATATGATCATTTCAATAGATGCAGAAAAAGATTTTGAGAAAATTCAACACCGATTTATGATAAAAACTTTCCAGAAATGGGCCTAGAGGAAACTACCTCAACATAATAAAGGCCATATATGACAAACCCACAGCAAACATCATTCTCTATGGTGAAAAACTAAAAGAATTTCCTCAAGATCTGGAACATGACAAGGATGTCCACTCTCACCACTACTATTCAACATAGTTTTGGAAGTCCTAGCCACGGCAATCAGAGAAGAAAAAGAAATAAAAGAATACAAATTGTAAAAGAAGAAGTAAAATTGTCATGTTTACAGATGACATGATACTTTACGTAGAAAATCCTAAAGATGCCAGGAGAAAACTACTAGAGCTTATCAATGAATTTGGCAATGTTGCAGGATACAAAATTAATGCACAGAAATCTCTTGCATTCCTATACACTAACAATAAAAGATCAGAAAGAGAAATTAAGGAAACAATACCATTCACCACTGCAACCAAAAGAATAAAATACCTAGGAATAAACCTACCTAAGAAGGGAAAAGACCTGTACTCAGAAAACTATAAGACACTGATGAAAGAAATCAATGATGACATAAACAGATGGAGAGATATACCATGTTCTTGGATTGGAAGAATCAATCTTTTGAAAATGACTATACTACCCAAAGCAATCTACAGATTCAGTGCCATCCTTATCAAGTTACCAATGGCATTTTTCACAGAAATAGAACAAAAATCTTTAAATTTGTATGGAAAGACAAAAGAGCCCAAATGCCAAAGCAATCTTGAAGAAAAACAAAAAACGGAGCTGGCAGAATCAGACTCCCTGACTTCAGACTATACTATAAAGCTACAGTAATCAAGACATTATGGTACTGGCACAATATCAGAAACATAGATCAATGGAACAGGATAGAAAACCCAGAGATAAATGCACACACCTATGGTCAATGAATATGACAAAGAAGGCAGGGATATACAGTGGAGAAAAGACAGTCTCTTCAATAAGTGGTGCTGGGCAACCTGGACAGCTACATGTAAAAGAATGAAATTAGAACACTCCCTAACACCATACATAAAAATAAGCTCAAAATGGATTAAAGACCTAAATGTAAAGCAGGACACTGTAAAACTCTTAGAGGAAAACATAGGAAGAACACTCTTTGACATAAATCACAGCAAGATCTTTTTTGACCCACCTCCTAAAGTAATGGAAATAAAAATAAACACACAGAGCCTAATGAAACTTCAAAGCTTTAGCACAGCAAAGAAACCATAAGCAAGATGAAAAGACAACCCTCAGAATGGGAGAAATATTTGCAAACTAAGCAATGGATAAAGGATTAATCTCCAAAATATATAAACAGCTCATGCAGCTCAGTATCAAAAAAAAAAAAAAAAACCCAATTTAAAAAAAATGGGCAGAAGACCTAAATAGATATTCCTCCAAAGAAGATATACAGATGGCCAAGAGGCACATGAAAAGTTGCTCAACACCACTAATTATTAGATAAATGCAAATCAAAACTACAATGAAGTATCACCTCACACTGGTTAGAATAGCCATCATCAAAAAATCTACAAACAATAAATGCTGGAGAGGGTGTGGGGAAAAAGGAACCCTCTTACACTTTTGGTGGGAATGTAAATTGATACAGTCACTATGGAGAACAGTAAGGAGGTTCCTCAAGAAACTAAAAATAGAATTACCATATAACCCAGAAATCCCAATCCTGGGCATATACCCAGAGAAAACCATAATTTAAAAAGACACATACACCCCAATGTTCATAGCAGCACTATTTACAATAGCCAGGTCACGGAAGCAACCTAAATGTCCATTGACAGATGAATGGATAAAGAAGATGTTGTACATACATACAATGGAATATTGCTCAGCCATAAAAAGGAATGAAATTGGGTTATTTGTAGAGACAAGGATGGACCTAGAGACTGTCATACAGAGTGAAGTAAGTCAGAAAAAGAAAAATATCATATATCAATGCATATATATGGAATCTAGAAAAATGTTACAGATGAACTGTTTTGCAAGGCAGAAATAGAGACACAGATTCAGAGAAAAAACGTATGGACACCAAGTGGGGGAAGGGGAGGTGGGATGAAATGGGAGATTGGAATTGACATATATACACTAATATGTATAAAATAGATAACTAATTAGAACCTGTTATATAACACAGGGAACTCCATTTCACTGTACAGTAGGAACTAACACAACATTGTAAAACAACTATACCTCAATTAAAAAATTTTTTTTAATTAAAGAGTAAATAAATAAATAATTTGAGGACAGGGTAAGTGGAGTGTTCATGTTTAAGAGGCAAAGAATTTCAGTTTGGGAAGAAGAAAAATGTTTAGAGGTGGATCATGGTGATGGTTGTATAACAACAATGTTAATATATTTAATACCACAGAACTGTACACTTAAAGTGATTGAAATGGTAAGCTTTGTGGTATGTACAATTTACCAAAATAAAAATAATAATAGCAATTAAATACCTAAACAAAAATTGAAAAGACAACCTATGGAATGGGAGAAAATATTTGCAAATGATGCAACAGTAAAGGGCTTAATCTCCAAAATATACAAATAGCTCTACAACTCAAAACAAACAGTCCAATCCAAAAATGGGCACATGACCTTAATAGACATTTCTCCAAAGAAGAGATACAGATGGCCAGTAGGCACATTAAAAGATGCTCAATGTCACTAATTACTAGAGAAATGCAAATCAAAACTACAATGAGGTACCACCTCACACCAGTTACAATGGCCATCATTAAAAAGTCTACAAATAACAAATGCTGGATAGTGTGTGAGGAAAAGGGAACACACCTACATTGTTGGTGGGAATGTAAGTTGGTATGGCCATCATGGAAAACAGTATGGAGGTTCCTCAGAAAACTAAAATAAAATTACCATATGACCCTACAATTCCATTCCTGCAAATATACCGAGGCTAAACTATAACTCAAAAAGATCCATGTACCCCTATGTTCATAGAAGCACTATTCACAATAGCCAAAACATGGAAACAACCTAAACAAACAACAACAAACAATCCATTGACAGATGAATGGATAAAGAAGATGTGGTACATATATACAATGACATACTACTCAGCCATTAAAAAAAGAATGAAATAATGCCATTTGCAGCAACATGGATGCAACTAGAGACTATCACACTAAATGAATTAAGTCAGAAAGAGAAAGACAAATACCATATGATATTGCTCATATGTGAAATGTAAAATATGGAACAAATGAACCTATCTACAAAACAGAATCAGACTCATAGACATAGAGAACAGACTTGTGGTTGCCAAGGGGGAGGTGGGTAGAGAGAGGCATAGACTGGGAGTTTGGGCTTGGTAGGTGCAAACCATTACATTTAGAATGGATAAACAACAAGGTTCTACTGTGTAGCACACGGAACTATAATCAGTATCCTGTGATAAACCATAATGGAAAAGAAAAAATAAATAAACTTGAATTTGTTTTTGAACTACAAAAAAAAAAAAAGAAAGAAATTGACAATAATATAATAATAGTAGGGGACTTTAACACCCCACTTACATCAACAGAGAAATCATCCAGGCAGAAAATCAATAAGGAAACAGTACTCTTAAGTGAAATATTAAACCAGTTGGACTTAATAGATAATTACAGTACATTCCATCAAAAAAATAGAATACACATTCTTTTCATATGATGGAACGTTCTCCAGCATAGATCACATGCTAGACCACAACACAAGTCTCATCAAGTTTAAGAGGTTAGAAATTATACCAAGCATTTTTTTCTAACCACAATGATGTGAAACTAGAAATCATTTACAGGAAGAAAAATGGAAAAATGCAAGCACATGGAGACTAAACAACATGCTGCTAAAAAAGCAATTAGCTAATTAAGAAATCAAAGTGGAAATCAGAAAATACTTTGAGACAAATGAAACAAAACTTTCCAAAATCTAGGGGCCACAGCAAAAGAAGTTCTAGGAGGGAAGATTTAGAGGTACAAGCCTACTTCAAGAAACAAGAAAAATCTCAAATAAACAGCCTAACATACCATCTAATAGAATCAGAAAAAGTACAGAGCCCAAAGTCAGAAGAAGGAAGGAAGTAATAAAAACCAGGGAGGAAATAAAATAAAGACTAAAAAAGAATAGAAGAGATCAATGACAAAGACCAATTTAAAAAAAAAAAGTTTTAAAAATTGATAAGCCTTTAACCAGGCTCATTAATAAAAAAGAGAGAAGACAAAAATAAGCAAAGTAAGAAATGAAGAGGAGAAATTACAACCAATATCACAGAGATACTAAAAATCATAAGAGAATACTACTTATAGCTATATGCCAACAAATTAGATGACCTAGAAGAAATGGATAAATTTCTAGAAACATACTATCTTCTAAGACTGAATCAGGAAGAAGACAATCTGAACAGACCAATCACTAGTTATGAAATTGGATTAGTAATCAAAAAACTCACAGAAAACAAAGTCTAAGACTAGAAGGTTTCACAGGGGAATTCTACCAAATGTATAAGGAAGACTTAATACCGATCTTTCCCAAACTATTCTCAAAGAATTGAAAAGGAGGGAACACTCCCAAATTCATTATACAAGGCCACATTACCCTGATACTAAAACCAGACAAAGACACTACAAAGAAAAGAAAATTGCAGGTAAATATCTCTGATGAATAGAGATACAAAAAAATATGTTCCGTCTATACCAACTTTGATAAGAGTTTTAATCATGAATGGATGTTGATTTTTTTGTACCTGTTGAGTTGGTCATGTGATTTTTATGCTTTGTTTTGTTAATATGGTGTATCACATTGATTGCTTTGCGATACTGAAACATCTTTGCATCCCTGGAATAAATCCCACTTGATCATGGTGTATGATCTAAATATATTGCTGAATTCAGTTTGCTAATATTTTATTGAGTATTTCATGACATTAGTATTTTTTTATTGTCCCTTAATTTGAATTTCTCTGAAGTTTCTTTGTGGTTAAATTCAGTTCATGCATTTTGGCAGGAATAACAACTAGCTGCCCATTATTCCATTATTGGTTAGGTTAGCTTTGAAAACTTGGCTAAGATGGAATTCTTCCATTTTCTCCAATGTGGCTACTATTTTATCCTTTGATATTAGTAGATAATTTCTAGGGGAAAACTTTTAAAATATTTTATCAAATTTTCACTCAAATTTTAACAGTCATTGAGCATTCTTGTGTGAATCAATTATTATGATGATAGCAGCAAAATGATTTTTTAACTTCATTATTTCTTCTGGTTTTACTAATTGACATTCTATTGTCAATTAGTCTATTGTGCAGAGCTTTTAAATCTCTGGTGCAGGACTGCATCCTCACCATCAAACCTCTCTCTGAAATATGAAAGAAAACAAATAAAAAAGGTCATTATTTGGCCTGAAATCTGATTTTTATGGTATTTTCTCTTAAAATATAAAAAGTTCTTCCAATGTAAGGGTAAAGTCTACTAAGCATAATGTTGGTAAAGTATAAATCCAATATGTGTTTAATGTTAAACATTAAATACCAGCATGGTCCCTTTTTAACTCAGTTGTATTTCTTGTGCTCACTGATTAACATAACCTACAATTTTTAAAACACAATAATCACAGTATTTCTGAAAAACAGAAAAACCTGAGTAAAATTATATGTTCTGTAAGATGAGTGCTTGCTAAAGCCCAGAGGGACTTACAGCTGTGTAATTCCCACATTTTACAGATGAGGAAACAAATTCCCCAAGTGGACAAGTTATTTATACAAGATCACATCAATAATTAATTAATTTAAAAAAAAGAAAAAAGGCGCAGAGCAGAGATCTCCTGTTTTTTATATGTTACATTACCTAAAAGGCATGTTAATTAAAAAAATAAAATTTTATAACACAAAATGGTTAAAAAACAAGCTTCCTTATTTCTCTTCAGATAGTTATGTTAAATCTTTTGAGAGTCAAACAGGAAAAATTATCATGACTAATGACTTTTTGAAAACTGTTAAAATTGCAAAAAGGAGAACACCAAGCTCCCAAAAGCAATGGGATTTTTTCCCACGAAGCAGGGCTTTCAGAAAAATAGGTGTGGGGACTTTTCTGTCTCCCAAAGAGGTACTGAAATACTCCTCATTCAGCAAGAGAATCATCCCAGCTGTTCGGGCTGTGTGTTCAGTGGTGTCCATGCTATGTGCTCTTAGTCATGTAGAGACAAGAATAGCTTTCCTGGAAGTGGAGCACAGTACTATGTTCTCTATCTTCTGATCCACCTACTGTCTCAGCAGCATGAGATGCCTGAAGAACTTTACTGCCAGCAGAGTTTATAACCCAGCCTTTCTATCCCTGATATTCTAAAGTAGACCTCCTAAGAAAGGATTTTGTTTCATGATTTTGCAGTCTTGGGAAATTTTGATTTTTTGAGGTTTCAGGACATGGTTTCAGTGTATATTAGAATAACAGTTATCCACTTTATTTCCTTAACTGGAATTGTGCTTAGTTACAGGAAGAAAGAGGTTTGGAGCAGACTTGTGAATACTCTCAGTGATAACCTTCTGAAGACACTGATGAAGAAAATTGAAGAAGGCACAAGTAAATGGAAAGATATTCCACGTTCATGGCTTGGAAAAATTAATATTGTTAAAATGTCCATTCTACCCACAGCAATCTACAGATTCAATGCAATCCCTATCAAAATTCCAATGGCATTTCACAGAACTAGAACAAACTCTTAAAATTTGCATGGAACCACAAAAGACCCCGAATAGCCAAAGCAACCTTGAGAAAGAAGAACAAAGCTGGAGTCATCATGCTTCCTGAGCAGTATCATATCGGCATAAAAACAGACACATAGATCAATGGAACAGAATAGAGAGTTCAGAAGTAAACCCACACATATATGGAGAAGTAATTTATATATTAAGATATCATTCAGCCATAAAAAAGCACGAAATCTTCCCATTTGCCATGACATGGATGGACCTTGAGGACATTATGCTAAGTGAAATAAGTCAGACAGAGAAAGACACATACCATATGGTGTCATTTATATGTGGAATCTAAAAAATGAATAAACAAACTCATAAATACAGAGAACAGATTGGTGGTTGCCAGAGAATACATTGGTGGGGGCTGAGTGAAATATATGAAGGTGGTCAAAAGGTACAAACTTCCACCTGTAAGTAAGTCATGGGGACAGACTGTAGTTAACAACAATGTATTGTATATTTGAAAGTTGCTAAGAGAATAGATCTCAAAAGTTCTCATCACAAGAAAAATATTGGTAACTATGTGTGGTGATGGATGTGAACTAGACTTACTGTGGTGATCATTTCACAACAAAATTGCTGTACACCTGAAACTAATATAATGTTGTGTTTCAATTACATGTCAATTAAAAGAAGAACAGAATGCTTTGGCATATTTTTTACTGGTTACTTTTCCCCTCCCCCTGCTGGAAGCATAAGGGCATTTTTCTCTGATACTCATTGTGGGGACCTGGTAAAGTTCTTGGAAGTAAAACTCACAAAAGTGTGATGGCCCTCCTATGACTGGACCCCCTGAAGTTTTCTCTCTCAGACTTGTCCACATGAAACTTCTAGCAATTCATCGACTGCATTTTAGGTTTTCCTACCCTAATACTGGTCCTTGCAGAGGTTTCTGCTGGTGAATTTCTGCTCCGGTAAGTTGTGATTCTCTGTATCTTCCTGTCTGTCTCTCATATTTTGGGCTCAACAGTTTTCCCGGTGACCTCACTTCTCTGACAGATCTAGAAAGAGTTGTTAATTTTTCAGTTTGTTCAGCTGTAAAGAGTTATTGTTAGGACAAACTGAAGACTTCTGTGCTCTTTAAATGCCACACTAAAAACCAGAGCTCTTGAGGTAATATTTTAATTACCTTCCTGAGCTCCTTCGTCTGGGTGTTAATTTATAGTCCAGAGTCTCTTTCTGCTCTATTGAACTGTTTAAATAGCTCAAGATCACCATCCTCTCCCTCCTGCTAGCAGCAATGTTTTACATAGATTTTCTGTACAAATCTATTCCCTGACAGGTTAAGGGCACATAGGAAACTTCAGCCCAAGCTCACTGCTTCCCTTTTGCCCCAAAAGCTTCCAAGCCCCGAGACCAGAACATATATCATCCAGATCCTAATAAACTGGATAGTATGCTTCCTGGCTCTCCTAAGAGACCCACACATATCCTTGTCCAGACTCCTCTACTCCCTATTTTTTAATCACCATATCTGGTTTTGGTATCAACAATACAGAGAAAATAGAAAAAGGGCCCACATTTCACTCCCACCCCCATCTCCAGCCATAGATGTTTCCACATGCAACTTTTATTATGAAAACAAGATGATTTAGAAAAAGGAGAAGGATAGGGTCTGTGTAACTCTAAAATTTGTTCTATTTCTACCATCACATGCTTTAGGAAGGAAATATATCAACAGACCAGACTAAGAATAAGGGCCTCAAAACACATGCCTTCCTAAAGTTCAGTATATATTCCTCATCTGACTATGAAATGACATTAACAACAGAATTTACTTTTGTGTCATCAACTGTGCCATCCTCTTTCTCACAGATGGGATATAGGTACTGGCACAAAGGTCATAGACATAGGCACTCTGTTAGAACAGTGTGCATTCTTTCTGCATGAACTGATCCCAAATGAGGATAAAAATTTCCTGACCATCTTCCCCACTCTCAAGCCATGGATTTTAAACAATGCCAAAAGAACTGAAGTTCCACTGTGTCTAGAATCTTTGTCTATTTTGTATACTGATATGTACAGAGCACCTAAAACAGTGTACAGTTTAGGCACTTCATAAATATTTGTAGAATGGCAGAGAAGACATTGGTTTAATATAACAAATCTTGGAGGCAGTGTTCTGGAGCTATAGCTCAAAGAAGCACTCTAATAACGTAAAAAATCCATATTAATAAAAAGTCTGATTCCATTTTGATGTTTGACTGTTGATAGCTCTTAAGTCCCACTACTCCCCTTTCCTTTTCTGCCCCACATCTGGACAAGCTGATAAGAAAGCCTACTGTTTCTTCCATTGGCACCAATAGGAACTTAAAATCACACCAGCACCATCCCATTCAAATGGGAACTCTCACCTCAGCCCTACTTCCTCACCACCATAGAACACCAAGTTAGTAGCTCCTGTCTGCCCTCTCAAAACATTTTTGGACCTGCTTGGGATCCTACCTTGTCTGCTCATGAGAGTCTCATTATGAGAATAATGAACCCTTCCATATCCTCTTAGTGCATGTATGTCATCATTAGTTTTGATATCTGAACCAAATTTTGGATGGCAGGGGTAGTGTGTCCATCCCATCTCAGTGGGGTAACTACATCTTTGAAGATTAGTTTTTTATCTTAAAAAAGCATGTTAATTTTATATTCTATTCCATAATATTTGCATGTTTAAAATAAATGCTTCAAAATAAATTTTGAATGCTTAAATAAATGCTTCAAAAATTTCCCCCAAAAAAGTACTTTGAGTGAAATTGACACCTCAGGAAGATGAATAACATTTAACCCTTGGCTTCACCTATTCCCTGGCATACAGTTATTTGAGCAATGAGTATTTCAGTTTGAGAGGTATAGATGCAGTCCTATTCCATTAATTTATAAATGACAGAAACTAATGCCAAGAAAACAAAAGAAATTTCTAAGGTCACACAGTCAACCGGAACAAAGATCCTTTGACTCCAATATGTCAAATATTTCCAAAATCTAGTTTATTGTTTTTATTTTGATATATATATCAGGGAGTTCGTATAAATTATTCAGAAGCACAGTCAAGCATAAACACCGATTACAAATTACTATTTTAGGAATTAAAAGTATCGAGACAAAGGGTGAGTTACAAGTAAATGGCTACAAAAAAGCAATCACCATCTTTTCATGTACCTGTTAGTCATTTGTATGACTTCATTGGGAAAATGTTTATTCAAGTTGTCTGCCCATTTTCAATTGGATACTTTGATATTTTGCTATTGAGTTGTATGAGTTCCTTATATATTTTGGATATTAACCCTTATTAGATAGATGGTTTGCAAATATTTTCTCCCATTCCATAAATTGCCTTCTCATTTTACTGGGTGTTTCTCTTGCTGTGCAGAAACTTTTTAGTTTGATGTAGTCCCACTTGTTTATTTTTGCTTTTGTTGCTTGCACTTTTGGTTTGATAGCCAAAAAATCATTGGTAAGACCAATTCAAGGAGTTGTTTTCTGTTTTCTTTTAGTTTTACAATATCAGGTCTTATGTTTAAGTCTTTGATCCCTTTTCAAGTTAATTTTTGTCAGTGGTGTAAGATAGGGGTCTAATTTTGCATGTGAATATCCTATTTTTCCCAACACCTTTTATTGAAGAGAGTGTCCTTTCCCCATTGAGTCTTCTTGGCTTCTTTGTCAAATACTAGCTGACTGTACATGCATGCATTTATTTCTGAGCTCTCAATTCTGTTCCATTGGTCTATGTGCCAGTTTTTATACTAGAAAAAGAAGTACAGACTATTCCCAAAGAGTTTTGCTTGTAACTGTAGTAATATGTCTAGAGATCTTCAGAATACTGTTCTCACAGCCAAGACTTGAATTAAAGTCTGATTATTGAGTTGCAATAACCTGTGCTGACAGGCCATTGTTATTGTGCCACTTGTGAGAGAGAGGAGAGTGAGGCTAATGACACACTCATGGCTGTGAGTCAGACTTGAGTGCTCCATCAGTCCTAATCCAGTCCCTGCACAAGGAGAGGCATCGCTGAGATTGGATAAACACAGGACCCATGAAAAAGTCACCAAGAAAAAAACAAACCAACTCTTATGGTTTATATTGTTGTTTCTTGGCTTCTTGTGGATTATGGATTTATTTATTTGTAAGTAAAATCATAAATATATATAAAAACATATATGTAAAATACATTAAAATTAGTTAATTTAAGTCAATAGGTGGGTGAACTTGACAAATTAATTTCTTATTCCTTAATTTCCTCATCTATTGGTACTGTAACTCAGGTGGTTGATTTGATTTAAAGAGTTAATATAAGTGTTAAACACAGTTCCCAGCACATAGTAGATGCCATGTAAATATTAGCTATTATTAGTATTACCATGTTGAAGCTCACAACCAGTATATAAAAAGTCTTGGTTTATATATGTCTTCTTCTCTAAACAGGAGTTCCTGGAGGATAAAGATCATTAATTCAACAGATTTACTGAGACATACTGTGTACCCCGAGCTGGACCAGATACCAGGGTAAAATGGTGAACAATATACAGACCTTGTCTTAGTCATTCCTGCACATGCACTGATTCACTCTGTACCAGGCAAAAAGCAGATGCTCAAAAGAGTGTGCCCTAAGTCAATAAGTAGCTGAAAATATAGAAAAAAATAAATAATGCTGAAAAGATGAATCATGCCCCTACTAGATAATTAACCAGGGAAATGTAAAACCCTAAATATGTGTACTAAGTGACCTGTTTGTCAAAAACTGAGTCTAATTTGCAACTAATTACAAAAGTTTTTAAAGGACCTTAGAGAAGCTGAAGCACTCTGTATATAATGCAGATAGTGAAAATTAAAATAACCAAATTATGAAACTAACATTTATGGATCCCTAAGGTATGTCAGTTATACTACCAGGAGTTTTGTATTAGTATTTGCTTCATCAATAAATTACCTTATTTAATTCTATTAAAGAAAAAAATAAGGATTATCAGTCCCATTTTTCAAAATAACAAAATCGAAAGTCATTGAGTGACATAGATGTGCTAGTAAGTGGCAGATGTGTGTGTGATTCAAACCAAGATCTGCTAACAAGTGGCAAGCATGTGATTCAAACCTTGTATTTTTTGTCATTCTTTACAAACTTCCTTATGGTACAAACTTTAAAAATTACTTGTTTAAGGATCAAAATTAATGAGGTTACATATCCATAGAAGAAACCTGACTTGGAATTTTTCATCTCATTCCCAATTAGCTGTGTCTAAAATGTTTAATTGTGCATAACTTTTTAAATGCTTAACATGTAAAACATAACTCTAATATTATCTCAGACACTTTAGTTCAATTTGCTCACAAGTTAATTTTTTTATTATGTTAAGGGCTGTGACAAAATCTATTTGAGTAAGAGAGGAAGAGGAAAGTAAAGCACTTAACCATAAGAAGATTGGCTGAAGCCTTTCACAAGTATGAACAGAGTAAAAACTGTGAATTTATGTTAGCTTTTAAAATTAAGTTTCAGACTTAAGAAAATGAAGATGGGAGAAAGTACTCAGCTTCAACGGGTAATAAGGTATTTCCATGGAATGATTTTTTATTCAGTATCATAATGGGTGCAGGAATATTTGTTGCTCCTAAAGGGGTGTTAAAATACTCTTCACTCAATGTAGGAGTCTCCCTAAGTATTTGGGCTGCTTGCGCCATAGTGTCTACGATGGCTGCCCTTAGTCACGCAGAGCTGGGGACCACATTCCCTAGAAGTGGAGCACAGTATTATTTCCTCAAGAGATCTCTTGGACCCTTTATTGTTTTCTTCTATCTCTGGATCAATCTATTTAGTACCCCAGCAGGAACTGCTGCACGTGGCTTTTTACTAGCAGGGTATATAATGCAGCCTTTCTATCCTGGATGTTTTTTTCCTGAGATGCCAAAGAACTGTTTAGCATTGGCCATTTTATGGTGCTTGGGAATTCTGAATGATCGAGGAGTGAAGGAGGTGACTTGGTTTCAGACTGTCAGTACAGTTGTAAGAATGACAGTACTTTGCTTCATATCTCTAACTGGAATCGTGTTATTTGTGAGAGGAAGAAAAGAGAACCTAGCCAGGTTTGAGAAAGCTTTCGATGCTGAAGTTTCAGATGCCTCACAGATTGCTGAAGCCTTCTTACAAGGATTATATGCATATTATGGCTGGGGAGTCCTTGTTAGAATAGCAGGTAAAGTCATTATTTTTAAATTATAAAAAACACCACCACGCTATAAACATACAACGGTTAATCAGCTTAATTCTAAGAAAGAAATACTACATTGTTTTAATATAATGTGTTTCTCTCTTGCTTTTATCAGGTGGGTGGGTGGAAATGCATTAAACTCTCTACAAATGTGTCTTTCCAGCTTTGGAAAGTGAAATATTTTCCAGATGTTTACAAATTAAAACAAGTAAACACAGAACTGACACAGCTTAAGGACTCCAAGACAATTGCAGTTTTTTACTGAACAAATATTTTAATAGTCTACACTTCGTAGTTATAACAACCCTCAGAGAAAAATTTTAAATACAGAAGATATAAATTAAAATAAAGATTATGTGTAACCAATTATCTTGTATGTACACACATGTGGGGGTCACACTGCACATATACTCTTATAACTTTATTTTATCTAAAGCACATAGTGAGAATTCAAAATATTATTAAATATAAATGCTTTTAAATGAATACACAGTATTCTATCATATGTAATTTGACCATTTTTCAAACTTTTTCCCATTGTTGGATCCCAGAGTTGTTTCTAGTTTTTCACTTTAAAATTTTACACTCATTGTTCCAATCACATCCTTTTATGTAAATCTTTGTGGGTTTCTCATTGCTTTATTAGAAAAAATCTTGAAGTAAAATTACTAAGTGAAGTATACAAATATTTAGAAATGTCTTGAGGAATATTGCCAAATTGCCTTCCAGAAAGGCTTTACAAATATATCTATCAGTGTGAATTAAAATGACTAGACTTGGCTTCATCAAACTTGTTCATTCTTTAGTCACCTAGAGCCGTGAAAATCAAATTTCAGTGTTATAACTCATTTTTTCTTCAATTTCTAATGGGAGGGAAGAGTTTTGCAAATGTTCATGACCATTTGTGTTTCTTCCTTGTGTTTTGCAAATGTTCATGACCATTTGTGTTTCTTCCATTCCATGGAGTAGTATCCACAGTCATCTTCAATCATGGCAAGTGAAACCCCCAGCCAAAGGGTAGGTATGAAAACAATGCCAAAACAGTAATCATGACCTGAATCTCCCATTCATAGGTAACATTTGTGGTCCCACAGCACAAAAGAGGAATTCACTTACTGCGGTCTTTCCAGAATTTCTGGATATCTATTTCTAGGGATAATAGTCACTAAGGATTCCATCCTCACTAACATTTCTTATTTCTTGTCTTTTTGATGATAGCCATTCTGATAGGTGTGAGGTGATACCTCATTGTGGTTTTGATTTTAAAACAAACCATTGTCGAGTGCAGGAGCCCAGCAGTAATGAACTGCTCTGGATGCTCCACATACTACAAGCAGCCTCATAATTCCCAGGTTTCCCTTGCATGGAAGACTTGTTGTTCCAGAGCTTCAGTTCTAAAGTTCTAAAACCACCATGTAACTGGCCAACCCTACTTGTCAAGTGTCCAGTCCTTGACTCTAAGGGGAATGCTTCTCAAACCCTGTGTATCACAGTTGGCCATTTTACCAGGAAAATTGGTCCACATTTATGCACCTCAAGGTGCACAAGTCAAAGCTACTAATAACACAAGCTACAGTGCAGGGTCAAAGGAGTTTACAGATACAGTGCTGTGGGTACACAAGGGTCCCCAGACTCTTAACATCCTATGAATAGATGTCCTTATACCAGACATGGTACCAGGATTCTACTCCAGAGAAGGGTCCTCAATACTCTGAATATGTATACATTTATAGAAGAAAAAGTGGGAGCAGGGACCAGATAAATAAGTCCAAAGCCTCTAAGGATTCTAGTATTCCCTTCACAATCATCCATATTGAAGCAAATGCAAAATATGTTCAGCAGAAATTTAAAGTCAGTCCCTTTATCTCTACCTCCAACCAATAATCAAGGCACAGACGAACAAAAGGAATGAGTACTACTGCCACTTTTAGCATTCAGTCACCTAAAATTATTATGCTATGTAACTATTATGCTAATTATTAACCAGAGACTCTCAAGGTGAAACCAGGCATCTAAAAAATCTATGTAAAACTTAGTAAGGGCATTATAAACATGAACACTTAGCAGGTTAATTTTTCTGAGGTACTAAATAAAGATCAAGAGAAAAAGTGTTCTATATACAGAAGAGATGATTCAAAAATTATCCATCTGGCTTTAGCTGAGATGTCTATGACCGTTTGACCCATATTTCTAACATGTAGGGAGAAAATAAAGTAGCCTAATGGTTTGGACAGAACGGAAATCATTTTGCAAAAATGCATTTGTACACAAATAATTTTAAAATATGAAAGAAAATCAGGTAAAATGATGTATATTAACTTTTCATCTTGCCACTTACAAGGAAAAGGTATTTAGCTACTATGGGAATGCAGTGTAGAACAGTCGTTTAGAACATGAAATTTAGAATCAAAAGACCTAGGTTCAAATCTTGACTCTAACATGGCATGTGGATATTTGACAAGTTATTAAAGTTCTCTGAGCCTACTTACTCATCTCTAAAATGAGGATAGGGAACTCCCTGGAGGTCCAGTGGTTAGGACTCCATGCTTCTGCTGCAGGGGACACAGGTTCAATCCCTGGTTGGGGAACTAAGGTTCCACAAGCCACAGGGTGTGGCCAAAAAAAAATAGATAAAATAAGGATAACCATAAATCATTTTGAGTACAGATTAAATGAAATAATTCCTGGAAACTTCTTAGCATAGAGAAGCATGAAATATTAATATCTGCCTTAATTTATTTTTTGGAGAATCCACAGAATAAGGAAAAATGCACGGAGATTAGTACTATATTGATTCTGTAACTTCAAGTGGACACGAACACCAGAGTTGGACAAAACTAATTTACTTGGGCATAATACAGCATGG
The DNA here is from genome assembly GCF_949987535.1 of Balaenoptera acutorostrata. Lineage (NCBI taxonomy): Eukaryota > Metazoa > Chordata > Mammalia > Artiodactyla > Balaenopteridae > Balaenoptera > Balaenoptera acutorostrata. Next base: position 54,229,970 of record NC_080080.1, on the reverse strand, counting down.
CCCATCATTTCCCTGGTCAGGTTCCAAGCCTAGTCAGCTTAAGTTAAAAGAGGCTTGACAGGGAGTCACTAACTGCTGAGAATGACAGCACTCTGCCCTGCCCAGTTCCTGAGGCATTAAAAATAAGAAGAGGAATGTATTCACTAGTATCTTCAATTCACCAGCTAGGAGGAACTAAACTAAATCCTCCTGTTGAGTCCAGAGGTACTTCCTGGACACCTATGGGACCTCTAATTTATGCCTCCCCTTACCCACTACTACATTGCACTCACCAGATCCCATCCCCTTTGCACTGGCGTTATTGAGGTTGCTAGCGTAGCAATGCTAGGTACAGTACTTATTTATTATTGTATAATAAACTACCCTCCAAATTTAGTGATTTAAAATTTAGTGATTAAAAGCAAACATTTATTATCTCATATTTTCTGTCAGCTAGAAATTTGAAAGAGCGTTAGCTGGGTGAGTCTGAATCAGAGTATATCGTGATTTCAGTCAATATATGGGCCAGGAGGACTACAATCATCTGAAGCTTGACTGAGGCTGAAAGATCCTCTTCCAAGATGGCTCCCTCTCATGCTTCTGATGAGAGGCTTCAGTTCCTCACCAGGTGGGTCTCCCCACAAATTCCCCTCATGACATGGCCAATGGCCTTCCCCAGAGCAAGTAATCTGAGAGAGAGAAAGAGAAAGAGAGAGAGAGAAAAATAGAGGTTGAGAGAAGGAGAGGGAAGGGGGAACAGAATTTCACTGCCTTTTGTAACATAATCTTATAATTGACATACCATCTCTTCTGTATTCTATTGTCACACAGACCAACAGTAGTGGTAGCACAGTATGGGAGGGAAATACACAAGAGTGTATGGATCATCTCAGAGGTTGGCTACCCCAAAGAGGACCTACCTGAGTTACAGTACAAATACAACACCCATTATTACACAACTTTGTAAGGTAAAAACTAAAAGACCCTCCTTGATCACTCTTCGGTCACCTGCCCCTTCACTCACTATACTCCAGACACAATACCTATCTTTCAGCTCCTGAGTACATCAAGTTGCTTTTCACCTACGAGGCTTTGCATGTCTCTTCCTTCTTCCTGAAATTCTCCTCCCTCCCAATCTCTGCATCTTAAGTTCTCAGTTTAAATACTGCTTCCCCTGAGAGGTCTTTCATGATCAAATTATGTCATCAGTGATGTTAATACTAACAATGATAATTGTTAATATTTACTGCATGTTTACTATATGCCAGGTACCATTCCAAGAACTTTTTATGTTCTAACACATTTAATTCTCACAATAACCCAATGAATTAGGTACTTTTATTATCCACATTTTACAAATGAGCAAACAGACACAAAGAAGCAACTTTCTTAAGGCAAGAAAACTAGGAACTGGTGAAGGATTTGAGGAATAGTGTGACTGACGTGTCCTGAACAAGAAGAGAGGGGAATGAGAGGAGATTGGAAAGAATAGTCAGGAAACTGATCTTGTAGAGCCTCAGAGACCATATTATGTTGATATTTTATTCTAAGGGCAATAGTAAACCATTGGAGAGTTGTAAGCAGTACATATAATCTGATAAAGTAATACTTAAACATTTTTTAAATATAAAGAATAATAAACACTCAACCTAAGAAACTAAACACTACAAATATTGTTGAAGAGCCCTATGCAACTCTCCTTTCCTCACTTACCCTTAGAAGTAGCCCCTTTCTTGGGACTTCCCTGGTGGTCCAGTGGTTAAGACTCCACAGTTCCACTGCAGGGGGCACAGGTTCGATCCCTGCTGGAGGAGCTAAGATCCCACATGCTGCGTGATGTGGCCAAAGAGAAAAAAAAAAAGAAGTAGCCCCTATCTTGAATATCATTATATTTTTATCACGTATGTATGTATCATAAATAATAGATGACATTCTTTTTTAATATTAACACTATATAGCCACATACTATGTATAGTATGTATATATACAGTGCAACTTGCTCTTTTGTTCAATTTTGTGCTTTTAAATATATATGCATTAACAGTATTATCTCTAGTTCATTCATATTGACAGCTTTGTGATATTGCATTGCGTAAATGTAATAAAATATATATTTTCATTCTGCTGTTTGACGGACATTTATATGGCTTTAAAATTTTTACAAAGAGAAACAATACTGCTGTGATCATTCTTGTATGTTTATCTCTCTATAGTATGTCCTAGATATCAAAAGGTTTTAAAACAATAGAAAGGAAAAGAAAAAGGAAAAAACACCAAAACTGTCATTATCTACAGACTAAATGATTATCAATATATTAGAATTAATAAGAAAATAATTATTAAGCAAGTAATCTGAGTCTAAGGTCAATTATGAATTACACAGCAGCATCAAGTAGTATGAAAATGTTCAAAAGATAGAATTTACAAGTGAAAATAAACACAATGTACCTAATTCTAAATTTAATCAAAAAATGAAAGAACATTAAATTTACTTTTAGAGTAGTCTATCCTTTTCTGTGGAGAATGGGTTGGAAAAGACAGGAGCTAAAGCAGAAAGATGAGTTCAGAGTTTTTCACCATTACCTAAAAGAAAAATGATAGTGACTAAGATCAACCTATTTGTAGTAGAATCGGAGATACATGGTCAAATAAAGATATGATTTGGAAATAGAACCAAGAGGACTTGGTAATGGATTAGATGTGGGGGATGAAGGAAAGTATCAAAGAGATTTAAATATAGTTTTGATCAATTGAGTGGTAATGAAATCTACTGAGGCTTGAGACAAATTAGAATGGTAACAAGAGTTCCACCTTAACATATCAGTATTGAAGTTGCCTGTTATGTACAAGTAGATATAAGCAGAGGCTTCTCTTTCCAAGTGAGTGGACTAGCTTGTACCAAAACAACCCTCCCACTAAAAATAATTTAAAATGTATAAAATATTAAGATGTCTATTTGAAAAAATAAGAAATATAGCAAAGCAGTAAGGGTTTAAGCAGTCAAAATCCTGAAGAAAAAAGAAAACTGGAGAAGTGAGCCTGACATTCAGCATCACTTCTCCCCTAGAAGCATTTGACAATATGTAACTGGTGAATCAGAAGATACATCAAAATAAAATACCTAGACAGAAACATAGAGAGAGAAGTAAAAGATGGAAATACAGAAAGCAGAGTAAACATGTATAATATGGGCACAAGTCTAATATACTTCTGGGATATAATTTCACATCCATCATATCAGCAAAAACTTTAAGTCTGACAATACTAAATGTTGACAAAGCTGTGAAATTTGGGATCATCTAATAAAACAACAGAACCCTGTGAACTAGCAATTCCTTTCCTATGAATATCCTAAACTCAGATATGAATTAAAGAAGAAATTGTAAAGAATGTTCATGCAGCATTGAATTTAATAGTGAAAAAAGGTCATCAAAAGGCAGATAGATACATTCATAAATAGAAACTGTAAAGGCACCTTCATTCTTCCAGTTGCCAGGCCCACGTACCTTGGTCAATCTTATTCCTTTCAATCTCTCATAACCCCACATCTAAATCATCAGCAAATTCTATAGGGTCTACTTAAAAAATATATCAAGAGTGCAATCACTTCAAACCTCCAATGGCAGCATTCTTGTCCCTAAGCTTAAACACTTGCTAGTTCTATGTACTTGGAGTGGTCCATCGGTCCATCCCCAGCTCCTTTCCTTTTTTTTTTTTTTTTTTTTTTTTTTCTTTTTTCCCCAGCTCCTTTTCTTGTGTGCAGCTCTAATTCCAGAACTACAAGTAATACAATAAATAATCCAGGCACCCATCTACTGCATGCTTAGGAACATCCTTGGATCAGGAATCAGTAAATAGAAACCCCAGCAACCTCATTTATCTCCAATAGCAGTAAGTTCAATTCAGGGTAAAATTTTCCTCAAGAGTACCTGTGGTTGAGATATAATTCACATACCATACGACTCCCCCATTTAGAAACAGTTTTTGTATATTACAACTTTTTAAAACTTGTGGCAAAATACATATAACACAAAATTTGTCACTTTGACCATTTTTAAGCGTACAATTCAGTGGCATTAGTCGTATTCACAGTGTTGTGCAGCCATCACCGGGCATATTTGAATTTTTAAATAATTAACATGAGAAACATTTTAACTCTGGCCTTAAAAGAGTTCACTAAATCTTAGAACAATTCACAAGTTAATCATTTTCAAAACCAAGTTAACGGCAGTAATAAAATGCTTATGTAAGGACAATGGTTAAATCAAGAAAGCACGTTGCAGAAGAATCATGGGGAGAATGTATAAGAGTTAGCAATCCACATGAAATTTTAAAATTATTTTTCAGGATTAAAAAAAAACAGGAAAAAGGCAAAAGCATGCAACTCCTGAGGGCAATAGGATTCTTCCGTGGAAACATTTTAATATTTAGTGCCACAATAGGGGCAGGAATCTTTGTGTCTCCTAAAGGGGTATTAAAATATTCCTCACTGAATGTAGCTGTCTCCCTGAGTATTTGGGCTGCTTGTGCTGTGCTGACTTTGATCTCCGCTCTCAGTCACGCAGAGCTGGGGACAACATTCCCTAGAAGTGGAGCACAGTATTATTTCCTCAAAAGATCTCTTGGATCCTCTGTTGCTTTCCTCAGTCTTTGGATCAAACTTTTTACTCATCCCTTAAGACTAGCTACTGAAACCTTGTTATTATCTACCTATACAATTCAGCCTTTCTATGCTGGGTGCCCAGCTCCAGAGCTACCAAAGAAGTGTCTAGCTATGGCTATTCTGTGGTCTTTGGGACTTCTAAATACTCGAGGGGTGCAAACAGTGGCTTGGTTTCAAACTATCAGTACTGTGGCAAAGATGACTGTCCTCTGCTTCATTTCCCTTACTGGGATTGTGCTGTTAGGGATTGGGAAAAAAGAGAACGTGGCCAGGTTTGAGAACGCATTCGACGCTGAACTTCCTAAAGTCTCACAGATTGCAGAAGCCTTCCTACAAGGATTGTTTGCATATTCTGGCACGTCAATCCTGAACAGCATAGCAGGTAAATCTTTTTCTGAAATATTTTTGTCGCAGGCATAAATTTTTGTCCACAAGTCTGTGGAGAAAGATATATCGGATTTGTTTATTTGTGGGGAATTGAATTAAATCTGTTCTGCATGCTCTGCATGTATGTAGTTTAATCATCATTAAGACTTGGTAGATACTTATCTATATAATACACACAGAATTTAGTGTTTTTCAGGTCATTCCCCTATCACAAACTTGGGAATTTTATAAAGTTTTCAAGAGAAAATTAAGACCACTCTCAGATTTTACTGTACTTTATTCTAACAATTTTTCAAGACATTTTGAGTTAAATATCAATTATATAAGAAATATATTAACATAATCCATTTGCAAAAAAATAAAACTATCACAGATTTTATATATCTCCTACCACCCTGGTAAAATGTCACATCCTAATTTTGATTCCACAATATGTCTTAGAGAAATTTCCATAGTAGTTCTTAGTCATCTGACACATTCTTTTAACTGCTGCATAATATTTCTTAGAATGGCTTTACCGCACTTTCACATTAGTGGTATTTAAAATGCTTCCCATTTTTTACAATTTCAAGGACTGGTATAATATCCATGCTTCCCTGCTTATATGCACTGGTGTTTCTGCAGGGTAATGCTGCCCCCTCTGATATCATTGTACCAAATGAATTTGGTAATAGTTGCATAGCTCTCTAGAGCAAACAAAAGAAATAAATAGAAAACAATTCACTATATTTCTTTTTCATTTTAAAATTATAGGAATATTAAATTTTAAGGAATATATTAAATATTGAAGTTATGTAAAACTTCCAAACAAAATCTTTGCAAAAATTTTAATAAGAACTGGAGTTTCTTCCTCTAAATATAATGTTGCTATAGATTTTATGTTTGAAATGTCCTTAATACTTTATCAAAACTTTTAATGATGATTTCTTCAAATTCTCAATTCTTGAATTATTGAATTTTTTTTATGTTCCCTGGTCAATGAGACACTTTGCTCACTCATGTAGATTACTAAAAATTTAACAGTTGATATGATTTTTAAGTACTTTAGCAATTTCCTTTTTTAATTGACAAATGTAACATTGAAATGTCTTGCAATAAAATTAACAAATTTTTAAATATCAAGGCTTTTCAAATAAGACTTTAATTTACCTAGCACAAATTAATTATGCCAGCAGTCACCTTGCTGCTAGTTTGGCCATTAAAAGGCACATGAGTCATAAGTGAAAATATTGGATATATATGGAGGCAGAGTTTCACAGGTCACTGCTTTTGGAACTGCATCCTCCAGGGGTCACCTAGTCAGTGGGCAGTGGTGGGTTCTGCAAAAATAAATACCCAGATGTTGGTGCACCCCTTGGCTAAAGTAAAGCATCACACTAGAGCAAGCCCAGGTGTTCTTGATAGTGATCATTACCTAAAGAAACAGCACAATGCAGCTTTAGACCCAATTCTGTTTGAAGAACTCATCTCATTCTCCTCCTACTCCTTGGTTTGATTTGTTATCAAACAAGTTAAATCTTGAATTAAGGACAAGAATCCCATAACTGGAACTGATAGAGAAATGTAACTTCAGATCAATAGGGTTGTGTTTGAAATGTCTAGTGGAATTTTCTGGATCTGCAGACTATTAGAGCAGATGAGTACAGTAACACGGCCAGAACTTGTGGCTAATTGAATGGGGCTGGCTATCAGAACCAGCGCTTCATTAACTTACCAAATTTAGAGATCTGGCTTCTTCCACCTCAAAATAGTGTGATCCCGGCTAGAAAGAACTATGTCCCTCAAGTTTGGTTCTCTGAGTTCCTGAGCTGTCATATTCCTGACCAATTGTAAACAGAATAGATAGCTTGTGTCTAGATTCTTATGCCAGGGCCTCCCAAAGGGATAACACTGCATCCCAAGCACCACTATACATCCTTTATATTTACCTCTGAAATAGAGGAATTATATTAGGTCTCAAAGCCATCAGTGCATCCATCTCAGTAGCAGGTCTGACAATATTCAAAGGAGTCTCTAGTGACATAGAGAACTGTTGGGACTCGAGTTCTATCCACTCAATTACAAAAGGACAAAAGGCCACTGCTTCCATAACATGACTTGTGTGACTTTTGCAAGGAACAATCAGACAAGATACCATGGTGTGCTGTTTAGAAAATCAGCATCACACGAAGCACGTTAATATTGTGAGCAGTTTAAAGAGAGCCTCAGATTTAATAATCTGCCTAGAATTCCCATTGTTAGTGAAGGGAATTTAGGAGGAGAAATAGAGATATACAGAATTGGCTGACCCTTAGAGGAAGTTGCATTAATAATGGCCCCACCCGCTTAGATTTGCATCCAATCCTCTGCCAAAGCCCTGAAAGCAGGCTTGAAAAGGGTATTTCTCCAGCTCTATGCATAAGGTGGCCCAGAACAAGTGGTGACTTCTGACTGGAGCAATACCCTGATTGGCTTCCTGTTAGAAGAACTTTTCAGAGACAGAATATACATGAATACTTGGAAACCCTCCTCCTGACACTTAGCATGTTGCAATATACAGTAGTCCCCCCTTATCCACAGGGGATATGTTCCAAGACGCCCAATGGATGCCTGAAACCATGGATAGGACTGAACCCTATATATACGATGTTTTTTCCTATATTAAGGGATCAGGACGGTAGCATATACAGCGTGGATACTAAAAAAAGGGATGATTCTCGTCCTGGGCAGGACAAGCAGGATGGCATGAGATTTCATCACAATACTCAGTACAGCATGCAATTTAAACTTTATGAATTGTTTACTTCTGGAATGTTCTATTTAATATTTTCAGACCACGGTTAACCTCAGGTAAATGAAACCATGGAAAGTGAAACTGCAGATGTGTGTGGGGGGAGGGGTACTGTATCTCAGTTTCAGGGGGAAAAAAAGGACTTCTTGAGGACTGGTGAGCCTGAAGCACCATTCTCTTAAGTTGCTGCAAGACGGAAATCTATGACAGACTTCATTCACCCTCAAGAAATCCAGCTTAGTCCTCCAGAAACTAAAGTTGTGCACACATGGGAGAGAAAAAAAGGCTCATTAGACAAAACTTTCCCCTGCCTGTACGGGAGACCAAGCAGGAGAGTCTAAGCAAACAAGGCCCCCACCATAAGCTGCTCCTCTCCTATGGTTGGAGATCAGAGGCCCTGGTCTTAGTTTACACTGAAGACAAGAATACCACAGGAAACACAAGCCACTGTTTTCCTAGACACACTTAAAATTTGGTAATACTCCCAGGTCCTAAGGATTTGACCAAAGTTGGGATCTGTTAGAGAGGATAAGGAATTTTCCACATTAAAAACAGCCAGGCTGAGCCAAGAGACAATATTCTCAAAGGACTCTTTATAAAGGATATTGTTTTTTGAACAGTGGTGGGAAAAGAGTAGGATGAGGAAGAAAGCGTTAAGCTGGCACAGGTTAAATTTTTCTTATCTTTTACTCTTCGCTTCTTAAAGAAAAAAAAAATATCCATGTTAGATGTTAATGTGAGTTTTATAACTTTCCAAAGTTGGAGTTAAAATTATTAGTCAATTTTCTTATGGTATAAATTAAAAATCATAAGTTTTCATAAACCATTAATTTTAACATAAATAATGATGTACATATATAAAACTAAAAATTTTACATAAAATTCACTTTTTCTTGTTTTTTTAATAAGTGGTTGATTACTAAATTGAACATATTAAATGTCACTAAAGAATATAACCTCACTCACAATTTATAAACTGTTTTAATTGTATGTTAAAATGTATTTAATTTTTAAGCACTTTAAATGTCTGACTTGCAAAGCCTTTCTAATCACTTATGTCCTGTAACACTAAAATTTTGTCTTAAATATGATGAATTTTAAGTTCTCTTGTACACTTAAATACTGTTTATAAACAATGTCTCCTATACTTGCAACTTAAAATCGCACATCTGAAAATTCATTTACATTTAAAATTTAAGTAGCAAGGCTGTTCTTTCAGGTTATGTAACAAGCCAGATTCTCATAAAAATTAGACACTGGCACAAATTGTGTAATTTAGCAGAAAATAAATGGTATCAAAGGTTTTTATTTACCTGATCATTGTTGTATTTAAGTTGAAACATTCCCATCTTATATTGGGCTTCCTAGAAGCAGAGCCTGAGATGGGGATCCTTGTGCAAGCACTTTATTGAGGGCTTACTTCCAAGAGACAGCTGTGAGGAGTGAAGGAAACAGGACAAGGTGGCGGGGTGGGGGTGGAGCTGAACAAACATGTGGTTTCAGCTGAAGTCTAGCCTCGGCCAGATCCTACAGAGCCGCACTGTCCAACCTGGTAACCACCAGCCACATGTGGCTAGTGAGCATCTAAAATGTAGTTAGTCAAAGTGAGGTGCTCCATAGGTGTAAAATACACACCAGAAATCAAAATCTTGAATGAGCAAAACAATGTCCAATAGCTCATTAATACTTTTTTATAAATGTTACATACTGCAATGATAACATTTTGGATATCTGGGGATAAATATATATTAATAACTCCATTTCACTGGTTTTTCTTTTATGTAGCTACTAGAAAATTTAAAATTACATAAATGGCTCACAGTATATTTTTATTAGACAGTACTGCTAGAATAGGAATAATATGAAATGTTCCCAACTAGAGGCATTAGGGATGGGCTTTTGTACCTTTTGTCGGTGCGTCAATGACTATGGGCTGCCTCTGAGGGGAGAATGTAAACTTCTAGATTTTTCTAAGCAAGGCAGCTTCCTCCCCTCCCTGCCAAATCACCCAAGGACTGAGGGCAATTCTCAGGAGAAGGGTTCAGCTACGGGGAACTAGCAGCCATTATTCACAGAAGCTGGAGGAGAGGAGAACCTGCCAGTCAAGTTGTAAAGTCATTTACCCACACAGGGGATCAGGGTCACTATCTCAGGTGATTGAAGCTGCTGGGTGGACCATCCCAGCTTACACAGTTACTTACACTTCCCAGATTCAAGATAAGACATGTGATCTGAGCACTTGATGCTTCAAGTCACATATGCACAGGCTGGTTCTGTCACACCACTGCTATAGTAATAGGGGACCCGAAGACCTCACAATTCAGCTGACATTGATTTTATATCAGTATCGCCTGATTTCTTTCCAATCGGAATTTGGATGGACAGACTGTCTCGCTTCTACACGGCTTACGACAAATTTCCTTCACTGCTTGAGTAGATTCAAACAATCTCTTGACTGCCTGATGGACTCTAAATTGTTTTCCTCTTATTACTTTATTCATAACCCATAAGATCCTGAATTCCATTCACACCTTTCTTACTTATGATGACCCAGTAGTCATTTTAATACAGTAAATTTGCCTAGGTAGGAAAAGGTTGCTTGGGAGAGTAAGGATGAGAAAGGAACTTCCTCAGAGGTCAATTTGCTTGAGGGAAAGAGATGATGAGAGAACCGTTACTTCTGAAAAAAGGAAGAAATTACGTATCTCAGATGGGATGAAGAGACATGCTACATACCAAACAGTCTTTTTTTTAAACGATTGTACATTTTTTATTTGTACAAATCTGTGGGCTGGCAATCTTTGTTGCCAACTGCAAAACCTGTTTCCCAAGGTCCAACAGCTAGTGAGGGTCACAGCCAGGTTAGAACCCCAGACCATTTAGGTCCAGGCCTATGCTCTTAACCACTCCCCTGAACTTCCTTTTTAAAAAAACAGTATGATGTTTAGGAATTTTGAGATAATATGTCAATTTTAGGAATTCACTGTTGATGCAATGTCTCCTCTCCTGAGGTAAGGTCCCTACAATTGACAGAAACTGACTGAAAGGCCCCTACAATTGACAGAAACTGACCCAAACATTGTTAGGTGCCTTGAGCTCATCCCTGCTTTTGGTTTAAAAACTTTATTATGTATTGGAGCTCAAAGATTTTCCCAACTGAGGACGTCTATCCAAGAGGGTGGGAGTAAGTGTCAAAAAGAACTCTGCACCTTCTGTCCAAGAAATCCATCACCTCGAGGCAGCTTCTGTCCAAGAAATCCATCACCTCAAGGTCAAAGAGATCTAGCTACATGAAGGCTGGAGGGTGCAGTGGTTACTGTCTGGTGTCAGACCAAACTTGGTTAAAATCCTGCCCTCACCGCATATTTGCTGTGTGACCTTGGGCAAGTCTCTTAACCTCTCTGAGTCCCTGCAGTTTCCTTTGTATTTGAAATGTAGACAAAGCACAATATGTCCTTGATGCTATCGTGGGTATTCAATACTACACTTTGGAAGCCTCTGTGACAGAGCAAGACATAGATGCGCTCACAAAAGGCTGCCATGGCATGGGGGAGGGTGGGTCTGTTTTCCTTTTGCACCAACTGTTTCCTTTGCATAGAAGGCTACCCACTGAGATCTTCACATAGTTCCCTCCCTCACTTCTTTTAGGTCTTCCCTCAAATGTCATTTCTCGGCTAACTTATTTAATGCAAACTTCCTCCCCCCACTCTGCTCTCATCCCTGTTTCATTTCTTTCTCTTTTTTTATTGAGGTATAGTTGATTCACAACATTATATAAGTTTCAGGTGTACAACATAGTGATTCACAGGTTTTAAAGGTTATAGTCTATTTATAGTTATCATAAAATATTGGATATGTACTATGCACTGTACAATATACCCTTGTAGCTTATCATTTTATACATAGTAGCTTGTATTAAATAGTCTTTTCCACCACTGGAAATCCATAATCATGAAATAGTTGGAATAATTGGATTTTTAGTATAAGATGGTGAGAAATCCAAGCTTTCAGGCAAAACTTGCAAAGGAGTAGAATCAGTCAAGCAGATGAGGAAACAACAGACACATGAATAATACTTTCTCATCCTTTTCATTACAAAGAAGTCTTCAAAAGTATCATAATAATATGACCTTTTCTGATGAGTTTATTTGTGTTTTTTAGGAGAGATAAAAAATCCTGGTGAAAATATTCCCAAATCTCTGATTACTGTCCTTCCCATGGTGGCTGTGATTTACTTACTGGCTAATGTATCCTACCTGGCAGTTTTGACTCCCAGGGAAATCATCTCTGCAGGTATGAATGTGTCTAGACAAAGAGGAAATAGTCACTACTACCTCCTCTGAATAAACAGGGACTCCTATATACTGCTATTTTTTCGATACACCCATAAGAGTGTAAATGTGATGTGGTCCTGCTTTGGTTTTCACAAGAAAGGAAAAATAATCATCTAAACAATCTATTAAAAAAATGAGCACATGCTAAAGACTAAGGTCGAAGGGTAGAAGAATGTGAAGAAGCAAGAACTGAAAAGAGAATGAGGAGGAAGAAGAGGTGGAGGAGAGACATGGAGGAGAAAGAGGAAAGAGATGAGGAGAAACAGGAGCAAGCAAAGCAAGAAGGCAAAGAAGAAACACTTTGTTAGAAGATGTTCCACCCTTAAAGGTGCACCCAGATACCTGCCCTCAAAATAGTTGTTTGGAACAAGCAGTACCATCTTCATTATCTTCATTTTTCAGATGAGGAAACTGTAGCGAGGGAAGTTAAATAATGAACAGCATTGATAAGATTCAAAGATAGGTCTCAGTCATGTTCTTCTAATGATAAAAGATTACTTCTTGTTCAGGTTATTGCTAGTAATGGATTGTAAATGTGGACAGCAGTTTGCGACCTTCAAAGGTCAGCAATCTGACCTTCAAAAATATATTCTTCCCAATTCCATCAAGCATGTTGCTCAAAGTTACACAGCTAGTAATTGAAAAAGACAGACTCAAATCCAGGTTGTTTGACTCCAAGACCTGTGTTCTCAACCACCATACTAAAATGCCTCAACACAAGCAAACCAAATCAAAGCATAACCACCACTAATAGGGCCTATTAGCAAAGCAAGCAATAGTATGAATATTTATTAATATATATCAGACGATGAATTTTATTAATACATATAATCATATAACATACACATGACTAAATGGAGATACAACAAAAAGTTAATAGTAAATGGCGCCATCTGAATGATAATCTTGCAAGATATCTTTTATTTCCTTTTTTATACTGTTCATATTTTCCACAATTAGCATGTTGTACTTATGATCCGAAAAAAATCATTTTAATACCAAATAATTATATTTCCACAGAATCAAATGATGAATTTTTAGGACACCACTGCGTCTTTTAAAAAAAATGTTAAATTATGTTCACTTTACTTTAAAAAGGCAGAGTAGTATTTGAAATATATTAGAAAAATTCTACAAAATTTTAATTTTTAAAAAATAGTTACTCCTGAAAGAAGAGAAGTTTGGTTATCTAGAAAATTCATTTATTGAGAACAACTAACTCTTCAAATATTCTGGATAGAGGTCAAATAATACATCAACAAAAACATAGACTCCAAAAATATTGTATATACAGATAGGCACAGGGGTCTATGAACACGTATCGGGTGTGTGGTTTTGGAGGGGCTGACTGTGTCACTCCAGTAACTAGAATTCCCCTGTAAGGGATGTGTTTTCAAGGCCAGAGGTCACAAAGAGGATCAGTCTAGTGAGCCGCATCACTGAACTGGAGTTCTGCTCTATCATCTGCATTCAAAGCCTTTACAAAAATAAGAAGCTTTGAAGGTCATTTTTTAAAAAACCTATATTTGGGCTTCCCTGGTGGCGCAGTGGTTGAGAGTCTGCCTGCCGGTGCAGGGGACACGGGTTCGAGCCCTGGTCTGGGAAGATCCCACATGCCGCGGAGCAACTAGGCCCGTGGGCCGCAACTACTGAGCCAGCGCATCTGGAGCTTGTGCTCCGCAACAAGAGAGGCCGCGATAGTGAGAGGCTTGCGCACCGCGATGAAGAGTGGCCCCCGCTTGCCGCAACTAGAGAAAGCCCTCGCACAGAAACGAAGACCCAACACAGCCAAAAATAAATAAATAAATAAATAGATAATAAAAATAAAGGAATTCCTTTTAAAAAAAAAAACCTATATTTTACATGGTTCCAAAAATCAAAAGGTGTATTTATGCATCTTCTCTGAGACTAGTATAAAAATGTTATGTTGATTCGAAAAGAAAAAGAGAAATATCAATTTCTAAAAGTAAAAAGAAACACGTTACTTCCCACAATTTGGTCTCACAGGAATACAGTAACACACTAAAGGAGATTTTTTTTTTAATTATTAGCACCTCTAATTAATTAATTTTTTTTTTTTTTTTTTGGCTGTGTTGGGTCTTCGTTTCTGTGCGAGGGCTTCCTCTAGCTGCAGCAAGCGGGGGCCACTCTTCATCGTGGTGCATGGGCCTCTCACTATCACGGCCACTCTTGTTGCGGAGCATGGGCTCCAGACGCGCAGGCTCAGTAGTTGTGGCTCACGGGCCCAGTTGCTCCGTGGCATGTGGGATCTTCCCAGACCAGGGCTCGAAACCCTGTCCCCTGCATTAGCAGGCAGATTCTCAACCACTGCGCCACCAGGGAAGCCCTAAAGGAGATTTTTTTAACTATTAAAATGAGGGGGAGAACTATAATTTGCCTTTCACCCTACTTCCAAACCAGGCAGCAAGTTCTGTAAAGACCCACCTCACTAACATCTCTCTCTTTGGGTGTTCCCTCCTCTTCTTTCCCCCACTCAGTGCCCAGGCCCTTATTTTTCTTACTTCATTTACAGCAATAACCTCCTAATTTATACGCTCACCTCTAACATCCTCCTTCGAATCCAGCCTCCACTCAGTCTCTAGAGATGACTCTATAAAACACAAATCTAATCCTGTCATCACCCTGCTTAAATATTCCACCATCTTGTTTTCTTGCATCTCCTCCCAATCTCACTCTCACAGCTGCTGCAACCACCATCCCATCAGCCCATTACCACGTCCTTCAGACCAACTATCAACGCCTAACCTGACCATGGCAGGTTCTCCAAGATCTGATTCAAGCCTAACTTTCTATCCTCATCTCCTGCCTTCTCTTGCACAGACACACACCCTCACCACACATCAACCTTTCTAAACAACTTATCATTTACAGAATAGATACTATTCTCTCTACCTCCCCAGCAATGCCATCTCACCAGCCCCAGCCTGACTGCCTATCTCATACTTGATGTCACACTGGTAAGATTGATTCCAGATATATTGCCCATTTTGCACCCATGAATACATCATAGATATCATGTAAAGCAAGTCCAAGGCAGATTGAAATGCAGTGGCAAATCACCCCTTCCAATGCATTCTCTGGCCAAAACAGACCACAAGGCTAGACCGTATTCAAGAATAAGTAAAGAGACTCCCTTTCTTGGAAGGAGCTGCAAAATCATATTACAAAGGGTATGGTTGAGGAGAAAGTGAAGAATTATTGCCATAGTTTCAATCAAGCAAAGGGACTGACGTTTTTGAAATTTTTCTAAAATTTTCATAGATGCTGTTGCTGTCACCTGGACGGACAAAATAATCCCTTCCATGCAATGGGTCATTTCTTTTGGAATTTCAACTTCAATATTTAGCAGCATGTGTTGTACAGTGCTTTCGGCATCAAGGATGATCTACACAGCAAGCCAAGAAGGACAACTGCCTTTGATCTTCTCGATGCTCAATAACCACTCATGTCCAACCATGGCTGTCAGCCAGATAATCATCTTAACTTCAGTTGTTATTATAACCTCAGATTTGATCAATTTAATAAAATATTCAGGATTAGCAATATGGTTTTTAAGAGGGTTACATATGATAGGTTTACTTAAACTAAGGTACCAGGAGCCCAATCTACCTAGACCTTACAAGGTAAATCAAAATTAAAATGATAATATTAAACTTCTATTCTCTTTCTAGGAATATAATTTCTTATTCTATACAGGATGCTTCTAACCAGTCATGAGTCAAATTTATGAAACATCTGAACCAGACCTCCATTTCCCAGCTTACTGATGTGTAATTGACTGTCTGGGCTGCATTTGGTCTGATTTTTCTAGAGTAAAATGTCAAAACTGATTCTCCTCAAGGAAGACAGATGTTATCCTTTTTGTCATCTTTCAGGAGCTAGGCAGTAACACTTCTGAGGGGAGGGCTTTTTGCCCAGCTCAAAAGCATCTCCTCAGTCCATGGACAAATGAGGGTGATGTGGCGTACTCTTCTTGTGTATGGCCTTGACAGGGTCTTTATTTTATACAGTAAGATGTTAATCTAAGCCTCAGTTTAGGTGATTACAAAAATTTTGAACCTGAACTTAACTAGCAAGATAGAATCACTATCCTCTAGGTAATGTCAGCAGGGCTACTGTAGGTTCCTAGAGTGTCTTCGTGCAAAATATAATAAAGCAACCCTCCCTCTAGGCAGCCCCAGCCCCGTGCCCAGGC
Source organism: Balaenoptera acutorostrata (assembly GCF_949987535.1). Taxonomy (NCBI): domain Eukaryota; kingdom Metazoa; phylum Chordata; class Mammalia; order Artiodactyla; family Balaenopteridae; genus Balaenoptera; species Balaenoptera acutorostrata. The sequence continues at coordinate 54,213,621 of NC_080080.1, read as the reverse complement.
ACAGAGCCTGGTGAGCTAGATATCAGCCCCCTTTTGCCCCCTCAGATGGGTATGCTTGTATGAGTGTGAACTGCCTAAGCAAACATATGCAAAAGAAATAAAATCAGACTCTCATTTGAAAAGACCATTCTGACAATAGCGTAGAAAGTGAACTAAAAGGAGGGGTGAGCAGATTCAGGTCAAACAGCTGGCATAGATTTTCTCAGCTTTACCCCCATTTAATTCTCTAGGAGAATCCTAGAGCTCAGAGATTAAGTAAATTACCCTAGATAAAAGGATCAGGGCTGGGATTTAAACCACATATTCTGATTTCAGAGACCAAATTCTTGTTATATTTACTGAAAAGATAGTGTTGAAATTTTTTATTCTATAAAGGATCCACTGAGGAAATTTTCTCTGATATTAGCATCAGGAATACTTGGGCCTCTTCTAAATAACTGATTTGCTTATGTCTTTTGGTGGCCTGCTTTCAGAATCTATATGGGGCGTTGTGGCATGCATTTTGTGAGCCAAATTTATTGTTTATCCATGTTTCTTTATTTCCCTCATTTCTTTTTTTAATTTTCATTTATTTTGCCTTGGTATAAAATAAGCCATACCTTGCTATAATGTAAATCCTAAAAGTTTCCAAACAGTCTTTGTTTTATTCTTTAATCGTGTTATAAATATAATCCAGTGGCCCATATAATTAAGATACTTCCTGGTTGTAGAGATTGTATGGAAAATAAAATGATAGTCCCATATTTCATGCCAGCAACTATAAAACCACTTGAGGGTGCTTGTTAAAAATCTGAATTCCCAGTCTCACCCCTGGAGGTTCTAATTTAGTAGGTCTTAGTTGGGCCTTAGGAATCTGTATATTTATCAATTATCTTGGAGAGTCTTATGCAGAGAGGTCGATTGACCATATTTTAAGAAACACTAGCTTAGACAGTTTTGACTTTCTTCCCCCCCAAAAAATGGATCCCTCTTGGCCATGTCCCAAGTTGAAAAAAGTAAACGATAATATCTTGAATTTCAGTCATCCATTTATTCAACAAATATGCAGTGACTATCTGCTATATTTCAGGCACTCTGCTAGGCAGTTCAGAGAAATAAAGATGAATCTTTCCATCAAGAATCTTCTTAGCCTCATAGAAGAGTAAGAAATGTATACAAATCACTGTTATAAAGTTAATTAAGAAATGCCATTTGTTGAGCACATTTTACTGAAGTACACTGTATGCAATTCTGACAAAGATTTTAGGAGACCAGCATTAGATAAAAAACTCATTTTGCAAATGAGTCTAAGAGGACCCTTTTTTTCGACACTCAGACATTATATTTAAACCATAATAACACACAGCACACACATATTTCAGGAATATTTGATTAAAAACCTCTGAACATAATTATCCATTAGTACCTGCCGACCCACCGTGTCCTTCCTTCAGTTGTGGTAGGGGTGCGGGGCCCTGAGGGTCTCACTGTGCCGTGTTTGGGGTCCCTGTGGAACAGGCACTTGGGGAACCACCTTCTGGTTGTTCTCTGCAAATGGGTCTGAAGATCAGATTAATTAGGTAGACCAAAGTTATACTGCTAGTCAGTGTCACAGGCTCCCTGGAGAAGAACCTTCTTTATCTGTCCTAAATACCTCTGTATCCTTAGCATGGCACATGCCACTAAGCAATTCAGTGACTATTTCTTGAAAGAATGAGCGATTAAAATAACAGAGATTGCATTTCTAATAGACTTTTCTGATTCCAGTATTTCTGCTGTTTCTATTACTTGATGGTGCTGCCCTAAGAAAGACTGGCACATGCTCCCTTGAAGAAGAATTATAAACAAATATTTCAGTTATGACATTACTGGATTTTCAAATTCCCAAAACTAAGAATGCTTCAATGATTAATACTAGAATGACATAGTTAATTTTTGATGATGTTTAAATGTATTTTTTCTATGCCTGAAAATGAAGCACTAATTTTAGTAAATAAATGACAATATCTGATGAATTGTGTAGGCATTCATGAAAACTATAGAATGAATAAAATACAGTTCCACTTTTTTACAATCATTCAGTCTGCCATTGATTTACTTTCTGTAATGTAATACTGACCCTGTCCCTCTAAATATATTTGAAAATATATTGTAGTTTTCTCCCTGATGTTTGGAAACATTTGTTCCATAAGAAAGAGAATGTTCTTATGTTGTTTATAGAATCCTGAGGACAACGTCATCACTAATCTTAATCTTTTTTTTTACTTTCAGGTGCCTTTGCCATTTATATTTGGATGCATAGCTATATCTTTGTTTCTGATTTTGACGCCATTGATTCAGGCTCCTAAAATAGAGCATGTCTATGGGCTTATCTTTATGTTCAGTGGACTCCTGTGTTACTGGATTCATGTTCACCTTAATCAACATTCTCTCTGTTTTGTCAAAATCACTTGTTATTTACAATTACTGTTTAATGTTTCACCACCTGAAGACCATGATGAAGGTACTTCAACAAGAAAAAAAGACCTTAAAGAAATCTTTGTAAATAAGAAACTTTAAAATGTAAAATGTTTAATGAATGAATACATTCTTAAAGGTAACCTTTGCTTTAAAATATATACACACAAACACAAAGCCTCTACCTCCTGCCCAACCCCCAGCTACACATATCAAATCCACCCCCCTAGCTACATATTCAAACTCTTTACAATTCAAATTATTCTCCTTGTAATTGAAGCCTTAGTTCCATAGTGCCCAACATGTTTCTCACCACTTTCTTCTTGGTCAAAAATTTTAAATGCGCGCACACACACACACACACACACACACAAAGTTTAAAGGCATAATATGCCTTAGTCACTTAATTACTGCCTACTTCCATGTGTAAAAAATATTATAATGTTGTAAACCAGAAACTAATATAATGTATGTCAATTATATATCAATAAAATAAATAAACAAACAAGTAAACAAAAAAACAAAAAGTCATTGCCAGGAAGATAAATTCATAGGTGCCTAGTGTATAGCAGATACTTAATATTTGTTGAATGAATGAATATAGATGCATTAGCAAAAATAAAGAAAATATTGTAAATCTGAAATTGATATTAATAAATACTATGCATTACTTTCTACTCACTGGTCTAAACTCTTCACAGTGATACCAATTAAAAGAACATATTTTACTTTCAAGTCTCTGTGTTTAGCCTTTATAAAGTGTGATACACTAAATCATGGCCCTCAAAAATACGTCCAGGTCAATAAAGTTCATATCTAGCAGGAGAAGTTTATCAAAATGTTTCCCAAATTTTGTGGAACCCTAAAATCAATACATTAACTGGCATTAAAAAATGAATAAAAGAACATAAAGACACTAAAGTTTCTAAAATCCAGTAATAGTAATAATGACTTTATTTTGTTCCTATAAAAATAAAAATAAACAAGGCATTATTTGAAAAAAAAAGAAGGGAGAGAATGTCATGAAAACTTGTTTAAAGACTTTGAAATCGGGGTGGGGAACTTATTGGATGTCCTGTCTAGTATACCTTTCTTAGTTACTTGTGCTTTTTAATGTCTTTAAGCTATGTTACAACTCTAAGTTGTAGAATACTCATAATAATGCAAATGATTTTTGAAAATAGAAATATAAGTGAATTTTGTCTAGTGGATGCAGTGATTACCATGGATACTGACCACTTTTACTTCTACTTGTAAATTTATTTCAACATTCTTGACTGCCTATGTGTGCACATTGTTTGAATTCTCTTTTAAACTGGTTATAACATCTCACTAGTTCCCTCATTAAATAGTGAGTTAAATATTTTTTTAAATATATATATATATATGAGGTTATATATTTTTTTAAATATTTAACTCATTTTATAGATATAGATGATAGATATAGATATAGATATTGATATTGATATTGATATTGATATTGATATAGATAGATATAGATCTCCAGGTCCTAATCCCTGGAACCTCTGAATCTTACTTTATATGGAAAAAGAGTTTTTACAGATGTGATTAAGGATCTTTGAGATGAGGAGCATTTTACTGGATTATCTATGTAGGCCCTAAATGTAATCACAGATGTATTTATAAAAGAGAGATAGAGGGAGATTAGATACAGACAAAAGAGAAGGCAGGGGGAGACCTTCAAGATGGCGGGGGAGTAAGATGTGGAGATCACCTTCCTCCCCACAAATACATAAAAAATACATCTACATGTGGAACAACTCCTATAGAACACCTACTGAATGCTGGCAGAATGCCTCAGACTTCCCAAAAGGCAAGAAACTCCCCACGTACCTGGGTACAGCAAAAGAAAACAAGAAAAAACAGAGACAAAAGAATAAGGACAGGACCTGCACCTCTGGTAGGGAGCTGTGAAGGAGGAAACGTTTCCACACACTAAGAAGCCCCTTCACTGGTGTAGACAGGGGTGGGAGGGGGTGGGCGGGGGAGGGATGCTTCAGAGCCATGGAGGAGAGCATAGCAACAGGGGTGCGGAGGGCAAAGTGGAGAGATTCCCGCACAGAGGATCGGTGTCGACCAGCACTCACCAGCCCAAGAGGGTTGTCTGCTCACCCGCCGAGGCGGGCAGGGGCTGGGAGCCGAGGCTCGGCTTCGGAGGTCAGATCCCAGGGAGAGGACTGGGGTTGGCTGTGTGAACACAGCCTGAAGAGGGCTAGTGGGCCACAGCTAGCCAGGAGGGAGTCCGGGAAAAAGTCTGGAACTGCTGAAGAGGCAAGAGACCATTGTTTCGGGGGCGTGAGGAGAGGGGATTCCTTCCCCATGTGCCCACAGAAGGCAGAGCGCCACCTAAACGAGCTCTAGAGATGGGCGCGAGCTGCGGCTATCAGCTTGGAACCAGAGATGGGCATGAAACGTTAATGCTGCTGCTGTAGCCACCAAGAATCCTGTGTTCAAGCACAGGTCACTGTCCACACCACCCCCCCACCCACCCAGAGCCTGTGCAGCCCGCCACTGCCAGGGTCCTGTGATCCAGGGACAACTTCCCTGGGAGAACGCACTGCTCCGCACAGGCCGTTGTAACGTCATGTCAGCCTCTGCCATGGCAGGGTCCCCCCGCATTCCAATTTTAACTATGTACCCCTCCCTCCCCCCAAGCCTGAGTTAGCCAGAGCCCCTAATCAGCTGCTGCTTTAACCCCATCCTGTCTGGGCAGGGAACAGATGTCAGAGGGTGACCTACAGGCAGAGGCAGGGCCAAAACCGAAGCTGAACCCCAAGAGCTGTGCGAACAAAGAAGAGAAAGGGAAATCTCTCCCAGCAGCCTCAGGAGCAACAGATTAAATCCCCACAATCAACTTGATGTACCCTGCGTCTGTGGAATACCTGAATAAACAACGAATCATCCCAAAATTGAGGCAGTAGACTTTGGGAGCAACTGTAGACTTGGGGTTTGCTGTCTGTCAATGACTTGTTTCTGATTTTTATGTTTATCTTAGTATAGTTTTTAGCGCTTATTACCATTGGTGGATTTGTTTACTGGTTTTGTTGCTCTCTTCTTTTTTAAATTATTATTACTTTTTTATTTTTTATTTTAATAATTTATTTTTTATTTTTTTCTTTTAATACTTTTTTAAAATTTCTTTTTCCTTCTTTTTTTCTCTGTTTTCTTCTGAGCCGTGTGGCTGACAGGGTCTTGGTGCTCCAGCTGGGTGTCAGGCTTGAGTCTCTGAGGTGGGAGAGGTGAGATCTGGACATTGGACCACCAGGGACCTCCCAACCCCATGTAATATCAATTGGCGAGAGCTCTCCCAGAGATCTCTATCTCAACGCTAAGACCCAGCTCCACCCAACAGACAGCAAGCTCCAGTGCGGGACGCCCCATGCTAAACAACTAGCAAGATAGGAACACAACACCACCCATTAGCAGAGAGGCTTCCTAAAATCATACTAAGTTCACAGACACCCCAAAACAGACCACCAGACGTGGTCCTGCCCACCAAAAAGACAAGATCCAGATCCACCCACCAGAACACAGGCACCAGTCTTGTGTTCCAACAGCCACTGAACAAATCTTACCCACGGGGGGCAGACACACAAAAAATAAGAACTACAAATCTGCAGCCTGTGAAAAGGAGACCCTAAACACAGTAGGTTAAACAAAATGAGAAGACAGAGAAATATGCAGCAGATGAAGGAGCAAGGTAAAAACCCACCAGACCAAACAAGTGAAGAGGAAATAGGAAGTCTACCTGCAAAAGAATTCAGAGTAATGAGAGTACAGATGATCCAAAATCTTGGAAATAGAATGGAGAAAATACAAGAAATATTTAACAAGGACCTAGAATAACTAAAGAGCAAACAATGATGAACAACACAATAAATGAAATTAAAAGTTCTCTAGATAGAATCAATAGCAGAATAACTGAGGCAGAAGAGTGCATAAGTGACCTGGAAGATAAAATCGTGGAAATAACTACCACAGAGCAGAATAAAGAAAAAAGAATGAAAAGAATTGAGGACATTCTCAGAGACCTCTGGGACAACATTAAATGCACCAACATTCAAATTATAGGGGTCCCAAAAGAAGAAGAGAAAAAGAAAGGGACTGAGAAAATATTGCAAGAGATTATAGTTGAAAACTTCCCTAATATGGGAAAGGAAATAGTTAATCAAGTCCAGGAAGCACAGAGAGCCCCATAGAGGATAAATCCAAGGAGAAACAGGCCAAGACACATATTAATCAAACTATCAAAAATTAAATACAAAGAAAAAATGTTAAAGCAACAAGGGAAAAGCAACAAATAACACACAAAGGAATCCCCATAAGGTAAACAGCTGATCTTTCAGCAGAAACACTGCAAGATGGAAAGTTCTATATATGTCTAGATATGTTAGGTCCATTTGGTCAAAAGTTAGTTCAAGTCCAACATTTCCCTATTGATTTTCTGTCTGGATGATCTATCTGTTGTTGAAAGTGGGATATTGAAGTGCCCCACTATTATTATCTTGTTATCTATTTCTCCCTTCAAATCTGTTAGTATTTGCTTAATACAGTCAGATGCTCTGATGTTGAGTGCACATATTTATAATTGTTATAACCTCTTGATAAACTGACACCTTCACCGTTATATACTGACCTTCTTTGTCTCTTGTTACAGTTTTAAGTTAAAGTCTATTTTGTATGGTATAAGTATAGCTACTCCTTTCTTTTGGTTTCCATTTGCATGGAATATCTTATTCTATCTCTTTACTTTCAGTCTATGTGTGTTCTTAAAGCCATGGTGAGTCTCTTTTAGGCAGAAAACAGTTGGGTCTTGATTTTTTTATCCATTCAGCCCCTCTATGCCTTTTGATCAGAGGATTTAATCCATCTACATTTAAAGTAATTATGACAGGTAAGGATTATCTGGCTGTTTTGTAGTTCCCTTGTTCCTTTCTTTCTCTTATGCCGTCTTTGTTATGATTTTCCATAATGGTATACTTTGATTCCCTTCTCTTTATCTTTTGTGTATCAACTGTAGGTTTTTGCTTTGTGGTTAGCATGCAGCTTACATAAAACATCTTATAGATATAAAAATCTAATTTAATCTGATAACAACTTTTTTTCTGAGTAATGATATTATGCCTTAACTTTGTTTTCTGTTATCTACATTTACACACACACAAAGTACTTTCTTTTTCCCTTTTTTTTTATTGAGATATAGTTGATTTACAATATATATGTCACAGGTGTACAACATAGTGATTCACAATTTTTAAAGGTTATACTCCATTTGTAGTTATTATAATATATTGGCTATATCCCTGTGCTGTACAATATATCCTTGTAGCTTATTTATTTTGTAGATAGTAGTTTGTATCTCTTAATCCCCTACCCCATCTTGTCCCTTCCACTTTCCCTGTCCCCACTGGTAACCACTAGTTTGTTTTCTATAATTTTGAGTCATTTCTATTATATTTTATTCACTTTTATTTTTTAGATTCCACATGTAAGCAATATCATACAGTATTTGTCTTTCTCTGTCTGACTTATTTCCCTAAGCATAATACCCTCCAAGTCCATCCATGTTGTTGCAAATGGCAAATTTTCATTCTTTTCTATGGCTGAGTAGTATTCCATTGTATATGTATACTACTTGTTCTTTATCCATTCATCTGGTGATGGATACATAAGTTGCTTCCATATCTTGGCTATTGTAAATAATGTTGCTATGGACACTGGGATACATGTATCTTTGTTAATTAGTGTTTTCATTTTCTTCGGATATATACCCAAGAGTGGAATAGTTGTATCATATAGTAGTTCTAGTTTTAGTTTTTTGAGGAGCCGCCATACTGTTTTCCATAGTAGCTGCATAAATTTACATTCCCACCAACAGTGTACTAGGGTTCCCTTTTCTCTACATCCTCTCCAACATTTGTTATTTGTGCTCTTTTTGATGATAGCCAGTCTGGCAGGTGAAATGTGACATGTATTTTGGTTTTGATTTGCATTTCTCTGATGATTAGTGATGTTGATCATCTTTTCAGGTGCCTGTTGGCCCTCTATGTGTCTTCTTTAGAAAAATGTCTATACAAGTTTTCTTCACAATTTCTAATGTTGTACCAGATGTCTCTTAAACTGTCCTCATTTCTTTTTATTCTTTTTTCTTTTTTCTGTTCATCCTCAGTGATTTCCACTATCCTGTCTTCCAGCTCACTGATCCATTCCTCTGTATCATTTAGTCTATGGTTGATTCCTTCTAGTGTATCTTTCATTTCAGTTATTGTATTATTAATCTCTGTTTGGTTGTTCTTTATATTTTCCAAGTCTTTGTTAAAAACTTCTAACTTCACACTCTGTGCATTAATTTTTCTCCCAAGTTCTTTGATCCTCTTTACAATCATTTCCCCAAACTCTTTCTCAGATAGGTTGCCTATCTCTCCTTCACTTAGTTCTTCTTCTGGGGTTTTATCTTGTTCCTTCATTTGGGACAACTTTGCCAGGTAAAGTATTTTTGGTTTGCACTTTTTTACTTTCAGCACTTTCAATATGTTATCCCATTCTTTCTTGGCCCAGAAGGTTTCTGCTGAGAAATCGACTGATAGATTGATGGGAGTTCCCTTGTATGAGAGATTTTTCTTTTCTCTTGTTGCTTTTAAAATTCTCTCTTTGTCTTTAATTTTAGACAGTTTTATTATAGTGTGTCTTGGAGAAGATTATTTTGCATTGAAATGTTCGAGTACCTATTAGCATTGTGAACTTGGATGTTTAAATATCTCTCCAGATTTAACAAGTTCTTAGCCATTATTTCTATAAATAAGATTTCTGTTCCCCTTCTCCATCTCTTGTCCTTCTTGGACTCTAATAATTCATAGATTATTTCTCTAATGGTATCCTATAGTTCACATAGGTTTTCTTCACTCTTTTGCATCCTCCATTCTATGTTCTCCTCTAAATGGATAATTTCAAAGGACCTGCCTTCTACTTCACAGATTGTTTCTTCTGATTGATCCTTTTTGTTGTTGATACTCTCTACTCCATGTTTCTATTCGTTCACTGTATTCTTTAGCTCCAGAATTCTGTTTGGTTCTTATTATTATTTCTATCACCATGTTAAACTTTTTATTTTATTCATTTATTGTTTTACTGTTTTACTGCTTTCCTGATTTCACTGACTTGTCTTTCTGTGTTTTCTTGTAGCTCACTGAGCTTCCTTAGAACAGCTATTTTGAATTCTATATCTGGTAAGTCACAGATCTCCATATCTTTGGGTTACTGGGAGAGTATTTTATTCCTTTGGTGCTGTCATGTTTCCTTGATTTTTGATGTTCCCTTAAGTCTTGTATTGCTATCTTTGCAGTTGAAGAAGCAGTCACTGTCTCCAGTCTTTAATGACTTGCTTTGAGATAAAAATCCCTTCTATCAGACCTTGTAGAGATTCTGAATGCACAGTAAGCATTCAACAAAAATTATCAAGTAAGCTCATACTCTTTTCAAAGTCACTTTCTTTTATACTATATATTACAATGAAACCACTTTCAAAGATTACATAAGCAGTTATTTTTTATAAGTGGCCTCATTTTTTTTTACAGAAGAGCTGAAACACCTGGTAAAAATAACTTGTAGTTGAGGAAATATTTATCTGCCAACTATTAACCCTTTCCTTCCACACAGACACCAACGCCACTACCTCTTCTGCCTCCACACAGTCACCAACCATCACTCATCACCGCCTGACATATTATACATGTGTGTTTATTTGTTTGCTTACCTCTCCTCTGACAAGAATAAGAAAGTACTTTGTCCTGACTAGAATATAGAAGGTTTGACTGTTTTGATCCTTCATATAGTGGGTACTAGATAAATATTTGTTGCATTTTAGGGGGTCTAGAGATTTTGAGGCTGATAAAGGGAAAAGATAAGATCAGCTTGTGATAGCACATACAAGACTTACTTGGGCAGCACTCTTACTGGTTTGCAAGTGACAGAAGTCACTCACAGCATGAGACTTCCCAGAGGCCATGGCAGGCCACTGGAGGGGAGGAAGGCAAGAAAATTCCTGGGGAAAGGAGAATCAGACAGAGGCTTGTGCGTCTAGAAGATGTCACTCAGCAGCACAGCATGCAGTCTCTGGATCAGAGAGTTTCCAAGGGCAGCAGTGATGTAGAGTCTTTATTGCCCTGAGCTTACCTTACTCGTGCTAACAGATGTTGTGTGCAGTTTCGCAGGGCATGCAAAGCAGGCAAGTTCTAAATGGCTAAAATATGATTATTTGGACTATATTTAAAACAATGGAATGTTTAAAAACTTGCTTGCTGGCTTTAGAGCTAATGGGTTTCAGCCTGCTGTGAGGAAGCAGACAACCTAGAGTCCAGTATGCAGAGGTCATCTTTGGCTCCTTCACATACCATGTGTGAAATGAACAAAACATCACAAGTTAATTTCTTTATAGCTGATCCTGCTACCAAATTAGTGGAGGAATAAATGTTTGAATAAATATACATTGGGTAAATTAATACCTATAAACTGGTAGAAGAGCAGTAGCCTTACATAAATTTAATACTAGACTGGTTTGCATATATACTCAGGCCCAATATAGATATACTAGTTAATCCTAATTGTGGTGTAATTAATCCTAATATGTGAGGTAATCCAACAGGTGTTTCACATATATTATCTCATTCAATACTATGGAGCTTATACTACAATATTAAATTGTTATCTTCATTTCATAGATAAGGAAATGTGAATTCTAAAAAAATAACACAACTTGCTAAAAACCATGCTGCAAGTAAGTGGCAGAGTGGGATCCAAACCTTTGCTCACCTGAATGCAAAGTTTACATTCTTTCCATTAAACTACAACTTCCTCCCTAGTTACTCATCTACAAAGTATTATTTGAGTTAAATAATATCATCGTTATACCTCCAGTGGAGACTTCTCCACCCAGAACCTTTGAAATCATCCTTTCTTAATTAGCTGTGACTAACTTGTTCAGTGGCATAGACGATTTTTAAAAAATAATTAACGTGTGAAACATTTTAACTCTGGCCTTCAAAGAGGTCACAACATTGCATAACAATTCACAAGTAAATCATTTTTAAAACCAAATTAGGTTTAATAATAAAACGCTTGTGGAAGGATGAGATGCCTAAATTAAGGCCATGTCACTGTTTGGGGAGCCTTTCAGGAATATGGAAGGAAAGTATAAAGACACAGCAATCCACATGAAATTTTAAAATTATTTTTCAGGATTAAAAAAAAAAAAAGGGGGGGGGAAAGCATGCAACTCCTGAGGGCAATAGGATTCTTCTGTGGAAACATTTTAATGTTTAGTGCCACAATAGGGGCAGGAATCTTTGTCTCCTAAAGGGGTATTGAAATATTCCTCACTGAATGTAGCTGTCTCCCTGAGAATTTGGGCTGCTTGTGCTGACTTTGATCTCCACTCTCAGTCACACAGAGCTGGGGATGACCTTTCCTAGAAGTGGAGCACAGTTTTATTTCCTCAAAAGATCTCTTGGATCCTCTGTTACTTTCCTCAGTCTTTGGATCAAACTTTTTGTTAATCCCTTAAGAATGGATGCTCAAATCTTATTACCATCTGGCTATATATTTCAGACTTTCTATGCCAGGTTCTAGGTGTCCATGGAGTGCAGGTGGGGAAGCAGTGAGGTTAGACAGTAAAAGACTGTGAAAAACATAATTTTGTAAATTTGTTTTATTTTTTACTTGAGTGAGCAAAATTTCTCATCGATGGCAACCATCAAGAACTTGAAGAGATCATCATTAAAACTTTTTGAATTAAAATTTTATAGTAATTTCAAATATAAAATCTCTTTTTCATCTTCAAAATTAATTTTTGAAACCATATACGTTTTAGAATAATTTTGTCAAGTTCTATAAAAGATTCAGTGGGGATTCTCATGATGGAATTTTATTTGAAGTGTATTTGGAGAAAATTGACATCTTTATAATAATGATTAAAGGTTTCTCTTGATTAAACTTTTTGATAAACTTCAGTTTCTTACACAAAATTTTGCATACTTCCTGCTAGACTTATTCCACAGCTTACAATTTTTGTTGCTATGTTGATTTAGAAAATCCAAGAGAATCTATGCAGAAAATTATACCTTATGCAAATAAAAGCAGTTTAATCTCTTCTTTTTAAATTCTTAAAACATATTTTTCTTTCTTACAGCATTGGTTCTAGTTCATTTTTAAAATAGAGCAGGAATCCTTGATTTGCTCATGACTTTAACGAGAATACTTCTAATGCTTCATATTAAGTATGATGTTTGCTGTAGGTGTTTAGAAAATGCTGTTTAGTTACAGCACCATCGTCTACCCTTCACTTGCTAAGATTTAAATTATGAAAGAATATTGAATCTACTAAATGACCTTTGCTTCATTAAGATAATTATGCTTTCTTAATCAACTAATGTAGGGCATCTTTTTTAGCTTAATGAGTCTTCCCTCTTTTTTTCTGTTAGTCTACCAGTTTCTTCATTTTATCTTTTTGAAAAACCAACTCTGTTTTGTAGATTTTTCCTAGTGTTTTTCTAGTCTCTAGTTCTCTTTCTGCAGGAGCCCATAGTCTTTTACTCCCTCTGGTGCCCGACTGATGTACTAACTAGGGGCCAGGATGGAAGGCAGTTCCACTGCTCTCCCTGCTTTCCTGTGGAGAAGCCTCAAGCCCTGGCCTTCTCCCAACCTAGCTGAGCTGTGCCTGGGTGCAAAGCAAGGCTCTCATCCCTTTTCCTTTGTTCTTAGCTGCCCCAGCAAACTATGCCAAAACCAGCCCCACTGGCAGTGCCATGAAGGGCCAGGACATTCTGGCATGCTCTACCCTGTGTTTGGAGGGGGTGGTGCATACAACTAAGTAACTAGAATTCATGAGTGATGCAAGTTCTTTCAAGGCCACAAATCACAAAGGGGACTGATCTTATGCTCCCATGCCATTGACCTGATGTTCTGCACTGGGATCTGAATGTATCAAGTCATCATAAAATTTTTAAAGCTTTGGGTTTTATTTTGAAAAAAGCTTATATATTTTTTAGATGGTTAAAAAGCCAAATGATGCTTTTGTGTATCTTGTCTGAGAAATTAGCATAAAAGTGCTAGCTGATTCTAACAGAAAAAGACAAACGTAAATAACAGGATGTAATATCACCATTACATTTTGGTCTCACAGGAGTGCGGTAAAACACAAAAGGATATTCAAAAAATATCAATGAAGAAAAAGTTAACAACTATAGTTGCCTTCTACCCTGCATCCAAATCAGTCAACAAAGTTTATAAAATCTATGTTATTAACTTCTCCTCAGGTATTTTTCTCTCCCATCAGTCCCACCCCTAGGGCCTTTGTCCAGGCCTTCATTTTTCTCAGCTGGTTTACTGCAATTGTCTCTTAACGCCTGTTGCCACTCTTTTCCCTCCAATCCAGCCTCCACTCAGTTTCTAGACATGTTATAAAACACAAATCTAATCCTGTCATTTTCCTTCCTAAATACTCATCTTGTTTTCTTGCATCTCCTCTCAATCTCACTCTCACAGCTGCTGCAACCACCACCCCATCACTCCATCATCACCTTCCTTCAGACCAACTATCAACTCCTAACCTGACTATGGCAGGTTCTCCAAGATCTGACTCAAGTCTAACTTTCTATCCTCATCTCCTGCCTTCTCTTGCACACATACACCCTCACCACACGTCAGTCTTTCTAAACAACTTATCATTTACAGAATAGATACTATTCTCTCTACCTCCCCAGCAATGCCATCTCACCAGCCCCAGCCTGACTGCCTATCTCATACTTGATGTCATACTGGTAAGATTGGGTCCAGATATATTGCCCATTTTGCACCCATGAATACGTCATAGATATCATGTAAAGCAAGTCCAAGGCAGATTGAAGTACAATTTAAAAATATAAAATAAAACTGCAGAATGTAGTTATTGAAAAGAGTTGATTACAGATTATTTACAATTACAATTATTTACAATTACAACCTATTAATGATAGGTTTTTTGAATTTTAGAACTGAGATCTCCTATAGAAACTACTTTAATAATTTTTGTTTTGCAGATAAAGAATTAGAAGCAAAACTGCGGGTTTCTAAGCACTTGTGATTTTAACAGGCAAATAATAGAAATACAAATTCATCAAATTATCATTCTGAAAAAACAATCAACCTTTAAGTGCTGAGGTAACCCAGATACAATCTACAATTTTTAAACTCTACTAACTGTAATAAATATCTTGATTAATTAATTTAACTAATTATAATTAATTACATAATTTTGGAGGAAATATCCAGTACATTTAATATCATTGCAGAATGACTTGTTTCTTATATCAGTTGTTTGTTTTAGGTTAGACTATAATACTTATCCTCATTGAAAAAAATCTCTATTTTAATTGATATTCAGTTATCATATTAGTGACTTATCTGTCATCTAATCCTATCTCCTCCAGAACAAAACAAACCCTTTATTTAGCTCCTATTTCTGTTATTTGGCAATTTGCACTGGTTCAGCTAGCTGCTTCCGGGCTCATGCATGCATCTGTGTGTCCTTAGCTGGGGTGACTTGTTTCTGCTACATGTAGCTTGCTCAAATGGCAGCTCAGGCAGTCTTCCAAGAGAGGGAGCAGAAGTGTGCAAGATGTCCTGAGGCCTAGCATTAGATGTCTTGTGACTAGCACTAGAATTCCAATGAATTCTATTGACCAAAACAAAAAGTAACATGTAAGTCCAGAATCAAGGATCCAGTAAAGAGTTTATACCTCCACCTCTTGTTAAAAGGAGCTGCAGACACATGGTAAAGCATGTAGCTATAGGAAATAGTGAATTGTGGCTACAAGTTTTAGAATATATTAGGTACAGCTAAACAATAGGAGACTAATGACAGTTAAGTCTGGATATATCTTCAACATTAGAAAGTTAGGCCTTTATTTGACGGCCAATGATAATCAATAAATGATCTATAATAAAAATAGGAAAGAGTGTTATTCCAGCCAAACTAAGAACTATAGCCCAGGGGACACAGATTCAAGAAGTACTTGAATTATGTTCTGCTGGACAACAAAATGGGGAAAGCAAAAAACAGCAAAATTATATAAATTGTCAAGAATTGGGCTTGGAGCTGGTAAGAAGTAAGGGTGTTTGTTAAGCAAGGTTAGGTTGGGGTCTGAAATGGTTGCATAGTTATAAGGGGAGACTTTGAGACCATAATGTTGCAGCTGGCAGCTGCTAGCAGATATTGTTTTGAAAACAGCTGGTGGTGTCCTTGAGTTTGATACAGTTCAGAAAATTCAAGTTCTGGAAGATGCAGGAATGTGTTTGAAACCACATCTGCAACGGCTGCTCAGTTCCATTTTGAATTCCAGAATCAGTTAATCCATTTTGATTTTTAAATGCATTCTTTCCTTTAATGGTTAAAGCAGATGTACAATGCATGTTTGACATAAGGTAGGCTGTTCCAGTTAGCATAAAGCCAAATCATCTATAAGCCAGAATGACTTCCCCATGCCTCAGTATGTGAAAATTTCTTCCGTCACCAATGGGGAACCACGGAAGATTTTAGTTTAGGATACTGACTGGTCCAGGGTTGAGATAAACATTTTGTCTCCATTTAAAAATATTCCCTTGGGCTTCCCTGGTGGCGCAGTGGTTGAGAGTCTGCCTGCCGGTGCAGGAGACACGGGTTCGAGCCCTGGTCTGGGAGGATCCCACATGCCGCGGAGCAACTAGGCCCGTGAGCCACAATTACCGAGCCTGCGCATCTGGAGCCTGTGCTCTGCAACAAGAGAGGCTGCGATAATGAGAGGCCCGCGCACCGTGATGAAGAGTGGCCCCCACTTGCCGCAACTAGAGAAAGCCCTCGCACAGAAACGAAGACCCAACACAGCGATAAATTAATTAATTAATTAATTAAAAAAAAAAAAAAAGAGTAACCAGATTTAAAAAAAAAAAAAAAAAATTCCCTTGACTCAGAAAGCAATGTAACCAGGAGGGTTCTTGGACCTTATTTGGGTATTGTTTTCCTACCTGGAATGCCATTCTGTCCAGAACACACTGTGAGCTAGCAAGACTCTGATCAGTCATCTACTAATGACTTCCTTTTATAAAACATTCCCACTACCCACAGGAATATACAGTTGGCTTAAATGCTTCTGTGCTATTCCTAGCACTGGCCCTGCTGCACAGCAAGTCTCTTTCCTCCACTGAACTATGAATGCTTCCAGGAACAAGAATGGGCTTCATCTTATTCCTCACTGCATAGGGAGGTGCCTGGCACAAGTAAGGCATCCAGTAGACGCAATAACCTGGGGGAACAACCTATAGGTGTGTAAGACTATAGGTCTGTAAAAACAAACTGCTGTGAAATCGCCTTCAGAAGTCAGTCGCTTACAATGCAAAAATCATACAGAAGAGCCACAAAGGGAATACTCATTCTTTCCCCAACCACCAAAGGCCAGGCAAAATGTTTCGCTTTACGGCAAGGCTCGGGAGTCGCGCCGTAGATACCGTAAAAGGGAGGGAAGCCCTCGTTGGGGAAGCTCAGGCTTCTGGCTTTGCGACACCGTCAGGGCGGGAAAGTGCCGGCTGTCGGTTGGAGGGAGGGTCCTCGGCCGCCCCCTAGGGCCGGACTTCCGCGCACCCGGGAGGCGTATTCCGGCTTTTCCGACCCAGCGCTGTGCGCGGGTTAAGACCCAGATCCGCGTCGCCGGTGCCATGGAGGCGCCGGTGAAGGCGGAAGTCGAGAATGAGGACGGCGAGAGCAGCTGCGGGGATCTGTGCTTCATGGACAAAGGCCTGCGGAGGTAAAGGGCAGCTTTACCGGAGACCGCACGGCAGGGGCCGTGGGCAGCGGGCGGCGTCGGTGGAACGGAGGCGCGGGGCAGCTTTACCGAGACCGCACACAAAGGCGTCTGGCTGTCGCCCGCCGTTCTCCGCCACAACTGCGCTGCTGAAGTGCCAGATCCAAATCCAGCGAGCCCCCTTTCCTTTCCTCCAGGGACTAATGAGCACCCTGGAAACTGCCCCACGTCCTGGTTCCCTGCCGGCGTTTGACCATCCTCCCTTCTTCGCTGGTTCTCCTTTCTTTACTGGCAATTATTTCTTTGCTTGCCCTGTAGTTGTTGGTCTTCGCGGGTTCTGTCCTCTCTCCTTTGCTCTTTCTCTATGACAGAAAGTGGCAAAGTAGTATCTCTGGCAACCGTAAAGCAAGAGTTTGCTGCTCTTCATTGGTTTTGCCTTGATTCTCTTAGCTCCTGGTCTAATTTCTACTTTGCAGAGCCCTGTGATACATATACTGTTATACTTCTTGAAAATACTAAACATAACATATTTAGTTCACCGCTTTCCTCTTTCATGCAGTCCAAATTTGTTCACGATACTAGGCTCTTGGTTCTGCGTTGCTGATTGGTCCCTCTCTGCCTTTTCAGTCTTACCTCTTAACCTTTCTCCGGTTACACCCTGTGTTTAGCCCCACTAAGCTACATGCGGGCAGTTCCATAGTAGGCGTCTCTGTGCCTTTCCACACACTGTTCCTTTGTTGCCTGCCCTCTCTGTGCACCTTGCTGATAATTAAAGCAACTTGTTCTGGATCCTGATCTAAAATTTGCCAGAAAGCCCCAGGAAGGTGTTTTTCAAAAGAATATTTATACTTAATAATAGCTGCCATTTACTGAATGCCATTTGTGTATCCATGTTACATATATTATCACAAATCCTCACAACAATTCTGCAAGGTAATAATTTTACGAGGGACAGATCTGAGATTCAGAGGATCTTTATAATTTTCCCAACATCATGCAGCTGGATTAAGTTTGAATTCAAAACCATTTCTATCTAATTTCACTGTCTGCTTTTTCGACTATACTATATTATATGCACAATACTAATTTCCAGAAACCGAAATGCTTCAGAAAATAGATGGCTGTCATTAAGAGCATGTGTTAATAGCATAAGGTCTGGCACTAAATAATAGCTCAGTAAATGACAGAAGCAAGATAATTGGAAAATATTTAAAACAGTCACACTTAGAGATTGCTAGTTTGAAATTTAGAAATGCTTTATCATTTTCTGCCAGGGGTTCTTATGTGCTTCAGTCTGAAGACTAAACGATAAGTTGAATGACCTTATGACATATTCATACTTTTCGTGTTTTAATTTTAAATTTGAGATTCTTAATGCAAATTTGGAAGCAAACTTGAATTCCTTGTTTTCCCTTTACTCCCTGACTGCTAAACTTCTCATTTTCCTGCTACTAGATTTCCTACAGCTTTACTATAGCTGCTATAGAACATAGAACAGATGCCAATGACATTGTGTGTCCCAGTTCAAGCATCTCTGAATTATGTGCACTGTAGTTTATATCCCTGGAACTCCTATCTTCAGAAGAGGTTCCAGTTAAAAACAGCAGTAATTGACAGCATGAAGAGATGAGTTCCATTTAGAGGAGATGCTTTCCAAATTTCAGCAAGGGAGGACAGGGACTGTTGCACTACGAATAGCAATAACTAGTGGTTTATTTTGAAATCAACTACATTCTGGGTTAAACAGACATAGCAGACAGTGAAGAGAGTAAGATTGTAAACTCTAGTGCCAGGTCTGTATTTATACTGGCTCCATTTGGTAATAGCTACAAGAATTTGGACAAGTTATTTAATTTCTGTAAACCGTGGCATCCTTTGATACCTACTGCTTGGAGTTGTTCTGAGGATTAAATGGGCAGAGGAAACAGGTTTAGAGAGGTTAATTCATTTACTCAAGTAACACAGCAAAAGTGGTAGAGTGCAGATTTGATCTTGGGGTGTTATGATTCCAGGAACTGACTTTACAAATAACTGCTTTCACTCAGTGCTGATGACTTTGTTTGCATATAAAAGCTAGAAATGCCCGGTATCCCTTGCCTCTCTTGATTATGGTCCAAAATACTGGTTAGTTGTAAGAAGCACTGTACCTTATGAGACATTTCAAGGCTACCACAAGTAGGAAGAATTTTATTATAGAATGAATAGAGCACATACTTACTATCTACATGCTGTTTGGTTAATTTTAGTTATTTGGTCATGAATTTTAAATCCATTTTTTACTTGTTTTTGATAATATATATTTTCCTTTGTAGCATATCAGAGTTATCCTTAGATTCAGCCCTTCATGCCATCAATCTTCATTGCAATAACATCACGAAGATCAAAGCCATTGATCACATTTGGAATTTACAACATTTAGATCTGTCATCTAATCAAATAAGTCAAATTGAAGGGCTAAACACACTGACAAAACTACGTACTTTAAACTTGTCCTGCAATTTGATCACAAGAATAGAAGGTTTGTAAGTGATTTTCATCTAATACTTTGTGTAGGGGAGCTGATTTAAGTCCATTTTTCATCTTCCCAAAAGAATGGGATAAGTATTATCATAAACTTTTCAAAACTGACCCTAAAACTCTATATAAAAAGTTTTCTTCTGGAAAAGTTATCAATTTTTAAAAAATTATTTTGTAAAATACCAACAGAATTGATTTCACTGTTATCAGACTGTAGATTTGCTTCAGAGCAGTCTGAAATAGTATTGTAATACTATATAACTAATTAATTGATTATTTGAATCTTATAATGGCTCTATTTTATTTTAGGACTTGAAGCACTAACTAATCTGACTAGACTGAATTTATCTTATAACCACATAAATGATCTTAGTGGTAAGTAGATATGCTTATGCTTTCTATAATGCTGAGTATTTGCCACGTATAATGAGTTAGACTGAGCTATGCATATTGAAGAACTGAATAATCCAATTTTTGACCAAAAATCTTATCCAGAGGGTGTTTCTCAGTCATATTTGTTTTTTGGTGGTGCTAAAGCTACAGCTGGATAAAAAACTAGAAATAAAAACCGGAGTAATCAGTAACAGAAAAAACTTGGTTAGAAAGAACCTACTTTGGGAGAATAATGTTTTAATCTTAGATAATTAATATACTATTATGTAGAGAGGAATAGTTCCAGCAGAACTTTTTACAGTGATGAAAATATTCTGTATCTGTGCTATCTGGTACGGCAGTCAGTAGACAGATATGGCCTTTGAGCCCTTGAAATGTGGCTAGTACACTGAGGAACTGAATGTGTAATTTTATTTAATTTTAATTAAATTTTTATTTAAATTTAAAAAGCCACATGTGGCTAGTGCTACCGTATTGGACAGTGTAGGTATATAGCATTCCAAAGGCTATAGCAAATTAACAATCAAGGTTTTTTTTCTTTTAAAGATTTATTATTATTTATTTATTTAATTTATTTTTTTGGCTGTGTCAGGTCTTAGTTGAGGCATGCGGGATCTTTTGTTGTGGTGTGTGGGCTTCTCTCTAGCTGTGGCGTGCAGGTTTTTCTTCTCTAGCTGTGGCACGTGGGCTCCATAGTTGTGGCACACAGGTTCCAGAGCGCATGGGCTCTGCAGTTTGCGACATGCGGGCTCTCTAGTTGAGGCGCGCGAGCTCAGTAGTTGTGGCACACGAGCTTAGTTGCCCCGCAGTGTGTGAGATCTTAGTTCCCTGACCAGGGATCGAACCCGCATCCCCTGCATTGGAAGGTGGACTCTTTACCACTGGACCACCAGAGAAGTCCCAGGATTTTTTTTTTATTTTCTTTTTGACTTTACCATATATAAGAAGGTTAAAAATTGTTAATCTTTTAATTGATTAAAGTGATACACGATAAAATGAACGGAGTTTTATGATAATTTTTAAAATTATCTGTCAGAACTAGCAGAATTTCTCTAATTATCTTCATAATCCTTATCAATATTTGAAACAGTCTTATTCATTTGTTTGTTTTTCTCCCCTCCTAGAAAAATATGACCCTACGCCAGGTATTTAGTACACAAAAAAATAAAATACAATGACCTAGTCCCTACCCTTAACCAAAGTAGCAACGGTATTTTAATTTTTAAAAACCTTTTTCCCCCCAAATGTGAAAGTATTAGAATTGAGTATTAACTGTAGCTCTGTCTCTGCTGTGTGATGCTGAGCAAAGTATATTGTTCTTTGGATGCAATTTCCTTAACTGAAAGATGTGAATTTTGGATAATATAGTTCATTCATTTACTTCTTTAGTGATGAAAAAATAACAACAACAAATATATAAAGTTCTTATCACAAGGCTTATATTGTAGTGGGGAAGTAAAACAAATAAATGAGATCATGTCAAACCCCCCCAAAAAAATAAGCAAAAGATTTGAGCAGACCCTTCTCCAAGAGGATATCCAAGTTGCAAACAAGCCCATGATAAAAAAAATGTTTAGCATCCTTAGTAATTAAGGAAATGCAAATTAAAATCATAATGAGATCCACTTCATACCTACTAGAATAGATATACTTTTAAAAACTTAAAATACAAACCGCTGGTGAGATTGTGGAGCAACTAGAACTTGCATACATCACTGGTAGAATTCAAAATGGTAAAGCTACTTTGGAAAACAGTTTGAAGGTTTCTTATAATGTTAAACAAATACTTAGCATATAATCATGCATTTCTACTTCTAGTTGTTTACCTAAGAAAAATGAAAACATGTCTAATCAAAGACCTGTACATGAATGTTAATATGATTATATCACTTTTTAATATAATCATGTTTATATGATTATTCATAATCTCCAAAAACTAGAAACCACCCATTTGTGTATTACCTGGTAAATGGATAAACAAATTGTGATACATCCACAGGATGGAATACTACTTGGCAATAAAAAGGAATGAACTATTGATATATGCAGCAACATAGATAAATCTAAAAAGAATTATGCTAAGTGAAAGGAGCCAGACACAAAAGATTACACTGTATGATTCCATGTATACGATATACTGACAAAGCCAAAGATACAGGGGCAGAAATGAGATCACTAGTTAACCAGGGGTTGAAGATGAGGAGAGAAGATTGATTTACATAGGGACACAGTGATTTGGGTGATGAAAATGTTCTGTATCTCCATTGTAGGGGTTACGTAACCGTATATGTTTGTTAAAGCACATCAAACTCTACTGTATATATTTTCTGCAAACCTATTAAGTTCTAATAGATAATTCTTAGAATGATAATATTTTATATGTTCAGAAACACTTCAGTAAGTAAATAATGACAATTCATACGATTAAGAACATGCAAAAACACTAGGGCGTGATCAAGCTTGCCATGATAAAGGCAGAAAGAAGGCTGCTGTGGCTAGAGCATAGCAAATGAGGGATTAATGTGCTAAGAAAAGATAACAAAACAGGCAAAAGTCAGATCACGTACAGCTTCATAAGCAGGGTAAAAAGTTTGCATATTATTCTAAGTACAATAGGAAACCATTGGAAGGCTTTAAACAAGTAAGTGACTCAATACATCTGTTTAAAGGATCACTTTGGCTGCTGAGTGGGTGAAGAATGGACTTCAGTAGGACAGGGGTGAAAGTCAGGTGACAAGAAGCTATTCCAGTGGTCTGGATGAGAGATGATGGAGACTTGGACTAGGATGGAAACAATGTAGAGGAGTACATACATTATGTTTTGCATGTGGAGTTCATAGAACTTGCTGATGGATTGAGATGAGGAGATGAAGGGAAAAGGAATCAAAGATAATTAAGAGTTTTCTTTGTAGTAACGGGTGGATGATGGTACTATTTCCTGACATGGGGAAGACTGGAGGAGGAACAGGTTTAGAGGTGAAGGGGTAAGAATGAAGGATCCTATCTTAAATTCGAGAGCCCTATTAGATGTGTGTGTGTGTGTGTGTGTGTGACCTGCGGGTTTGGGGTAGGGCATCAGGGGTGGTGTTGCAGGTTTGGCACATCAGTGCTGTTTGTTGCCGTGACACTATAGGAGATTCTGGAGAGTGTATGAATAGAGAAGGGCGCGACCAGGAATGCGCCCTGGGGCACTTTAAAATCAAAACATAAAAGGGACATGAAGCTGCAACATAAGAGAAAGAACCAGTAACATGGAACAGGAACTTAGAAATGTGATGGTAAATTAAGAAGAAATGCTGGGACTTCCCTGGCGGCGCAGTGGTTAAGAATCCGCCTGCCAGTGCAGGGGACACGGGTTCGAGCCCTGGTCGGGGAGGATCCCACATGCCGCGGAGCAACTAAGCCAGTGCGCCACAACTACTGAGCCTGCGCTCTAGAGCCCGCGAGCCCCAACTACTGAAGCCCGCGCGCCTAGAGCCCGTGCTCTGCAACAAAAGAAGCCACCGCAATGAGAAGCCCGCGCACCACAACGAAGAGCAGCCCCCGCTCGCCGCAACTAGAGAAAGACCGTGTGCAGCAACGAAGACCCAACACAGCCAAAACTAATAAATAAATAAAATAAATAAATTAAAAAAAAAAAAAAAGAAGAAGAAATGCTGAGTACTCATAAGAATGCTTGACAGGAAATCTGATCCTGTAGTGAGTGGTCAGAGACTTTTCTGAGGGTGTGACAGATGAACAGAAGTTAGTGATGAGGACTATGAAGAAAATAAAAGAGGCAACCCTGTAAAACAGATGAGTAGAAGTTAGCCAGATATGATAAAGATCATTGAGGAGAGAAGAGTATTCCAGTCAGGTTGAAGAAATTGAAGGGGGAAAAAAAAAAAAAAAAGGTGAGTAAAGCTGAATTTATACATGGAGAGTACTAAACTAGGCAAAATTGAAAAATAAGACCTTCATCTGAACAGTGTAGAGTGTATCTCAGAATGGCCCTTCCAAAAGAAGGAGGGCTAGGGCATTCAGCCATGGATGATTCTCCTTTTGTTGAGGGGTTCCTGGAGGTGTTAACTCCTTCACACTTCTGAGCTAAAGTCTTGCTCAACAAGCTCCATTTTGAAGAAAATTCTGAGGCATGGCCCCTGTCCACCACAGCTGCAGCTGAAGTCAGGCTGGCCAGGGAGATGTGCCAGGAACCAGTAGCCTCTGCTACAAACCTAGTCTCTAACATTACCGTGCTCTAGATAATCTCATGCAAGAAGTGTTACCAGGGAGCTAAATCAAATGGGTGCTATTTATATTTATTTTATGCTCAAACCAATGAAATTGGAGTGTTAGCTTATGTCTCCTAATTTAAAATAATGTGTTCATTGAGAGCCTAAAGCCATTGCTTTATTCTTATTCTCATAAAAGTACATGGGCCCGTAAAATAGATAGCTAGTGGGAAGCAACCGCATAGCACAGGGAGATCAGCTCGGTGCTTTGTGACCACCTAGAGGGGTGGGATAGGGAGGGTGGGAGGGAGGGAGATGCAAGAGGGAAGAGATATGGGAACATATGTATATGCATAACTGATTCACTTTGTTATAAAGCAGAAACTAATGCACCATTGTAAAGCAATTATACTCCAATAAAGATGTTTAAAAAAAAAAAAAAAAAAGTACATGGGCCTGGGGAGGCTCATTTGTTTTGTTTAAACAGAGCCCAGGTACCCCTGGGCTAAGGCCTCAAAGCGATGCCAAACCTTTGTTTCTTCAAAACAACAATTGACTTTGCTGATACCCTGTTCATTAGATATAGCTGTTTACAGAAGGGTCTTATTAATGCTACTCCTTTGCCTCTTGAAATACAACTTATGTAAAAATTATTTTTAGTTAGCTGTTAGAAAAATTACTGTTGTGACATCAAAAAAATTTTTTTCCTGTTGCAGGTTTGATGCCCCTTCATGGAATTAAACATAAACTTAGATATATTGACCTACATAGTAATTGTATAGATAGTATCCATCACCTACTTCAGTGTACAGTAGGATTGCACTTCTTGACTAATCTTATTTTGGAGAAAAATGGAGAAGATAATCCTGTCTGTCATTTACCAGGTATGATCGATTAATTTAATACTTTTTGTAACAGTTGATTTTCAGAGCTCTTTTATTTCCTGCAACTTGTATTTATGACCTCCTTGAATTTGTCTTAAGCTTTGCAACTTTTTATTATGTATTTGGAAAAGTATAATTGCAAATAAATTATTTTATTAAGACAAACTAAATTGCTGTTAAAAGAGGAATACAAGCTGAAGAGATAAGTAATTCTCTTTAGACAGTTTTATATTTGATAAGTGAATGCCTCAAAATTAAATTGTGCTTATGATATATTCTTATGGTATAATACTAAGCAGCCATAAAAAAGAATATAGAATCTCTTTAGCTACTGATAAGCAGTTATCTCCAAGATATACTACTGTTAAGAGAAAGAAAAGCAAGTTGCGAAACATTGGGTATAGTACGCTCCCATTTGTATGCAAAGGATAACACGTGTGTGTGTCTGTGTGTGTGTGTGTGTGTGTGTTTGCTGAGTATGTATATATAAAATATCTAGAAGGATACACAAAAAACTGATAATAGTAGCTAACTTCAGTATTAGGTAGGTAGGGATGAGGAAATGAGAAAAGGGCATCTGGGAATCAGGAAATGTTAGGAAAACTTTTTACTGAGTACCTTTTGAATTTTATACCATGTGAATGTGTTAAATTATTAACAAGTAAATGACTTTTTTAAGAAGAAAGCTTAAACTTAATATGAGCTTAAACTTATTAAGATACAAGATATATAGACGATGCTGCTGAAATGCCATTTGACCTAATTCAAAATCATTGAGGTTGGCAAAGATAAAGCAGACCAGACTGCCATTTCTAGAACTCACTTATCTCAAATTGCTTAACCCAACAATAAGATACAAACGTAGAATATGAATATACATTCTAAAGATGTGTTTGGGTAGAAGTTGGCTGCAGAGGCTGTGTTCTCATTAATATGCAGCTATGAGAAGGCTTTTGCCAGAATGGAAACCTATTTTGATAATTTTACTTTGCAGAAGAGTGTATTAGATTTGAGATCCACTATTTTCCTAAGCCCATATAATGATAGAGTCTCCCTAAAAATCAGAGCAGATTTCCATTTTGGGGGGAAGCCCTTTTCTTGGAAAAAAAACCTTATTCCTAAGACAACTTTAATTTACTGACCCACAAGTTGGATTTTTTTTCCTAATAATCTCGTCTCAAGAACTTCTAGTTCCTATAGTCTGAACCTTTGTTTTTCATTTTCTTTCCTAGATGAGGTATTTCTCTGAACACAGTTGCCCTCCCCCCAGAATTATTACTGAAATTACTTTTCTTTCCTCAAAATTTCTAACATGAATTTGCCAGACTTCTTTCTTTTGTAGTTCTTCCAACCACTTTATTTTACTTGGTTTTAAAATTTATCAAAATTGAAGTGTTTCTATTAGCCTAAACACCAAATTAATGTTAATTTGCCAGACTTCTCATATGTAATTAGGGAAAATAAACATATTCTTAAATACTTGATTGATTGTTTTAATCCTAGTTATATGGAATTTAAGAGGAGAAAGCAGGAATGTTTAAGTTTGTTAATGCTTAGGCCTCACTAGCAAAATTCTTGCTTCTCTGATTGTTATTCTCATCATCCTGATTTACATCTATACTAATCATATTACAAATAAACAAGAGATATGTTTGGCTTTCTGTCTGGAATAAATTGCCACTGGTTTCATGCATTTATAGCTTTACAGCAATTTTATGAAAGATAGATCCAGAAATGATGATATTTTAACTTTCTGACTTTCATCAGGAGGGTTGTTTGGGAGGGATTGGGGAGGGGTAGTGTTTTGTTTGTTTTGTATTTAATGATTATGTACTGGAGAAGAACTAAGTAGTTTTTTATTACACGTTTATTAGTTGCATTCCAGGACTAATTTTATCATTCAGGTGATATATCTGGTAGCTGATAAATTTACTTCGTTCTAGAAATAATTAACCTTTCTTTCTATGCTTGAGTTTTCATTTTGAATGATTTGTTTCCAAGGGTACAGAGCAGTTATGCTCCAGACTTTGCCACAGCTTAGAATCCTAGATTGTAAGAACATATTTGGTGAACCAGTAAATATGGCAGAAATAAACTCATCACGCCTACAGTGCTTTGAAGGTCTTTTGGATAATTTAGTTTCTTCTGACTCTCCCCTAAATATAAGTGAAGATGAGGTATAGTACAGTTTTTTTTTTCTAATATAAAAGATATCTTCAAATTTTAATTAATAAATAAATGTAAATTTAAAGGATTTTGGTTTGTTTCTGTGTCATAGATCATTGACAGTATGCCAGTGGTAACACCACCTATCGATGAAGTAGCTCCCTTGGATCACTTTGCAAGTACACCAGCAGATACTGGTTTGGCATCCTTTATATCTGTGTGTCCTTCTTCTGAGCCAGAGAAAGTTAATAATGAAAGTGATTTTCAGAATGAGATGAAACTTCAGAAATTAGATGACCAAATTTTACAGCTTCTCAATGAAGTAAATATTTTTCCTACTTTTCTAAGCAATGTGTTTGTTGAAGAAAAAAATAGTAAGAAAATGTGCAATAAAATTGCATACAAGCTGACCCACCAGAAACAATCTATATTTATTGCATTGGTGTGTATGTTTATTTTTTTTTCTTTAAAATAGGATTCTATTGTAGTAGCGGTAGAAAAAACATACTTTTTTCACTCATTTTCCTTAATGTCCTCCTTCAAATCTTCATTGTGTAATTCCTTTGTTCTGCTGTACTTCACATTATTTCCACCCACCCACCTTTTATTTCAAGTAAATAGAACTCTTTGGATTCAGTGCTTATTAACATAGAGGATACGTGAGCTACTTTTGACCTCTACTTTCTCTTCAGTTGTTTCATGGTCAAAACCACTTCTATAACCTATAGCTAAATGGCAAGTTATTTTATATAATTCCTGCTTCAATTCCTGTTTGCAACAGACCCTTACCAAATAACCTCTGCTTTCTTGAAATACTAATCCTTTTTTACGCCTGCTACTGGTTCTCTGGTTTTTAGAAATCTTTGAACTATGTGGATGATCTGTAATTCCTAGAATTTTCTACTATTTGAGTCTCCAACCTTCTCTCTAGCATTCTTGCTCTGATCTATACTGACAGTTGTTTCCTTAAACACTACACCTCCCAGAATGCAATGGATTTTTCCTTTATCCCCTACCTGGACATGGGGGAGAAAGACTGTGGGATAGGCCTGAAAGGCTATTAGTCAAAAGTCAGTTTGACCTAGAAATTTGTAGTTGAATTTTAATATTTAAATTTTTTCTGAAAATAGTGGGTAGTGGAAAATGCTTATGGAATGATTATGGTTCAATGGGTTTTTAATAATCCTGAACTATTGTCTTAGCTATAACATTAGCAATGCTTGATAAACATGAGGTCTACCTTAGGTGGGTGCGTGAATAAGACTATAAGGATTCTGTGTGCCAAAAATCCCTAGAGATTTCAATTTGAGCCACAGAGGTAGATTGTAGTAGAACTGGGACAAGAATGCTGGCAGATGCATTCTTTGACATCATTGATATATTACTGAGATACTAGGCTCTTCATCTCTTCAGGTTTCATCTTCCATCTTAGAATGGCTCACTCTTCTTTCTCAATGTCAGAACTTAGATTTAAGCTTAATAACCTAAATTTGAAGTGAACTTTTCAGCTTCTCTTATGCCATCCTCATTTCATTCTCACAGTAACTCAATCAAGTAGATAGGGATTAATATATCGTTGTTCTTGTTTTATAGAAAAGAAACTCAGTTTATTTAAGAGTCGTTTATTTTAGTGAGGCAGAGTTGAACTTCAAACCCAAATGTCCTGATATCCAATCTGATATTCTTTCCACTGTCATGCTTCTTATGCAGTTAGTGATAATTCTTCCTACTTTATAAATAAGAATAGGAGTGTAGCTCTCTGGGGGAAAAAGGATGATTTGTTGCTATGCATATAAAAAATGTTTAGGAGAAGGACGTCTTGTTTGCTAACTTACTTGGTATAAAGGGTAAACATACAATTTGAATTTCAGTTGATATATACACTTAAATTATAAGTGAAGTCATAAAGTTACTGAAAATGTGCTATAATATAATGATGGTTATTGTTCTTAATTACTGGACTTATAATTGTTACACTGATTTTGAGAATTCTCTCTGTGAAAGGCTGTTTTGTCTTTAAGTTTTCATTTTTCCCGCACCGTTTTATTATGAACATTTTAAAACTTCGAGCAAATTTAAGAGAATTTCTTAGTGAATTAGCAGTATACCCACCAACTAGATTCCACCATCAACATTTTACTATACTTATTTCATCATGTGTCTATCCATCTACTCATTTATCAAACTATCTTATTTTATGACACATTTTAAAGTGAATCACACGTATCAGTATACTTCCCCCTAAATACTTAAGCCTGCGTATCATATCATTATAGTTCAGTATATTTTTACAGTTTTTTTACTTTTACTTTTTCTTTTTTTTTTTTACTTTTGATGTAAAATAGAGATGTGTGTATTCCCTGAATTGACAGTACGTAGGCCTGTTACCCAAACTTTTATGAAGGTAAGCATCACTGTCCTAAAATGTTCCCTCATGCTGCTGCTCACAGGCATTCCTCTCCTGCACTCCCCACCCTCACCATCACTTTTCTCATTTTTTTTGACCATAGATTATTTAATACTCCTTCCAGAACCTAATATAAGTGGAATCATACAGTATATATACTCTTTTGTGTAAGGCCTCTTTCACTCAGAATAACCTTGAAATCAGTCCATTATTATGTGTATCAGTAGTTTGTTTTTATTGCTGCGTGGTATTCCGTTGTATGAGTATACCACAGTTTATTTTTCCATTATCCCTCTTGATACGCCACTGGGTTCTTTCCAGGTTTGTGGATAAAACTGCTATGAACATTACAGTACAAGTCTTTTTGTGAACTTAGGTCTTCATTTCTCTTCAGTAAATAGCTAGAACTAGAATTTCTAGATTATAGGGTAGGTGTTTGTTTAGTTATATGAGAAACTGCCAGAGCTTTCCTAAGGTGATTGTTCCATTTTATTCCCACCAACAATGTATAACTGACTGTTCCAGTCGTTCCATATCCTCACCAGTGTTTGGTGTTAGCATTGATTTTATTTTAGCCATTCTAGTGGGTGTATACTGGTATTCATTGTGACTTTAATTTGCATTTCACTAATGATCAGTGATGTTAAGCACTTTTTCATGTACTTATTGAATCTTTTGTGCAGTGTTCAGAAATTTTGCCCATATTTTTATTGAGTGATTAGTCTATTACTGGGTTATAGGAATTCATTTTATATCTTGAATACTAATGTTTTGTCAAATATATTTTCTCCCAATCTGTGGGTTGCATATTCATTTCCTTAAGGGTCTTTTGATAAGCAACAGTTTTAATTTTACTGGTGTTTATTGTCTAGTTCTATCAGTTGCATGTGAGATATTAGATTCTTCAACTATGATTGTGGATTTGTCTACTTCTTCCTTTAATTCTCTCAACATATGCTTGCCATATTTTTAAGCTCTCTTACTAAGCACATACACATTTATGACTACTTTTTCTTCCTATTTAAGTGACTCTTTTATCATTATGCAATGTAAATTTATGTTTTTACTCAATTTTGGAATTTTTGGACATCATTGCTTCAAATATTTCTCTGTCCCATTCTCTCTTTTCTCTTTTTTCAAATTCCATTTAGACCTTTTGATGTGTCCCACAATCCCCTGATGCTCTGTCCGTTTTATCAACTTTTTTTCTCTGTATTCTTCATATTGAATAAGTCCACTGAACTATCTTCAAGTTTACATATTCTTTCTTTTATCACCTCATTCTGTATTAGTCCAGCCACTCAATTTTTACTTTAGACATTGTATTTTTCAGTTGTAAAATTTCCATTTTTTTAAATAATTTTTACTTCTCTGCTGAATTTCCTTTTCA
Organism: Balaenoptera acutorostrata; assembly: GCF_949987535.1. Taxonomy (NCBI): domain Eukaryota; kingdom Metazoa; phylum Chordata; class Mammalia; order Artiodactyla; family Balaenopteridae; genus Balaenoptera; species Balaenoptera acutorostrata. The sequence goes on along the minus strand of NC_080080.1, from coordinate 54,182,389 downwards.
TTCATGATAAGCATTTTTTATATCATTGAGCATACTTATGATCACTGTTGTAAAGTTCTTCTCTGCTTATTTGAACATTTAGGTCCTCTCAGGTCTCCATTGATTGTCATTTCTCTTGAGAATAGGTCATATTTTCCTGGTTCTCCCTATTGTGAGTAATTTTGGATTTTGTCCTGGACAATGTGAATGTTACTTTGTGGAGAATCTAGATGCGCTATAGGCCTCCAAATCCTTTGCTGGGCTTCTTGCAGTCTATTCCATACTATCCTCAGATTCTTCAGACCCAAAAGTTTGTGGGTTTCCCACCTGAGTTTTAAGACTCCCTACGTAGTGCCGATTGTGCTGTTTTCTTAGGATAAAAGCCATAAAGCAGAAACAATCCATTCTGGTCATATTTCCAGGTGTCAACGCTCCTCTAGAATAAGACTACTTTTGTTCACTTTCCAGGATTCCAAGTAGTGTTTGTTTGTTGTTGTTTTCTTTGTATTTTTCCCCGGTTTGTAATTGTTATCTTGAGAGCATCAACCTCATAGGAGCTTACTTGTCCATACCAGAAGTTGAATCTTGTCTTTAATTCCAAACATACCTAGTTTATAAATCTTTAATCTTGTAAAAAGTTATAACATTTTAGAAAATGTCAAATTATGTTCTTTTATACTGAATTGAACTTTTAAAATACTTTGGTTTTTTTATTCTAGACTTCTAATTCTTTAATAGATAATGTTCCTGAGAAAGATCTCAGACCAAAAAGAGACACAGATGTGACTTCTGAAAGTGACTGTGGAAACAGAAAAGAATGCAATAGAAAAATTCCTCGAAGATCAAAAATCCCATATTATTCCAAAACTATTCAAACTATTAAGCACCACAGTAAAAACAACAGTGCTTTTATAAGGTACTTCTTTTAGTTCTATAAATTCAGATAAGGCACACAGAAGTTAATATTGCTGGCTTCTTTCTTAAAGCTATCTCATGGTCATATTCTTTTACTATTCTAATGTCAAAAGATTTGACTTTTCAGCCTTGCAGCCTCAGATTTAGTCAGCACTTTCATATAAATTTATATAAAAGGCTCTCTTTCCATATGCTGGATTGTCATTACCTAAGTTGTGGAAAATAGTTATAAGTATTATACATTTCTTTGAGTTATTTTTTGTGGTTTTTTCTTTGCAGTTGTAATCGTAAAATGAAACAACCTTTCTTTAAAGAATTACACGTAAGATCATCTTTAGTGAACAATAATATATTAGAAGAATCAGAAAAGCAGAAGACTGAAATAATTAAAGTAAACAACGGTAGCTCAGAAAATGCCACTTACCGGGTATGATTTAAGAGATTAAGAAAAATTGGATATGAATAATCTTAGTTTTAAATTCAAAGTTAGTCCCAGAAAAATTATTCATGTTTTTATGAGCAAAAAAACATTTCGTGTAATTTTATTGGGGTTTGCGGTTGGGTTATTTTCCCCTTCCTGATTTCCAGATTTTGTGTAATGTTACTATTTTTGTAATTTTTAAAGGAATGGAAATTACACATTTATTTAAGATCAGATTTCAGTGAAATCATTTTGTTGTATGCTTTGGAGGAGAAAACATGTCTGAATTTTTAAATTCTTCCTAAAGCAATGGTTCCTAACTTATGAGTCTCAGACTCCTTTAAATATCTAAGGAAATGTATGGGTTTTTGCAGAGAAACTTCCTTAGAGAAGCTCATAAAATGTTGTATATAATTTCAGGGTATTCATGGGCTCTCCTGAAACCCAGTTTTGGACCCATGGATTCCAGATTAAGAGACATTCAAGAATTTTTAAATTCTTCAATATTTTCCTTAATCATTCACATGTTGTTAAGAATCTTTAGCACACATTGATTTATTTTATATTTTTTATTAACTTGCCCTTATTTTACTGTGAACAACTGGTTATACTTATGATTGTAATGTGCACTATTCTTCCAATAGTATGATTACTTTTTGAAACATTTCACACCTTTCATGCTATTGGTTTTGTCCCCTTATTCTCAGGTATAAAGGCCTTAATATTTAGAAAATAATAAAAATCATTATGACAATAATAATAGCAGCTAACATTTATTGAGTGGCTATTTTGTGCCAGACACTGTTCTGCATACTTTACTTCCATTCTTTTGGTTAATTCTCACCACAGCCCTTTGAATTAGATGCTCTTATTCCCACATTATAAATGAGAAAATTGAGGCAGTGAGAGGTTAGGTAACTTTTCCAAGTTCGCATAACAATATTGTTTTCTTTCAGGCACTTGTTGAGGAACTAGACCAAGAGAGAGAGAAGAGATGGAAAGCTGAACAAACTGAAAAGAAACTTATGGATTATATTGATGAACTGCATAAACATGCAAATGAAAAAAAAGATATTCATAGCCTGGCTCTTCTTACTACGGATAGGTAAGGGGAAAGTCTGTAAACCTTAAGTTATCTCATAGCACAAAGAATGCTGAACTTGGAACTGGAATGCCTTAGTTTAAACTAGCTGTAGTATGATAAAAAATCTATGTATGTGGTTTTAGTTTGAACTAATTTTATTTAAAGATTTACGGCTTTGTCAGTTTTTTACATTAACAAAGGATTCAGGATATTAATTTGAGCCCTCAAGCTGGGAGATGTCAGATCAATAAAGAAAGTATTATAAGTAAAAAACAGGAAGAGTGTAGAGCTGGGATTGGCAGACTTTTTCTGTAAAGGACGGGGCTTGGCACACTTTTTCTTTAGGCTTTCTGGGTCATAATCAGTCTCTGTGTTGCATATTCTTCTCAACAATGGGCTTCAGTACCAGATAACCCAAGTTTCTTAATTCTAATGTTTTTATTCCATCTTATTCCATTTCCCGTTTTATCTCTTTTTTTCTGTAGTAAATTATGTAATACAGGATTGTCTTATTCCAATATGTGAGAATACCAAATGGTTTTTTGAAATAACAATAACTTTTTTCTCCTGTTTCCTATAGGCAATTACTTCGAAAGTTATGCTTTTCCTTAAAAGGTTATAAGATTTTTTCCATGGGGTTCCTTTCAATTTTTATCTCTTCTTCTCCTTGAATGAGCACCGGGTTTCTAGACTTGGTATTTGCCAACAAACAGGGCTTAGGAAGTTGCTCTTGGTTCCATTTCTTAGCTGCTTATACAGTAGATAATTCCCTTTCTACAATCTTCATTCATTAGTAAGTTGACGTACATGGCTCCCAGCCCAATTCCCAGGTTCTTTTAAGCATTTAACTAGTAAAGTTGTGTGGTACTGATGTGGTATTTTCTACCCCTCACAACCTGATTCTCTGATTCTTTGTACTTATGGAATGTAAGGAAAATTGCGATACCGAACGTGTTCCATGAAAACCTCTGTGATTACGCAAGCTATGATGCTTTGTGCTATTACTAGCCAAACCACCACTACCCACCAATTTCTTGCCTTATACAAGACAGTGCTGGACAGGGGTAAAGGAACAGAATGGATAAAATAACTGTCCTCTGACCACCTCAGAAGAAACAGCACTTTTGTTTGCAGTAGGTGCTTAGGTAGCCAACATAGTTTAATGATAGATTTATAGAGACTGTGTGACTCAATGAGTCACAGTCAGACAATGAAAGAGAGGATATATCTTCCCTTTTTTTTTTTTTTTATCCAGAAAGATACAAGGCAAAGCCTGAGTGTTCTAAGAGCTGTTATTATTTTAATTTAGTTCCATTTGCCTTATTGTTGAAATTCCTCCCTGATTTTGGCACTATGTTTTCTCTTGTTCAGCGTCATATGTGTATGAATTTTTGTTTTATTCTGTTTTGTAGGTATTATCTAGTGGAATATTAGAGGAAGTTATGTCTGGGGTTGCTAACCAAATTCTATCTTAATTGGAAAGCTTTGGACACACCTCGTCTTTATACTTCTTTAACCTCTCTGCTGTTGTGCCATGTTTCCCGTGTTACATATTTGTTGTTCTCTTGAAAATTCATCTTCAATCTTTTCTGATTCTTTTTTCATCTATACCCCAAATATTTTTTGGGGATTAGATCCTCAGCAATCTTCATATTCCCTTATGTGACTTGGTAGGGACTCTGTCTTCCTCATACCTAAGACAGGGTCTAGCATCTAGGTACCATGCTGTGAGTATATATTATCTCAAAAAGTGAATCTTCTCTACTATGCTTTCAATACCTAACCAGTAAGCTCCCAAATCTTTATCTGTTTTATAGGCCTCCTTGATTAACAAATTGTTCATCTAATCATCTACTAAAAGTTTCTTGTCTACATTGCTTATAAGTGTCTTAAGATCAACATGTCCTTAGGTTGACTTTTTCCTGCTCCCTTATTCTGTATTCTTTGTTCTAATAAATGGTGTTCCATACAGTCAGCCACCAAAGCTAGAAATTTCAGAATGATTTTTTTTGCTTCCTTTCTCTTTCTCAAACTTCATAACCAGTTGGTATTGATACCGTCTTCATTCTGCTTAAAAGGTGTTGAACTATCTCCTCTGTATCCCCAAATGGTTGCATCAGTTTAGGCCCTTATCTCTTGCTTTAGAGGATTTCTCTAATTTTACTGATCGGTAGCTTCTCTGCCCCTTCCACCATATGGTCCACAGAAATAAAGTCCAATATTCTTTCATATAACATACCAAACTAGAGTTGAGAGAGTGAACAAAGGAAGACCAGTTTGGAGACGACTCTCAAAGGCAAGAGGACAAGAATTGGAGAAATGACTATAGTAGAGAGGCTGATGAGTATAGGGATTTTTCTCAATTATGGCTTGGCAATTATAGTAGGTACACATTGGAGTGGCTGCCTAGCTCAGAAATTCCTTCAGGAGGCTATGCCTTTGCTATTCGTTGTCCCCTTTTCAAACACTCGACTTCTGTTCTGTCATGAACTGCCTCTCTGCCTATAATATTGGTTAAGAGGTGAGCCCCTGACCCAGGCTGGGTAAATATATGCCTTAGCCCACATGGCCACAGTGACCACTGCATGGAGTGGGCATATGAACCAAATTGGACTAACCAGAGCCTTTCCCAGAGCTCAGTTCTAAGTTGAGCTAGAGAAAGGTAACCTTTTCTGTTTGGTTCTCACTGCTGTCAGAGATGTTTATAGCCTTCCCCATCTCCCTGGCATATGTTACAAAGAAGCCTGCCATAGGAAAAACTGAAACCAGCCTGTAGGGAATCAGAGAGAGAGACCTGATGGTATTCATATCCTTGGTTTCAGCTGTCCCTCGGAATAGTGCCACCCCAGCCTCTGAACTGGTTATGTGGGTCAATAAATTCTCCTTTCTTACTGAAACTAGTTAAGAGTTTTTAGTCAAAAGGCTCTAAGTAACACAGAGGTAGTATAGTACTAGGATATAGTACTTAGTGTCTGGGGAAGATACAGGGAAGTCAGAGTTGACTTCCAGGTATCTGTTCAGATATTGCTTCTCTCCTGTAGCTTTATAAATGCATCTGTGTCCCCTCTGCTAAATATTAAGCTCCTTGAAGACCAGGCTGTATCTTATTCATCTTGCTTGCTTTTAAGCCTACATCTAACACAATGCCTGAAAAAATAAGGTGTTTTGTAGTTTTGCTGTTGAATAGTAAAGTTCACATAAGATAAAGTTTCATTAATTTATTTTTTTTCTCAATCTCAATATTTTATTTTTCAGCTTTGTTGAGGTATAATTGACAAATAAAAATTGTATATATTTAAGATGTACAATGTGATGTTTTGTTATACATTGTGAAATCATTACCACAGTCAAGCCAATTAATATATCCTTTACCTCATATAGTTGTTTTTTTGTGTGTTGAGAATACTTAATATCTACTTGCTTAGAAAACTTCAAGTATACAATGCATTACTTTTAACTTTAGTCACCATGTTGTACATTAGGTCTCTGGAACTTACTCATCTTATAACTGAAAGCTTGTACCCTTTGGCCAACATTCCCCCAACTCCTGACCCTTGGTAGCCACCATTCTACTCTCTGTTTCTATGAGTTCAACTTTTTTTTTTTTAATATTTATTTATTTATTTTGGCTGCACCAGGTCTTAGTTGCGGCACATAGGATCTTTAGTTGCGGCATGCGGACTCTTAGTTGTGGCATGCATGCAGGATCTAGTTCCCCAACCAGGGATCGAACCTGGGCCCTCTGCATTGGGAGTGTGGAGTTTTACCCACTAGACCACCAGGGAAGTCCCATGAGTTCAACTTTTTTTAGATTCCACATATAAGTGATATCACCATTTATTTCACTTAGCATAATCTCCTCCACGTTCATCCATTTTGTCACAAATGGCCAGATTTCATTCTTTATTAGGCTGACTGATGTGGCATTTATTTATTTATTTATAACCTTTTAATCCATTCATCCGTTAATAGACATTTAGGTTGATTCCATATCTCAATACTGCAAATAATGCTGCAATGTAGATGGGAATGCAGGTATCTCTTTGAGATACTGGTTTCATTTCCTTTGGATATATACCCAGAATTGGGATTGCTGGATCCCACTTTTATGGTAGTTCTATTTTTAATTTTTTGAAGAACCTCCGTGCTATTTTCCATAATGGCTGCACCAGTTTAAATTCTCACCAACAGTGTATAAGGCCTCCCTTTTCTCCATATCCTCACTAAGACTTGTTATATTCTGACTTTTGGATAATAGCCATCCTAACAGGTGTGAGGTGATACCTCACTGTGGTTTTGATTTGCATTTTCTTGATGAATAGTGGCATTGAACATGTTTTTATATACTCTTTGGCCATTTGCGTATTTTTGGAGAAATGTCTATTCGGGAGTTTTGCCCATTTTAAAATTGGTTTATTTGTGGTTTCTCTGCTTTTGAGTTGTATGAATTCTTTACATATTTTGGATATTATCCCATTATCATATATATGGTTTACAAATATTTTTTTCCCATTTGTCAGGTTGCCTTTTTAGTTTCTTGATTGTTTCCTTTGCTGTGCAGAAACTTTTTATTTTGATGTAGTCATACTTGTTTATTTTTGCTTTTCTTGTTCATGCTTTTGGTGTCCCCATGGAAAAATCATTGCCAAGATCAATATCATGGAGTTTCCTTCTATGTTTTCTTCCAGGAGTTTTATGGTTTCAGGTCTTATGTCTATGTTCTTAACCCAGTTTGTGTTGATTTTTGTGTATGGTGTAAGATAAGACCCAATTTCATTTTTTTTTCATGTAGGTATCCAGTTTTCCCCATACCATTTATTGAAGAGACTGTCCTTTCTCCACTATGTATTCTTAGGGGCTTTGTTGAAAATTAGTTGACCATATATGTGTGTGTTTATTTCTAGGTTTTCTATTCTGTTCCATTGGTCAATGTGTCTGTTTTTGTGCCAGTGCCATACTGTTTTAGTTACTACAGCTTTGTATTTTTTTTAAATTTTTATTGGAGTATAGTTGCTTTACAAGGTTGTGTTAGTTTCTGCTGTGCAGCAAAGTCAATCAGTTATACACAGACATATACCCACTCTTTTTTAGATTTCCTTCCCATTTAGGTCACCACAGATCATTGAGTAGAGTTCCCTGTGCTAAACAGTAGGTTCTCATTAGTTATCTATTTTATACATGGTAGTATATATATATAAATCCCAGTCTCCCAATTTGTCCCACCCCACCCCCCTTGGTAACCGTAAGTTTGTTCTCTACATCTGTGACTATTTCTGCTTTGCCAATAAGTTCATCTGTACCATTTTTCTAGATTCCACATATAAGCGATATTATACGATATTTGTTTTTCTCTTTCTGACTTAAGTTCACTCTGTATGACAGTCTCTGGGTCTGTCCACGTTTCTGTAAATGGCACTGTATCATTCCTTTTTATGGCTGAGTAATATTCCACTGTGTATATGTACCACATCTTCTTAGATAAAGTTTCATTAATTTATGTAAAATGTTTTCCCTCTTGGCCCAATGCTAGTTTCAGGGATGGGCGAAAGGCATACTGTTTTTCAACTATTTTTTATCTAAGGAGAATTTGGAACATACTTCAAATCTTCCTCTCTACTCTCTACTGTAACTTTTAATGTTTAGTACAGTTTTTATCCTTCTATATGTGTAATATACTTAAAGCAACATTTGATTTATGCTTTAGGCTAAAGGAAATTATTTTTAAAGAGAGAAATTCCAAACTACAACTCGAAATTATGGTTCACAGACTTCAAAATGAAATTAAAAAACTAACTATTGAATTAATTAAAGCAAGAGATCAACAAGAGGATCACGTTAGACACTTAAGAACCCTGGAAAAAGCATTAGAAAAAAAGGAGAGGCAAAAAGGGCAACAGCAAGCAGCACAGGTATTTCTCTATTTTACTTTATCAGTCCCATGAATTAACACATTCATAGCTTCTGTCCTGAAACAAATTATGTCATTATATAGTAAACATAAAAGATGTTAGGCTGAATGCACAAATTAGTTTAAATGTACCAGTAATTTAACCTATGGAATCATTTCTTCAATTAGGGCTGCCAGCATTCACAAAGCAGAGTTGGTGGAAATGCTGCAGGTTGTTAGGCTTGTGTTTAAGAGCCAGTTTTTAAATGTCTCCTTGGGGTGCTTGGAGACTTTTAATTTTCATGCCTTTTGAATGGAAATTTTCAATAAAGTCTGTGGTGAAATAAGAGTTAATGTTAATGTGTTTGATGCTTCTAAGACTACACTTTACGTGACCATAGCATTATTTAATAAATTTTGAAAATCAACTTAGTCACTAGGTCCTATTATTTAGAAGGCACTTGTCTTTGGGGAACTGACATTAAAATAGAAGCAGAGGAGATTATTATCTAAATACTGTAATGGTGTGTATTTTACTCAGATGCAACTTATCCAAGAGGTGGAACTCAAAGCCGCAGCTGCTGATAGAGAAATAAACTTACTTAGAACTTCTCTTCATCAAGAAAAGGAACAGGTGCAACAACTTCATGAACTTCTTGCACTGAAAGAACAAGAACACAGGTAAATAAAATATGTATATTTTAGGAAAATATGGACATTTAAAAATAGGAAAAAGTTATTTGGTTTTCCCCCCTACCCCCGCCAAGACTAGACAGTGATTGAGCAGTGGTAAAGTCTGGCACAGTTAGCTCATGGAGAACGACATGTTTATGTATGTATGCTTTAGAATCAGAACTAGTAGAGTTAGAACTAGTAGCTTAAAAACAAATCAGTAATTTTATTGAGGTTGAGGTATGGCCTTATAGCAATGAAGCTCATTTTCCATTTCTCTAAGCCCAACTAAAAGTTGATCATTGTAATACAGAGAAAGCTGTTTTAATTGACTTCCAAGTAACTACTTGTTAAATTATCAGTATTCTTTATCCCTTTGAAGCAGGGTTCAACAAACTTTCTCTGTGAAGGTCCAGATAGAAAATATCAATATTCTAGGCTTTTCAGGTCATGCCTAGCTCTCTCTTTGTACCACAAAAGTAACCATAGACAGCACATAAATGAATGGGCGTGGCTGTGTTTCAGTAAAAGTTTACTTCCCCACAAGAAGGGCAGCAGGCCAGATTTGGTCCATGGGCTGTAGTTTGCCAACACCTGCTTTTTAGAGTCCACAGTAATTTAAGCACATTCAGCTAGTTATCTGCTTACTACCAGTTGAATGATTGCCATGAGTTAATTGTGTTTGTTCTCAGGCCTGTTTTGGTTTTGTCCTTGTGTAAATTAAATTTTAATATATAAATTAAATTTTGATGCTCTGGGGAAAATTGTCATCATATGTGTGGTCAAGACAACTATAAAAGATTGGGGGGCAAATAATCACAAAAATCTAAAAATAGGCACTTAATTTTCTTTTCAGATATCTTTTAACTTGTTTTAGTTTAAAGAAACCAAAACCAAAAATAATGGGTTTTGTTTTATGAGTTTGATTTATTCAAGAAAAATAATGGAGAACTCTGAAGAATGAATTCACATTTAAATTTAAAAACTGGCCCTATATTAAAAGATTGGTGAAGTTTCACACGTAACTGTTGTTTTCAATTAACCAACCACCAGGACCAGTCAGACTGTATTTATTGTATGTCAAAGACTCAACCAAAGTAGAAGATGCAGTGAGACAGAACCTGACTTCTGTGAATGCACCCAAAGAATTTTAGAAACCATAAAATGATTCTGAACTATCTCAGTGAAGTTAAGATTCGGCATACTCCTCTTATCCCTGTCACCACTGAATGCGCAATCAAAAGTCATATTCTTTCCGTATCTACCATCCTATCCCCAGTTTTCTGTGTTTGAAAGTGAGGAGCTGATCTTTAACAATAGGGAATATAGAACATTTAATAACTATTTAAAGACCTTTAAAGTTTTTCTTTCCAGATAAACAGCATCCTGTGATTTTCATTTGTTTTTCATTCCAGGAAAGACCTTGAAACAAGGGAGTTTTTTAGTGAAGCTGAGTTCCAGGAAGCCTTAGCTAAAGAAATTGCTAAAGAAGAGAGAAAACATGAACAAGTTATAAAAGAATACCAAGACAAAATTGATGCATTAAACCAACAGTATATGGATTTAGAAAATGAATTCCGTATTGCTTTAACTGTTGAAGCCAGAAGATTTAAAGATGTAAGAACTGGTGTCTAGCTTTTTATTGAAAACAGAATCAACAAGATATGGTTTGATAAGAGGACTACGTTTTAGAATTCTAGCTCTATTTGCATGTTGGCTATATGATCTTAACCAAATTACTTAAATTCTCAGAGCCTTATTTCTTCACATAAATAATAGCTAATCTTCAGTGCTGTTGCCAAAGCTAAGTGAGGTTATAAATGGTCAAGTAAAGAGAGCACGAATAGGAATTAGGAAACTTGAATTCTCTATTACTATAGAGCAGGGATTGGCAAACTAAAGTTTCCAGGCTCGATAAATGAAGTTTTATTAGAACAGAGTCATGCTCACTTGTTTACATAGTATCTGTGGCTGCTTTTATGTTATAATAGCAGGGCTGAGGACTTAAAACACAAACACATACGGCCTGGCTAGCCTGCAAAGCCAATTATCTGTGAATTTTATTCTGATTCTAAAAATGAAAGAAGTAAGCTGTTTCCAGAAACAGATATTTTCTAAATATTTGCAGAACTGCTATTTATAATGCAATTTTGAAATATAGGTTAAAGATGGTTTTGAAAATGTTGCAACTGAATTAGCAAAGAGCAAGCATGCTCTTGTTTGGGCTCAACGAAAAGAAAATGAATCTTCCTCTTTAATTAAAGATCTAACCAGTATGGTGAAGGAACAAAAAACAAAACTTGCAGAAGTTTCTAAATTGAAACAGGAAACAGCGACAAATTTACAGGTAAGACATTGTAACATTATATTTCCTTTTTAATTTTTTGTGCCATTTTCTCAAGAATATTGTGATGATTTTACGAAGTACACAATTATGAACTACATAACACTACTTATATATTCTTACGTGTGTGAAAAGTAATATAATTAAGAGATAAACCATGATTGCACAGATTGTATTGCTTACACTAAAATAGTATTTAAGTAAAATAAGTGAATTAATTTTAAGAAGCATACTAAGTAAATGTACCAGTTTTACAGTGATACAGGTTGTTGAAGTTTGGGAAATGCATGAGTTGTTGATATATTAATTTTGTGGTAGTGGTTGTTTTTACATATACCTAACTATAATAATTTTTTAATTACTTTATTTCTGTTGTCTCAATTTTAAATATTAGTGGTATTTTGCCCAAAAGGATTCACTTTCTATAAGTAACCTTTAGACTATTGATATAAATATTCAATATTTGGTGAGAAATTTTGAGTATTACATGTGTAGTTGCTCTTTTAAGATATTAAATAAAATTCAGAGCATTTAAAGGAGTAGGCTCTTAAAATTTGACTTTTTATTTCATGACCTATATTTATCTTTACTTAATAAAATTTAAACATTTTCTGATGTAAAATTTAGGAACATTTACTTTGTATTTGCTGAAATAACATTTTTTCTCATTATAAAATGCAAAAAGAAAATAAAGAAGCACTTAAATATAATAATTACTTTGCATTTTTTTTCAATGTGTTTTGGTGGTATACAGAATCAAATCAACACACTTGAAATTTTAATTGAAGATGACAAGCAGAAGAGTATTCAAATAGAACTTCTCAAGCATGAAAAAATGCAGCTTATTTCCGAACTAGCAGCCAAGGAATCGCTAATTTATGGTTTAAGGACAGAAAGAAAAGTATGGGGACATGAGTTGGCACAACAGGGTAAAATTCTCAATTTTCAAAGGGAAAAAATAGCCCATTCTGCTAATCCAACAAATCTGGTATTAGAAAAGGAAGGGCTTAACTCTGCCTAGACATACCAAGAAAGAAGGTGACACTGTATATGAAAGGAGAAGTAGTCATTTGCCAGTCAAACAGGAATGAAATTATACTTAGGAATTGGGAAGTAGTTTATTACACCTGTTATGAAGTTATAGCTCTGATTTTTTTGCTGTTGGTTTTCTTCCCCACTATAATTTGGTTACATTTCTGAACAGGTATACATTTACAATGCTACAACTGAATAAGTCATTGAAAACAATTCTTTCGTATCTAGTGATTTTAAATTATTTGTACATATGCAGCATTCATTTTTTTTTAGCTAAAAATGTTGGTAACATTTATGTTGTTATATGTGGAGAAATGTGAAATCGTTTATGAATGAAAACCACTTTAGGTTCAGGTAAACTTACCCTCAGTCTCATTCCCTTTCCAGTCACCATAAGGCAAGAGATATATACCATTTTAAGGCATTCTTAGAGACTTTACAAATTATGAATAGTAGGTGTTGGCCTAAATGGAACATTGTTCATTTGTCCATTCCATATAGAAATCTGTAATATGATTTTGTTTGGACAGCATAACATGACCCATTAAATATTTCATGTCTGAGTTAGTTGTTCATGATTTGTGGTTTTAGGTTCTCAAATAGCCACAGTTGTTTAGAAGGCCTTTTTGTTCTTTTCCCCTTTCCTCTTCATATTGTGTGCTATTATATATTTTGTTTCTTTATTCAGCTTTTCTTTTTATTTACTATATTATACATTGTGAAATTAGATGTTCATAAAATATAAATTCTCCAAGGTCTTTTTAAGTTTTTTACTGATGATGTTTGTTTCTTAGGATCTTCTCTAGCCCAAAATCATGGGAGACTAGAGGCTCAAATTGAAAGTTTGTGTAGGGAGAATGAATCTCTGCGAAAGGCAAGTGAACGTGATAATGACACATTAAGAATTAAGTGCAAAATCATAGAAGACCAAACTGAAACCATTGGAAAATTAAAAGAAGTAAGTTTGACATTTTATTATAGGAAAAGAGCATGTGGAAAGTTTGAAAAATCTGTGGATCAAAGTATAATAATAAATATTTGTCTCAATGCATCCCAACTGTTATGGAATTTAAGACATATTATCATGTTCTTTCTTTTATGTTTGCCTCTTTGCTTTTAAAAGTTATATATGACATTTATTTATTAACTTATTAACTTGAAATTACTTTTACCTCAAGATTTTATGGAAAATGTTATTATGGCCCTTTGAAATAATTGGAAGTAGTGTCCATAAAGGGTTAGGAACCACAAAAACAAATATTTTATTTAAACTTTTCATTGTTTAGTATCTTCCAGTATTGCTAATTCACATCTCGAAATTATGACAGAACCTACTATCCTATATTTTAAAGTATTTGAATAGAAAGAACGTAAAAGATTCATGCTTGTTCCCAAGGGAAACCATTTTTACCCTCTTCTTCAATATGGCCTATCTTAAGAGAGAATACTAACAGGATCACTTGTTTCAAAGTATCTTACATGAAAATTTCCAGAGAAATATTCTGAAAGTTAGCTTGAACAGTGAATCAAATTTGAACTCCAAAATTTTCTTTTAGAGATTATCTTTAAGGTATAAAAATAGCTGAGAAAAGGGTTTTTAAGAAACTTGTAAGTGAGATTATCACCCATAAAGTTAGGAACTCATTCTTTAGAGTAATTATAACTACCTAAGATTTGATTTTTTTTTCCCCTTAGTCATTTTTAAGAAACTCCTTGAGAACTTAACTTTGTCAAGTACAGAAAATAAAGAAACATATTTATCACCATGTTGCTATATCTATAGCTAGATTTAGACTGTGACTGCTAGAACTGTATTACCCTAAACAGTTATATTGGTTTTTTGGTTTTGCATGAAACCAGAATTTCAATTATATCTGTCATACATGCCAAGCTACACTGAAAATTATTTAAATTTTTTAGCAATGAGCATTTTTTCATGTTTAAAAATCTATACTTGGTATAAAACTTGTGGTTGACATAACTACTTCCACAGTAGGACTACTGCTTATTAATCTCTGAGCAGAGTTTTGGGAGGAAATGACTAGTAATGAATAACATAGCGGAGCCAAAAAACAGATGACTTTTAGTTTTAGATTTTTGGTTAAAAAAAAAAGTTTTCAGATTTTCAACTCATGTTTCTTTTCACAACTTAGTACACTTACTTTAAAGAACACTGTATCAGCCTCAAAGATATGAGCATTAATGGTGCATTCCATCTAATCACAGAACATACAGAGATAGCTAGGCATAATTTCTTTTAGCAGTAAATTCATCATAGCTAATCACTTAAAGGGATAGTGACCTAATCTGCAAAATTTGGAGTTCGATGTTTTCAATTAAGTAGATCCTGTAATTAGCTTCTGACTATGGAAATCAGAAACAAATCTTTTGAGATTTGGTTTCCTCCTGTGTCTTATTTTGGTACTTTTAAGTATGGATCACAAAATTCTCCGATGCTACAATGTTATTCTTTTTATTAATGGGGTTTTTCATAAGAATCTTCTATAGCTTTTGTGGATTCCTAATATAATATGTGTCAAGACTGCTCTCCTCTAAGTACTTACTTAAGTATTACTCTTAAGTACGAGAGTTGTGTGGAGAAAATAAACAATTCATGCCTTTTATGCAAATGTTGGTCAAGACTAGAAGACTACCTGATATCTTTGCTTAGAATTTTTAGATATATAACACACTGAGGAATTGAACCACATTTTTTAAAATACTGATGAATTCATGCCTAAATTAGCCTTGTTCAGTATTTGTTTGTTTGCCTGCATCTTCTTCCCAAAAGGGAAAAAAAGGCAAGGTGGGGCAGGGGAAACAGGGTAAAAACAAAAACTACCAATTTCATCTTTTCACACTTTTGGAGACTGATATCAGTAGTTGGTGTTATAGCAGGGCTGTTCCAGCCGTTCAGGCATACCCCCTTAAAGCAAACATGTTCACTGAAGTAAGTAAGCCATATAATGCCTAATACCTGCAAACACTTAACAGTGCCTAAGGTGGTCTTGAGCTTTCATTATCCTCTGATTTGCAAATAGAGGATAAAGTTTGACTCACAATATAGAAGATATAATAAAAGGAAGTTTTGGAGGATGTAGAGCCTATTTTCATGTGACATTGTAATAGTGATGAAATCATACTTTATTTTAAAGTATTTGCTCACCCTAATGCAGAAGATGCTTGTTAGCATAGTAGAAATAGCATTTTAATTTATGTCATACGTGTACAGTGAACATGTCTCTGCTGTATTCCATGTTAATTGAAATTTTCATTGCACAGTTTTCTTTTCCTTCTCTTCTGCTCCCTCTGTGTGGTTGGTAGTTACTAACTTAATGAAATAAAAAGTGTAAATAGTTCATCTTTCTTAGTGGCAGTTAAATCAAAGTAGTAGTGCTATTCCTTACTGATTGTGATTTTTAAAATGTTCTGTAAATCTTTTCTAAAACATTCTTTGAATGTTCAATTTATTTTTTAATCTGTAGTTTTTATAATAATTTTAAACCATATTGAATTAATTAGGAAATGAGATATTCAAGATTAATAAAAATAATTATTTTTTTAAGTAATGATTTTTTTTTTCTGTAAAAATGAAGTGTTTACAGGAAAGGGAGGAACAAATCAAAATATTACACAAAAAGATCACTGAAATACAAAAATGTACCCAAGAACAACTTGATGAAAAATCTTCACAACTGGATGAAATAATTGAGAAATTAGAAAGACACGATGAAAGAAAAGAAAAACTAAAACAGCAGTTGAAAGTAAAGGAATTAGAACTTGAAGAAATTAGAAAAGCTTACAGGTATTATACGAATTTCCTGTTGAGAAATAACATGTGGCTTAATAATTTCATATAACCAATTTTATTTTTTTAATTATTTCTTCTCATATTAGTACACTTAATCAGAAGTGGCATGATAAAGGAGAGCTTCTGTGTCATCTTGAAATGCAAGTAAAAGAAGTGAAAGAAAACTTTGAAAACAAAGAAAGGAAACTTAAAGCAGAAAGAGACAAAAGTATTGAACTGCAAAAGTAAGGATTAAGTCCTAAAGTATGTGGGATATCTTTAAACATAAAACTGAATTGGGATGGGTGGGTTGTGTAGAACGGCGGGGGGATGGGGGTGAGGAGGGTAAAAACATGTTGGACATAGGTATTTGCCAAGTACTTTATTTCCATTCCATCTATAAAATGAAGATTATAATAGTTCCTACCTTAATGTTTGATGTGAGGTTTAAACTTTATGTATATGTGTATTTATATGGTTTGTATGGATTATTTAGCATTTAAATAGTACCTGACACATAGTAATTGCTGTATAAATATTTCATTTTTATTACTGTGATTATTGTTTTCAAACTCTGTTTGAATGAAAGCAGCAAGTGATATTTTTGGCTGTTGTATGTGGAGTTTAGAGGAGGAAATCACTGACTACCAGGGACAGTGAGCTCCTGAAGAAGCTAAAACAGATTTAGGTAGCAGTTGGCCTGCACCAGCTGAGGATAAGAGTTGATTTTAAAGAAGGGGAAGAAAATGTATACATATATGCCATTGTTTTATGGATTTTATAAAATACTCTAGAGGAAATGAGGGTTTTACCTTGTAAGCTGTATAACTAGACTTGTTAAAATAATTTACAAAGTTGACTGCCTTAAAAATTAGGTAGCATGGTTTAGTGACCAGTGCTCATATCAAGATACAGAATGGCATAGATAACATGGCATATAGGTAGCCCAAAAATCTCATATAGAGGTAGGTTCCCATTATATCAAGTCTAATAGAACCTGGAAATTTGATTTCTCATATTTTAATTCTTTATAAATGAAAAGGTGTTATTATACTCCCCAGAAAGTTTTGATTGATAATACAGTCATTTGTTTATTTGCTAATGGACCCTGTTCCACTTCGCTTTACAACCAAGCACTAATACAGAGACCTTGACTTGGAACCTATTACAGTTTTCTCTCCTGCTGGTCACAGCTTTGCAATTTGGAGTCCTTTCGATCCTAAAAGAAACAATCATTTCATATAACTAGCAGTTCCTAAACTTAATAAAAATCATAAAGCCTGACAGTTTTTAGAATCTCTTATATTGCATTGTTTATCATGTCTTTAAGAGCAAAACAATGGCCTGATTTTATACATTAATGCTTTTATGACTAAGATTGATATATGATTTTTAATTTAATGGAATTTTAATAAAATAAATAAATTATTATTCATAAGAATAGATTTTATTTGCATAGTTTCTTATAATGTATAAATTGATTTTTTTCTTATATCTTATTTTGAACCCAGCAATAATTCTGTGAGGTTGGCTGAACAGGCAGGATTATTGTGTTTTATAGTTGACAAACTTTAAACACAGAGTTTGTGACTCGCCCTTAGTCTCATAGCTACCAACTGTTGCAACTGGGAATAAAAAAAAATGCTTTTGATTCATGGTCCTGATGCTGAAAACTCAGCCTCTGTACACTGGTGGAGAATCAAGTCTCAGAGACAGAGTTTCGGGTGAAATAGAGAAGAATAGCTTTATTGCTTTGCTGGGCAAAGGGGGACACAACAGGCTCGTGCCTCAAAAAACTGTGTCCCAACCTGGGAAGTGAGGAGTTTTATAGCAATGGTTCAAGAGCAGAGTGGCTAATAAGGATCCGGGTGTGTGCAGTGCCTGCACTCCTTTAATCTGGCCTCAGGTGGTCTCCTGATGAGCTTCTCTGGTTCCTTTAATCTGGCCTCAGGTGGTCTTCTCCCTAATCTCTGTGTCCCCTCCCTTCCCTCATTAGCAACTGTTTGAATCTGCCCTTTGGAACTCAGGGAAGGTCACGGAGGCTGGAGTCTATTCCCTACAAACAAGAAATGGGGACACAGAAAGGCTTCCATGCCCAGGAGCCCCACAGGGTCCTGCTCAGTTTCAGTCCCAATGTTCAATCCGGTATTACAATGGGCTATGCCAAAATCAGGAAGTTTGTTCATTATGGACTTAACATTTTTAACAAAATTATTCATACTTAATACAAAGGAATGGGTATTTGGCCTATAAGAAACTTTTAGCACTAAAATTTTGTGAACACTGTTTATAATTTGTTTATTAACATAGGGTTTTATCCATTAAGCATTAACATAGGGAAGTCAGACATATATGCTTACAAACTTGAACCTTCCTATAGTATATATACCTCAAATTATTATCACACTGCTAATACATGGAGGAAAAAAAGATTGATAGTAGCATCTATGAAGGTGCTTATAAACCATATTCTTAGACTCAAAATAAATGAGAACCAATGTACTCTAACTTTCAGAGGGTAATAGTGTAACAAACTTCCATTGATATTACCCTACTCTATTCTGTTACTAAGATTCTGTTGGATGGTGAACTACTTATATCTTTAGTTACTGAAGATAGCCCTTTGCTATTTAATGGAGTTATGCTTCCATTAAAATATGAATGTAAGAGCTTCCATCTAAAAAGACAAAAAACAGCCTAATTTTTATATGTACAGGTAGATATGTGGGTTTGTTTTGTTTTTAAGGGATGCAATAGAAAAGCTTCATAGTATGGATGATGCCTTTAAAAAACAAGTTGATGCAATTGTTGAAGCTCATCAAGCTGAAATAATACAGCTGGCAAGTGAAAAGCAGAAATGTATTGATTCTGCAAATTTAAAGGTACTGTAAGTAAAATTCACTTTGATAATCAGTATTAAATTGTTATAGCTAAGTAAATTGGATCTTTGACAATGATAAAAGAGAAAAGGAAGCATGATTTAATAACCAAATAGATATGAAGAAAATTGCCAGTACAATCATGAAGCCAGACCAAAATGTCGGTAATACTTAGATTAGTTGTAGAATATAATCCTAATGAAACCAAGATTATAAGTTTGATTCTGATGTGCACCTGTTCCATGAACTCTGGATAAAAATTTCTGTATCCCTAGCCAATTTCAGCTGGAAGCCCCTTTGGTTACACATAGGCAAGCTGAGAATGTGAATGTATTAAATACAGTCCATCACTACCTAGGACAAATTCTCAAGGAGTGTTTTATTATCAATTAGGGTTCAAAACTGTCGAGTTTCTCATTTTAATATCATTGACAAAGGAATGGGTTAGGATGATAATAAATCAGAGGCAAACATCAGAATTACCTGCAGAGCTTTTTGATAATACATATGCATGTGCTTCCCCCTCAGACTTTCATTCACTAAGACTGGGATCAGACCCAGGTATTTTCCTCAACAGGTGATTCCCATATGACCCCTCTGTTAAGATCCACTAGATGAGCAGACAGTTATGAATTTCCATTTTTCCCTGATTTTGAAGTAATAATAAGAAACATATCTTTAAGACTGGAGATTTAGAAATCAGCAACTGGAAAAGGAAAAGAGTTAATAGAAAAGGAAAGTAATACTTCATATATTATAATCAAGGTTGTATAATTAAATGACATTACCATCAGGAGTCTATGTAACCAGAAAGAGGGATTTAGGTCTTTGGAAATAATCACAATCAATAAGGAAATATAACTTGTTCAAAATTTAGTTATTTATTTCATTTCAAGCCAACAGATGTTTCAGATATCTTATTTAAAATCTACTGATTGTTGAACAAGAGTACATTAGGTATTACTAAATAAAGTATAAAAGTAGGCCTTTAGCTAAAAGGAAAATACTGTGTTTGATTATGGACATCTTGCCAATATGATGTAATATCAAAGGGAGGTGTTTGTTACAGAATAGAAAAATTTCACCAAAGCTTAAATGTGGTAATCATGAAAAAAAATTTTAAGGCATCACATAGAGCTCATCATTTAAATTAGGAAAAATGTTTTCAAAGGGAAAAAAATTAGGAAGTCTGTATTAGAGATTAGGAAGAGGGAAGTAAACAGAAAGGGATGGTTATATTGGTAGTACTCTCAGGAATGTTGTATGTTAGGAGAGAGAGTTTCAAGCAGAAATTAATAGTATCAAATACATTGAATCCTAGGAGAATGTAGGTTAACAATAAATCGTAAGATGATCTCTCAAAAAGATGGTAATTTATAACCACCACCAGCAATTTTAGAAATGCAGTGTTTAAATTAAAGAGTTTCTTTGGGAACGGAGGTTGTTTCAGTTTTTAAAGTCTGTAAGGGTAAGTCAAATTCATGATTCAGCATTCATAATCAGCACAGGACAGTGGAAAGATTAAGTCAGAAGACTGGGTATCATCCAAATATGCTACTGAGAAGCTACACAACTTGAACAAGTTTTCTAAATTATAAAATAGAGTTA
Source organism: Balaenoptera acutorostrata (assembly GCF_949987535.1). NCBI lineage: Eukaryota > Metazoa > Chordata > Mammalia > Artiodactyla > Balaenopteridae > Balaenoptera > Balaenoptera acutorostrata. The sequence continues at coordinate 54,161,775 of NC_080080.1, read as the reverse complement.
AAATAAATTACCATGTGTTCATCACAAGAACCTATGAGAAATAAATGGATAATACACATGTAAGTACTTTGTATACAGTGTAACATTTTCCCTTTTAGTATTTGAACAAGTTAACATTTTATTAACCTCTGTGCTTTAAATGAACATCACAAAATACAAAATGTATAAGAATAAATTTTTTACTTTTTGCATTTTTTAAAATACATTTTCATTAAGAAATGTAAATGTTATAAAATTTATATGTTGATTTAGGTTCATCGAGTTGAAGAAGAAATGCGTGGACTTCTGGAAGAAACATGCAAGAACAAAAAAGCAATGGAAATAAAAATTAAGCAGCTTGCTTTTGCTCTAAATCAAATTCAGCAAGAAATGTGATGGTTCTGAGAATGGATTGAATTGAAATGAACCAGCAGACCTATTGTAAAAATGATTAAATATTGTGATAGTAGTAACTGCTATGACTTTGAAATGTCTCTTTCTACACATTTCATCCTGATTATATTTTAAAAGGCTTGATCAAGTATTTATTAATTGTATATATAGGTTTTTTATAATAAATTGTTGACAATTATGTGTATTAGAAAGATGTATCAAAATAACTAGACTTAAAACACTTTTTCTTGTTTCTGTGCTATACATTGTTTGGTAATTACACATTTGCCTACAGATATGTTAATGAAAATTAAGATTAGTATTTTGACTATATGAGGGAAAGTATTTTAATCTTGTTGTTAACCTTACTGTGTTGAAGAACTAATTATATTTATTGGTTGTCCTTTAGTTGACCTAGTGCCATTCTTTTAAAATGCTCATAAATGTAGCTAAAAAATATTTTAAATCTGTATAAGGGATGTGGTATATTTAAGAATGCATATGTATGCATCTCCACATCACTCATAATGACCCCTTTTTATATAATGCACATGACTTTTTCATTAAAGATTACATTTAAGGTTTTATAAACATTGTCTCAAGAGGAACACTACTGTTCCACTGTCATTCTTTCATTTTCCCTTTTTAGTTACTATTTATGAAGAGAATTCTTATTTTGTAACTGGAAACAGTTTTCTTCCATTTCATATCAGTTCACTTATTACTATTTTACTTTTGTCATCTCTTATGTTCCTCTGTATGCAGAACAAAGATCTAAATTTCTGAAAGAATATAATACCAAATTCTTAACTAATAGCCAGTGAACTAAGTTTTTAAAATTAAATGGAATCAGAAAAAATGTAAATGTAAAGAGAGGGCCCCATTTTGTTATACGCAAGATTTATACTGAAATCCGTGGGACATCAAGCATGTCAGTATATGTAATGGGAGTCTGTGGGGGAGGGGAGGACATAAGAAATATTGGAGAAAATAATGGCTGAAAACTTCCTAAATTTGATGAAAAAGATTAACCTACAGATTCAAGAACTTCAGTAAAACCCAGGATAATCACAAAGAGAACCACACCTAGACACTTTACAGTCAAACTGTTGGGAAAATCTTGAAAGCAGTAAGAAAATATGATTTATTTCATATAAAGGAACAATATAACTAACAGTTGACTCCTCATCAGAAATAATGGAGACCAGAAGGCAGTGAAAGACATATTTTAGGTACAGGAAGAAAAGGAACAGTAAATCAAGAATTCTACATCCAACAAAATTATCCCTCAGAATAAATGCAAAACAAAGGAGACTAGAAGCAGTGGGCTGACGGAGTACTCAAAGAAAAAAAAAAATTAGCTAAGAATCTTATATCCTGCAAAACGATCTTTTAAACATGAAACCAAAATCAAGTCATTCCCAGGTAACTGAGAAAATGTGTTCCTACCAGACCCACCTTACAACAAAGGCTGAAGGAACTTCTTAAGGCTTCAGATCCTTTCAGAAGGTGACCCTAGAGAGTAATTTGAATACACATGAGAAGAAAAACAAAACCACTGGTAAAGGTAATTATGTAATTATAAAAGAATATAAATACATATTTCTTTTCCTTCCATCCCTTAGCTGATTAAAAAAGCAAATATATAAAACAATGTGTATAATTGTATTATTGGGAGTAAAACATAAAATGAAATACTTCCCAATATCAGCACAAAGGTGGGCGAAAGCAAAGCTGTATGGAAGCAAGGAAATAACAGGAGACAGTAACTTGAAATCATAGGAACAAGTGACAATAATAAATGAAAATAAATATGAAAATTTATAAATTTATAAACTATAAATATATATTTGCTCTCCTTAGACTTTAAGTTATATAAAATAACTATAAAAACATAGTTGTAATTATAAAATAGATGTAACATATATAACAAAAAGCACAAAAAGAGGAAGAGAATAGAGCTATATAGGAGAAAGATTCTATACTTCATTGAAACTGGGTTAGTATAAATCTGTTGTATATTCTGATAAGGTATATATAAGCCTTTGTGAAGCCATTAAGGAAGTAACTCAAAATAGGTAACTAAAATATAGTTAAAGGGAATTAAAATGTTATACTATAAGATATTTGTGTAATACAAAAGAAGCAGAAGTAGAGCAATAAAAAGTATAAAGCAATTATTAAACGCAATAAAAAAAGACAAGATATTTAGAAAACAAAAAGTAAAATGGCAGAAATAAGTTCAACTCATGTATAATTCAACTACAATAATTATGTTAAGTGGGACTGGATTAAATAATCCAAAAGACAAAAATAGACAAGAAAACAAGATCCAACTATATGTTGCCTACAAGACACTTTCAATTCAAATATGCGAGTAGGTTGAAAGTAAAAGGACAGAAAAAGATATGTAAATAGCAACCATAAGAAAGGTGGAGTGGCTATACTAATATCAGACAAAATAGACTTTAAAACAAAAAATGTACTAGTAGGAAAGATGATAAAATGTCAATTTATCAGGAATATATAATAATTATTAACATGGATGTACCTACCGACATAGTCCCAAAATTCATGAAGCAAAATTGACAGGCTTGAAGGGAAAAAAAGGTAATTCAACAGTAACAGAAAATTCATTACTTCACTTTCAATAATGGATAGAACAATGAGGCATAAGATCAACAAGAGAACAGAAGACTTCAACAACACTAAACCAACTAGGCCTAACAGACATCTGCAGGACACTTTCAACAACAGCAGAATATTTACATTCTTCTGAAGTGCACATGGAACATTCTACAGTATAGATTAGATGGAAGGTCAAAAAGCAAGCCTCAATGGGTTTAGAAGTATTGAAATCACACAAAGTATGGTCTGTGACCACAGCGAACTGAAATTAGGAAGGAATAACAAATTTTGGAAATTTACAATTATGTGGGAATTAAACAACACACTCCTAAATAAGTACTGGATCAAAGAATAAATCACAAGGGAAATTAGAAAAATTCTTTGAGGTGAATGGAAATGAAAAGAATGTAACAAAATTTATGAGATGTAACTAAAGTAGTCAGAAGGAAATTTTTATCTGCAAGCAACTACATTAAAAAAGAAGAAAAGCCTGAAATTAATATCCTAACCTTCCACCTATAAATACTGGGAAAAGTGGAGCAAACTAAAGCCAAAGCAGACAGATTGAAGGAAATAAAAATTAGAGCAGAAATTAATGAAAATAGAAAAACAATACAATCAATGTACCTAAAATTTTGACTTTGAAAAATCAACAAAATTGACAAAGCTTGAGCTAAATTAATTAAGGAAAAAAGGGCTCAAATTACTAAAATCAGGAATGAGCACAAGAAAATAATAATAATAAGGGTGGAAGGAAACTTTGGAAGTTGTTGAATATGTTTATGACCTTAATGATGGTGATAGTTTCATGAGTTTATACTTATCCTCACTCATCAAATTGTACAGATTATGTACAGCTTTTACATGTCAATCATACCTTAATACAGTGGTTTAAAATAAAAAGAACAACTCCACAGGCACTAGAATCAAAAAGAATAAAATTCTTAGGTATAAATTTAACAAAAGTGCAAATCGCATACGCTGAAAACTACAAAACATGGTTGAAAGGAAAAAAAGAAGACAATATTCATGGATTGGAAGACTTAAGGTGGTAATTCTCCCCAAATTCATCTACAGATTAAATGCAATCCCTACCAAAATCTCAGCTAGCTTATTTGCATAAATTGACAACATGGTCTCTAAAATTCATACAGAAATTCAAGGGACCTAGACTATCAAAACAATCTTGAAAAAGTTGGAAAACTCACACTTCCTCATTTAAAAGCTTACTAGAAAGGTACAGAGGGACAGCAGCTGAGGTGGCAGAGTAAAAGGACCCTAAGCTCACCTCCTCTCAGGAGTACACAAAAATAACAAAAATCTGCAGAATAACCATCATTTAAAAAGACTGAAACCTACCAGAAAATATCCTCTACAGCTAAAGACATAAAGAAGGAACCACAATGAGACTGGTAGGAGGGGCAGACTCATGATATAATCAAATCTCATCCCCCCAGGGTGGGTGATCCACAAACTGGAGAATAATTATATTACAGAGATTCTCCCACAGGAGTGAGAGTTCTGAGCCCCAGCCTGGGGTTCCAACACTGTGAAGAGGAGTTCCCAGAGCATTCAGTTTTGAAGGCCAGTGGGGCTTAATTGCAGGAGCTCCACTGGATTGGGGGAAATAGAGACTTCACTCCTAAAAGGCACACACAAAATCTCATGCATACCAGGACCAAGGGCAAAAACAGTAATTTGATAGGTGCCTGGGCCAGACCTACCTGCTGGTCTTGAAGCATCTCCTGGAGAGGTGGGTGGCAGCTGTGGCCCACCATGGGGACATAGACACTGATGACAGAGATATGGGGGTGTGTTCATCTATATGAACTCTCACTGGAGGGAGACATCTTGCTTGGGTCCTTAGCACCAAGACCTGGCCCCACCCAACAACCTGTAGGCTCTAGTGCTGGAATGCCTCAGGCCAAACAACAAACTGAGTGGGGACACAGCCCCACCCATCAGCAGACAGGCTCCTAAAGACTTCCTGAGCCCACAGACACCTCTAGACACGCCCCTAGACATGGCCCTGCCCACCAGAGGACCAAGACCAACTCCAGCACAAGTTTCTAGACCAGCCTCAACCACCAGGGGGCAGGCACCAGAAGCAAGAAAACTAAAGTCCTGCAGGCTGCAGACAGAGTCCACAAATGCAGGCCAGACATTATCCTGGGACCAGCTGGTCCCTAGCCATTGGGTGACGAGAGGGGAGTACACTGCTGGGATGCATAGGACATCTCCTACAGAGGGCCACTTCTCCAAGGTTGAGAAACATAAAAAGACTGCACTCTTAAAGGGCATGCACAAAATCTCACACACTCTGGGACCCAGTGCAGAAGCAGTGGTTTGAAAGGAGCCTGGGTGACACCTAACCTGCTGATCTTAGAGAGTTTACTGGAAAGGCAGGAGGCAACTGAGCTCACCCTAGAGACATAGACACTGGGACAGCCATTTGAGGGAGCTCATTCTACCATGTGGACACTGGTGCTGGCAAGCGCCAACTTAGAATCTTCCCTCTAGCTCATAAGCCTCAGGACCCAGGCCTGCCCCCATGCACCAGCCTATAGTCACCAACACTGGGACAACTCAGTAAGCAGGGACAAAGCCCCCTGCACACACACACACCAGCATAGAAGCTGCCTTAAGACTCAATGAGCCCACAGCCTCCCCTGGACATGACCCTGCCACCAGAGGGCCAAGGAACTTGTCCCCACACACCAGTGTGCAGGCCTAGACCTGGGACCCCAGGGCCCTGCAACCAGAGACTCTAGTACCCAGATCCACATACCAGTGGGCAGGCACCAACCTCAGAATCCCTGGCCTCTCTCACCAATGAGCCTGCTCTAGCCTTGGGATCAGTCTCACAGACCAGAGGGCAGACACCAGCCCCAGGACAACTGCAGCCCCACAGCCTGTGGACCCAGCCCACCCCCCAACAGTCCAGCCCCAGCCCTGGGACTGGCTGGGCCCTGTCCCTGTCCACCAGCAGGCCAACACAAGCTTCAGAACATCCCAGACCCCACAGCCAGGGGTGTCAGGAACCAGTCCCATCCAATAACAGCTCTGGGACACCCTGGGCCCTAAAGGAAGAACTCAGGACATCACTCTGCCTATGGGTAGGTCATCACTAGCTCCAGGACATGGCTTCACCCACCACTGGGCAGGAACCAACCCTGGGATCTCCTGGAGCCTGACAGCCCACCAGTGAGCGAGTACTAGCTGTCTGGGTTTCCACCACCAGCTACCTCATGACATAGCCTCAACAACAAATGGTCAGCAGCCTCCAAACAAGGCAGAGCCTGGCAACCAACTGGACCAGGGACCAACCAAGCCTACCAGACTTCCCACAGTAGTCAGCCCACCACAACAGAAGGACCCAAGCGGCCCACATAGGGGGAACCCCTAGAGCATATAGCTCTTGTGACAAGAGGGGAGTGCACTGCTGGGATGCATAGCTACATCTCCTACAAAAGGCTACTGCTGCAAGGCTGGAAAATGTAACCAACCTACCAAATACATAGAAATACAAACAGCAAGTTAGGCAAAATAAAGTGACAGAGGAACACGTTCCAAAAGAAGGAACAAGATAAAACCCCAGAAAAAGAAATAAGTGAAATAAAGATAGGCAATCTACTTGGGAAAGGGTTCAGGGTAACAATTGTAAAGATGATCAAAGTACTCAGTAGAAGAGTGGATGCACAGATTGAGAAGTTAGAAGTATTTAACAACAAAGTGTTAGAAAATACAAATAACAACCAAACAAAGATGAAGACTACAATAACTGAAATGAAAAATACACTAGAAGAAATCAACAGTAGACTAAATTATACAGAGGAAAGGATCAGCAAGCTGGAAGACAAGGTAATGGAAATCACTGATGCCAAACAGAAAAAATGAGAAGAAATGAAGACAGTTTAAGAGACATTTGGGACAACATCAAGTCTACTAACATTTGCATTATTGGGGTTCCAGAAGGAGAAGAGAGAGAGAAAGGCACTGAGAACATATTGAAGACATAATAGCTAAAAAATGTCCTAACCTAGGAAAGGAAATAGACATCAAAGTCCAGGAAGCATGGAGAGTCCCAAACAATATTAACCCAAAGAGGAACAACACCACAACACATTGTAATTAAAATGGAAAAATTAAAGATAAAGAGAGAATATTAAAAGCAGCAAGGGAAAAGCAGCAAGTTACATACAAGGGAACTCCCATAAGGCAATCAGCTGACTTTTCAGCAGAAACTCTGCAGGCCACATAGGAGTAGCACGATATATTTAAAGTGATGAAAGAGAAAAATCTACAACCAAGAATACCCTGCTCAGCAAGGCTCTGGTACAGATTTGATGGAGAGATCAAATGTTTTAAAGACAAGCAAAAACTCAAAGAGTTCAGCACCACAAAACCAGCTTTACAAGAAATGATAAAGGACGTCTCTAAGTGAAAAAGAAAAGGCCACAACTAGAAACATAAAAATTATACAAGGAAAAAGCTCATCAGAAGACAAATATACAGTAAAGGTAGGGAATCATCCACATACAAAGCTAGTAGGAAGGTTGAAAGACATAACTAGTAAAATCATCCATATTCACAATAAGCAGTTAAGGGATACACAAAACAGATGCAATATATGATATCAAAAATAGTAATCATGAGGGGAGGAACGTACAATTGCAGGGTTGTCAAAATACATTTGAAATTAAGAGATCAGCAACTTAAATTAATCATGTATATATAGATTGCTATATGTAAACCTCATGGTAACCACAAACAAAAAAATCTATAATAGATACACAGACACACAAAAAAGAAAGAAATCCAAGTATAACACTCAAGATAGACACCAAATCACAAGAGAATAGAACAAAAGAAGACGAAAGGAACAACAACAAAAACCCCACAAAAATAATCCCACAACAATTCACAAAATGGCAATAAGAACATACACATAAATAATCACTTTAAAAGTAAATGGACTAAATGCTCCAATCAAAAGACATAGAGTAGTTGAATGCATACAAAAACGAGACCCATATATATGTTGCTTACCAGAGACTCACTTCAGATCTAAAGACACACAGACTGAAAGTGAGGGCATGGAAGAAATTATTCCACACAAATGGGAATCAAAAGAAAGCTGGAGTAGCAATACAAATATCAGAGAAAATGGACTTTAAAACAGACTGTTATAAGAAACAAAGAAGAACATTACTTAATGATGAAGGGATCAATCCAAGAAGAAGATATAACAACTGTAAATACATATGCACCCAACATAGGAGAACCTAAATACATAAGGCAAATATTAACTAACATAAAGGGAGAAATTGACAGTAACACAATAATAGTAGGGGACTTAAAACTCTGCTTACATAAATGGACAGATCACCCAGAGAGAAAATCAATAAGGAAACACTGGGATAGAGGACACATTAGATCAGATGAACTTAATAGATGTAATGGAACATTCCATCTAAAAGCAGCAGAATACACATTCTTTTCAAAGGCACATAGAACATTCTCCAGGATGGACCACATGCTAGACCACAAAACAAGCCTTGGTAAATTTAAGAAAATTGAAACCATATCAAGCACATTTTCCAACCAAAATGCTATGAGACTAGGAATTAACTACAAGAAAAAAAAAAACTGCAAAAAACACAAACATGTGGAGGCTAAACACTATGCTATCAAACAACCAATAGATCACTGAAGGCATCAAAGAGGAAATCAAAAAAATGTCTGAAGACAGATGAAAATGAAAACACAATGATCCAAAATCTATGGGTTGCTGTAAGAGGAGATCTAAGAGAGAAGTTTATAGTTATACAAGCTTACCCAAGGAAACAAGAAAAATCTCAAATAAACAACCTAACCTTACACTTAAAGGATCTAGAAATAGAAGAACAAACAAAATCCAAAGTTAGTAGAAGGAAAGAATGCATAAAGATTAGAACAGAACTAAATGAAACAGAGGCTAAAAAAAAAAAAATAGAGAAGATTAATGAAACTAAAAGCTGGTTCTTTGAAAAGATAAACAAAATTGATAAACTTTTAGCCATCAAGAAAAAAAGAGAGAGGGCCCAAATCAATAAAATCAGAAATGAAAAAGAAGTTACAACCAACACCACAGAAATACAAAGGATCATAAGAGACTATTATTAACAACAATATGCCAACAAAATGGACAACTAGAGGAAATGGACAAATTCTTAGAAGTGTACAATCTCCCAAGACTGAACCAAGAAGAATTAGAAAATAGGAACAGACCAATTACCAATAATGAAATTGAATCAGGAATTTTAAAACTCCCAACAAACAGAAGTCCAAGACCAGAGGGCTTCACAGGTGACTTCTACCAAACATTTAGAGAAGAGCTAACACCTATCCTTCTCAAACTATTCCAAAAAATTACAGAGGGACAAATGCTTCCAAACTCATTCTATGAGACCAGTGCCACCCTGATACCAAAACCAGACAAAGATATCACAAAGAAGAAAATTACAGCCCAATATCCCTGATGAACATAGATGCAAAAATACTCAAGAAAATATTAGCAAAGTAAACCCAACAATATTTTGAAAGGATCATACACCATGATCAAGTGGGATTTATCCCAGGGATGCAAGGATGATCAATATCCAAAAATCAATCAATGGGATAAACCACAATAACAAACTGCAGAATAAAAACCATATGATGATTTAAAAGATGCAGAAAAAGCTTTTGATAAAATTCAACATTGTTTATAATAAAAACTCTCCAGAAATTGGGCATAGAAGGAACATAATATAATTAATCAAGGCTATATATGATAAGCTCACAGCTAACATCATACTCAACAGTGAAAAACTGAAAGCATTTCCTCTAAGGTCAGGAACAAGACAAGGATGCCCACTTTCACCACTTTTATTCAACATAGTATTGAAGTCCTAGCCACAGAAGTCAGACAAGAAAAAGAAATAAAGGGAATCCAAATTGGAAAGGAAGAAATAAAACTGTCCTTTTTGCAGACATGATGCTATAGAATTCCTTAAGATGCCTCCAAAAAACTACTAGAGCTCAGCAATGAATTTGTTAAAGTTGCAGGACACAAAATTAATACACAGAAATTGGTTCCATTTCTTCTTTTTTTTTAACTATATTTTTCTTCCCTCTCTTTGTTTGCCAAGTGCTATTTAAATTTATTTATTTATTTTTATTTATGGCTGTGTTGGGTCTTCGCCTCTGTGCGAGGGCTTTCTCTAGTTGTGGCAAGCGGGGGCCACTCTTCATTGCAGTGCGCGGGCCTCTCACTATCATGGCCTCTCTTGTTGTGGAGCACAGGCTCCAGATGCACAGGCTCAGTAGTTGTGGCTCACGGGCCCAGTTGCTCTGTGGCATGTGGGATTCTCCCAGACCAGGGCTCGAACCCGTGTCCCCTGCATTGGCAGGCAGACTCCTAACCACTGCGCCACCAGGGAAGCCCCTGGTTCCATTTCTATACACTAACCGCAAGCTATCAGTAAGATAAATTAAGGAAGCAATATTTACCATTGCTTCAAAAAGAATAAAATACTTACAAATAACTTACCTAAAAAGGTAAAAAGAACTGTACTCAGAAAATTATAAGACACTAATGAAAGAAACTGAAAACAACAAAAACAGATGGAAAGATAAACCATGTTCAAGGATTGGAAGAATTAATATTGTTAAAATGACCATACTTCCCAAGGCAATCTACTGATTCAATGCAATGCCTATCAAAATACCAAGGGCATTTTTCACAGAACTAGAACAAATAATCTAAAATTTTGTATGAAAACACGAAAGACCCTGAATAGACAAAACAATCTTAAGAAATAAGAACAGAGCTGGAGGAATCATGCTCCCTGACTTCAGACTATACTACAAAGCTACAATAATCAAAACAGTATGGTACTGGCCCAAAAAATAGACACATAGATCAATGGAACAGATTAGAGAACCCAGAAATAAACTCACACGCTTATGGTCGATTAATCTACAACAAAGGAGTCAAGAACATACAATGGAGAAAAGACAATATCTTCAGTCAGTGGTGCTGGGAAAACTTGACAGCTACATGTAAAAGAATGAAATTAGAACATTTTCTCATACAAAAATGAACTCAAAATGGATTAAAGACCTAAATGTAAGACCAGATACCATAAAACTCCTAGAGGAAAACATAGGCAGAACACTCTTTGACATATAGCAATATTTTTGTTTTGATCTGTTTCCTAAGGTAAAGTAAACAAAAGCAAAATTTAATGAATAGAGCCTAGCTAAATGTAAAAGGTTTTGCACAGCAAAGGAAACCATCGACAAAATGAAAAGACAACCTACTGAATGGGAGAAAATATTTGTAGGTGATATGACCAATAAGGGGTTAATATCCAAAATATATAAACAGCTCATGCAACTGGATATCAAACAAACAAACAACCAAACCATTGATTAGAAAATGGGCAGAGGATTTGAATAGACATTTTTCCAAAGAAGACATACAGATGGCCAACAGGTACATGAAAAGATGCTCAATATCAATAATCATCAGAGAAATGCAAATCAAAACTACAATGAGATATCACCTCACACCTGTCAGAATAGCTATCATCAAAAAGATCACAAATAATAAATGTTGGCAAGGATGTAGAGAAAAGGGAACCCACGTACACTGTTGATGGGAATGTAAATTGGTGCAGCCACTGTGGAAATCAGTATGGAGGTTTCTCAAAAAACTAAAGATAGGGACTTCCCTGGTGGGCCAGTGAGTAAGACTATGTGCTCTCGATGCAGGGGGCCCAAGTTCAGTCCCTGGTTGGGGAACTAGATCCCACATGCATCCTGCAACTAAGAGTCCACATGCTGCAACTAAGAAGTCCACATGCCACAACTAAGAGCTCGCGTGCCACAACTAAGACCTAGCGTGGCCAAAATAAATAAATAAATAATAAATACATATTTAAAAAAAAACTAAAAATAAAACTGCCATATGATCCAGCAATTCCACTACTGGGTAAATATCCAAAGAAAATGAAAACACTAATTTAAAAGATACATGCACTCCAATGTTGATAGCAGCATTATTTACAGTAGCCAAAATAGGGGAGCAACTTAAGTGTCCATCACTAGATGAATGGATAAAGACAATGTGGAATATATTTACTATGGAATACTACTCAGCCATAAAAGAGAATGAAATTTTGCCATTTTTAATAACATGAACGGAGCTGGTGGGTATTAGGCTTAGTGAAATAAGTTAGACAGAGGAAGCCAAATATTACTATGGTATCACTTATATGTGGGATCTAAAAATAAAACAAACTAGGGAATATAACCTAATAGAAACAGACTCACAGTTATAGAAAATAAACTAGTGGTAACCAGTGTGGAGAGGAAAGAGGGATAGGTAAGATAGAGTAGAGGATTAGAGATACAAACTACTATATATAAAATAAACTATAAGAATATATTATACAACATAGGGAATATAGCCAATATTTTATAATAACTATAAATGGAATATCATACCTTTTTAAAAATTGTTAATTACTATGTTGTACACCTGAAACTTATATAATATTGTAAATCAAGTATATCTCAATAAAAATATCACAAAATGTAGAAAATATTTTGAATTGAATGAAAACGAAAATAGAACGTGGAAAAAATTATGGGATGCAGCAAAACAATGTTTAGAGAGAAATTTATAGATTGAAATGCTTATGTTAGAAAGAAGGAAAGGTTTCAAATCAGTAATTTAAGTTTCCTTTTTAAGAAATCAGAAAGGGACTTCCCTCGTGGCACAGTGGTTAAGAATCCACCTGCCAATTCAGGGGACATGGGTTTGATCCCTGGTCCGGGATGATTCCCACATGCCGAGGAGCAAATAAGCCCATGCGCCACAACTACTGAGCCCACGTGCCACAGCTACTGAAGCCTGCATGCCCTAGAACCCGCATACCACAACTACTGAAGGCCCTGTGCCTAGAGCACGTGCTCTGCAACAAGCCATCACAATGAGAAGCCCACGCACTGCAACGAAGAGTAGCCCCCGCTCGCCACAGCTAGAGAAAGCCTGCATGCAGCAACAAAGACCCAACGCAGCCAAAAAGAAAAAAGAAAGAAAAGAAACCAGAAAAAGAAGATCCACTTAACCTCAAGGATAAAAATATTAAATCTCAGAGCAGAAATCAATGAAATAGAAAAGAAACAAAAAAAGTAATAGAGAAACTAGCAATCAAAACGAAAGTTGGTTCTTTGAAAATATTTTCAAAAAATGATGCACTTTTAACAACTCTGGGCAATAAAGAAGAGAGAATAAAAATTTCTAAAATCAAGAATGAAGAAGGGGCAGCATTACTGACTCATTAGATGCTACAAAGGATTATAAGAAATATGATTAACAACTTTATGCTGACAAATTAGATGACTTAGTTGAACACATTTTTGAAAAGATACAAATTACCAAAACTGACTCAAGAAAAAATAGACTATCTGAATAAACCTATAATAAGTAAACTGAATTCCTACAAAGAAAAGCTCAGGTTCAGACAGCTTTGCCAGTGAATTCTATAAAATATTTTAAAAAGAAATAAAATCAGTCCATAGCCATACTCTTTCAGAAAAGAGAGAAGGAAGGAATAGTTCTCAACTCATTCAATATGGCGAGCAATAAGTTGATAATTTCTGGTGGCCATTAATTATAAATAATATTTATTAACTCACTTATAGTAAGTCTCTACTAAACTGTACCCCCTATGATGTGTGTGTCAATGTTACAGAATGGCTTTGATGGCCACACCAGCCTGGATTTCTTCTCTGAACCATTAGATACTTGATATTTCACCTCTGACCATACTGTTGGTGGTAGATGGCCATGTGCACTTCTTTCCCTTTAAAAGTCCCCTGCCCACAGTAGTCACTGTCAAGCTAATTATCAAGGAGACTTTTGTCTACTTCAACCTCCTGGAGGAAAGAGTAGTTCCTTAATATTGTGTGGATAGGTAAAAGTGAGGACACAAGTCAACTGTGATCCATAGATATTGTTCAGCTAAATACCAGTCAGCCCCATTCATAAATCATCAAGTTTTTTGCCTGATGATGAGCTCAGCATGTGGTTGATCTCAATTTGTTAAAATAGATGATATAATATAAAGGGACACTTCAAGAAGATTCTGGAATCCTTAGTGTGCACTAAGGTAGCACATGCTCCATCAAGCTTGTCTAGTTATTATCATTTATCCAATCTTGATTTTACCATTTCTACTAGCTGCTAGAGTACTAGGCTTACTTATCTGTGAGAAGGAAGAGCTGAGAGCCCTCAATTCATAACAGGTAGTTCAGGCCGTTGTGTGATACAGAAATGGGCTCTGTATTGACCCATGCTGTGTGTGTGTGTGTGTGTGTGTGTGTGTGTGTGTGTGTGTGTGCCTTTTGCATAAAGATGATTGAAAAGATGTTAGAGGTTTAAAAAATTATTTGACTTTCTGGGTCATGGGACCTAAGAAGGGTTGATTACAGCTGAAGCTTATCCCTGGATCCAAAATCTTGATTTAAAAGTACCTCAACTGAAATTTACTAGACTTCCAGCTTAACTAGTACATATAGCACATCAAATTTCCAAAGCCAAGATATGCTATCTCAAGACTGCTGACTCCGTCAAGTTTGGGATGTTAGGTATAGAGGTTTCAGTTTAATATTCTGGAGGATAATTAGAAAAGATATTCTACCTTCTCTCATCCATTGGAATCCCAGTATATTCACTTACATGGCAAGACCCTAAGTTTTTTGGAGGGATAACAATTTATCCCTTCTCCTTTTTTGTTGAGATATTAGTGAATAAGAAGTTGATATCTTGCTTCATTAAATCCTACTAACATTTAAATATCATCAGTGTGGTTGATGATAGTAATGTCCTTAGGTTGATCTCATCATTGCAAGTCCCAGTAAATAAATCTGTGACAAATAGTAGGTGAATCCAGATTTTATAGGGGTGGGAGAGCAACGTTGCCAAAGTTGTGATTGCTTAATTCAATTGGTAGACTTTTATCAAGAAATCTTGATATTCCATCTGATTTATGATTTATCAGCTGGCCATACTGGAGGATTGAAAGGAGATAGAGTGGAAATACCAAAGGTGGTCCCCAGTTATCTCATCTATTTTTTTACTTCCTCTGGAGAAATGGTATTGCTGCTCACACCTAATACACATGGCTTGAATCACAGTGATCAAGGGAGATATGACCAGCTACACACATTTTATTAATATAATTGACTCAATTATATTAAGTGAATGTAACCACTCCTCTGGAGTGTCTCCTCTGGAGTACATAAATTTAAGACAGCTGTTTTAGGGTGCCTAGATTCTGATTGAGTTCTTTCATTACAGCTCAGTCATGCTCTTATTCCCAACATTAGTGGCACAGCTTGGGTCTAAGTCAACAGTCTGTCCCAATTGCTTCCCATCAGATAGCTCAAACCTTGTCCTTTCTAGAGCTCCCTACCAAATCTCTTACTCCATTATCACTCTTTGAAAGGTCTATTGAATCAGGCCTACAGATAGCCACCTACAAAGCAAAAGAAGCAAACATCTATTTATTAGAACTTATGAAACAAAAGCTAGAACCAATCCCCACCCTCAATGCTACCTCAGGATCTAGCTGAGGATATGTTCAGGCTTTAAAGAAAGGATAAGCATCCTTCTCATGTGGCCACTCTCTTTGGTTTGATATACATACTTAGAGGGAATTATATAGGGTGATCAGTCTGTGGGTCTTAACCTGAGTCTCACCAAATCAAAACACTAATTTCCAGGGGCTGCTGTACAGTTTTCCACCATGACTCCTACCAGGCTTTGGAAGGGAATTTAGAAGTATAGTTGTTACATCTGTAAGTAAATTGAATTTTTCCTTATACTTCCTTCAAGAAGTATATAAGCTGTAGTCTGCTTATATACACATGGATCTAAGTAAGCATGTGATTTATAATTGAGGTTGGATTTTTATTTTCCATTTTATCAAATTCTTGGAACACCTTTTACTTAAACCTAAGGAAATGGTTGTTCTTATAATCTTGAGAATTTGGGGTCTAGTTCAATATCATAAGAATTTTCAATATCTTTCTAGGATTTTGACTACTGTCTGGCAGTACTGCCCACAGTAGATAATTACTCTTGACCCACTTCATGGTTATATGCTTCCCAACCACCTCCCACCTTGCCGTAGGCTGTTCTCATAGCTACCACAACTTTCAATGGATTATCTTATTTTTGTTAGCCAGTTTTTCACTTCCATATACATACTGCTATATTTGTTGGTAATGTACCTGTCTTGATTTTAGAGTCTGTTTTCTTAGGATGTGGTCCACTGAGAGTAAGGACACAGTGGGAGACTTTGAAGATCAGTCTGTACCACTTCTTTCCATTATCCTTAAACCTTTGTGGGGAGGGGCTTCTTGACTGGCAGATATTTTCTTCTGGACAGTGGTGAAGAGAACACTAGTTTATACTTTCAAATCCTGGAATGCCCTTCCTACTCTTAGTGTTAACAATGCTGGCAGGTATCACCTACTATTTTGTAAACATTATTGATCTTATGAAATCTGTGTACTTGGTCTCTTTACTGATAAAACCCGCATAACAATTCTGAACTTTGAGAGGAAATTCTTTGCGATGCATAATTGGCTAAAAACTACAAGAGTAGTTTTAGTTTTCTAAATGGTTTTCTTCCTGTCAGTTAAAAGATAAGTAAGTGTTTACCAAAGTTCAACTGATTATGATCATTGAATAAACTGACCATATAAAAATTGGCATAACATCATTAACTTCACCTTCATGATTTTTGGGTTCACACTACCCAAACTTAGTTTCTTATCAGTTTTCCAAAAATGGACTTACTTTTAAAAATTAAATATCTCTTTTAGCCACAACTTAACTAACATAAATGAAATCACTAGTTTAATGTTCTGGTCATGTTTATTTTTAATTTTTGCCTAATCCACATTAAATTAATCATGAAAGTATTAAAATAACAAACGATTTACCATGTATCAGCTACAGTCATTCTGTTAACACTAGTAATATGTATATCACACAATTACAAAAGACAGATAAATTGTTGGATGATCTACTGATTGAGGAAAGATCCCAAAGGTAATTTTTTTTTCCAGTTTACAAAGCATTTTTTTTCAGAGATTCTAAAAGCGTGTATGATTTCATTTTGTAATGTGTATGGCTGACATGACTTAGTTGGGAGATATCCACTGAGAGTCTGAATTTAATTTTTGCTGAATAAATTCCTTAACTTTTATAAATGGCACACATATAATTAAATAAATAGGTATTTTTATAAATAAAATAGTCAGTTACAGTAGAGCAAGATAGGATGGTGCATTTGTTAACATTAGATAATTCTAGGGTACCTATAACCATTATCTTGAGGGATTTATTTATTTAGAGTGCTTTATTTTTTCATTCTAGGGAATAGATGTGACACTGCACAAGGAATTGAATGATGTGGGGACCATTCACTGGTGAGAAATTCTTTTGATAAAACCACTTTTGACTTAGAATTACTCTCTCGGTGATAAATTCAAAAATTTTCAACACTAGGTTGACACAGGGTCTTAGTTACCAAAGGGTTTGTATCAGAGTGTATGATTTTTAAGTTTGTGTCTTAATTGGGGCAATGTATTGTGAACAGGAGGTCTTTATGTGATGGCTTCTTATTTGCACGGGCAGTCATCTTATGCTTTGGTAGTTTAGTGATGAACACTTTTACCTTACTGAAATTTCAAAAAAATAGTGTTATCAACAGTGTTGCCAGTGGGAGAGTTGCTGAGCAACTTATTTTTCAGGAAAGTCTAAGTGACATACAGTTTCTGTAAATGTTTGACCATATTTACCTTCCTTTTTTATCTACAAGAGCAGTCAGAGGACTGTTCAGGTGTTAGTAAATAGAAGCTTCTGGTGTATATTAGTTGAGTTTATTTTTGTTAAAACAAACTTGGATCTCTTGTTCTTACATTTGAATATGTGTGGTTGAAGTTCAAACCCCAATATCACATCATAAGTTTTAACTTAATGAAGATGAGAATTCGAATTTTCAATATGACTCTTCAAGAAGATTTAGAAGCAACTATTTCTTTGTTTCTTTTAATATCATGCCATATTTTTGAATGTAAGCTACCTTTTGAATGTAAGCTTCCCTCTTTCCGTAAGCTGCCTTGATAGGGCAATAAGGTAGAGTATAAGTTACTAAATAAAATTTAAAATCTCTTTAATGTGTGTGAATTATATTTCTGTAGGTGTTTGAATGTAATCTGCATTTCCCGTTTCTACTTACACGGTACACACTTCTGAAGTCAAGGTCTTTGGGTTATCTATCATATTACTATACCATGCAGGTTATAGGTAGGTAAAGAATAATGTTGTTTGTCATAATGTGAGGATTAATAATCCTTGAAACATATATGTTTACCTAATTTTTTTTAATCTTGAAAATGCATAATAAGATAGATGTTTGTGTGTTATAAGATTTGGAAGGAAAAACAGAAAGCCAAATTTTATCTTCATTAACTTAGAACAGAGAGTAATAAAGCTGATGTAAGCAGCCTTTTGATGGAAGTTTCTTAGCTCAAAGGAGACCTGAGAGTTGGAAGTTCCAACCGATCACTTCCAACTGATAGGCTCAGGCATTTGAAAATCAGTACGCCACCATCAGTGAACAAAATAAGATTTGGTTGAATTTTCTTGAACATTTAACTACTATATTATGACACAACTGCACATATTCTAAACTGATCCTGGACTTCTATGAAAATAACATATGTGAAATTCCACAAATGTGAAACTCTTAGTCCAGTGAGCTATGGGCTAATAAGTTATTCTGTCGAATTCAAAACACTGAAGTCCTCCCTCCTACTCCTGAATTGGTTAAGCAGCTGCACTTCCAAAATGCATAAAAATAATGAAAATATAATCAGGAGCATATAAACAATATTATAATAGATCATAATATCTGCCCAGTTAATCTGGTATAATTACTCTGATTTTAACAAAGGATTACTGTCATGCATTTAGTACTACATAGGTCAATGCAATACGGTTTAGTTTAACTGGATTATTCTAGTGCACAAAAATCTTACCTACTTCTTTTTTTTTTTTTTTTTTTTTTTTTTGATTAAGGCGGCGGCTGCGACCCAGGCTGACGTCGGCAGGCAGCTTCTCTCTCTGGTCAGTGGCAGCCGGCGCCCTGCCCGCCAGCCTCAGCAACGGCCACGGTAGGACCTGTTTGTTACCTACTTCTTGATAATATACTATGGCTCCTAACTTTTGATGGAAAGAATTATTAGCCTTTGTCAGAATTGGTGCAAAGAACTAGTGTAGCAATTGATAGCCATTTAGAGTTGTCTCCTTTATAGCCAAAAGGATACAGAAATCAAATTCAGAGTAATATACTTCAAACAGTGACCAATATCAGTTTCTTAAAGATTATTGATATTCTGATTTTTAAAAATCACGTCTTTTAAATAATTCATTAGCAGAAATTCCAAAAAGTTTCAAAATATTAAAAAGAATTTTGCATTATCAGGCTTTGATCTTTAGCAGTTTTAGGAAAAATGATATATTTTATTATTTTTCATTGTGTTATTCAGTGTTTCTGAAAGGGGTGACTGTGTGCATGAGAATTACCTGAAACTATCTGTGAAGAAATGCAGATTCCCAGGTCAAATTCTCATATCAAATGCTGATTTAATCTCTGTAATTTGGAAAAAAGAATTGCATTTTTAACAAACACCATAGATGATTTTTCTCCTTAAAGTTTGGAAGCCACTGGTGTAAGTAATTTGTAGTTTCTCTGACAGACATAGGATTTTGAAGGCTAATTGAAATAGCTGCTAACTTGCGAATGTGTTTTCATTGAATCCTAGTGAGTTTAAACAAATGAAAAATTCATTGTGAAAAACACAAAAATATTGCAGAATAAATTTCAAATGACCTATTAGCATCATTAATAATATAACTGCTTTGTAGAAAAACTTTAAAAACTGAAATTAAAAAGAACAATTAAAAAATTACCAAAATAGTTATTATGATTTAATACTACATGCTATGGAATGAATTGTGTCTCCCCAAATTCATATGTTAAAGCCTAACCACATTTGGAGAGGGAGCCTTCGAGAGGTATAGGTTTAGACGAGGTCACAGAGTGGGGCCCTCATGATGGGATTAGTGCCCTTATAAGAAAAGACATCAGAGAACTTGTTTGCTCTCTCTCTCTCTGCTATGTGAGGACACAGAGAGAAGGTAGCTGTCTGCAAGCCAGGAAGACAGTCCTCACCAGAACCTGACCATGCAGGCACCCGAACTTCCAGACTCCAGAACTGTGAGAAAATAAATTTCTGTTGTTTAAGTCATCTTGTCTATGGTATTTTTGTTATGGCAGACCAAGCTAAGACACATATAAAAAGTTTTTAAAAATAACTTTATTTTTATCAATTCCTGTCCCTGCATCTATAGCAGAATGTTACCACTTCAAATTAAAACTAAAACCTCAAGAAACACTATTGTATTTATTAATTCTATTGATTTATTAATAAGTTAAAACTAATTTGCAAATTAATTTAATTTGTATAATAATGATTTTGTTAATGCCAATCACATAGCAGAACCCATTTTGAGATAACTTAAATTGAGTGGTTTTATTAATTGAATTTTTCATGTTTTACTAAAGATTTTTAATTCCAAGTTTTGCTTATATAGTTCTTTGATTAAAATAAAGGTTATCTGGTTATTAATGAAGTTCTGTACCTATGAATTGGAAGCATAAATATTTTGTTATAAATGGTGTGTCCAGTTTTACTAGCTAATGCTGCTGAGTATTTCACTTCATTCCAGTGACCCTTTTTTGCTAGTTTGTTATTTTAAATTTAAAATATTTCTTGCATGAAACTTTCTTGATTAATTACCATCATATGGAATTTTCATTCACCTAATATTTATTGAGCATCTACTATATTCAAAGTGTTGTGTGTGACACCAACTCATTTAAAATTTAGTTCTGACTCTCGAGAGTTTGTAATCAAATGAGGAAAACCTTTTACTCAGATCTGTGTGTTATCTCATTTCCCATCAATAGTTTGGGGTATCACGAAACACATGAACGTGTGGGTGCCTAATATTCTAAATAACACAATATAATTTGGTTCCAGTAAGGTATTAAGAACACTGTTCTAAATGCAGGAGATCTGGAGTCCAGCGGCGAGTCTGAGCAATTAAGGACCTCTCCCTCCACACCCCAGTATCTCTACCTATGACTCCATGATTGTGTTTTTCCTGTATTTCGAATCCAAAAAGATAATGTATGGAATATAACCCTGCACTTGGTCCGAGTCACTGAAATATTTGCAAATGTTTTTCGAGCTTTCCTAAAGCTCGAAAAGAGCAGACAGCAGAAACCGCCCAATGAAGGTAAGTGAAGGAAGGCTAATCTCGTGTGGCTCCACGGACCCAGCGGCTCAGAAATTGATGGCCACCCGGCAGGGTTTTTTCCTGCCCTGAAGCCCTTTTTTCCTCCCGGCGTTGCTGCGGGAGGTCGCCGCTCCCGGCGGCGGCTCGCCAACAGCAGGGAGGCAAGTGTGAAACCCAGTCACCGACGCTGCCCTCCTCCCCGCTCGCCCCTCCTTCCTACAGAAAAATGCGTTTCCAAGCAACGGCGGGCCGCGGCGTCACTTCCTGCCATTTAAACTCGGGTCCCCACCCCTAGCCGCCCCTTCTTCTCGCTTCCACTCCCCCTCCCCTCGATCGTGGGCTTCCTTCTCGCGTCGCCAGGCTCGGGGAGGGGGCGGAGGCCCGGCGCGCCGAGCGGCCCCCAGGCGGGTGGGCGCCGCGCACCTGTTGTTTGCAGGAGCCCGCGACCCTTCGTCCCGCCCTCGGCGGGCGGAGACGGCAGCGGCCGCCGCGGAGCCGACCCGGCAGGTGGCCGAGCGCGGGGGCCGCACCACCGCGGCGCGGGGACGCGATGGCGGCGGCCGAGCCCGCGGGCTCCGGGCAGCCGGCGCCGCAGGGCCAGGGGCAGGGCCAGCGGCCGCAGCCGCCGCAGTCCCAGGCGCAGCCCCCGCCGCCGCCGCCGCCGCCGCCTCTCGGGGGCGGCGGGGGCGGCAGCAGCAGGCACGAGAAGAGCCTGGGACTGCTCACCACCAAGTTCGTGTCGCTACTTCAGGAGGCCAAGGACGGCGTCCTGGATCTCAAAGCGGTGAGTGCGGGAGGCGGGGAGGGGGCGGACTTCCGAGCCCGCGGTCCAGGGAGAAGACCACCCCCTTGTCGCGTGGGTTGGGCGGCGCGGCGTGGACGCGCCTCCCGGGGACCGGGAAACCCGCGAGCAGGGGCCACGTGGCCGGCGCCCAGGCCTTGGACGCCGGGATGGGGGAGGGACGCGGGACCAGGATGGCCCGGACCGACCGCGTTAACCAATGGGGCCCGGCGCTGTGCCGGGCTCTCGACAAAGAGCCCAGGAGCTCGGGCGCGCCCGCGTGGCTTCAGGCTCTGGGCGTAGGGACCCGAGGGCGACCGAGTGTCCTTGTTGCTCCGCGTCCACCTGTGGCAGAGGCGCAAGGGGTACCCGGGCGCTTTGCCCCGAGGCACCCTTGGGATTGATTTTGCTGTTGGGAATTGATGGTTTTAATAGGCAATTCTTGCTGAGTCCGTGTTTCGGTTGTTTAAAACGAGCAAGCAAGCAAAACCCGATTTTGCCACCTCTTCTGGATGACACACACACAAAAAAGTGAACTCCTTAGCCCTCCCCGTTAAAACAATGATAGTAATTTAAGAAACCTGTTCCTTGTGCACTTCTTTTCATCATCCTGATGATTAAGAGGGATATTTGACTTGTGACTTAATTTGGTATCTGATATAAATTTCTAAAAGCGAGATTTGCCATCACACGAAAAGGGGGTGTTTTATAATTTTCACCCCAAAAGATGGAAGCGCTCAGTAAACTCTTTCCTATTTCACGAGACCGTGTGCTTGTCTTTTACTACAGTTTGGAATTTTCAAACAGCAACATGCATCAAAAGCTGTTCTGTTAAACAAAATGACTTAACCGTTCCAGGCAGGACTTGGAAGGATTCCACAGCGCTGAGGAACAGCGCTGTGATCACACTTGAATTAAAATTCAGCCAGCACAGGCAGTTTAAATAAGAAGTAAAGCATTAAAAACAAACAAAAATTACTAACGAGTCAGTAATTACTGCAGAAGTTTGGTCCCAGCACCTAGGGGAGGGCCACCTTTCCTAGCTTGAGAGTGTGACTGCAATCATCAGGGCTGTGCC
Source organism: Balaenoptera acutorostrata (assembly GCF_949987535.1). NCBI lineage: Eukaryota > Metazoa > Chordata > Mammalia > Artiodactyla > Balaenopteridae > Balaenoptera > Balaenoptera acutorostrata. The sequence goes on along the minus strand of NC_080080.1, from coordinate 54,138,441 downwards.
TAGAGTAACAGAAGCAGCATCTGAGCAGGAGAGCATCTTCTAGTTCTTCCTGACCTGAACTCACAAAGGCCAACTTCATGGCCTCTGCTAGGGGCCCTCCTCTCAGTGTAGTGCAGGAGGTGAGGTATGTCTTTGAATGCCGTCTCCTTTCCCTGGGTGTAGTACGTGTTCAGTATGTGATTGTTGAATTATCTGAATTGTTCTAGTTTATACAAATGAGGCACAATGCACATATTTTGCATTTTCGGAAGTAGTTTCTACTCTCTTCTTTTTGAAGTGTTACTCCTAGAATTTTCCCACACCCTTGGAAATTCTTGTTCTCTTTTTTTCCCCACCAGCTCTTTCCTCCATACCTCCCTCCCTGAAAGTGCTTTATGGCATATATAGTATTTAAATTGTTGTGAACTAAATTGGATTCTGTTTAAAGAATTTCACAGGAAGTCATGAGGTCATCAGTGAAAGCGAGGGATGTTACAAAGCATAGCTTGCAAACTACTATTCAAAATCTAGAAGTTCAGTTGTAGCCTGTGACTTCAGTAAGGAATCAGGAAAGTTTGGGATTTTCCGGATGAAACTGAACTCTGAGGGCTGACTGTGAGGGCTTCTGTAACTTGCCTTGGAATATGGTGGAACTTTGCCCTTGCTTTCCCCTGAATTCTTTGGCTTCTTCCTACTTCATCTGTGGCCACATTTTGCTGTCCAGAAGTCACAGAGGCAATGAGTAGGAAATGGAGTTTAATATGTCATAACAACATTGTTTCATCCATCCTGGAACTTTCTTAAAAGTTCAAGGGTTTCTGCAGTGACATTAGGTCTCATTATATTAACGACTTTTTAGTTGTAGAGAACAGTTTGAGTATCATTCTTTTTCACATATATATGGATATATATATTTCATTTATTTACATATGTTTACTTGTATATATGTATAAAATCTTATAAAAATCTTACACTGAAATCTTTCCAATGATGTTTCTTATTGTACACCATAGTAAAAGATCATAAAGACTTTTTCTGACATGTTGAAGATCAATTAACACTGACAATTATAAAGTTTCTGTAATTTGAAATTATAAAATCACATATTTTTCTTATATTCTTATTGGGGGTGGTATATTTCAACATAAGTTATTGGCACTTTTGCATTATACACTTGATATTTTTTAAGAAGCAATTAATGAAACATCATTTTTGTGAATATCATGAATATAAAAAATATCAACCATCACATCCAAATATCTTAGATATCCATAAAATATCCAAACCACTTAGATGCTATTTCTTTTCTAACTTGTAACATATACTACTGAAGAATAAGAACATAATGCTGTATCTTAGTGATGCACTTCTTCTTAGTAATTTAACTAATTGAGGACATAGCTTAACAAAACAAACAAATTCTAATAAAGCTGTTCTAGTATAATTTAACAGTTAGGAGGGAATGGAAACACCTCGGAGCTGGTTTGAGAAATTTTTATTCAATATCTTTCTCTTACACCACCACGATATAACCTCATTTACAATAGTGGGAGTGGGGTAGTTACTCTCTCTTTATTCTAGTGAGATGACAAGTTATGTCATGGTCCTTTCCAGTTATGTGGTTTGCCAATTTATGCTGTTAGTAGCTGACATTTATTGAGAGCTTAGTATGTGCCAGGCATTTAACATATATTAACTAATTTTATCATCCTAACAGTTGAAATTTGGACTTATCATCCCCATTTCACAGATGAGAAAACTGATAGGTTAAGTAACTTGCCCAATGTCACACAGTAGAAAGTCACAGCTATGACTTGAAACTAGACAATATTTTCTTATTCTCTGTGCTATACTGACTTTCAGTATTCCTAAAAAAAAATTAATTTCTTAAATTTTTCATCTGTGTAAGGGCATGGAATCTTTCTTGTAAAGAAAAATGCATGATTATTTTTATACCTCTACTCATGATAGAAGAGAAGGTATTGAGCTTCTGCATTGAAAATGAGGATATTGATGACAAATTCATATTACTTCACAAATTAAACTAGGGTTCTATTTTTATAGAACTAAAAATTTAAGTAAGTTAGGATAGTCATGACTGTCTATATATGTTGTTTTGAAAAGTCCTATTAATTTATAACTGAGTTTCTGTATTTGCCATTTTGATGCCATCTTCAACTTTTTAAAGTATGCTCAAGATTGCTTATCTCATTTATTATAATTGTTCAAGTTATCAATTGCCTGAACGATACCTGGATTAATATGATAAAATACTTATGGTGTTTCTTATCTCACAGGTCCCTGACTCATACCCATTTATGATTAGCTGATTAATACACACTGTGGAAGAAATAAATAATCTAAGGTCTTAGTTTGTGATGTCACAGAATAAAGCAAGGATTATCCTAAGGAGAGAGATATGGGTAGGAGAGCCAGAACTTTAGTGCATGCTTAAAAATTCTCAGCACAATTTCACTTCTGAGTATATACTCCAAAGAATTGAAAACAGGGTCTTGAACAGATATTTGTATACCTATGTTCATAGCAGCATTATTCACAGTAGCTAAAATGTGGACACAACCCAAGGGTCCATCAACAAATGAGTAGATAAGCAAAATGTGGTATATACATATAATGGAAGATTACGCAGCCTTAAAAAAGAAGGAATTTCTTTTTTTTAAAATTTATTTATTTGTTTATTTATTTATTTTTGGTTGTGTTGGGTCTTCGTTTCTGTGCGAGGGCTTTCTCTAGTTGCGGCAAGCGGGGGCCACTCTTCATCGCGGTGCGCGGGCCTTTTACTGTCGCAGCCTCTCTTGTTGCAGGGCACAGGCTCCAGACGCGCAGGCTCAGTAGCTGTGGCTCACGGGCTTAGCTGCTCCACGGCATGTGGGGTCCTCCCACACCAGGGCTCGAACCCGTGTCCCCTGCATTGGCAGGCAGATTCTCAACCACTGCGCCACCAAGGAAGCCCCAAGAAGGAATTTCTGATACATACATAGATGAACCTTGAATACATTAAGCTAGTCACAAAAAGACAATGCTGTATGATTCCACTTTATGAAGTAACTGGAGTAGTCAAGTTCATAGAGACAGAAGGTAGAGGAGTGGTTGCTGGGGGAGGAGGGAATGGGAAGTTGTTGCTTCTTGGGCATTTGGGGCTGAATTGCGTTCCCTCAAAATCCATATGTTGAAGTCGTAACCCCCAGTAGTCAGAGTGTGATTGTATTTGGAGATAGGGCCTTCAAAGAGATGATTAAGTTAAAATGAGGCCACTAGGGTAAGCACTAAGCCAATCTGACTGGTGTCCTTGTAAGAAGAGGAAATTTGGACCCACAGACACCAGGGATTCCTGTGCACAGAGGGGAGCCCATGTGAGGACACAGCGAGGGAGACCATCTGCAAGCCAAGGAGAGAGGCTTCAGAAGAAATCAAACTCACCAACACCCTGATCTTGGACTTCAGGCCTCCAAAACTGTGACAGAATAAATTTCTGTTGTTTGAACCACCCAGTCTGTGGTATTTTTATTATGCAGCCCTAGCAAACTAATACTGTGTGTATAGTTTCAGTTTTGCAAGATTAGAAGAGTTCTGGAGATTGGTTGCACAACAATGTGAAGGTACTTAAAACTACTGAATTGTACACTTAAAAAATGGTTACGATGCCAATTTTATATTATGTGTATTTTACTGCAATTTAAAAAAAATAGGTAAAACAATACTGCAGTACCACTACATACCTAATAGAATGGCAAAAATCCAAAACACTAACAACACCAAATGTTGGCAAGAATGTGGAGCAACAGGAACTGTCACTCACTATTGGTGGGAATGCAAAATGTTACAGAAGTTTCTTAAAAAACTGAACATACTTTTACCGTATGATCCAGCTGTCACACTACTTGGTATTTACCCAAAGGAGTTGAAAACTTATGTTCAGACAAAAACCTGCACATGGATATTTATAGCAGCTTGATTCATAATCGCCAAAACTTGGAAGCAACCAAGATGTCCCTCCGTACGTGAACGAATGAATAAACTATGGTACATCCAGACAATGGAATAGTACTCAGTGCTGAAATAAATGAGTCATTACCATGAAAAGACATGGAGGAACCTTAAATGCATATTACTAAGTGAGAGAAGCCAGTCTGAAAAGGCTACATCCTATATAGCTCCTACTATATAACATTCTGGAAATCACAAAACAATGGAGACAGGAAAAGATCAGGGGTTAGGGGAGTAAGATGAACAAGTGGAACACAGGATTTTTAGGGCAGTGAAACTACTCTGTACAATACTACAATGGTGGATACATGTCATTATACATTTATTAAAACCCACAGAATGTACAACACTAACAGTGAACCCTAATGTAAGCTATGGACTTTGGGTGATTATGATGTGTCAGTGTAGGTTCATCAGTTGTAATGAATGTATCACTCTGGTGAGGGATGTTGATAGTGGGGGAGGCTGTGCATGTGTGGGGGCAGGAGATTTATGGAAAATCTCTATGTTTTACTCAGTTTTGCTGTGAACCTCAAGCTACTCTAAAAAATAAAATATATTAAAGATGCATATATAAAGCTTCTCTGGATACATCTATTCCAGGGTCTAATTATTAAACATCTGTTAAATACAAGATGCATGACCAAATGGCAAAAGAAAATTCTTAGGAGACTAAAGCTCTACAACACTAATAAAAATGATTACTAGTAGCTAATACTAAGTGACTGGCACTATGCCAGATGCTTTACTTGTATTAGCGCATTTAATCCTTGTAACAAAACTATAAGGGAGATATTATATCTCCATTTTGCTGATTAGGAAATTAGGGCTTAATGAGGTTATCTAGTTACAGCCAATATCCACGGTAAAGAAGAGCCCAGATAGTCTGATGTCAGAATTGATGCCATGCTAAGCAAAGTGTACCTACCTCTGAAGTTTTGGTATAATGTGAAGAACAACTTTTCTAGAGAACAAGAAAGTAAAAAAAAAAAAAAGCCAGCCATCTCGTTTTCCAGTTCTGGACAGGATAAATGGGATAAATGGACAGTACTAGTGAGTTCTTGGTCTTGATTCTGCCACTTATCAGCAGTGTGTCTTGGGCATGTTCCACATCCTGTATATCTTATCATTAAAGTGGAAGGAAGAAGAAGGGATGAGCCACCATAAGTGGTGGCAGTAGTTGTGAACCGAGAAGCCCCAGGCAGATTTTATTTTTGTGCTAAGCTGTACAGTCTCTCTACCCTCACACGTAAAGAAAGGTGGTGGCCTGAAAGGGATTCCACCAGCTTTCTCAATGTGTAGACCAATGGTCAAATATGTCAGCATCTTCTGGATCTTTAAAAAAAAAAAAAAAGATTCTAATGTCAGACCTGGGAAATCAGGCTCTGTAGGGCCAGGGGAGGAGCCTAAGAATCTGCATTTTAAATACATACCCCAGGTGGTTTTGATACCTACTGACATCTGAGAACCATGGAATGAGCTCTACTGCTTCTTCTTTTTCAATCATATTATTCACGAATCAAAAAGAACTGTTCTGGTAGTAGAAGGAATTAATGTCAAACAGTTGACCCTTTAGGAGTTTACTAAGATTGATGAGAGCTACTCTTGGGAAAATGTTGGAGGCTAGGGATGGAAGAAATGCCCCATTTAATTGCTCTGGAATAGTCTCTGCTCCTGTCTGAATGGCAGCATATTACGGCATTCAAATCTTACATTACTAATTAAGGGACCTAATTTCTAGTGGAAATGAGTAAGCTTTGAGAGTCATTTCTATAATGGAATAAATTAAAATCCACTTTTACAGTAAAATTCTGTTTTACTTACAGGGGAATAGGAAAATTATAAAATTTTTAAATTTTGGATTTAATTTTTTTTTTTTTTTAAAATTTATTTATTTATTTAATTTTGGGTGTGTTGGGTCTTCGTTTTTGTGCCAGGGCTTTCTCCAGTTCCGGCGAGGGGGGGCCACTCTTCATCGCGGTGCGCGGGCCTCTCACTATCGCGGCCTCTCTTGTTGCGGGGCACAGGCTCCAGACGCACAGGCTCAGTAGTCGTGGCTCACAGGCCTAGCCGCTCTGCGGCATGTGGGATCTTCCCAGACCAGGGCTCGAACCCGCGTCCCCTGCATTGGCAGGCAGATTCCTAACCACTGCGCCACCAGAGAAGCCCTGGATTTAATTTTTAAAAAGAGCAAGATTAGTGCAGCTGTAGCTAATCTTCATCATTTGTGTTCCAGGGGACTGAGCAGTGAATGAGATGATGCTCAAATGATGCGAGGGCCTCCATCACTGGGAAAGAGTCTTTCCTTGAATGGAGAGTATGTGTAGGCAGGACTGTAGACATTTTAGGAAGATTGTCACAAGGATAAGAGTAAGGAGTGTCTAGTTGAGACCCTCAGGTAACTGAGAGATTTCATTAGCAGAGTGCCCAAGTATTTTAGTTGAGCTTTGGCTGATTTTATGCATCATTTTCTTTTTATAAATATATTATTAAAATTTTAAAGGTAACTTAATAGACTAGAAATACCCTTTGAATTGCTATCTTACGAAGGGAAAACATAACACAGAAAGCTTAACAAATCCATAAAAAAGGATGAAAAGGTAAAAGCATTAAAGCGTAATATACAGGAAACATCAAATGAGTAATAATTGAAACCTGCTAGTTTCTGCAGTATGTGAATGTATCCGATTCCTTTTTCTTTTTCATAAAGTTGTTTAGATGAAAAAAATTCAGGCATCCATTCTGTACAAGAAAAGCACCAAGAAAGAAAAGGACTCAAAAATTTTAAATTGAGGTATCCAGGCAAACGGGAAGAGAAAGAAATCAGGAGTGAAAGTACTAATTTCCAGAGAATGTCTACCTTAATATCAAGTGCACTCAATGGTATAAACTGATATTTTTAAGAATGAGATCATAATCTAAGGATGAATCATAAAAGTCAGTGTTTAAATAGTGCCTCTCAGTGTGAATCACATACATTTGTCTGGATGTGTGTATTATGTTATGCCGTTTCTGTAGTATGGTAAGTATTGGCATGGTAAATATTTCTTATAAATACATTTCTTTTAGATTTTGTCATTTAAGGCTAACTTTCCCCAATTATTAGTCCATGGGTCTCCCTTTATGTCTTAAACTTAATATGTTTGTACAAGGGAGGGTATTTTTTCTGATTTACCTTTTTAAACTTAAAATATATCTGTTGAAATAGCATACAAATAGAAAACTTGGAAAAAATTAATATAGTCCAGAATAAAAATTACCCAGTATGCCACCACCCCAAGAGAGCCACTATTTTCAATTTTCAGTATTTCCCCAATTTGTTACACCTTTTCATAGCTGAGGTCAAACTTTTATTTTCCCAAATTATAAACATAAATTGTGAGGGCCTCAACTTAGATCTATCATATTATCCAGAATTCACCATTCTTTTAGGTTGGTAATATATTAGTTGTTTCTAGGTTTTGTTCTATCTCATTCAATAAATATAAGTTAACCAATGTGTGCCCTAGCCCCTTCCTTTAGTAGCTTACAGCTTACGGTTATGGGGAAAAGTGAGGGAAATGGGAGTTGGACACTTTCACACCGTAAGGGGGTATGGAAGCCCCTGCTGAGCCCTGGGGACCGGTGATGTGGGAGCCATTGACGGCTCCAGGGAGCAGTGAGAGTGGAGCTGGAACTAAGGGACTCAAAAAGTCAGGTGACATTGATATATGTAAAATTTAAGTTCATGTTGCTCCTCTACTTAGAACAACATCCAGTGCCTACAGGACCCTGTCTCTTCTGGGAGTCCTTCCCTTCTTCTAGCACACTCGCCCCTTCCATGGCTCCAGTTCTTCTAATGCTTCACACACCCTCTGCTCTCCACCTTATGGCTGCTGCACAGGCCTTTCCTTCTGCCTGGAGCACATTTACACACACACACACACACACACACACACACACACACACACACACACACTCCCTTATTTGACTGGCCATTTCTCTAAACCCTCTGGTCTCAGTTTAAATGTTTCCTTGTCTTAGATGCTTGGTAGGTAGAATATGACTCCCGAAAGATACCCATGGCCTAATTCTGGGGACCTATGAATCTGTTCAGTTAAGGGGAATTAAGGTTAAAGTTGCTAATCAGCCGACGTTAAGATGGGGAGATTTTTCTGAATTATGAATCTGAATTATGTATTATGAGCCCATTGGTAATTATAAGGGCCTTTAAAAGTGGAAGAGGGAAGCAGAAGAGAGAGAGCCAGAGAGATGGCAGTATGGAAGGACTTGGCCCAACCATTGCTGGAGGAAAGGAGCCACTAGCCAAGGAATGCTGCAGACTCTAGAAGCTGGAGCATCCAGAAGGAACACAGCCTTACCTTGATCCAAGCTCAGTGAGACTCGTTTTGGACTTCTGATTTACCGAACTATAAGATAATAAATTTGTGTTGTTTTAAGTCACTAAATTTGTGGTAATTTTGACAGCAGCCATAGGAAACTGATGCAGGTGCATCTCCTGACTCTTCCCCTTAATCTAAAGTGGCTGAAGTTGATTCCCATTTATTCTGTTTCTCCGTTACCTGTTCTTTTCCTTAATACCCCTCATCACAAGATGGGATTGTTTCTTCATTTATTTATTTGCCTGTGTTCCCTTCTAGACCAAGTGCTCTGTGAGGCGAAGGGCTGTGTCTTGTGTGTTACCAGTACTGATCCAGCCAGTCTGTTGTAAGCTTTCAACAAATAGAATGGATGTGATCAGATTTGAATTAGGTGAAAAGGCATTCCCAGCAAGACAGCAAGTGCCAGAGCCACGAGGCCAGAGAAAGAAATGGTACATTTGCAAAGCTATAAATCAGATGACTGTTGAATTTAGAGAATATGGTTGTAATTTAGGCAAGATTACAGGCTTGAACTAAGGTAGAGCAGTGGAAATATAAAGAAGTGGGGAGATGAGATGTTTCATTGTAGAAGTGACAGAACTTGGATGCTGAGTCTATAGGAAAAGGAATCGTGGATGACTGCCAGGTCATGGCGTGGTCAGCTGAGTGGATGGTGGTGGTTTTCACTTAGAAATTATGAAGAGAGGAAAGGAATTTGGAGGAAAGGGAAGTCCAGTTCTGGGCATGTGTGAAATGCCTATAGGCCATCCTTGAGTAGATATTTGGCAACCTGTGGGAATTATGAATCTGGAGCCCAAGAAGAAGACCAGGGCTACCAGTTTGATCTGGAAATGATTGGTTTATGAGGTATGTAAGGGAGAAGGTTTAGAGTGGAAAGAGGACTAAGAATGGAACTTGGGCAAACACTTGTAGTTCAGGAGCAACAGAGAAAAACGAGACTTGAGAAGAAACAGCCCGAGACTGAGGAGGAAAAACCTATGGGTTGTGGTGACAGCAAGGCCAGGGAACAGTGCTTTAGGAAGGAGAGAACCAGAGTCAAGTGCTGCAGAGGATACAAGACTTTGTAGTGTCCACTGGATTTAGCACCAGAGGTCCAGGAAACATTTTTGGCATTTAGACATTTTTGAATTATTTCTGCTTCTGATAATCTATTCTAAAGAATTACTACATCAAAGGATAATAAAAATGTAAAACCTTTGATGGATGTTGCCAAATTGCTTTACAAAAAGATAGCACTTATACTCCACTAGCAGCATATAATCATGACCAGCCACCTCACCACATCAGAAATAGCATTTTGCAATGGCTAAAAGTATACACCCTGGGTTCACATCCTGACTTTACCATACCATTTCAGTGGCCTTGGGCAAGTTACTGAGCTTCACTTTCCTCTTTTGCAAAAATGGTGACAATAATAGTATCTATCTCATGTGATTATCATTATAGGAATGGCTAAAGTGAGTTTTTACTTTTAAAACACTTAAACAGTGCCCGGCACATTGTAAGTGCTGTTTCCAGGTGTTTGTTAGACAAGTGATGGATAGAATGAATCAATATTGGGTATTCTGATGTTTTCATATTATACAAATTTGAAAGATGATGAATAATAGTATCTCTGTTTTTTAAGTCAACTTTGTAAAGGTATAATTTCCACCCATTAAATGCTCCCATTTTAAGTGTACAGTTCAGTGAGTTTTGACAAATGCTTGTACCTATAACCACCACCACAACCAGATGTGTAACATTTCCATCACCCAAAACAGCTAGCTCCCTTTTGCCTTCTCCCAGCCAAACTCCAACCTCCCCACCCCGCCAAGCAACCATTGTTCTGTTTTCTTTTGCATGGATTAAAACGACCTTTGCTAGAGCTTCATGGTAATGCACTCATACAGTATGTGCTCTGGGTTTAGCTTCTTTCACTCAGCATGATGTTTTGGAGATTCACGCCCATTGTTACCTGTACCAATAGTTCATTCCTTTCTGTCCCTGACTGGTATTTCGTTTTGTGGGTATAGCACACTTTGCTTATCCATTCACCTGCTGCTCCCAATTTTGGGCTTTTATGAATATTCTGGTACAATTCTCTGTGTAGACATATATTCTCATTGTTTCAGTTTGCATTTCTTTATTATTCTTTTGCTAACTCATTAAAAGTTTGAAAACTTTTTCAAGAATGTTAACAAATTTTTGGTATGAAATGTATCTTTTGTCCATGTTTTAATTCGTGGTCTTCATGCTTTCTTTTATGTGAGTTTTAATTATTGAGATAGTCAAATCTTTATCTTTTCATTTTTATTTCTTCTATAGATTTGACGTTTAGAAGTTCTTGGTGAAGGAAATTTGTGACATTTTGATGTATATACATATGCGTGTCTGTGTGGGTGTGTGTATGTGTGTTTGAGACAGAGATGCCCCAGTTTTTTGGGGGGGTTAATCAGTTTTCAGAATAGGCTGCTGGTCACAGTTATGAAGGAAGCTGACATGAAAATTGAGTTTAACTCAGTCATTGGTCACATTCACTGTAATCCCTTTGAGATTTTTGGATTTATTTTAAAATCCACATCTGACTAGTATATTCTTCTTGATAATGACAAGTCCAGGTATTCTGAAACCATTGTTTATCCTTTAGATAATGAGATTTTGTCCATAGCTGAGTTTTCTGATTACCTAAGGGTTTATGTCTATTAATAACATTATTTCTTATAAAAGAACATTTAACCATTTTGGTTTGAAAAATTTCCAAATTGCATTACACATGTCTTTGTGCTTGATTTTACTTTTTTGGTAACTTGGGATAGTCATGATGAATATTATGTTTTGTATCCTTTGGAGGTGATAGCCTCAAAGCTTTTCTAAGTATCTTGGATTACTGCCATGTCCAGTGACCTCAGCTTTGTCTGCTTAGTGAGTTTTTTATCCTTTGTATAATTTCTGCCACATCTCTTGATTGCTGCTTAGGTACCTTGCCAGTGTCCCAGATGGTACTTCCAGTTCTCTTGTGGACGTTGAAATTAAATAGCCCCACTGTTAGGAATCATAGAAAAGAAGGAGTAAATAGGATCCAAATGGGGTGAACTATTTGCGTAATAAAACATACCTTTTTATATCTATTTTTGCTTCTGCAGAAGCCCTTTTTCCTACTTCATTGTGCTTGACTGTGTTCTGAAGTGTTACAGTTAGAGAGTTACACCAGATAAGTAAGTAAATGTGGTCTGTTACGTTCCATGATACACTTTTCAAAGGACAATGTTTTCTTACTATAGGTGACAAATTGGATCTATAATAGTGATAATGGCTAACACGAATGTAATACTCGTGATGTACGAGGCACTCTCCTAAGTGTTTCAAATATACTCATTTAATCTTCACAACAACAGTATCTTAACTGTTATCTTACAAGCTAGCCCGTGTTCCTAACTTCTATGCCACTTCTTTGGTTCCTAACTTCTAACCATCAGGATGATAGAAAATGTGCAGATACAAATCCCAGTGGTAGAATAGCAGATGCATGCTTAATTTTGCTCCTGTTTTAGAAACTTAACACATATGAGAATTACAAAGCATGCAGTTGGGGACTTAGGCAAGCAGTCTCTAGAGCTGAGTTTCGGCAGGCTTTTCCTACTTAAATAGATATTTTATCAAGTATCTTCTTTTTTCTTTTGAGAGATCTTTGGTGACTTGAGTAAGGCAGTACAAATGAAGTTTGTTTTCAAAAGCTTATGCAGAGTTTATTAAAAAAATTTAAGAATTAGAACAAATTTAAAGCTTATGCACTTAAAAATACCATATAGAGTAGTAGTTAGAGGTAGTGAAAGCACTGCAGATTTTTTTAGGAGAGATTTCTTCGGGGGAGGTTTGCTCCTTAAAACACTTGCGTGCTTAACGCTGCTTCTGGAGGAAGCCCTTTGTAGCCTTAAAGTAAGTTATTTATTTTTTGGGTATTTAATTTCCTTCCTGATGTAACATCCTCTACAGATGCATTGAAAGCACACAGCAGCCTCCTTCCTCCAGGAACTCTTTCCTTTTTTGCCGCCACCTGCAGTAATCTCTTTTTTCAGTCTCGTATAACACTTTGTCTCTACTTTACGGGACTGTTTCATTTTTTCATCCTCATTCTGCCAGGTGTTAGCCATGGTCCCAAAGACTTAGATATGTTTACAGTTTTTTTTGTTACTGGTTATTATTTTTGAATAAATAAATAAGTGGAAATGAAGATCTTTCTGCCTTTTCAGACACTCTAGATGGAACCACCTGCAGACTAGTGGTGCTCGAATTGCTACTCGGTGCATTTGTATAGCTTGGGAACTTATGACTGTCCACCAGTCTTTTCAAATAATAGAAGCCCATTTGAAAATGTTTTGCCACACGTTTATTTCATGAATATATAATTAATGCCAGATTCCACCTGATTATTCATTAGCCTTCTGAGTCTGTTTCCTATAAAACAGGGAGAATGATACCTACTTTACAAAGCAGTTGTGAGCATTAAGTTAGATAACATCTGTGAAAGATCCTATTACACAATTACCCAAGTACTGGCTTATAAATGGTTCTTGACTGTGGGTTGAAATCAAACATTCTACATCTCAATTATCTTTAACAGTGTTTGAAATTAGCTAGTAATCTTACCATGAGATAAAGCAACATACCATCGAGCACAGTTTTTTTAAAATTCTCATTAAAATATTTCATAGGCAATCTTGGTGTATTACCTGGGGCCCTTCCACCTTATATTCAGGATCCCATCACTTGGGCACGTCTGTATGCATGTGTATATAACTAATGTTGTGTAGTGGTTTTTTTTTTTTTTGACCGTGCCGTGCAGCATGCGGGATCTTAGTTCCCCGACCAGGGGTCAAACCTGTGCCCCCTGCAGTGGAAGCACAGAGTGTTAACCACTGGACCACCAGGAAAGTCTCTTGTAGTGTTTGTATTGCACAGTTTTGATTTTTGGATGTGGCCCTCCTCGCTGTAATGTTAGTCTCTGTAGCACAGTAGCTAAGACAGTGAGTGCACGTGTGTCAACAGTTGTTGTCCTGGAAGAGAGTAAAGTACCTGCTTTACAGATGGAGAACCTGAAAGACAGGATGTTTCCAGAGTTACTGTGTTTATTTCAGCCCTTTTAAATGAAGCATCGGGCTGCATCGGAAGAACATCCTTGAGCAAATGAGCCGCAACTAATCCTAACCCAAATAAAGCTACTGCATAATCTCTCTCCCTCCCAGAATTAACACTGGTCTTAGTGGACTCATTTGTTCAAGTGAAGGGGTGGGGCCAGAAAATTCTTAAAGCCCTTTTTAGCACTTATATGTGATCTCTCTGAGCTCTTAGGTTTTATTTGACTTGTCCACCTCTTAAAATCATCACAAGCTTTAATTTTGTTCCACCTGTGGATATCAGTTTGTTCACCATTGGTGACATATTTTTAGAAAAGAATTTAATATTTGGAGGGGAGATCTATGTCTTTCAGAGGGTTATGTTTGTTTTTCCTGAAAAAATGAGCATCTAATAGATGCTTCCCATGGCTATATAGGTCAGGTCCTAGAATAGTAAATGTAAACTTTTAAAGTAAATTTGATGCATACTCATGTGCATTCAACAGACACAGTGCCAGCATGGGATGAGGATGCACCCATTTTGTTCTCTGCCTGTCCCTTGACAACACCCCAGCCTTTCTGCAGGGCCTCAGGAAAATGCACAGTGATTCTGATGGCTCTCACTTTAAGTTCAGGGCCGCTAACTTGAACAGGACCATAGTGGGGTCCAGCATTCCTTCTACATGACTTATTCTCTGGCTTTCCTAGATGAGGATTTCACACTTCTCCTCTCTCAACCACTAACCACCCCCTCCCCCTTCACTCCTCCACTCCCACCTCCACTGATGAGAAAAAAAAAAGCAACCAGAAGGAAGTGTCTAACTTCTCCCCTTACCTTATCTACTATCGTACCCACAGCTGCACTTGGGCACTCTGATGAGCTTCAGTTATTAATATGCCCTCTTATTATGTAAGGCTGATCCTCAGCTAGTCTGATTCACATCCCCTCTTGCATAGTTACTGCTGTTTCTTTAGTGGTTGCCCCTTCTCTCTCCTGCATCATGAATTATCCCTCTTCCCCCTTTACTGGCTCATTCCTATCAGGATACTCACATGTTGAAATTGCTCCATCTTTAAAAGAAAAGAGAAATGAAGGGAAAAAAAAACTTCCTGGGGAAACCCCACAATTCCCTATAGCTACTGCTCCATTTCTGTTCCTCTTTGCAGCAGAAATCTTCAAAAGAGCTGTCCACTCCAGCTTTCCTTCCACTCTGTCCTGGAATCTCTCCATGAAGGCTTTCTACTCCACCAGTCTGTCAAAACGGCGCTGACCAAGGTCACTCGTGATCTTTCCAAAGTCTAATCCATGGATCAGGTCTCAGTGAGTCAGGTCTCCCTGCCAGCGATACTTAACATGGTCACTCTTTCTTACACTCTTCCCTTGGCTTCCAAGACCCCACTCTTCCTACTTCTCTTACTTAAGTGGCAGGTTGCCCCTCATTTCTCGGATCTTAAACACTGGCGAACCCCAGGGTTGGCCCTTAGACATCTTCTCCTTCTATGCTCACCTCCTAGGTGAATCCAGTAGGTTCTATCCGGTGTCCTAAAATGTCTTCTTTACTGATGGCTTCTGAATTTGTATCTCTAGCTTGGACTTCTCCCCTAACCCCCACACTCCCAATGTCCAGTGGCCTTCTTGATCTCTCCCCCCTGGAAGTCAACTTGTCCAAAGCCGAGTTCCTGATTTTCAGTGCCCCAAACCTATTCCTCTTGCAACCTTCCTCATCTCCAGTTGCTCATGTCAAAAACTGGAGAGTTACTCTTGATTCCTTTCTCAGGATCGCCTGCTCGCTGTACCTTCAAAATAGATCCTAATTACCGTATATTAACGCATATATATGGAATCTAGAAAAATGGTACTGATGAACCTAGTGGCAGGGCAGGAACAGAGACACTGACGTAGAGAACCGACTTGTGGACACAGCGGGGGAAGGGGAGGCTGGGACGAATTGAGAGAGTAGCATTGACATATGTACACTATCATGTGTAAAACAGATAGCTAGTGGGAAGCTGCTGTATAGCACAGGGAGATTAGCTCGGTGCTTTGAGACGACCTAGAGGGGTGGGATGGGGAGGGTGGGAGGGAGGCTCAAGAGTGGGGGGATATGTGTCTACATATAGCTGATTCACTTTGTTGTACAGCAGAAACTAACACAACGTTGTAAAGCAATTATAATCCAATAAAGCTGTAAAAAAATAAAAACAGTTTTAAAAAGCTATAAAAAAAAAATAGATCCTTAATCTCACCATTTCTCACAACCTCCACAGCTACCCCCTCACCCAAGCCACGGCCATCTCTTGAATGGATTATTGCCATTGCTTTCCCACTGGCTTCTTTTCTTTCACCCAGAGCAGCCCGAGAACCTTTTAAAATATGGAGCCAAATCATTGTGTGCTCAGAGCCTTCCAGTGACTTTCTGTTTTACTGGGGGTAAAAGCTGAAGTCTTTACAGTGGCCTGCAAGACCCCAGCGATCTGGCCCCTTGCTACCTCTTCCATGTTATCATCTTTGTCTCCCTGTCTCTGTGTCTCTCTCTTCCCCCTCCCCTTTCTTCCTCCTCTCGTTACACACCCCCTTCCCATTCTCCCTCTCAATCACTATTCTGGCCACACTGGCCTGCCCGCCTTTCCTTGAAGGACCTAAGCATCTCCCACTTCAGAGCCTTTGCACTTACTGCCAGATATTCCCAGGGGTCACTTCATTCAGTTCAAATGTCACCTTATCAGGGAGCTCTTCTCTGAAAATCCTATTAAATATAGCACCTTCCTACATGCATTCCTCCTAACATAATTATTTGTACATTATTAACTCCTCTCCCTCTTTTGAGGTCAGGGACTTCGTTCTGTCACCACTGTATCCTTAAGACCCAGACGAGCCTGGCACCCCGTGGGTGCTGAATGGATGAATGAAGGTGGTGGTGATTCATTGTATGATTTTATTAAGTACAAAGGTCTTGGATTACTTAATAAAACTTTAAGAATTCACACGCAACTTTTAAAAACACTACATAAAATATGATAGGTTTGTATACATGCAAACTCTAACTTACCCACAATCTTGTTTCAACCTGTATTTGATGATGAGGCAGTTACTTACCAATATTTAAATTATGCAGCAGACACTGTGCTAAGATGATCCAGTTTAATCCCCACAATTCAGCATGTGTTGTTATCCCATTTTCCAAAAAGGAAGTGAGGTTTAATGAGTTTGAAGCCAACTGAAGACAGGAAGTGGCAGGGCTGAGGTTGGATCGTGGTGTGCCTAGCTCCAGAACCTGACTTCAGAAGGATTATGCAGCTGCTAAAATAAAAGCTTCCTGGAGATCCTTTTTAATGTTGGTCATGTATATGTTTATATATTTAAATAGGAAGATATTTAAGAAATAATGCTTAGTTTTGGAAATAAAGTATTTAATTTTATAATTGTTAAGCAGTAATAAATTATAAATGAGATACTTTTTTACAAATTTTGAGCTAAAAGTGAGATCTCATGGCTCTTTGCCCAGTGACCTGGAATAGCTCTGCGATCTGGTTCATACAAACATATTTTAATACCCTACCTGGTGAGCTATTGCTGTGGTTGTGACGGCTTTTGTGTGTGAGTCCGTAGCTACGGATAGCACAGAGCTGGCTTGGAGTGCTGCGGGCTACTTCTCAAGAGGGAAGTGAGACATGAATTCACAACTTAAGATTTTACAGTTAGCTTTGCAGTAGATGACTGCGCTTCAGAAAGACAGCCTCACACTCAAGGACAGAAACTGTACGATGGTAGGTGAAACAGAGAGGAAATTGCTAAGTACAAGGAAGAGGATATCGATGAAACAGTGCCTAGTCCTCTTTTTCATTTTCTCGTTTTCTAGAAGAGATGGAGCCAAACTCTAGTCAGATTTGGGGATTCAAACAGCCTCACGCTCTGGTTCTTCCTTCTCTCTTCCACTTCCTACTTACCCTCCAGGTCCACTGTTTGAGGCATGAATCCCCTTCCCGAAGACTTGTGTGATTGGACAACAGTAACCTGGTATTTTGGGTAACACAACTAGATTGATAGAACCGACATTTCACTTACAGGTTCCGCATGCCTGTGAAGTGAACAGTTGCTGGTGGTTGCACATGCCCCCTGTGGAAGGAAACAAAATGCTGTCCTGGGTTTTTGTAGGAGGTGCTTTTTTACAGAATCAAGAAGGTAGTGATGCCCTGGGGTAGTTGGTAACTAACTATATGAAACGAAATCTTGTACATATGTACTGAATATTGTCAGTAAGGACAGAAATGTGTTTTTTCATTACTACCATGAATCTTAAAATGTGACTCCACATTCAAGATAGTCTGTTGTCTAATCCATTCTGAAAAAAGAAGCTGTAAGGTAACCTCGTCTTAGAGGTTCTGTTTGTACTATTGGGGAACAAATGTCAGACATGTGAGTGAGAACTAGTTAGAGGAACTGTCCAGCATTCCTCAATTCATTCATGACATGATAGCATTAATTATTTTCGTTGGTCTTACCTAATGTGAGTGAAACTACCAAGCTTTTGTGTTTGCTAGTACCACAACCTTGTGCTATAGATTTTGATTTCTTGTAGATTTTATGCTTTGTGTTGGGATGGCATGATTCATTCCTCTCTTTTCACTGTGAGTTTAAAAAATGCAGATTGTGTATTTCAAGGTATTACAATGTGTATATAATTCAGAATTTTCCCCCAAGTATCTTGACTTCATTATTTAAAAGCTGCTGACGTATAATTTTTCAAAGTTTTAAAAAGTAATTAAGGCTATCTTTAGACAAGACTGTTTATGAACGGAGAAGTAAGATAGGAAGTGACAATTAGCAGTGCCTTTTCAGGATTAGCCCATAAGGTGATATAAAGTATTTTTATTGTGTTCTTTAATTTTTGTGGGCTTCGTGTCATGACCTCTTCGTTTTTTTTTCCATTCCTACATCTGCTGGCTTTTAAATGGAATAATTTCTTTGGTATTTTCAGTGTTTGAGGGTTGATTTGCACATACTCAAGCAACTGACTGGGTCAGATTTAGGATTGGGCTCTCATGCTGTGACCTTAATAACCAAAGCCTTTTTGGCCTTAAAATACAAAATGTACTTTATTTCATTGTTCTTTCCTTTTTTTTTTTTTAAACAGGCTGCAGATACTTTGGCAGTGAGGCAAAAGAGAAGAATTTATGATATCACCAATGTCTTGGAAGGAATTGACCTAATTGAAAAAAAGTCAAAAAATAGTATACAATGGAAGTAAGTTACAAACCAGTACTCTGTTCTAAAACCTTTGTTTTTCTTCTCAGTGCTCTGTAAGATCTGACCTTTCTACCATTTGCCTCTCTGAAGGCCTCTATTTCAGCCATCTACTCTAGTCACACCAGGCCCACCTGTGTCCCTGGACACACCTCTTTGGGCTTCTGTATGTGTCACTTCTATGTTGGGATGTCCCTTGCTCACTCCACTGTTTAATTTACACTATTAAAATTAAAATCTTACTTTCTCCCTCAGGCTACTCATTTGGTACACACTGCATACTGCTTTGTATTATTAATTCCTCTCTGCCTAAGTATTTATCTGCCCACCTAGTATAAACTCCTTGAAAACAGGAACTGTGTCTTATACACAGGAATATGTACTTTGTAAATAATGGTTAGTTGAAATGCATGTTGTCATTTGTTAACTGTTGTATGTTTGAGTGTGATAAACACTTTCTGTTCCACAAATTTGTCCCCTTTAGCCTTAATTTTTTGGTTTATCTTAGCCAAAAATCCCACCAAAATATATTAAGAGGTTGTAATGTGTTTTACCAGCATCTCAGTCTATATAGTGAGACTTCCAGTGTGACGATTTGACTTTGACATCCTCTGGTGCCTCAGTCACCAGCCTGACCTTCTAGAAGACAAAAAGCACACTAGAACATGTTGAGAATTTTTGTATTTTGGTTGTTCTTGGCAATAAATTGTCTAAGCAAACATGTTCAGAGGTATATGGTGCTTAAATTTTCTAAGGATTTTAATGCTTGATTTTTAGAAGCGTGTAAAGATTTTTGTCTTGAATATATTCAGTGAGTTTTACTACTACAAAAATTAAGTGATGTTTACCTGGGTCTGATACTGGGGATATTAATTCTCATATGTTTTTAAGAGGTGTAGGTGCTGGCTGTAATACTAAAGAAGTCATAGATAGATTAAGATATCTTAAAGCCGAAATTGAAGATCTAGAACTGAAGGAAAGAGAACTTGATCAGCAGAAGTTGTGGCTACAGCAAAGCATCAAAAATGTGATGGACGACTCCATTAATAATAGATATCCTTTTAAATAAGCTATACGTATACATAATAGCTATATATTCTTTCAGTCTGAAGATGAGTTACTTTATTCTAGTGTTTTTAGAGTTCAGTTTTGCAAGTGAATATAACATTTTAATTTTATAATCCTTCTAATGATTTATACTAATACTTAAAAATTTTTACCTTTTTAAGTTTACAGTGCATCAGTTAGCACCATTACTGTGTTGCATTGAGAAAAACAAATTCACCTACATTCAGTCTACCCACTGATAGGATGTAACATCTAGCTAAAGTGTGCTTAGGGGGTCTGCGAATTTGGAAGTCATTGTTAAGTGCATAGACATACTTAAATCATTGTTCTGTACTTAAATCATTCAGTGTTCTGAAGTAGTAAAAATTCAGCAACTCTCAAAGTTTTGAAAAATTAATTTTGGTTTGAAAATGAAATATTACAGGCCTGCAATCAGTCCAGGATACATTCCGCCTGATATTAACCCAAAGACAGTATTTACTGGAGGGTGGGGTTCCAAGGCTGGTGTATCTATTGTATTGGGGGGAAAAATCATTAGTGATATACTCCATGTGTTTCTTACAGTCATTGTGTTCTCTTAGATATCTGTGACTCTCTTGATTTGTGAACCTACCTGTAGTCATATGGAACATTTTAACTACATTTATCTTGTACCACCTCTTATGAACTTTTGACTAATGTATACAATTTATTTTTCGTGTTGTCTTGTCTTTGGTGAACAAGTCCATGATCTCATTTGTTATTTCCTTTCTATGATCAGAACTCCTTAACAGTTTGATAATAATGGGGGTCTTCAACTGTGCCTTGTGGAACCCCAAGATTCAAAAAGCATTGAACTAGTTGATCATGCACTTTGCTGCACTGCTTTCCAAGATTGTGGCCACTCCCAATTCCCCAAACCATGACCCAAGAAGATTCTCGATGCAGAGGCTTGTATAGTTGCTCTTCACTCCCACTGAGAGCATCCTTTTTCCCATCAATATCCTTCCCCCTGAAGCTCCTGTCTCCATGAGGAATGTGTTTTCCATCTCTCTCCCAAGAGTTCTCAATGACAGAGAAATCAAAAGTGGTTTCTTCTTAGAACAAAGGATGGACACTTCTCTTATGGACCTTTATGTGATTGCCTTTGCCTTTTCAGACTAAAGACTTGTGTTCTTTTTCATCTGACCATATGTGACAGTCCCTTCATGCATTTGGTCATTTTGTTTATTTTGGCCTTCAGATTTATTATCTTAATTTAAATGTCTAGACCTTGATATAAATGTTGTTTCCTTAACTCTATGACAGTACATTTTCCTATGTAACTCATGAAGACATCTGTAATTGCTTTAATGGTAAGTACTGTTAGTAAATTTTTTCTTACATTCTTCCTTTGATCAACCTATTTAGCGTAACGTGATTCAAAATTTTCCATGCACTCACCCTAAGTCATTATTTTCAGGACTTGTGGACATTTTTGGGTCTCACTCTACAGTGCCATGTATTGATAGGCTGCTTTCATTTCTGTTCCCATGACAATAACTGCTTTTCCCAGCTTTCACTTCATTGCCCACATCGGTAGGTATAAACTATGTGTGGGAGAGGCACCTAAGTCAGAGAGGGATTAAGCAACAGTCTCAAAGTCACAGAATCACAGAGTCAATGACTAAACTTGAACTAGAACACGGTTCTCATTGGCACTGTTTATGAAAATATATGTAGCAAGTGTGCTGGTCACAAATGGAACCCAAAGAAAGCATGAGGGCAGAGTAAGGTTTATCCATTTTATAATCAGGAAAATTATTCCTCACCCTATTCCATCCCCAGCCTCCATGTTTTCCCCTTAAGATGACAATGTATTAGTAACTAAAATGGGGGGTGGGGGCTGTATTTCCATAATGTATATAATACAAGTAAAATGAAATTTTGCATACAGATTTAATTGTGCATGACCTATTAAAAAAGGACAGTCTTGTATCATGCACATACAAAAAATAATCTGCCGAACACCTTGCCAAGTGGAATCTGACTTTCATCTAAGACTACGCTGGTAATATATGTGGGCTTATTGCTCTACTTTGCCACCGTATTTCCCAAGTTTTCAAAGAAAGTTTGGGGAAGTATTTTTAATCTTCAACTCAGCAGAGACTGCTGTAGAATTTGGCTTCAAAAGTAAGTTCACTTAAGCTTAAGATTTCACTATATCATACCTAATCTCTAGTATCTCCAGTCATTTAAGTAGTATAAATACTTCAACTAAACAGTGTTACTTAACTAAGGCTAAAAGGTTTTGAGAATCTCAGACTTGACATGAGATTGGGTGAAAGCAATTTGTTTATGAGAATAGAGCTAACACGTTTAACCTGTTCTAAGGTCTCACACATATATTGCCTCATTTAATCCTCCAAAAAAACCCTATGCAGTAAGTTATATTGCCTCCATTTTACAGAATTAAGAACAAAAGCCCAAGGTTACCTAGCGTGGGATTCAAATCCAAGCATTCTGACTCCACAGCCCACACTCTTGGCCACCCCACACTCTTGGCCACTGTATTACAGGATCAGTAGTATTTTCTAAAATGTAAAAATCTTTATTTCTTAATTTTTTTGACCAGGTGATACACTTCTGGCCATTCAAGCACCTTCTGGTACACAGCTGGAGGTACCTATTCCAGAAATGGTATGTATGTAGGATAACTTTTGTTAAAATGGATCTACAAGAGGGACAAATATATTTTTTTTAGCTGAACATGAGCTAATTGCAAACACTTTCAAGTTACTGCTTTTAAGTTGTCTGTTTGAAAGTACTGATATCTGAATTTAGATGTCTTCAGTACTTTGGTAAAATTATGGAAGTGACTGAATGAATCATTTAACATTTTACTTTTTTTAAAATTTGATTTTATTTGAGCTAGAAGACATCAAGGAATGAGTAATGATATAGTCAATAATCTTAAAACATCAGTTTGACTATATCTATAACCAATATAACGATCCTGAGGAAAAAGTTCACTTTAAATATCAACAATAATATATTGCTTTAAATTAGGTCTTTAAAAAAACATTTGCTGGCTTATTGAGTCAGAGATATTTATTGACTCTATACTATGCTAATATAAATTTCATGATTTTAGTTTTCAGATTCAAATTTCCTGAAACAAACTGATTTGAAAACTATAACAATCAAAAAAGAGGTAGAAAAAATTACTGTTATCACCTCCCTCTCTTCTCCCAGCTATTCTAGAACTTTGTATTTAGGCGTTTTCATTACTGGTTTCTGAAGCCTCGGGATACAAATTACCTTTTTGAAATGGAGGGACTTTACATTTATATCTCTATAGGAAAACTCAGTTGTCTTTGTGCTTTGCTGAATGAAAAAAAGTTTCGACCTGTGAAATAGCTGCCATTTAAGACCGCACATTGAGATGACCACATCAATGGCGGCCAATGCCAGGGGATGGAGTTCCATACATGTGGAGAATGCTTGGAGCGCTGCTGCACACTGACATGTATAATTACACACAAATAGATGGTTTCCAGAATTCTACAACTGGGAGTTTTTGATGCCCAGTATTTAAGAAAAGCTTACTTTTAGGGGCAAGTGGTTTATAGCACTCAATATCCCATTCTACTCTTGGTCTCTCTGTTTTGACTTAACGACTTAATTTTGTCGTATTTAGTTAGTCCCTATAGCTTTGACTGTCTTATTTTTAATGTTTCAGCTTACCTAGAAATGTTGACCTTTATTCATTTGTTTATGCCCAATAACTTCAAAGGGTCAGAATGGACAAAAGAAATACCAGATCAATCTAAAGAGTCATTCAGGACCTATCCACGTGCTGCTTATAAATAAAGAGTCCAGCTCCTCTAAGCCCGTGGTTTTTCCTGTTCCCCCACCTGATGACCTCACACAGCCTTCCTCTCAGCCCTCAACTCCAGTGCCTCCACAGAAATCCAGCATGGCAACTCAGAACCTGCCTGAGCAACATGTCTCCGAAAGAAGCCAGAATCTTCAGCAGACTCCAGCCACAGAGTTATCTTCAGGTGGGTTCAGAGCCTTTGTTTTAAAAAGTAGAGAGGGGAAAATACGAATACTGTGTTGAACAAGTTGGAGAGCTTTTCTGAATTTCTCAATTGTGATGTTATTCTATTATCTAGTATAGGAGGCAAAATAGTAAACCTGATCAACAAGTATTAATTTTGTGTCTTCTCTGTGCCCAGCACTGGAATATGTATTATGAGGAAAATTTAAAAAACAGATCCTGTCTATAATTATACTACTACTACTTGTTTCATAGACTGTGTAAATATATGTATTTGCAGTTTTCCTTAGGATTCCATTTTTGGAATTAAACCAAATTTGTTCCCCCACCCCCCTTTTACTATTTACATGTCAGCTTTTTATCTGAGATTTATTTTGTAAGGTTCTTTTATCTCTTAGTAACTCTAGTATATATAATTGAAATTTGTTCTACGTTTAATAAAAATCATACTAGGGATGACTATAGTGACTTATGTCTCCTGTTTCTCTGTATTCTCTATTGTTACACTTTTTATTTGGAAAGCTTAGTTTTATAGAGTTGATAAGTGGTCTCAACTCCAATTATTTAGGAAATTTTGCCTTCCTAAGTTGTTTGATCTGTGAAATGATAAATAGCTAAAAACTGGGCATCAGGAATAGGGGCCACATTTCTTAAATTTATAAAATTTCCTCAGCATCCAGTCCTTTTCCCTTGGTTATTACATGGCTAGGTATTTACCAACTCCTTAGTGGTTCCAAATAAAGGACCCATGGTTGCTGAATGAATGACTGCCACACAATCTAGACGTAGTATTGCAGATAATTTAAAAACTATATTGTATATATTCCAATTTGTTTATTTTTACCTTTATCCTTTTGGGATGTGGTCTACTCTTTGAGTTCACAATAGGTAAGAGTGAGACTAAAAAGATCTAACTGGACACAATATTTTTCAGCTTCTTGTTGCCCATATCCTTCCTCTATAAGTATTTCCACACCATAGGCCATAGGGATGCACAACAGAAAGTGTCATCTTTCAAAAGCTTATAATCTAATTGGGAAGAATAAAGTAGGCAGGCTTATGGTTTAGCTCAGACACAATTAGTACATTGGCTTTCACAAAGCATTAAAGAAACTTTTGAGCATTTCATTTCTGTACATGATTTTGTATTTGGAAATAATAAAGAAAACAATTTGGGGCCAGATTAGAGAGGGCCTTGAATATCAGACTGAGTTAGGACTTGGACCTATAAACCAATGAAGATTTGTGACCAGGGAAGTGGCACGTTTAGAACTGTATACTGGTGAACACAAAAGTAAAGTGATTAGGAAAGAAGAGGCTTTTGGCCCTGGGAAGAAGATATTAGAGGCAATGAAGACAGAAGATAAGATGTTTGCAGTTATGCAACTGTGAGAGAACACTGAGGCTAAAATGGGGTGATGACAATGGGATTGGAAAGAGAAATAAGGAAGATTTGAGAAATACTCTTTAGGCAAAATAAGTAACCTTTGATATGTGAGATCTGAAGATAAAGTTAACAGGAGGACTGTAAAGTGATGTTGCACTTTTAAGGTTGGGTCATTGGGAGAATTATGGTAACACTGACTTTAAAAACTGAGGAGTCAGTTTTGGGAAAACAGTGATGACTTTTTGGGGCTAAATCTTGAGTTCAGAAGTTTAAAAGTAATGCCAAGTACAGATTAGGTGTCATGAAAATTCTGAAAGTTCTAGTACTTTAATTTCGTACTTTTAATCAAGATGCTGATGTTAAATATAACTGCTTAATATATACTGTGTTTAAATATATGCTGTTTAAATATAACTGCCTTTTTGCTGTTAAAATATATAAAGAGAAGTGTAAAAAAACTTTATCACAATTCTCTTTCCAGCGGGATCTATTAGTGGAGATATCATTGATGAGTTAATGTCTTCTGATGGTAAGTAGTTAAAAAATTTAATAAATATAACCTTATACATCAATAATGCTTTTCTAGAATTTATGAGTGGCACATGATTTAAAAGAAATGAAGAACCTATATTTTTTAACTGCTTAATGTACTATGATGATTCATGAAATTTATAGTAAGTTATAGGCATCCTTCAGAATTTTTTGCCTGCATTTTGAAGAAAAAGAATTCATAAGGGGATACTTATCACCTTTACTGAATAAACTTCTAAATTGTTGGCATACTAGCCCTTTTTACACCTGAAGAATTTGGCCAAGAAGAGTAAAACAGTGTATCTGAGTCAACAGGAGATCTGAAAACATAGTTTTGTAAACACTCCTACCACGGCCAATTTCAAGCTGCCAATGTGAAGTCAGTATTACTAAGATTAGCCACATCATCGTCTAATCTAAAATAATTCTTAAAAATCAACTAGCTATAATACGGTAGTTACTTTAACAATTACTCTCTGGGCCTCACCTTTCTAAAAGTTCTTGGATTCAGAGTCCTGGTTCCTAACAAATATGTATAGCCGAGACCTAGGAAGTGGCAGCTGTTAAATTAGCCAATGGCACAGTAACCACTTAGACATTTATCAAACACTTCTGTAAAAGCAGAGAATTTCAGCATATTTATTAATTTATGTCTAGTTCCTTTCTCTGTTTTCAAAGTGGTAGCTTATTTAGCAGATCAGAGAAAATACTTTGACCAGTGTTTCTGAATCATAAATTTTAGTGACAAGTTCAACCAATAAAAATTAACTTCTGTTTCTCAAGCTAACACTTATAATCAATGCATAAAGTGTCTTTAAAGAAGAATCTTTCAAAATATACACAAAATACTAGTCATTAATTTGATCATTACATTTCCTATTATATATTTTTTAAAAATTGCTGTACAACATGGGAAACATAATTTGGCTTGATGTTTTTGATAGTATTTTATGTTAGACATCATTACCTCTATGTAGAAACCATCTCTAACACTGAATTTATTTTTTGGTTGCAGTGTTTCCGCTTTTACGGCTTTCTCCGACCCCGGCAGATGACTACAACTTTAATTTAGATGATAATGAAGGAGTTTGTGATCTGTTTGATGTCCAGATACTAAATTATTAGATTCCATGGAAACTTGGGACTGTTATCTACCTCTAACTGTGTAACATTTTAGACGTCTTAATAACCTAAGTATTTAAAATTATGAATGTAACACCTTTTTAGTTCACTGATTCTGAAATGTTCTTCCCTAATACTTTCTTTTTTACTTCACAAAACTTCAACCATAAGAACAAAGGATTCTGATTGCTTCAGGGGAAAAAGTGATTTCATATCCACCAACTCCCTACCCTCAAGTAATTACATTCTGGAATTTCAACTTTTCCTCCCATTCTGAATCTTTGTTTTTTTCCTTATATGAGAGGAAAGTTAAAGTAGACTTAAGGTCATCAAAAACAAAAAAGTTGGCCAAGGGCTCATCATTTGTTTGTCTTACATTTTTACTGCCACGAGACTGTCCATATTTCTGTGTATCCTCTGATCCAGACATTCACTGCCACTTATAAAGTGAAGGGTGTAAACTAGGATATATTAACTGTTTCAGTGAACAGATTTTGTGAAGTGCCTTCTGTTTTAGCACTTTAAGTTTATCACATTTTGTTGACTTCTGACATTCCACTTTCCTAGGTTATAGGAAAGATCTGTTTATGTAGTTTGTTTTTAAAATGTGCCAATGCCTGTACATTAACAAGATTTTTAAAAATAAAATTGTATAAAGCATTTAATTTATTGGTCTTTTTGGGGAATTTGATGCATCACCAGTGTATTACAACTGAGCCATTAATCTTGTAGCTTCATCAACATTAACTGGTTCGTTTTCAGGACACTGCTGAGGAATCTGGAGAGAAAATTACATTTAAAAATTTAGATAACAATAGCAAACAAAAATGACATAATCTACTGACATATAATCTATTATTCAATATAATTTCCTCTAGTTGTACTTTTGGAAATAGAACAATAAATTCCCATATTTTAGACTCAATGTTTTAAAGTCTGAATAAGCTATACATAATACAGAGCCAAATACTAAAAATTACAATCAATACAGGCTTTGAAAATTTGGAGTTTAATTTATTAGCCTTCAGTTTATTAGCCAGAACAAAAGGAAGTGATTTCCACTCACCAGCTGTTTCTGCAGAGGTTCAAGGGAAAGGCCTTTTAAGAAGTGTGCAAGTTCCTTTTGTATATCTACAAAAGCTTTATTCACTCTGTTAACTTTTTCATCGTTCATGATGTTTATCTTTAAAAAAAAAGAGAGCCTTAATCCATGACCTCACAACCATTAAGGATAAAAATACAGGCAACCTTAATTTAATCTTGTTACCCCCCAATCTATAAACTCTTATCAATCCTACCAATTTGTGGAGACAATTTACACTAAAATTCTTACAGTCTTATTGGGACATTTTAGACAAAAGGTTCTGTTTTTTTTAAAAATAAGAATTGTGTGGGTATACCTCATACCTTGACTTTCCTGGTATAAGCAGGCCAAAATATGTGACCACGATCTTTCTAAGCTACGGTGCTATCGTCTCTCATCTGTAAAATGAGGAACCTGGATGGCATGCTTCCAGGGTCCTTCTAACAGTACGTCTCTGAATCCTTCCTTGATGGAAGTGCCTGGCAGTCTCCTGAGGACAGCGGCCCCTGTAGCCTTCCTCGCTTGAATCTGAAAGGTGGGGGTGGTATTCTTGTTCTTCACAGCTGCTCCCCAACTCTTTCTCCTTCAAAACTTTTGGCTCTTTTGCATTTTATGCATCAGGACATTCTGACACCCCTCTCCTCATTACTGTCACCTACCAACACCATGATTACTTGCTCCTTTGTGAAAGATCTCAAACCATGGCTCACTGACCCCTCTCACGCCTGGCGTCACTGCTTAGTGGCTACAACAAAAACCTATCCTATGGCTTCTTAATCTCTTCAGGTCCTCATCTCCAGGGGTCTTTTCCACGACCTACCGTGCCATCACTCCCATGCATCACCTGAGGCTGCATCATTACCTGTTACCGCACCACCTCCTATCCTTCTATTCACTTATTTTATTAATAATTCTTAAATCTCACTGAAATCTTTTCCTACCAAGTTCACTATTGTTCACATTTTCATATCCCCACTTTTTCCTTTAGCCTGCACAGATTCCATGACCACTAATCGGTCACTCCTTCACACCCTCTTAACTCTCCTTCTCTTCTCTCCCTCAATCAAGACTTGCCTGGCGACCTAGCTAAACTCAAGTATCAGCCTTTTCTGAGCCCCAAACTGAAGCTGTAGAAAAGCATAACTGGCTGACTGGCTTCACTTTAAGTTCATGGCCACCAACTTCAATTTACCATTTATACAGTGCCTGGCAATCGTACGACCTCCCCCTAAGTTAGGCTGCTTTCTCATAAAAGTGTTCGATACTTTCTCCAACCAGGCTGCCTACCCACAGATCTTTTCCATTAGCATCCATAAAGCTTCTAGGACTTCCTATCCAAACAAAGTAATTTTCCTCAAATACACCAAGCCTTCACCCAGCTGGGGGTCTTTGCACTCACTATTCTTTCTGCCTAGAACATGCTGCTCCCAACACTTCCCAGCAGTTTGCATCACTGGCTCCTCAGTCAGGTCTTGGCTTCAATGTCAACCCTGAAGACAATTCTATCTAAAACTGTCACCCCCAAACCCCAGTCATATCACCCAGCTTTATTTCCTTTTTAGCATTTCCAAAGTCATGAAATTGCTCCACCAAAAAGTTTAACTCAGCTAGTTCATGAAGACTGAAAGATAAAATGTTACATTTCTATGGACCACTATGATAATTACTAAGTCCTCTAGAGGTGACTCCACCTACTACTTAAGCTTGAAAACATTTTCTTGAATAATCTTAAGGAGTCTACTTAATCTTGAAGAAATTTCCCATTCCCCAAATATTTTGAAATAAAGATAGAGCAACTCCTTTCTTTTCAAATTTTGTATTTTAAGAAACAAAATATTTTATCTTCTATTTTTAGGCTTTTATCTGAGTTCTAGATATCTTCAGAGAAATAAGAATTACCGAGGAGAAAAAGAATGGGTGTTGACTAACATTCCATGTCTTGGCTCTGTTGAAAGCTTCTTGAATATATATTAGTTTAGAGATAACTTTTCCATACTATGGTTTTTTATGATTTCTATGCTCTGAGAAAGCTATTAAAACTGTTACTTGGAGCCTCATACATTTGCAGTTAAAATGCTTTCTTCTTTTTGCACATTTGGATTCAAGAAAGGGAGGTTATTTTTCTTCATCTTTTTTTCTTTTTTAAAACAAATGTTTAAAATCATCTTGCTTTTGTAGGAAAGGCTAAGAACCTGTTTTAAATATTAGCATTCAGTTTTTCAGTAGCTTTACAATTATGCTTTGCTTGTAAACAATAAAGTCAGAGTGCTTAAGTGATACTAACCTTCTTCAGATTAGTGGTAACTGGTTTTGCTTTATTTTTAACCTTAAAGCTTTTTTGGCTGGCTATGTGGAATACATTCCTGGACTTCCGTCCTCTTAGTTTGTTCTTGGCCATTGTCTAGGAAAGAAAGAAAAGGAGCTCAATTAAGTTGCCCATGTTTATAAACTAAATCAATTTAAGTTTTGGAAGTAAAGGTACCAATTAAATCTAAGAAATTCCACCTTACTCCTGATTATTTTTAAAATTGCTGCTTGTATTAAAATTATCTCTATGTCCTTTTGGTCCTACTAGATTTTTCTGTTTCAGTGCAGAGTGTGTAGCTAATTCTTTTCTGCATCTCTAGCACCTGGCCCATAAGAGGCTCCACATTAATTTCTGCCAGTTAGATTCATGAATTAATATTCTCAACACAGCAATTGTTTTTTTTCAGCTCTCTGCAGCATCTGACAATGCTAACCAGCACCATCCATCCTTCTGCTAGTTTACATACTGCTATTCCATGCTGGTTCCTTTCGTACTCTAGGACTGACTCCCTTCTCCTTCCTTCTTTCATTCCTTTTTATTTGCCCCATTTTCACTCCTGTGTGCACCTCCTCAAAACCAGTACTTAATCTTACACTTCCTAACCCCCGCGTTAAATTACTTTCATGACTTCCACATCACCTCTATGTGAATGGCTCTTGTCTAAAAACTGTAGGTATTATCTTTGTTTTATAGCTAAACACACTAAGCCTATAAATTCTACTTGAGAAACATCTCAAACCTGTCTTTAACAATGCACGTGAGGAACAATTTAAAAAATATTAATAGTTAAGATTTATTAAGCTTTTACTACATGTACAGCACTATGCTAACATTTTATGTGTTTTAACTAATTTACTCCTTACAACAACACTTTGTAGGAGGTACTATTTTATCCTCGTTTTATAGATTAAAAAAAAAAAACTGATGCAAAGAGAAGTTAATCTGCCCATTGTCACACTATTAGTAGTCAGAGAATGCCAAGATTCAAAGCCAAGCAGACTAGATCCTGAGCTCTCATTATGTGGTGTGGCCTCTCGTATATAAATAAAAATGCAGTACAAAAACATGATTTAGTACTGCCTAGTTCAGGACTGGGTTACTGCTTTAGTCCCTAGGACTATTTGGTTAGACTCTGGGTTGGGACAAACTATACCCATGGACCCAATCAGGTCAGGCACCTGTCTTTGTAAATGACGTTTTATTAGAACGCAGCTATGTCCATTCGATTATGTATGTTTTGTCTGTGGCTGCTTTCCTGCGACAACTGTGGCTCGCAAAACCTAAAATATTTACTATTTGGCCCTTTACAGAAAGGCTGTCAACCCCTGGCTTAAGCCACATGCATTCAAGTCTATTCTGCATAGTGGTATAAAATGAACCGTCCCAATGTTAAAATCCTTCAGTGGCTCCTCCAACCCACAAGGAGCAATATTCTTTGTCCTGACATATTGCTGGAAACCTGACTCTAGCATAAATCTGTCAAAGGTATCTCCTGCTATTTCTCTATACCCACTCTAGTCTAGTCTACTAATTACTCTCTGAAGACACCTTGCACATTCTTCCTTTCTTCCCTTTGCTCACATTGTATCTCTCCTCCTTCAATGTCTAGCCTCAGGAACAACAGAGACAGCAATGTTTCCGAACCCCAACAGAACTCCTTCTAAAAAAAAAATGAACACAGTAGAAAATACATGACTATTATAGAAG
This sequence comes from Balaenoptera acutorostrata, assembly GCF_949987535.1. Lineage (NCBI taxonomy): Eukaryota > Metazoa > Chordata > Mammalia > Artiodactyla > Balaenopteridae > Balaenoptera > Balaenoptera acutorostrata. The sequence continues at coordinate 54,106,503 of NC_080080.1, read as the reverse complement.
CAGAAAATACACATAAACCACCCCCAAATTAAATAATCTAAAATCCTTCCAATAAGTAACCAAAATCCAACCATTCATCTAGTATTCATTAATCAATTACTATGTACCAAGCGTGGTACAGAACCTATATACATACATATGAAACATATACAAACACAAGAAACAAAGATAGGTGCTGTAATTGACAGCATACGAGTGGAGTCACAAAAGGGAAAGATCCAATAGAGTTGGGGACTTAAGGAAGGTTCGTGGAGAAGCTGATAGCCTAGTTGGGGGGGGGGGTAGGGGGATAGGGATTTTCTCTAACAACCACGTGGAAACTGGTGACAACAGAACAACCCAAAACTGGTACCCTGCCGTGGGCTGAAGGCCCAGCAGGCACGGGGGTTTCAGGCCTGAGCCAGCAGGCCTGCGGCCGAGTAGGACTGCCTAAGGCAGCGAGCGACGACGGAACGGAGCCGCCAGACGGCAGCAGCCCGCGGACGGCCAATCCTGTCTCAATCCTCGGAAACTTCACGCCAGCGCGCCGAAAAATTTTTCTATTAACCTCTCACCAGTCCTCCGATACCCTCTTGCAGGGGTTTAAGCTCCAGGTAGCGCCATCTGCACGCGCAGGATCCAGGAAGTTCCGGGTTGAAGGAGCCAGTCAAGGGTCCTCTCTCAGGCCGTAGTTCCGCCCACCGAGCGAAACTCCGCCCACAGGGCGGAGTGCTGCCCCGTGAGCTTGGTCCTGACGGAGATAAGCCCCGCCCACCGTGCGTCCTTCCGCCCACCGAGCGTCGTTCCACCCACGGTCTGGTTCCCACCCACCTAACGTAGTCCTGTCCATAGAACCATGTCAGCCGCGGAGCACCCTTCCCTAAACACAGGACCCTCCCTGTTAACTTCCCTTGCCGTTCGCTGGGTTAAGAACCTCTACTCAGCTGAGGCGTCGAAGACGCGGCAAAGTCTCGAGTTCCTCGCGGGGGTATGTGTACAGAAACCACCCGAAGTGTCTGAGTCACCAGAGCCACACAGACCGTAACACAGGTAGTCGGCCCTCAGCCGCTTACTGCTGGCTGGCTCTGTCCGCGCTCCCAGGAGGTGGCGCTGCGCACCTCTGAGTGGCGTCCCGGGTTTGGTTAGAGGAACAAAGAACCTAATGTCTGGAACAGATCTAGAACTATAATCTCCCAAGGGAAAATTTGTAGTGAGCCAAAAGTTGAAATGCTTTTCTCATTAATCCTTGCTTCAAAATGAGAATTTCTGACAGCACAGCAGAGGCACAAGAAAATATCAGTAAGTTGTAAAATAAGAATCAGGGAACTTAGAAAATCTTAGAAGAAACATTTTTGCCTTCCAGTTTTATGTCTGTGTGTGTATAATTCCGAGTTAAGGTGTTCTGGGTTGAGTTTTCTAGAAAATCGAATCACTTTTTCCAAGAGGATCTTTCCACTAAGGTAACAGTTTTCACTTGTTCCCTCCTTATTTTGTTACGGTCTTAGGGAAAGCCAGCTTTTAAACAAATGTAGAAGTACTGACATTTTTATATCATTTTTGTAACGGTACATGAGTTCTGCTCTAAGTATCAAAATAAGGCCAAAGTACCATTCCCCTTTTGCAAGTGAGAATGCTGAGGCTCAGAGTCTAAGCCATTTTCGGTATCCACACAACTAGTAATTGACAAAGCCAAACTAGAATCCACGTGGGCTGGCCCTCGGTCAAGTCCTCTTCCCGCCAAATCAGCCACTTGCCTGATTATAGAAAGATGAACCACTTTTACAGTAAATCATTTTATTGTTTATGTCCATCACAAAAAATTAGGGAATACGTTAAGGAATGAGGAATAATTACTTGTCAATGTAATTTTATTAAAACTCTGTATTTTTTCTAAACAGTGACTTTTAAAAACACCTTAAAATGCATTATAAAATGCCCATAATGTGTGGTGGCAAGACCAAAGTAACATCAAAGCGACAGAAAACCATTAGATTCTTTCACAAGGCCAGAGTTATCCAGGAATACTGAAGCTAATAAGGTGAGTATAATTATGGTTCCTTGAATGTGAAGTTATTGATGTAGATGCAGAAGACAAAGAAATAGATGCAATGGAATGACATTATAGTCTTTATGAAAACTTAACAGGCCTAGCTTTCATTTCGAAATGGTGAGATAGAGATACTTACACCACGGAAATAACATGATTATACAGGCAAGGACAGAGGCACTGTATGAGGTATGAGTGAGAAGGCATGATTTCTGTTTACTTCTGTTACCTACCAGCAGTGTGACTGTGGAAAAGTTACTTCATTTCTCTATGCCTCCCTTTCCCATATGTAGATGGCCTCTCAGTAAATACCCACTTCAGAGAACATTCATTATCTGCTCAGCATCCCTTTCTGGGAAACCACTCTTCTTCCATTAAGTGATCCTGGTTGAATGAATAATTACAGTCCTCTTCTAAAGATTTTCCAGCCAGAGCTAGTGGGGACACTTCTTGCTTTTAGTATCCTTTTGCTGGGATGATGTGAAATTGAGGCTGCTAGTTGCCATCTCCTACAGCAACTTGAGGGAAGCCTGTCTGCAGTGGGAAAGAATAAGAGCAATGCAAAAGAACACAGAGCTGAACAACAGAACACAGGACCTTGGTGATATCATTGGAGTCCTTGGATTCAGCCATAGATGGAAGAAAGATCCATCCCTTGTCTTCTCAATTATCTGAACGAAAACATTGCTTTTTTTTATTATTGGGTTATTTACTTTTTAAAATTTTTTTTTTTTGGTGTGGACCATTTTTAAAGTCTTTATTGAATTTATTACAATATTGCTTCTGTTTTATGTTTTGGTTTTTTGGCTGCAAGGCCTGTAGGATCTTAACTCCCCGACCAGAGATCAAACCTATACCCCCTGCATTGGAAGGCGAAGTCCTAACCACTGGACTGCCAGGAAAGTCCCTGTTGGGTTATTTTTTTAAACCACTTGTACCTTGAAGAGTCTTAACTCTACTCCTGTTCAGCCTACTTCACAGGATTATTGTGCAGAGTTAGTGAAATACAAAACATGAAAGCATAAGGTATTACTAAGACAAAAGAAAGAAACATGTAATGTTCTAAAAGACAGTTTTCTAATTTTCTATGAACCAAATAGCTTCAAGATTTCTAATCTTTAAAAATTCATACCAATCTCATACTTCCAGTTTTTCTAAAAACCTTAAAGATGAATAAAATCATAAATAAAGAAATGTTTTTTTGGAAACCTTAGCTTTCCTGTTGAGACTCAGCAATGCAGAGTCCTTTATACAGGTTCAGTCCTCAAAGAACGGTCTTGGAAGCAATTCAGCAGGTTAACGAATATAATTAGGGAGAAGAAAATGAGAGCCCACAAAAATAATTACAAATCATCTGCAACAAAGCTCAGCCCTCTCCCAGAACAAAGCCAGCATTGTTTAGATGATGCTCCATGATAGACTTGTTTCATTCATCAACCTTATTTGCCCCACTACTCAGTTTCATTCAACTGAAATAGTTTGAACACCTAGGCTCTGTGAGACCTCAAAGGAAGTACTTTCTTGTAAAGAGGACAGTCATTTGAGATAGACGTATGCATATGAAATGATCATTTTTGACAGAAAGTGGTAAGGACTATGATAAATGCACAAAAATGAGCTATTTATGGAAGGAAATAATTCGGAATTCTGGAAACATTCATGTTAAAAGTTCTCATCTGATTGTCTTAGAGAAGAAATCGGCAAACTACAGCCTACAGGCCAGATTCAGCCCACTGCTTATTTTTGTACAGCACGTGAGCTACGAATGGTTTTACATTTTAAAATGGAGGAAAAAAATCAAAATAGGGACAATATGTTGCGACACATGAACATTTTATTAAATTCACATTTCAGTGTCAGTAAGCACAGTTTCACTGGAACACAGCCACACATTTACATACTATTTATGGCTGCTTTCATGCTACAACAGCAGAGTTGAGTAGTTGAGACAGAGACCACATAGCCTACAAAGCCTAAAATATTTACTATCTGGCCCTTTACCAACTTAATAAAACTTTAAAAAACTTTACCAACTCATCTTAGAGGATGAGCAGCGTGGTGGTATAATTGGTCGAAGTATTCGTGTTTTATACTCAAAGCAATAGGAGGCTTAAAAGGATGAAACCACTTTTCCTCCCAGTATTCTAAGGTAGCTAAACCTTTACAAAATGGTTTGAGTTTCCTTGCCTCTAATGGTTATCGATGATTTTTATGTTTCTAGGCTGAAAATGGAAGTTTCCAGGTATAAAGACATTCCCACCTGAGTCTTCCTTAGGGAATGGAAAGAAGAAATAACCTAATGCTTGGGGAAAAGATGAGCTTCTGGAGACCAAAGAAGTGGTTGGGGAGAAGGTGGTGAGGGTTTTTCTGCAAGTGATTGAGACTTAAGACCCTGTGGCACATGCCACCATGGCCTGGGGAGTAGTAACATAAGATCCCTACGCTAGCAAATGTCACAGAATGGATGGAGCTTTCCGCCTTCAAGTGAAATGTGGATTTTGATATTAAGCATTACAGCAGCCATTGTGATGAACTGAAAACTAGAGAAGGTTTTTCTTTTCTGTGTGCGGGTTAAGCCACCCGCTTCCCATATACTTGAGACTGAGAAGAAATTTTTACATCAAATTATAGAGTGAAAATTTGGAGCCAGATTGAATTTGATTTAAAAATTTAAGTTTTATGATATTTCTGTTATGTATGCATTCAAGAATATGTGTTATGATATTTCTTACACTCAAGAATTTTAACAGGCAAAAGTGGAGCTATAAAGCCTTATAGGAATAGAGCATGACACGAGCAAGCCAGAGACCCAGAAATGGACATGCTATGCTTGTAGGAGTGGGAGAGATCCAATATGGATGGAGGAGTGGGGGTGTGGAGATGCTGTTGAAGATGAGGCTGGTAAGATGAGCTAATGAAGGGCCTTGACAACCAGGAAAGGTTTATTTTTTTTTTATTTTAGAAGAGTTTCAAACTTACAGACAAATCACAAGTGGTTTTTTCTGAACCATTTGAGAGTAAGTTACTGACAAAAGGACCTTTTACCCCACATACGTTAGTGTGTATTTCCTACAAATAAGGATATTCTCCCACATAACAATACAGCCATCAAAAATCAGGACATGAACACTGATTCTTTCTACTTCACAGTCACCATTCAAACTGTCAATGATCCCTATAATGTCTTTTATAGTAAAAGGATCCTATTCAGGATAAAGTGTTACATTTAGTTATCATACCTTTTTTTCTTCCAGTTTATCCAGATATATGACATTATAGTGCTGTATAAGTTTGAGGTACAGCAAAGTGATCTTACTTACATACATTATGAAATGATTACCACAATAAGTTTAATGAACATCCATCATCTCATGTATTCAATGTATACAAAATAAAAGAAAATGAAAAAAAAAAGTTTTTTTCCGTGATGAGAACTCAGGATTTACTCCCTTAAGAATGCTCATATATAATGTACAGCAGTGTTAATTATATTAATCGAGTTGTACATGACATCCCTAGTACTTGTTTATTTTATAACTGGAAGTGCATACCTTTTCATCACATTCATCCAATTCCCCCTTCCCCCACCTTGCCTCTGGTAACCAAACATCTGGTCTCTTTTTCTATAAGTTTGTTTGTTTACTGAAGTATAGTTGACCTACAACACTATTTATTTCTTGGTGCACAACTTAGTGATTTCATATTTCTATACATTACAGAAATGATCACCACAATAAGTCTAATTACCATCTGTCACCATACAAAGATACTACATTATTATTGACTATATTCTTCATGCTGTACATATCATGTTCATGGCTCATTTATTTGTATGTCTTAATTCTCCCTCACCTATTTTACTCATCCCCCCCACTCCCCTCTGGCAACCACTTGTTTTTTCTCTACAACTCTGTTTCTGTTTTGTTATGTTTGTTCATTTGTTTTATTTTTTAGATTCTACATATAAGTGAAATCATATGGTGTTTGTCTTTCTCTGTCTGACTTATTTCACCTACTATAATACCCTCTAAGTCCATCCATGTTGTCACAAATGGCAAAATTTCATTCTTTTTTTTATGGCTGAGTGATATTCCATTGTGTGTGTGTGTGTGTGTGTGTGTATGCGCCACATCTTCTTTATCCATTCATCTATTGATGGATACTTAGGTTACTTCTATATCTTGGCTATTGTAAATAGTGCTGCTACGAACATTGGGGTACATATATCTTTTTGAATTACTGTTTTTGTTTTCTTTGGAAAAATACCCAGAATTGGAATGGCTGGATTATATGGTAGTTCTATTTTAAATTTTTTGAGGAAGCTCCATATTGTTTTTTATTGTAGCTGTGCCAATTTACATACCCAGAAACTGTCCACAAAGTTTTCCCTTTCTCCACATTCTCTCCAAAAGGGAGAAACTAACAGTAACAAAATAGCAGTAGGGGATTTTAACACACCACTTATATCAATAAGAAAATCAATAAGGAAACACTGACCCTAAATGATACATTAGACCAGATGGACTTAATAGACTATAGAATATTCCATCCCAAATCAGCAGAATACACATTTTTTTCAGGTGCACATGGAATATTCTCCAGAATAGACCACATGCTAGGCCACAAAACAAGTCTTAATAAATTTAGGAATGATATCAAGCATCTTTTCTGGCTACAACACTATGAGACTAGAAATCAACTACAAGAAAAAAAAAATACAAAAAACCAAAAACACATGGAGGCTAAACAATATGCTACTAAACAACCAATGGGTCACTGAAGAAATCAAGAGGAAATCAAAAAATACCTGGAGACAAATGAAAACAAAAACACATATGATCCAATATCTATGGGATGCAGCAAAAGCCGTTTTAAGAGGGAAGTGTATAGCAATACAAGCCTACCTCAGGAAACAAACAAACAACTCAAAGTTAGTAGAAGAAAACAAATAATAAGAATCAGAGTAAAAATGATGAAATAGAGACTGAAAAAACAACAAAAAACCCCATAAAACTAAGAGTTTGTTTTTTAAAAAGATAATCAGAATTGATAAACTAGCCTGATAAAGAAAAAAAGAGAGGTCCCAAATAAATCAAATCAGAAATGAAAAAGGAGAAGTTACAGTCAACACCATGGAAATTAAAAGGATCATAAAGAATTACTATGAACAATGCCAATAAAATGAACAACCTAGAAGAAATAAACAAATTCCTAGAAAGGTACAATATCCTAAGACTGAATCAGGAAGAAATAGAAATTATTAACAGATCAATTACCAATAATGAAATTGAATCAGTAATTTTAAAAAAAGAAACCTCCCATACAAACAAAAGTTCAAGAACAGATGGCTTCACAGGTGAATACTACCAAACATTTAAACAAGAGTTAATGCCTATCCTTAAACTATTTCCAAAAATTCCAGAGGAAAGAGTGTTCCTGAACTCATTCTATGAGGCCAGCATCACCCTGATACCAAAACCAGACAAAGACAGTCCAAAAAAAAAACTATAGGTCACTATCACTGATGAACAAAGATGCAAAAGTCCTCAACAAAATATTAGCAAACCGAATTCAACAATATATTAAAAGGATCATATACCATGATCAAATGGGACTTATCCCAAGGATGCAGGATGGGTCAATATTCACAAATCAATGTGATACACCACATTAACAAATTGAAAAATAAAAATCATATGATCATTTTAGTAGATAAAGAAAAAGCTTTTGACAAAATTCAACATCCATTTATGATAAAAACTCTCAACAAAGTGGGTATAGAGAGACCCTACCTCAACATAATAAAGGCCATATGTGACAAGCCTAAAGCTAACATCATACTCAATGTGAAAAGCTGAAAGCATTTCCTCTGAGATCAGGAGAAAGAAAAGGATGCCCACTCTCTCCATATTTATTCAACATAGTATTGGAAGTCTTAGCCACAACAATCAGATAAGAAAAAGAAATAAAATGCATCCAAATTGGAAAAAGAGGAAGTAAAACTGTCACTGTTCTCAGATGAAATGATATTATATATAGAAAATCCTAAAAATGCCACCACACTATTAGAACTCATCAATGAATTCAGTAAAGTTGTAGGACTCAAAATTAATATGTGGAAATCTGTTGCATTTCTAGACACTAACAATGAAATATAGGTATTCTTTTTGATACAATGGTAAATGGAATTTTTTCTTAATTTCTCTTTCTTATGGTTAGTTTCTCCCTTTATGTTTGTTGATATTTGCTTTATGCATTTAGGTGCTCCTATGTTGGGTGCTTATGTATTTACAATTGTTAAATCTTCTGTTGGGATTGATCCCTTTATCATTATATGATGTCCTTCTTTGTCTCTTGCTACAGTCTTTATTTTAAGGTTTGTTTTATCTGTTACAAGTATTGCTACCCTGGCTTTCTTTTTGTTTCCATTTGCATGGAATATATTTTTTCTGTCTCCTCACTTCCAGTCTGTGTGTGTCCTTAGATCTGAAGTGAATCTCTTGTAGACAGCATATATATGGGTCTTATTTTTGTATCCATTCAGCCACTCTGTGTCCTTTGATTGGAGAATTTAGTCCATTTCCATTTAAAGTAATTATTGATAGGCATGTACTTGTTGCCATTTTGTTAATTGTTTACTGGTTGTTTTTATAGTTTTTTTTTCTCTTTCCTTGTGATTTGTTGACTGTCTTTAGTGTTGTTTGGATTCCTTTCTCTTTTGTGTGTGTGTGTATCTATCATAGAGTTTTGGTTGTTGGTTATCATGAGGTTTATATGTGGCAAAATTATATATATATATATATATATATATATATAACATATTTATACATATGTATATCATATGTATATACATGATTATTTTTAAGTTGATGATCTGTTAAGTTCCAACTCATTTTAACAGCCCTGCATTTTTACTCCCCTCACCACCACATTTAACATTCTTGATATAATATTTTACATCTTTCGTTTTGTGTATCCCTTAAGTACTTATTGGGGATATAACATGATTTTCTACTTTTGTCTTCTAATCTACCTACTATCTTTATAAGTGGTTGATCTACTACCTTTACTGTATATTTGCCTTTATCAATTAGATTTTTCCTCTCATAATTTTCATATTTCTAGTTGTGGCTTTTTCTTTTCTGCTCCGAGAAGTCCTTTTAACATTTCTTGTAAAGCTGTTTCAGTGGTGCTGAACTCTTTTAGCTTTTGCTTGTCAGTAAAACTCTTTCTCTCCCCATCAAATCTGAATGATAGCCTTGCCAGGTAGTTACCATGTTTCTTTAGTCAACTCTTATCTGGAACAGCACCTCAATCTTGCCTTGGTTCTCTTGGCTTGACACTTTTGACAATAATAGTCCAGTTATTAGACAGAATTTTTTTTTTTTTTTTTTTGGCTGCACTGTGTGGCTCGCAGGATCCCTGTTCCCCAACCAGGGATCAAAGCCAGGCCCTCTGCAGTGAGAGTGTGGAGTCCTAACCACTGGACTGCCAGGGAATTCCCCCAGGTAGAATGTTCTTAATTGGGTTTTTTTTTGTTGTTTCTTTATCATAAAATTCAGAATGCATACTTTTTTTTTTGGTGGGGGAGAAATAGCACAGAAGTGATACTGTGATCTTCTCATTGCATCCTATAAGGTGGTACATGATTTTGACTTGTCCCATTATAGGGGATGTAACTTCTGGTCACTTAATTAAGATGATACCCACCAGCTTTCTTCACTATGAAGTTACTCTTTTCCTCATTTTAATCAATAAGTATTTTGTGAGGAGGTATTTGGAATTATGTAAGTATCCCATTCCTCATCAAAGTTTTATATGCTGGTTTTGGTACACATTGATGTTTCTTGGTTGAATTAATTATTACCATGATGACTGTGAAATTATAATTTCTTTATTTCCATCATTCCTTCTACAGTCATCAGTTGACATTCCATTGTAAGTAAAAACTTTCTCCTTTATTTATTTATTTATTTATTTAAGTATGGGCTCATGAGATGCTATTTTATTCAGTGGATATTATTCAATGGATATTATTTTCATAATTTATTTTGATGTTCACATTGCCCCATATTTGACAAGTGAGTGCTCCTTCATGTATATCCTTTTTACTTGTCCCCACCATTCCTTGACTACCTCCATACTTTCTGGCACAACAAAGCATTCCAGGTTCATCTAGGACCTACACTTTTCTAGTCCTAGAATCAGTCAAATCTCCATGGAGGCCTGGTTCCTTTTAGAGGAGATTAATATTTAGAAACCAAAATCTGGGTTGTTGATGCTTCCACGTCTCCTCAGTGGGCAGAGCTAGGCAATATATGCATGTATGTTTATACCATTTGTCTGTCTAGCTACCTACCTATATACATTCACACACCTCACCAACTGTATGTATTTCTGTATGTGCAAACCATGAGTTCATGCCAATATTTCCAATTCCAATTATTCCAGTTCCAGTTGAATACCATAGGATTTATTTTAGTTTTCTACCTTTCCATAGTTGTAATTTCTTTCTCCATCAATGAGAAAACGGTCTCCTATTATTCTAAATATATGTACTCATTTGATTCATCTTCCTGCTTGTAACAAATCTTCCTTCACTGTTGCCAGTCCCCCCACCTCCACCCTATGCATGTTCCCTCCTAACTCCTAATGGGCTTGCAAAATTTGCTCTGACTGCTGCCATCTGAAGATATGGCTTCCTCACCCTGCTCAGGCTGTGACCTTCCCTAGCCTGCTGCCACCTTCCCTCCTTTATTAAGACCTAATGTCTTTTAGACTGAATTTTGAAGGAAGGAATGAGGAAGGAAGAGAAAAAAGGAAGACAAGAAAATAACAGAGTTTGGGATTTTATTCTATGGGGACTGAAGGAGTCCCTTTTCCTCTGTGTCACCCAACACACACACACACACACACACACACACACACACAGAGACACACACATACGCGCGTTTTATGGCTTTGTGTATGGAACCAATTCAGTTGGCAGCATAAAAATAGTTCGGAAGAAGGGATGGTTTTAGGCAGGGAGGCAATGGTCCAGGAAATAAATGATGAGGGGTAATGAAGACATGGAGAACCTGGGATGTTGGTGTCCCTGCTATGGCTCCTTTGTGTATCCAATTCGTGAAGAACAGTCAGTAAAAATGATATACATTCTGCCTTTCTGTATAGTTTCTTTGTGGGCCAAATAAATAGTAAAGCTACCCTTCAGTGAAATCTGCATTTCTTGTGAGGAGCCAATTATCATGAAAATTTTCATGATTGATTATAGAAATGGAGATTCTTTTCTTCCTTTAACCCTTCAGTGACAGAAGCATTTATTTTCAGACTAAGAATAAACATCTATAACATATTCTATATAATAAAGCAGAGCAGAGCAGAGCAGACAGGACCTTCAACCTTTCTGTTTAGGTCAAATTCCTGGAAATATCTGGAAAATAGAACCAGTAAATGAAAAGAGATGATTAACTCTTTGCAGTGTAGGAAAAACGACTCACTTCCTCAGGTTATTATAAAGCTGTAGGAGGTAGATCACAGGCTTTATATTTTTATTATTTATTTTCTATAATTTAAATTCAAATATCATATTACTGGTCTCTCAACTAGTCCATGCACTTTTCAGGGGCTGGATCCATTACTCACCTTTGTTATTTCCATCCAGGATTCCATATTTCCAGTGCATGAGAGGTGTGACATAAACATTTGCTGAATGAAATAAAATTCCTTGAAGTATAAAAAGCAGGAAGAGATTGTAGCCAATACAGTAAAAATGACTTTAAAGCTCTATCATCTTTAGCATGACTAAAAAATACCTACAAGAACACTTCTTTTTATCTTCTTGTAGTACTGTTCCTTGGAAGTGATAGATGCTTGGTAAATATGTTTTTAATTTAATTAAGCAGATTTTATCCAGAGTAATCTGGCCAAATGCCTAGAAATCCTGAACCTGAACTGATTACAGTCATAAAGGACAGCTTACACATGAAATATCTGAAGGTGAAAACGGTCAAATCCATATCACAAAGGCAATAAAAATATTCAAAGAGTGCATGAGGTCCTTTCACATTTTTTGTGATGCTAGGTTAAAATGTAAGTAGTGGTTAAAAATTATAGGAATTGGGAAATATTTAGCAGGTGCATGTTTAAAACTCAGAAAATTGGTAACTGCAAAGGAGGCAGTGAGCTATTAAATTAACATTTGACACTCCAAATTTCAGCAGTGTTTAAAGCAAAATGAAAGGCTGCTGTGCTTTGTAATTATCAAGTTTAGCTGATAATGTAAACACTCAAGTTGTCTAAAGCTCAAAAATGATTTTGAGTTGTTTTTCAGTTGATACTATGTTCAGAGTCTATACAGACTAAAGTTGACAGTTTTTGACTCTCTTTTTTTGTGATGTTTTACAGCAACTCCGTTGTATTGAAATCCTACTAAGAATTACATCGGCATCTATATTATGATAAATACAACAGAAAATACTGAGGACTGTAAGGTATTTCATGAACATTGTTTTCCTTTTGGATTAGAAAAGTCATGAAGAGTCATTGTAGAAATTTGGAAAATTCAGAAAAGTATAAAGAAGGATGTGAACAACCAGCAATTATTGCATTTTGATTTAACTCATCACCGTCTTTCTTTCATTTGTATTTACTGTAATAGCTTCCTAACTTGTTCCCCTGCTTTAATCTCTACTCAACCCAGCAGCCGGAGGAATCCTGCTAAGATGCTAATCAGATTATGTCATTCCTCAGCTCAAAACCTCCAGTGTTTCCCACATCACTCAGAATAAAGCCAAAGTACTTATAATGGCCTGCAAAGCCCTATTTGACAACCCTCGCCACCTCCCCCACTGCTTTCTTACTTTTCTGTAATCATGCCAGGCGTGCTCTTGCTTCTCGACCCTTCTTTTGGAGCACTCTCCCCCTAAATAGCTGCAAAGCTCCTCCCTTACCTCTTTCAGGTCTTCTCTCAAATGGCATTTTTTTTTCAGTGGGGGGCTTCCACGACTACTTCTGTAAAATTCCAAGTCCTCCTACATCCCTGCCCTCCTTCTCCGCTATCCCATTATCACCATATAGCATCCCATATATGTATTTACTTTGCTTATTATCTGTCTCCTCCTGCTAGAATGTAGGCTCCATAAAAGCAGAGCATTTTTATCTGGTTTTGTTTGCTGCTATATTTGTTCTCTAATGCATAACAACTCACCCCCAAATTTATTTGCTCCAAATAACACTCATCATTTATTTTCTCATGATTTCAGTGGGTATGGAATTTGTGAGTGGCTTGGCTTGATGGTTCTGGCTCAGGGTCTTTCATGAGATTCAGTTAAATGTTGACCGAGGCTGCAGTTATCTGAAGGCTTGCCTGGGGCTGGAGGGTTTTCTTGCAAAGCAACCCACGTGGCTGCAGGTTGGTGCTGGCTATGGCCAGGATACCCCAAATCCTCTCCAGGACAGTCTCTTCACAGGGCTATTTGAGTATCCTCAGCTGTGGAAGCTGGCTACCCCCAAACTGAATGATCCAAGAAATCAAGGGAGAAACTGTGTCTTTTATGCTCTAGACTCAGAAGTTACACACTATCGCTTCCACTGTATTTTTATTTTTTTATTTATTTTTCTAAAAATTTATTTATTTTTGGCTGCATTGGGTCTTTGTTGCTGCGCGCGGGCTTTCTCTAATTGTGGTGAGCAGGGGCTACTCTTCGCTGTGGTGCGTGAGCTTCTCATTGTGGTGGCTTCTCTTGTTGCGGAGCACGGGCTCAAGGCATGTGGGCTTCAGTAGTTGTGGCACACGGGCTCATTAGTTGTGGCTCATGGGCTCAGTAGTTGTGGCTCACAGGCTTTAGAACGCAGGCTCAGTAGTTGTGGCACATGGGCTTAGTTGCTCCGCAGCATGTGGGATCTTCCTGGACCAGGGCTCAAACCCGCGTCCCTTGCATTGGCAGGTGGATTCTTAACCACTGCGCCACCAGGGAAGTCCCCCACTGTATTTTTAAAATCACACGTGCTGGTCCTATTCAGTGAAGAAGGAGGCTACAAAAGGAGCTGAATACCAGATGAGGATAATTGAAGACTATCTTGGAAGCTGGCTAGTGCAGCTGCTATATCCCCTGTACCTAAAACAGTGTCTGGCACATAGAGGGAACCTGACAAATATTTTTGAACAATGAATAAATTCCACCACTTAGATTTTTAAAAATATATTTCTTGGCAACCTTTTTTTCTAAGCAAATATACTCTTTTGTTTATTAAAAATTGGAACTTTTCTTTAGATAAAAGTGTATAATCTATAAATATAAACATATATACTAAGTATATTTAAAAATATATTTAATATCTTTCTAAAGTTACATCTTTTTGATGTTCGACGTTATTTCAACTCTCTTCTTATCATTAGCATTTCCATTGTTTCTTGATTTCTTCTGTTATAAATACACTGTGATGAACATCCCTCTCCATAAACCTCTGAGCAATCTCCTAATATTTTCTTGGAAAGCATGACTAGGAATAAGATCTAAGATTACAAATACTTAAAATACTTGATTTAAGTTAACAACTTGTTTCCAGAAATATCATATATTTTACGTTTCTACCAACAGAGTATGAACATGTCTATTTCTCTGCATCCTAATTAATATGGAATGTTGATACTTTTTAAGAAACTGAAACTTTGATTAGGAAGGAATGGCATAAGAACTTTTATAAAATTATACATCTTTTGGATTTGGATTTAATGCTTAAAGTATAGTTTTCTTTCTTTTCTGGTTTTGTCATATTAACTGATTGTTTAGGAGTCAAAGTCAACAAAATTTAGAGGTGAGGGGAGAAAGAGACCAGCAGGAAGTATGAGTATTAAGCTTCTGACTTGTGCAACCAAGTGTGTGGTGGTGCCATTTAATGAGATAGGAAAATTTTTGAGAAGGAGATTGGGACGGGGAGAGGAATAAATAAGTCCATTCTGGACACCTGAAGTTGCAGAAGTTGAATGAGTTCGGGAGATCTAGAACTGTGCTGCCCAGTGTAGTAGCCATTGACCACATACAACCATCAGTCACTTGTAAGGGGCTGGCCAGAATTGAGATATCCTGTAACAGTAAAATACAAACCAGATTTAGAACACTTAGTAAGAATAAAAGAATGTAAAAGATATACTGTGTCAGTTAAGGTCCAACCAAGAGACAGAAATCACACAATAACTTGTACAAGAAAAGTTTACTGTAAAGAATTATTAACTCTAACAGGGAATAAGATGTAAAGGAGAATGCTAAGGAATACCCTTAGGCTAAGGGAGCGTTCTGAAGGAAGGACAAACTTGGTAGTTGGCCTCCTTTCCGAGGTTAGGATTTCATATCTCTGGAGAAGTGTGATTGCAGCCCACTAGATGGCAGAGGAGTTTAAAGGGTGGCCCAGATAGGAGCTGGTCCAGGGTTGCCAGGCAAGCAGAAAAAGCCCCTCCAGGGTACAGTGGGATAAGTCTGGCATGCAGGTTGCAAAGGGACTCCGAGCATGGGGCACCAACTCTCTGGCAGGGTGATGCACAGCCTAGAATGCACAGGTCTGGGTCAAGAGCACCACGGCAGACACCGTCATGGTGCAGGCTGCCTGAGGCTGGTGGGCTGGTGTGCACAGGGAGCTGGGGCATCTGCTTGCCAGCAGGGTGGCATGAGAGCTGGGGTATGTGGTGCCTGCTTCAGGAAGTGCAGTGAGACTGTCACTGGGCTGGGGCTGAGGCTGTGAGCTTGCCAAGGGACTGCACACTCTGGGTGTGAGGCTGGACCAGGGTGCCCCTGCAAGTCCACCCACATGTGTTCCTGCCAGCAGCCCAAGAGGAGCAAGAAGAAAACAAAAAATGTAGCATGTCAGAACCAGGAAAACAGTCTCCCTTCCTGCAGTGTCCCTCTACTGAAAAAACATTAACATTGTGCTTGCTGCAAAGAAATTCTTAACGCTCCTTTATCACAGAGCAGTAATTAATGCTGAATTTCATAATGATATTTAATTCAATATTACTCAATTTAATTATAAATTGATAATTGGCACACTCATTAATTTTTTTCTATTAATTCATGTTGAAACAATATTTTGGATATGTCAGGTTAAATAAGATACATAATTTAAACAAATTTCACTTTTTACTTTAAAAAATAATTAATTAATTAATTAATTTTTGGCCGCGTTGCTGCGCGTGGGCTTCGCGTCGCGGTGGCTTCTCTTCTTTGTGGAGCATGTGCTCTAGGCACGCGGGCTTAAGTAGTTGTGTCTCCCGGGCTCTAGAGCGCAGGCTCAGTAGTTGTGGCACATGGACTTAGTTGCTCTGCGGCATGTGGGATCTTCCCGGACCAGGGCTCGAACCCGTGTCCCCTGCATTGGCAGGCAGATTCTTAACCACTGCACCACCAGGGAATTCCTACTTTTTTTTTTTTAATGTAAATAGTTGAATATGTAAAACTTGGATAATGCTGGAAGAGATAGCTGAACTATGTAGATTGCATCCTAGAAAGTGATAGAAGTACCTAGGAAGAGAGTGTAGAGAGAGGAGAGATCCTAGTGGAAAGCCCCAAGCCCCCCAAATTTAAAGGTTTGTGTGATGGTTAATTTCATGTCTCAACTCGACTGGGCCATAGGGTGCCAGGATATTTGGTCAAACATTATCCTGGATCTTTTCTGCAAGGGTGTTTTTGAATAAAATTGACATTGAAATCAGTAGACTGAGTGAAGCAGATTGTCCTTCTTAATGTGTGTGGGTCTCATCCTTCAACTGAAGACCCGAATAAAACAAAAAGGCTGACCCTTTCCCAAGTAAGACAGAATTCCTCCTGCCCGACTGCCTATGAACTGTGACATTAACTTTTTATGGCCCTCGGACTGGAACTGAAACACTGGCTCTTCCTGTGTCTCAAGCCTGTTGGCCTTCAGGCTGGATCTGCACCATTGACACTCCAGGGTCCCCAGCTTGCTGGCTCATCCTGCAGATTTTGGGACTTGTCAGCTTCCATAATTGTGTGAGCCAGTTCCTTATAATAAATATCTTTATAACATACACACACACACACACACACACAAGTGCGTGCACGGTGTGTGGTCCTATGTCTCTGGAGAAACCTTACTAATATAGTTGAGTATAGAGAGAAAAACTCAAGGAACACCAGAGAGGACAGGTGGGTAGCAAATGGGAGCTGTATGTATGTTCTGCAAGAAACTTTTTCCTAAAGAGAGAAAATTCTAGAACACATTAGTATGCTGATGGCAATGACAAAGAAGGAGTGGAATTGGTAGCGTAGGTTAATAAAGGATATAATGGTATGTTTTTAATGGGAGTGGGAAGTTTTGCTAGGTGTCCAAGGCTAGTGCATCAAGCTTTCAGTGGCGGAATGGTGGGATCCAGGTAGTGAACTTATTGGAGTGAGTATGTATGAAGCCTTCCTTGTTGCTGAGATGGGGATATGGGAATCGTTCTTGATAGAATAGACTGTCCTTTCCTAGAGGACAGAAAAGGATAAATAAACTTTAGAAGAGCTGATGACAGAATGTCTGTCAGCACCCTAATTTCTCTCTGTCATTATATTTCAGAGAGTTGGCAGGAATAGAGTGACATTGACTTGTTCATTCCAAACCAAGGAACAATTAACTAAATTCTTTTTGTTAATTATTTTGAATTATTATTTTGGCATGAATTATCTGGACTTTTCAACACTGTTCTGATGTTTATACAGCTTCATTTTCTTTTAAGTAATCTTAGCTCTCTCCTTTTTCACACTTTATCTACTCTTATAATATGTTCAAATAAGACACAAAGTACTATAAAATAGGGTATGGATACATTTTTGTTACTGTAGAAAACAGTGTGAGATTAAACAAAAGAACAAAAATATAGCAGTCAGGGTTTTAGCAATGTGCTCTTGTCTGACAATGTGGGACAAAATGTTTTGCTCTAGTTTCTGAAAGTTATAATCTGAGAAGTGACTTAAGAGGTGATTCCTTGTAGTCACCTTTCCAATTCTGGTACGAGAATTCTCATCCTAGCGTGAAACCTCTGTCCCTTGAGCAAGACCTTTAAGCCCCTTTGGGCCTCATTGTAATCTGGAGAGCTTGCCTTGTTCAATTCTAACCCAGCATAACCTTAGCAATGGGAAATTAAAGAAATTGAAACCACATATAGTATCAGCTCCATAAAATTAACACTCTCCACAAGACATCAAATGAATCAAATGACAAGTCTTGTGGTTAATCAGTCCCAGCTGTGCAAATCACAGTACTTGATGAATGAAGGAAATGGGTACAAAGTGAGAGCACCTCGGACGTGGGACTCTGCAGACGGGGGCCGTGTTCCTGACAGTGAAGCTTGCTTCTCTAGGTAACTGAGGAATGAGGAACCTTGCTCATGTGAGTTTCCTGCTGGGTAAAAGTCAGATGAAAACAGCCACTTCAGTTCACATGTAGAATTTGTAAAAAGAGTCCCTGGGGAAAAAAAAAGTGTATTTCTGAGGAAGAATCTGCATATGTCCCCTAACAAAAGAATTTTAATTCATACCTTGATATTTTTTTAATATGTTACTATACTTAATTGAATATTTGTATGGCTAGAGTTGTAATTTACAAGTGCCTCTCATACATACAGTATCTGATTCATTGAGGAGAGGTGACCTAAGCATGTTTTTCTGCGAAGGAAGCTTGTACTGGATCTAACTGGTTCAAGAGTGAAATGGAGTTGATGACCATATCCTGGGTTCTCTGGCCAGTGTTAATCTCACTTTACTTGTTTACACTTGATGGCTATGATCCCAGAGTCAGAGGCTCCTTGTTAAGGAGAAAGTCCACACAAAGTTATAAAACGTTACTTAGCAAGTTAATAGGTCCATTGATTTGAGGGTTCATTGATTTAGGCCCCCAAATTCTTTTGAAAAAACGAAAACCCACAGAAAAATTCTAAGAATGGCATCATGAGCCCCCAAACATGCCTCAACTAGCGTCACCAGTTATTGACTGAGACATTTGAGAATCAGTTGCAGACATCAGGGTACTTCGGCCTTATACCTTTAACATTCATCTTCTAAAGTATTCTCAGTACCATCATTGCACCTATGAAAATTAACATCATTTCAATAATACCACATGCTGTCCATGCTTATATTTCTCCAATTGTCCCCAAAGCATCTATTACAGCTTTTCCCCCAATCTAGGATCTAATTGAGGGTCACACATTATGTTTTGTTGTTATGTATCTTTTGTCTCTTAATCCTAGACTGTGTGAATATTTTATTCACTAATAGCCAAACCTTTCACCCAGAAGTTTTAGCGCCCATTACTGATTCTTGCCTGAAATACTGTCCTTGCAAAAATGGTTGTTTAAAATTCTGTCATTTCATCTGTATTCTCTCATAAAGAAGTTCACTCTCTGTCTCATTCTGTACCACTATGGACTCATAGATATTTGAGGGAGAGGATTAATGTATTATTATCATTATTCTTTCTGGTGGCCAAATTGTCCCAAATCTGGCAGTGGGACTTCCTGTAAGCTAGCTCCTGTGGGAGGTGTGTGTGTGTATGTGTTTTACATGACCCCATTAGTTTTTTTATGGGTCTATTTTATGGGTCTGTTTTTTTTTATATAATTTATTTTTGGGTGGCAGTTTTAGGTTCACAGAAAAATTGAGAGGAAGGTACAGAGAGTTTCCAAATACCCGCTACCAGCGCACATGCATAGCCTCAACCGTTATCAACATTCTCCCACCAGAGGGTACCTTTGCTACCAATAATGAACCTACATTGACACATCATAATCACCCAACGTCCATAGTTTACATTAGGGTCCATTCTTGGTGTTTTACATTCTATGGATTTGAACAAATTTATAATAACATTTATTCATCATAATAGTATCATACAGAATAGTTTCACTGCCCTGAAAATCCTCTGTGCTCTGCCTGTTCGTCTCAGCACCCCCTCAGCAACCATTGATCTTTTTACTGTCTCCATAGTTTTGTCATTTTCAGAATGTCATATAGTTGGAATCATACGCTATATAGCCATTTCAGATAGGCTCCTTTCACTTAGAAATATGCAGTTAAGTTACCTCCACGTCTTTTCATGATGATAGCTCATTTCTTTTTTTTTTTTTTTTAATTTTTATTTATTTATTTATTTATTTGCGCGGGCCTCTCACTATCGCGGCCTCTCTTGCTGTGGAGCACAGGCTCCAGATGCGCAGGCTCAGTAGTTGTGGCTCACGGGCCCATTTGCTCCGCGGCATGTGGGATCTTCCCAGACCAGGGCTCGAACCCGTGTCCCCTGCATTGGCAGGCAGATTCTCAACCACTGCACCACTAGGGAAGCCCTCATTTCTTTTTAATAATAATAATATCCTGTTGTCTGGATATACCACAATTTAATTATCTATTCACCTACTGAAGGAGACATCTTGGTTGCTTCCAAGTTTTGGCAATTATAAATAAAGCTGCAATAAACATCCATGTGCAGGTTTTTGTGTGGACACAAGTTTTCCACTCATTTGGGTAAATCCCAAGTAGTGTAATAGCTGGATCGTACGGTAAGAGTATGCTTAGTTTTGTAAGAAATTGCCAAACTGTCTTCTTACCATTTTGCATCCCCACCACAGTAAATGAGAGTTCTTATTGCTCTAGATTGTTGCCAGCATTTGGTGTTGTCAGTGTTCTGGATTTTCACCAATTCTGAATAGGTGGTATCTCATTTTAATCTGCATTTCCCTGATGACATATGATGTGGAACATCTTTTATATGCTTATTTGCCATCTGTATATCTTCTTTGGTGAGGTGCCTGTTAAGTTCTTTGGCACATTTTAAAAAATCAAGTTATTTTCTTATTGTTAAGGTTAAGAGTATTTTGTATAAAGGCTGTATAACAGCCCTTTATTATATGTGTCTTTTGAAAGCGTTTTCTCCCATTCTGTGGCTTGTGTTTCATTCTCTTGATTCATTAGTTTTTTTTTTTTTTTTTAAAGGATTTTCTTATTTATTTATTTATTTATTTATTTATTTATTTATTTATTTTTGGCTGTGTTGGGTCTTTGGTTCGTGCGAGGGCTTTCTCCAGTTGCGGCAAGCGGGGGCCACTCTTCATCGCGGTGCGGGGACCGCTCTTCATCGCGGTGCGCGGGCCTTTCTCTATCGCGGCCCCTTCCCGTCGCGGGGCACAGGCTCCAGACGCGCAGGCTCAGCAATTGTGGCTCACGGGCCCAGCTGCTCCGTGGCATGTGGGATCTTCCCAGACCAGGGCTCGAACCCGTGTCCCCTGCATTAGCAGGCAGATTCTCAACCACTGCGCCACCAGGGAAGCCCCGATTCATTAGTTTTTGATCACTTTCTAGCTTTCTGGCATAAAAAATATGTTCTAGGCTCTCACCTTGATCTTTCCTTGTTCCATTTCTGAAACCAGCCACTTCTCCAAGGGGCTCTGATTCCTTGTAAAGGGTAAAGGAGTTCAGAAATCAAAATCTGGGGGCCAGGTGTCCCACAGCAAGAGGTAGATGCAGATTTGTGGAGCCTGAAGCTAATATAATTTTGGAATTGTCTTTTTTTTTTAAAAGAGGAGTACAAAATTACAAATATAAAATTAGGTATAGGGCCTTATAAGAAGTCCATAAGTGAGGAGCCATAAAGTTTGTTTTTTTAGCTTCACTGGCATTGGGGTGTTACTGCTTTTAGCATCTTTCAGTGAACAGAATATTCAAATCTAGTACGGCAGTGTTCATCTTAGCTTTTGCCATTTCATATTTGTATAAACCAGAGTGAAAATCATTGGTTCCAGAGGTTATCAATATATTTACTCATTGTTCTTTCTTAATATAAGAAGTATACACAAAAATGGTTTCACAATGACAACACTGATATTACTACCAAAATTAAATCTAGCAGTAAAGTTCAAGATTGTTTTGCAGTTCTTCTTAATATGTAATATACTCTATTAAGGATATATAGCCAGAGTACTCTATTCAAAACATATTTTTTTTCTGTGTGGTTATATTATCACATTAATATACAGTTAAGTTCATTTGTTTCTGCCTAAATTAAATTTTAGTGTTTTTTAAATCCTCTTTAATTTTTTTGAAAATATAAAACATTTATGATTAGAAAATTAAAAAGATATACTGAGAAATCTCACTTTCATCCCTATAGACCCCATCCCCAACCATCCTCTATAAGGAACCATTTTTGTTAACTTGTGGCTTATCCTCCATAATTTTTTGGAGAAAATCTGCAAGTATGTATACAAATTCTTATTTCTCTTTTTTAAAATTATAAAAAATGTAGCATATTATATACACTCTTTTGCACCTTTGCTTTTTTTTCCCCTTTTTTTCCACCAAATCTGTTGCAGGACTCACCCCATCTCTGTTCATGGAGATTTTCTTCATTCTTTTCAAATCTTGTTAGTAGCCCATTGTGTGGATGCTCTACAGATTATCTAACCAGTTTCTATAAATGCTTATTTGATTGTTTCCAATAGTTAGGTTGCTCTTTTGGAAAATTGGATAGACTATACAATACATTCAAGCCAGAGGAAATTGTGTACCCAAGCAGTAAAAGTAACAATTTGGGAAGGATTTGAAACCCACTAATTGGAACTTCTTTAACAGTTTTTGTCCATTCATTCATTTATTCATTCCTTCAAGAAATATTCTTGAGCATTAGGAACTGACATTTACTTAGAGCATTATTCACTTTGCTGTGCTAATCATCTGAGTTACTGAAAATGGGTATACTAAGCTCCTTACAGAGAGGTTCCTTGGGTTTATAAAATATGAGACAGTTGATCTGAGACAAGGGCACCGTGAGAAAATGGCTCATGGAATTCTGAGCTTTCGTGATCTCTTTCACTGCATTCATACAGTGCATACATGTATCCCCAACTATATCTATAGACTTAGTGGAGAATAAGGGTGCTTAGCTAAGTAACCCAGACTTAACTTCTCAAGATAACATTCTTAAATAAATTTAAGATACTTATATATGTCTTATGTATCTTACATGTATTGTATTTATATATTTTATATACACCCATATATGTGTGTGTATATAAATATATATATGCATATTGTCTTCTGTGGTGAAAATGAATATAGATCAGACCTTACTCTTAAAAGTTTGGTTCCTATTACATTCTTGGCATAAATGAACCCAGCTGTGCCACAGAATGTGGAATATGGAAGCCTAGGCCTTCTCCTAGGTGCAAGAGAAGCATAAAGTTTATTGTATTTAATGCTATATGAAGTGCAGCATTTCTTCTGTTTCATTGTAACCTCCTTAAGATCTATATAAGTAGAAGGAGCTACAGGCTCACTATGGGGTATTTAGGTCAGGTCTAAAGAAGAATAGTCAAATTGATCCTTATTTAGTGGTCCCTGAACAATGCAGTGGTTACCCAAAGAGGGACTTCCTGGGACTTGCAACTACCACATTATGCAGCTGCGATGTGGATGGCAAGAGAAAATGAAAGATATTTAAACAGCCACTCTTAAGTCTTTTATGGAAGGCTCATGCCAATTAAGAAGCTCTTTGCATTAGTTTGTCTATAAGTAACACTGCACAATTCAATTTGAAAGTTCACATAGATCTAACTCAAACCTGTACACGGCTGGAACAGTAATTATAATCCTGGCAGGTCACACAGTTTATTTTTCATTGGGAGCCCAGAACACCCACACGAGGACAGAAATTCAAGGCTCTGCAGTCAGTTCCGTCGTCCGTCTAGGGCAGGAAGCCTACCAAGCATCCCTGCAGGGTCAAAAGGGCAACAGAATTTCAGGGCCGAGTATCAGTAACCAGGCTTGGGTCCCTCACTCCCCAAGCCACAGGCCCGCAGAGGGTGAGCGTTACGGGAAGGGGGCAGCAAGAATGGGCGGGTGGAGATCGGTTCCTCTTTAAGAGGGACCTCTAGGCTCCAAGTAGCTGCGTTGATCTGGGGCCGGTTACTTAGTTTTTAAGCCTCATTCCCTTGTTTCCTAACTATCGGGAACTTATAGTGTCTTCCACAAAAGACTGTTGTGAGGATCTAATGGGAAAATGCGGGTAAACGTCTTGGCTAAGACCCTGGCCTGTGGTAAGTCCTTAATAAATAGCAGCAGAATTCTTTTTGTGGCTCTTATCATTGTCATTATTGCGCTGTATTGTCTTTGCAGTCACCACGACCATCCCCGCCCTCCTCACTTCTCCAGCCGGATCCTCACCTCCCAGCCTGGCGGCTCCCGGCCTGGGTGGCTCATTCATTCCCCGGAGGGCCCGCTAGGCAACACTTGCCTCTCTAGGATGGCCGCTTCTCAGAAGGCAGGAAAGCCCCTCTGGAAGCCCTTCTCGCTTTCTTTCCCTCCTCCCTCTCTCCCTCCCTCTCCATCTCCCCGCCTACCTATCAAGCACTATCTCTTTCCCGAGCTCAAACAGTGAGAGGACTCGCACCGCAGGACTCAGCCCGGCTCCGAGCGCCCCCACCCCCAGCCCCTTCGCCCTCCCTCGCGGGCGCCTTCCCTGCCCGCCACTGCCCCCTGGCGGACGAGGCCGAGAGCGCCCTGGCCCCGGGGTTCAAGGGCTCTCCGGGTCCCCCGCGGCCCCCGCCCTAAGCTGGGCCCCAGCCTTCCCCACGCAAGCTCGCTCGCCCGGCCCGCTCCCTCCTGCTCGCTGCCCCGCCACTTCTTCTTCTGCCTGCCACCCCGAGGGACCATGGCGAGGTTCAGCTGGGGATATGGCGAGCACAATGGTGAGCGCCTTCCGCGAATGGGAGGCGTGAGGGAGGGGGCTCTGCGCCGAGGGGGACCGCCCGGTTCCCGGAGTTCGCCGACCGCACTCTGCCAATCCACACTTGGCGAGAAACTTTTCGGTTTGTCTTTCGAATGAGCAGCGCTCCCCGGAGCCAAACGCAGGAAGCGGAGGGAAGGCTTAGTCCTGCGTGGACAGGGAAAGTGTCTCGGAGGCTGTTGATAGTGGGGGTGAGTTGGCGTGCGTTAGCCCTGTCACGATACCCCAGACCCCGAAATCTTCAGATATGTCCCCTCGCTTTCATTTGAAAAGCCGAAAACTTTCTCTAGTAGTAACTATTTATCAATCAAAGGCACCGAGTTTAGAAATCTGAGGACATACTTCAATGAATTGAGGACAAATTTGCTTTCAGTCTTCTAAGCTCATTATCTCTACGGGGAAACAAATCATGGAAAATATTTGAAAAGATACTTAAGAAATTTTAATGACTTGAATTTCAACATTGAAGATTTACGTTGCCTTCTTGTCAACCAATGTACCGCAACTTTCTTAATAGCTGTTAACTATAAAATATTCCCACAGCAACTTGCAGTTGGTTGACTGGTACTGCTGGTTTTAACAAGATTTTAGGTTCTTTCTTAGAAATGAAGTTATATTTTAAGCTACGTCTGCATGCTTTCTCCTTCTCCTTCTACACATCCTTTCAGAGACTGAGGAATTAGCAAAGGATCATTGACATTGTAACACGTTGGTAAAAATGTGTTTATTGATACAACTAACAGTAATAATAAGCTGTATACTTTTCTTCTTGTATATCCTAAATTATCAAAAGTAAACCATTTTTCTTGTCTTTGTATTAAACTGAACTGATTATTTTCAAATAACCATTATTTGAAATGTTTGCAAAGTGACACCACGAAAGCCTTACAGTGAATCACTGTCAAAATTAGGTCTGAGAATAATGATAGTAATAATAATAATACTTTCTTGGATTAACATGCATATTATTCAGCAGTACTGTATAGTTAATTTTATACAAAGCTTACTTTCACAAAGAAACAAAAGTTTCATTTCTAATTGTAGCCTTTTTGAGGCTATGACTAACTTGCCAGTTAAAAAATGGCAGCAAGTGAAAGTTAGAGTTTGAATAATAAAAGGTATAATTTAGGTGGATTTCTCTTTGAGACTACAATTATAATCTTACATTTTGCTAATTTTCAATTTATGTTTGGGGAAAAAACCTACAAAACAAATTTCTTTTAATTTCCCTCTCTGCTGGAATTATTTCTGTTATTGTTATTTAATAGTCACTGGGTGTTAACAGTGCCCTCACTATGATTAGGAAGGAGAAGCGTATTTTCAATCAATGAGTATTGATTACTCTTTAATATGTTAGAAAATGTTGTCTCCAATGAAGTGCATCTGAAATTTTAAAAATCCATCTTAGAAATATGTGAGGGAGATTAAGAGGTACAAACTTCCAGTTACAAAATAAATGAATCATGAGGATGAAATGTACAGTGTGGGGAATAAAGTTATGTAAACTTTTTACCTAAAGTAAAAAGTTATGTAATATCTTTGTATGGTGACAGATGGTAAGTAGACTTATCATGATGATCATTTTGAAGTGTATAAAAATATTGAATCACTGTGTTGTGCACTAGGTACTAACGTAGGTAAATTATGCTTCAAAAACAAACAAACAAACCTAGAGAAGAAGAGATCAGGTTTATGATTACCAGAGTGGGATCACTCTGGGTGGGAAGGGGGGATTGGATGAAAGTGGTCCAAAGGTACACACTTCCAGTTATAAAATAAATAAGTACTAGTGATTTAATGCACAACATGCTACATATAATAAACACGGCTGTATGTTATATATAAAAGTTGTCAAGAGAGTAAATCCTAAGAGTTCTCATCACAAGGAAAAAATATTTTTTCTATTTCTTTAATTTTGTATTTATATGAGATGATTGATGTTCACTAAACTTATTGTGGTAATCATATCATGGGGTGTGTAAGTCACATCATTATGCTGTACACCTTAAACTTACATAGTGCTGTATGCCAATTATATCTCAATAAAATTGGAGAAAACCGAAGAAAAAAATGAAAATTTGAAAACGTAAAAAAAAAAAAAAAAAAAAAATTCATCTTAGAAAAGCCATAACAAGGAGTGATTTTTTATTTCGACTAACAATTGTAGGACCATTCCCTGCTTTTAGATTCAATAGCTTTCTGAGGACCACACCTTTAAGTAAATCAACCTTGGCAAAATCCTATTGGAAATGTGTTGTATCCTGACTGGGCAAGTTTTGTTGCTCGTTTTCAGTTTAGACTGGCAAGAGCAGTGAATGAGCAGATAAAAGGAAACTTTAGCTGGGAACAGTAGCAATGATAAAATGGAACATCAAGAAGTGAGGCATTGGAAGTGGTTACCACCTTCACAAACAGCTTACAACTTCTTCCACAAACCTTTGACAGTTTTATTAGTTTAGTTCAGGAAATGTGACAATCACTGAAAACTACCTATCTCTATGGATATTCAGAAAGTTCCTGAATCAATGGAAGAACTTCTGTATATCTCTATAACTATGTTTAAATGGGTTTAACGTTGCACGTAAAAGGCAAGGGAAATAAACCTACCGTCATGGTTAATAGATAATATTGACTAACGCAAAGTGCTATTATTTTTATCTTATTTTGGCTTGCCTCTGCTTTTAAAAATAGTTCTGGTTATAAAGGACTGGAAATAGGAGCATAAAGGAATTAAGAGGAGAAAGATGCTCTTTCCTGATTGGAAAAAAGTTAATATATTATGACGTATGTGTTGCATACTTGAAATCCGATCTCATTAGGTTAACTTATACTTGTGGGCAGTGAAATAGAACATTTTTTTCACATGAAAAAAGGACGAGATTGTATACAAAAAGAGTGTTAGAAAGATAAAAGAAAGTACTTAGTAAATAAGGAAATGCAATGCCTTTTCTCTAATACGATGTAACGAAGGACTTTTGATGTTCAAGTTGCTTTCAAGTCCAAAGTGTATGATTCATAAGAGCAATTTCTAAGTTATGTGTGTGGTTATGTATTCATGCTATGACTTTTTTATACCTGAAGCATATGTAAAGGAAAGAATTTATGCTTTCTCTTTTGAAAAGAAGAGTAATAACGAGCGTTAGATTTAGTGATTGAAGCTGTTGATAATTGTGATATATTTGCATTTCTTGAAATTTCATTCTAAATCTTATCTTTAAAACATATTTGTTGTTGTTAGTAACAAATGCTTAATTCATTGTCATGCTGTGTCATTTTAGTTAGTACTTGACTTTTAGAGAAATCAAGTTAGTTGGTTAGTGGAGTAGGGAAAAGCTTAGTCAGCAGCCAGGCTCTACAGACCTGGTGGAGGTGGTGTAAATTGCAGGCAGAGTAGAGGAGGAAATAAGAACCTCTAACCTGTAAACTCTGTAGACTGGCTTGGAGCTTACTTGAAGCTGCAACCTTGCTGTTGATTTTGAGAGGCAGAACTTGAATGAGTCTCCCAGAGAAATGAGAGTAGACAAGGGAATTGTCAGTTTATCGCTTCACCTCAGTTTATCAAACATGTGTTTGATTCCGGAACTTAATGCGATTTTGACTTTGTGAATGAGGACCGGGATGACAATTGTACCTTGTATTGGAATTCAAATGTAATATTGGCAAAACAACCCTGGAAGGACCTTCCGAAATATAGAAAGACAGGAATAAATTGTTGCCTGACTCTGCTGCAGAAAACCAACAATATTACATTTCCTGACATGGTGCAGTCATTTTATATGTGAAAATTTTATGTATTTCCTTAGTTTGCCTGTTGCACATTCACAGGAAATTGAGCTGAGGACTGGGTGACATGTGAAGATACAGTGAGTGATAGAAGTAGGGAGAGCATTTTAAAGAACTACACCCTTTTTCGCTACACAGCTTTCTCAGCTCTGTTAGTTCTTTAAGCCCATAAACCTGACCTGTGGAGCTATCACAGCTCATTCTTGGAGCTGAGACTGAATCTCATTGTTTTCAATGATGAATTATACTGTTGTTTTTAGTTCAGTAGAAGGCATTTGTGAAGTACTTTATAAAACTTGCATGCTCTTTTGTCTACAAGGGTGAGTTTAATTCTGAAGATGAATTAAGGCAAACCAGGAAGTTTCCATACCTATAATAAAAGCAGCTGGTCTTGTAAAACAAAACAAAACAATTAGATGTTAAAGTGCTGAGGGTAAAGATCGTATTTTATTAATCTTTGTATTTTCTTCAATGTCAAGTACAGTGCATTGCGCTCAACAAGTATTTGTTGAATGAAATAACTTATTCAGTCCTTTTCTTTTGATCCTATATGTTAAAGGTCCTAGTCATTGGAATGAATTTTTCCCTATTGCTGATGGAGATCAACAATCTCCAATTGAGATTAAAACCAAAGAAGTGAAATATGATTCTTCCCTACGACCTCTTAGTATCAAGTATGACACAAGCTCAGCTAAAATCATCAGTAATAGTGGCCATTCCTTCAATGTTGACTTTGATGACACAGAGGACAAATCAGGTTGGCTTTTCTTTTTTTTTCTCGGTTGGGGTGAGGAGCTTGGTTGATTGGATGGCACATTCTTATCTTTCATATTTGAACTACCTATGCACTGTGTGTTCCTTATTAGTACTTTGCTAGAACTTGTAATAAAAGTTTTGTTTGATTAGTTCATGGAATAATGTCTTTCACACAGTGAATAAATAATAGACCAACCAAAAAAAAAAAAACTAGTTTACTTGTTAATTTAAAAACTGAATGAAGTAGAAAAGAACATTTCCTTTTAAAATGAACATTTAATCCTTATTCAAGTATACCTCCTGCCCAAAGAATAGATCATATCAAGTTTAAAAGTAAGATTAAAGAGAAGATCAGAGAGAATCATATTTTGGAACACTTTTTAAGGCTTCAGACAAATTATTTTTATTTTAAGTCTAATATTAGGATAATGCTGTATTTACTCTATTAATGAAAAGTAAATTTAAAAAATCCTTAATTGGAAGAAAGTCTTCACTTATTCATTAAGTTCAGATTTAGTTTAGTAATAATATCTTGTGTTTATGTAGTGCTATATTGTTAGCAAAAATTATAAGCCCATTATATTTCTTCCTCATATTTGTTAAATTCATAAAAGTGATTCGCTTTCATCAGAGCAATTTTAAAAATGCATAAGGAAAGATTAACACATGATACTTTTCAACTTTTGGGTGGGTGGAGAAGTAACCTCACTTTTTACATATATTAAATTGTCTTTCCTTCAGTCCCTCAGTTTTATGAATCTGTATTAATAGATATGGTTGATGTGATGGGTACATTATAAAAGTAGTCCGAGGTTTCTAAGTACAAAGTTTATACCACCCATAATGGTAGTTTGATACTGTTTATGATGTCTCAAACAAAAAACTGAGGCTATCCATTCCTACTTTTAGAATAAGAAATGATTAGATTGTACTTCATCTAAAACTTTCTCATAAAAAACCTTACTTTAATTTGCTCAGTGATGATCCTGGTCTTCTCTCTCTCCCTCTCTCTCTCTTTCCCTCTCTCTTCCTCTCATTTTCCCTCTACTTTGGGTTAATCAGTGGAATTAGTTTGTCTGTGTTTCCAGATTTGACGCTGCGTCTGTGATGGGTAGTGTGTGCCCTCTCCCATAAGCAAAGGTCTCATTTCTATCTAGATCACAATGAAATTACCAGAGTTAATTGAAAATATCCATAAAGTACTTAGTATTCCTCTGAGACAGAAGCTACATAAATATAGGTCATGATTCTCGTTCTTTTGTCTCAAGATAAATGAAGAGAATGTTTCACGGTGATTTGGGGGATTAAATTAATTAAAACCTAGAAACTGCTATGGCTAAAATAAATTGTTGCTGGTTTTCCTTTTTCTTTGGTACAAACTATAAAAAACACAAAGATACTTCTGTAACAAGCCATTTTAACTTGAGTAAAACATTCTCCATTTTATAAAGAAGCCATTCTTACCAAGGTTAACTCTCAATCCCACCAGTCAGGAGACCACAGGCGTGAAACTTTCCTCATGGTCCTGGCCGGGCTTCTTTGGCTGGGCAGCTGCACAACCAGTGGTTAACCTGTGGGGAGCCACTCTTCAGAATTTTAATAGTCCTTTAAAAAGTGACAGGTAGATGTGAAATTCACACAAGAAGAAATTCATTAGAGACAACTCCTATTGGCAGTAGCAGACAAGAGTGTTCTCCCCCTAGCTCTTGGTTTTTCGGAACCCAGACAAGGTCCCACCTCTCTGGGAATCACACCTGACTGGCCCCATCACCCCTCCTGTGGCATCCCAGGCCTGTCCTCTTACAGAACTTCCCACACTGCATTGTGACTGCCAGTTGGTTCTTTCCACTCAGCTAAAGGCTCCCTGTGAGCAACAGCTGTGTCTTACTCCTTTACCTAGCATGGTGCCTGGCACACAGAGGGTACTCAATAAATGTATGTTTCAGTTAAAAGCATTTTATTGGTATGATGTTTCTTGGAGGATATGGAAAACACCATGGTATGGCATTAGGGTACAGAATGCATTAGTATATGTAGGTGAAGTCCCGATAAAATTACAAACCACCAGAAATCAATTAATGTTTACCATTTGACACCTAAATAGTTTAAACATTGCTGGATTATTCATTGTTTGAACATTTAAATTTTAAAGGCTGTGGTACTAATTTTTAAGTTTTAATAAATGAAATAGTTCCTGGCATATAGTAAATACTCAATAACTACTAATAACTAATAATAAAAATAATAATAAATAATAATGGTCTGTGTCCTTTCTGTGGATAAGATATGTTGTGCTGAAATTTTAAAAAGATGTCAAAAGGAAAGAAGTTTCTTTCTTGCTAAGAAAGGCCTACTAGGAATGCTAGTAACTTGATGGATTCAGTGACTGTTCTTTAATTTTCATCTCTAAAAATTGTCAATTTCTTAGTTATAATCCTGTTATCTAGTTCTAGGTAACTGCCTGAAGTTAACCAAATGTACAAGATCTTAAATTATATATTAAAAAAGAAAAAAACCAGAAAAAGATGGGGGGGTAAGCATACCTTAGTTCTGTGATCCACCCCCCCCCGCCCCCGCACCAAGCCAAGATATACAGGAAACTAAATTGGTAATCTGACAATGATGTATTACAAAACTTGATTATAATTATGTTTCCTTCTGTAAGTTTCTTGAGGATAGGGATGGACTTGCTCATTGTGTACTTAACATTGAACACAGTTGCTGGCCCATTATAAGCTCTTAAGAATTGTTGAATGAATGAGTGATCAGAGAGTAACTTGATGTGCACATGCTCAGAGCAAAGGAAGCCAGAAGCCAGACTAATGAAGACTGTCCTGGCTCTGAGAAGAATTCAAGCCCCAGTAGCTAAGACCATTCCTATCTTCGTTCTCTCTTTCTCTCTCTCTCTCACTATAATCCTGGCAGATTTGTGCTCTTTGTTTCTTCTTTTCCTAGATTCCAAGCAAAACATAGATGTGATGTTCATTTAGTTTTACTTCAGAGAACTGTTTACCATACAGTGATCAGTCCCTGACTTTTATTAGATTCACAGGTCCTAAGACTATGCTCTTTAGGGATGCCCAGGTCACTTCAGTAGCATCCTTACAAACTGAAGTTTGTGGGGGAGTGTTTCTACAGGTGAGGTCTCTTTCTTACTTTATGTTAGTAACATTTAATTGATCCGGGCACTGTCCTAGGCACTGGGTATACAAGAGAATGAGATCAATCCTGCCTTAAAGGAGTTTGTATCCTAGTGAGATAGACAGTAAATGTGTGAACAGCCAAGTGTTTTGCTTTTTAAATGAATTTTTTTCTGATTTTGTTTTGCCAGCCTTGCTTATCATTTTAGGCAACTGACTACAGTGTAGTTTCAGAAAGTGAGTAGAGTAAGCAAATTACTAACAATTAAAAAAAAAGTTAAGTGTAATGCATATGTTCCTAGTTGGTCTTTGCAGCATATAGCATATAGCAAATGACAGAAATCCTTTTACTAAGTTATTAAAATTTTCTCAGACTTTAAAATTAACTCTGGGGCTTCCCTGGTGGTGCAGTGGTTGAGAATCTGCCTGCCAATGCAGGGGACACGGGTTCAAGCCCTGGTCTGGGAAGATCCCACATGCCGCGGAGCAACTGGGCCCGTGAGCCACAGCTACTGAGCCTGAGCGTCTGGAGCCTGTGCTCCGCAACAAGAGAGGCTGCGATAGTGAGAGGCCCGTGCACCGTGATGAAGAGTGGCCCCCATGACCTTTTTTTTTTTCCTTAGATTCCATATATATGTGTTAGCATACTGTATTTGTTTTTCTCTTTCTGACTTACTTCACTCTGTATGACAGACTCTAACTCCATCCACCTCATTACAAATACCTCCATTTCATTTCTTTTTATTGCTGAGTAATATGGCAAGATGGGAATAAAGACACAGACCTACTAAAGAATGGACTTGAGGATATGGGGAGGGGGAGGGGTGAGATGTGACAGGATGAGAGAGTGTCATGGACATATATACACTACCAAATGTAAAATAGATAGCTAGTGGGAAGCAGCCGCATAGCACAGGGAGATCAGCATGGTGCTTTGTGACCGCCTGGGGGGGTGGGATGGGGAGGGTGGGAGGGAGGGAGATGCGAGAGGGAGGAGATATGGGAACGTGTGTATATCTGTAGCAGATTCACTTTGTTATAAAGCAGAAACTAACACACCATTGTGAAGCAATTATACTTCAATAAAGATGTTTTTTAAAAACAAAAAAAAAGAGTGGCCCCCACTTGCCGCAACTAGAGAAAGCCCTCGCACAGAAACGAAGACCCAACACAACCAAAAATAAATGAATAAATAAGCCTACACCTTTAAGGAAAAAAAAACCCAATACCAAGGGCATTTGTTTAAAAAAAAAAAAAAATTAACTCTGGTTTCTTGATCTCTGTAGACCTCTTATATGAGAGTTTTATTTGGAATAGACTTTTTAAAAAATCTTAATGGAGGGATATATGAAGTATTATATATATATATATATATATATATATATATGCTAAGTGTGATTTTGGAGAAATAATTACTAGTTTTCAAACATAAGATGGAAACAATATATATTTATTCATCTAGGTTGGAAGGTAAGATGAATAATTTGACTCTTGAAAACACTAAATCATCCTCATTAAAAAATAATTTTTGTCACCATTAGTCATTTTATGTCATAGTTTAGCTGTTTAGTTGTTTTATTATAGACCATCTCAACGCTGGTGATTAACCTTGGTATTGTGACTCATTTTTTCCCACTCTGTGTTCCTTTGGTAGAGCACTGCTCCAAGAGAATGGTCTTCATGATTAGACATTTGCTCATCATAGTCCCAGGGTGGATATTTTAGTTAAAACACTCAAAGTCCAGATATGTAAAGAGTAAGGCAATCTCTGTTGCTTAACTAAGCAGAGCCGTGCTAATCTGGCTTTAAACCCTGGATTCAGAGGAGGTTTTCCAGAGATCAACCAGTACTCTTGGATGTTTCCCTAATAATGTGTGTGTTTTTTGGTATCACTTTCTTTCTCCTGAGCCAGCTTGTTTGCATCTTCTCCCAAAGTCAATTCCACATCTATCACTCAAGCTCCCTAATCTGCTTTTTATCTGTGAAGGAATGACTTCATGGTTCAGCTCAGGTCTTATTATACAATAGCAAGGGAAAAAGAGACAATAGAGCTGTTGATTTCTTTTTGTTTGGAATGCCACTGCATCCATGCTATATGGAGTCAGGGAAATGTGCCTTTTAAATTAATTTATCTGTGAATCATCTTTGAAACTGTTTGTTTAAATACAAATCAAATATTTTATTCATTCCTTCATCAAATATTTATTGTGCATCTCCTCTGTGATGGTTACTGTGCTAGGTGATGGGATGGGTGCAACAGAGACCCGAGCAGACGGTCTCTGCCCTCGTGAACATTGTTCCGTGGGAGAAGAAACAGTACAATTATCTGTTCGTGACAGAGTAACAGAAGAGCGAGCCCTAGAGTCTGGTGTAAGTGATTCTCCCTTCTCTTTTATTTTTCAGAGGGCTCTGAACATAGCTATCTTTATTTATTGTAAAGAAATCTGGATGCAGATGAGTCTAAAGGAAGCCCCAACCATTCAACCTTACAAAAGATTTTATTACATACGCTCCCATTTTTTTTTTTTTTTCCTTAGGCAGTTTCGGGAATTGTAGAAGTTAAAGAACATCCAGTCCGATCTCCTAATTAAACAGAGACAAACAATCACAAATATAGACAAGAAAGCTGAAGCCCATAGAGGCTTAAATGAGTTTTGAAAAGTGGCATAGTTTAGTAGCCAAGCTGGGACTATTCCCACGTCTGCTGATTCCAACTACTATACCAACTCTTAATTACTGATGTTC
This sequence comes from Balaenoptera acutorostrata, assembly GCF_949987535.1. Classification (NCBI taxonomy): domain Eukaryota; kingdom Metazoa; phylum Chordata; class Mammalia; order Artiodactyla; family Balaenopteridae; genus Balaenoptera; species Balaenoptera acutorostrata. The sequence continues at coordinate 54,071,283 of NC_080080.1, read as the reverse complement.
AACTTCAGCCGAGTCAAACCAAGTAAGGGAGAAATGAGTTCAGTTGTACTGGTCAATACAGATGGCAGTCTGGATCATTCTTTCTCCTACAGTATAGCTCAAAGAGGAGTGTGCCTTAGACAGATGTATTATCTTGTCCTTTTTTTTGTTGTTGTTTGTAGAAAACTGCATGCGATACCTCTTAACATCTTTTGCTTCTTATATAAGGTGGATCATTCTTGACAAATTTTGAGATTTTATATATATATATATATATATATATATATATATCTTCTGAAGAGGAGGGTAATTTAAATCAAACTATTGTTTAAGGCTGCACCATACCAATCCAACACTTAATCCTGTTGGAATGTCAATGAGAGATTAGCAGTGCTTTTGATGTAATCAGCATGCGATGCTTCCATATCTTCACATATCCTTTAAAACATGCTCAATAAAGATTAATTGGGAGGAGACGGTTTATGACTATGTTTTCTACTAAAAAGCTTTTCTGTATACTTAAGATATGATTCTATTGCCACGATTTTAGAGATCATATGTGTTGAGGCAAAGTACTAAAATATACTCTGCCAAAGTGACAAAGATATGACGGATTATTTTAAAAGAGTTAATTTTGTCCTGTATTTCATGTTTCCCCAAGAACATAGAATTCAAGTATAAAAGACATGCTTACTTTGCCAGTTTTTGTAGTAATCATAACAGCAATAAAATAGTAATAATAGCTAACGTGTCCAGCATGCTGACTTTCTGCCAGGCAGTGATAAGTGCTTTTTTTTTTTTAATAATGAGAGCCTCTGGGGACTACAGTTTTGTCTTTTTATTTTTATTTATTTGTTTATTTATTTGTTTATTTATTTATTATTTATAGCTGTGTTGGGTCTTCGTTTCTGTGCGAGCGCTTTCTCTAGTTGCGGCAAGTGGGGGCCGCTCTTCATCGCGGCGCGCGGGCCTCTCACTATCGCGGCGCGCGGGCCTCTCACTATCGTGGCCTCTCTTGTTGCGGAGCACAGGCTCCAGCCGCGCGGGCTCAGTAGTTGTGGCTCACGGGCTTAGTTGCTCCGCGGCATATGGGATCTTCCCAGACCAGGGCTCGAACCCATGTTCCCTGCATTGGCAGGCAGACTCCCAACCACTGCGCCACCAGGGAAGCCCATGATAAGTGCTTTGTGTTCAATTTTTCTTCTGTTTTCACAACAGCATCAGGAGGAGGTAACGTTACTCTCTGGAGGTTATAGACAGGAGAGCTGAGGTTTCAAAGTTAAAGGATTTGTGCAAGATGACACAGTTAGTAAATAGAGCGTTCAGCGTTCTCCTAACGCTGAAGCCTATTCTCTGACCGTATTGCTAGGCTGCTCTACCATATTCAAGATGGAGCTCTTAGCACATCACATTTTTATTTAGAGAGGCTGACATCCTCCATTAAACAGAACAATTCTTTACCTCTACAAACTCCCAGTTTCTGCTACTTTTAACCAGTGTGTCTGTTTTAATTTCCAAGATATTCCATAAAAATCGTTGTTGTGGACTCTTTAACCTTTTAAAATGTTTGTTTTTTACTCCTCATATATTTAAAAGTTGTATTCCTGTCAGCCATCTGAATGACATTTATAAAAAATTCCTTGGAGGACATGGAGATGTTGAGTGATCCAGGGAGATGCTGTGGGTTGTGACAGGATGTGTAAATTTTTTTTTTCTTGCTGACAATTTAAAATGTATTGATGTTTAGTTCTGCGTGGGGGTCCTCTCACCGGAAGCTACAGGTTACGACAGTTTCACCTTCACTGGGGGTCCACCGATGATCATGGCTCTGAACACGTGGTGGACGGCGTGAGATATGCCGCAGAGGTGAGCCATCAGACTTGTATTCATCATTCAGAGTTTTTCTATGTGACGGGATTTTGGGGACACAGAAGACAACTCTCTTTATGCCAGATTAGGTATCTCAGTGGCTGAAATTGCTTTATTCTTTCAGCATGAGAGTTTATCAACATGAGAGCCACACGTTTGGCCCTTCTGAGTCTTAGAGATTAGGGTTTTTGTGCCCATTTTAGAAATGAATAAACTGGAGACTTAGAGAGACTAAGTAACTTATCCAGCTAGGAAGCAGTTGAGATGGCTTGAAACCCATGTCTGTCTGATACCAATTATAAACTCTGATGTATTTCCTGAAAAGCCAGTGAGAAGGGAGAGAAAGAAACATTTGGTTTAGGCCCAACTGTGTACACATTTGGTCCAGACACAAATATATACTAAGATCATGTAAAGTCCATATGATATAGTTAATAGTAAGTGGCCAAGTTCCTCTTAGGGAAAAAAAAGTAAAGTCACAAACTCTCCTAAACTCTACATTACCTCTACAACCCCAGGTATTAAAATGGAGTCTGTAATTATTCAGGTCGTTGGTAAAGCAGAATAGGATGAAGTGTTCATTGACTTGTTTTTTTCCATTGGGGAGTTAACTTCTTTTCCTTATAATCATATTCATTAATAATATTCTACTTTTTCTAATCCTCTGGTTAAAGGACAAAGCATAATATACTTCAAGTTTTAATACAGTTAAATATTGCTAACACCCAGCTTTACCATGAGAGGAAAGTGAATTATTGTATGACTCAACCAAAGCTACTTATGTGAAAATATATAATGTGGCTTGTGAGTCGTCTAGGCAAGACAGAGCAAATGTTACCAGGCAAGTACAGTTTTTCTTCATGTTTCTTGTGATTACAGAGCTGTGGAGTTGAGACACTCTTTTATAGTCCTGCTGCTCAGAGAGATTCAGCAAACAGACTTCTTTCCAGTTTTATTTTTCTGTTGACTTATACATCTGCTCTCTGAGACTATCAACCAAAACGTCCTTTTTGCCTACTAAAACACTTTTGCTTGAGGCCGAGTGCTTAGGGTATGGGACCTGCTCTGTCCTTGGGGTGGAGGAATAAAATCTACATCCAAAGTGGACAAAAGATGCCAAGAATTTACAAAGCAGGACTCCTGAACCTGTACAGTGTCTCAGTTTATATCACCTACTGAATAGTTTTCATGTTTGCTTTCTAAAGTTTTGTGTTCTAAATTTGACATGTTTTAAATTTCAAAAGTTTTGTGCAGATTAAGAACTGGCTTTGGATCACTGAACTGTAATTTTCCAAAGCCACTTAGGAAAATTGGTCACATTGCTTTATGTTTACACCTTCTAACTTCATAAACTTGAAAGTATACTCTCAGAGAGGTTGACTCTGTTGGCAAGTGGTTTCCTGGAAAGGGCCCTCATATCCTGAAATTAGTCAGAGGTGCAGAGTCCTTACTTGCAGAGCAAGGCCCATCTTTGTAGGTTTTCCTTCCTGAAGAAGATGAAGTGTTGACTGGAATTTCACACTGTTCTTTAATGTATGTTTAAGGCTATTTATTTCATTTGTTCATGCATGTATGCATTCATTCATTCTTTTAAGAATTCATTGAGATCCTAGCATGTCCCCATCTTGGCCCAACTTACTCGTGCTCATCCTGAAGGGAGTGCTGGGAAGGAGGAGGGATGGGTCAGGAAACACTTCCTCATGGAAAAGGCTTTACCCAAACCTGAAGGAGGAGCAGGAGTGAGCCAGGCAAAGGGGAGAGCACCTGCATAGAATCATGTGTGAGGACTGGGGGTGGGGAAGAGTATAACATATTATCACATATTTGAAGAACAGAATGGCCAGTGTGATTAGATCATGAAGTAAAAAGGGGAGAGTTGTCAGGGGTAAAGTTGGGAGGCTAGAGGCATGTGATCTTACTAAGGTAAGTCACGTTAAGTATTGCAAACTTTATTCTAAGTGCAACAAGAAGCCACTGATTGGCTTTGAATCAGGAAGTGATCATACACGTGTTTTAAAAATATCATTCAAGCTATAGTTTGAGAATAGATTGGATTGAAGCAGGAGTGGATAAAGGGAACCAGTCAGGAGGCTTTCGGGAATGTTCCAGGTAATAGGACATAGTGCAGCTGGAGGGCTGGCTAGCTGGAAGTGCCGCTTCAGTGGGCTTTGGTGATTACTTGGGGTTGAGGGTGAGGGAGGGAAGGAGTCAGTGTTTCTGGCTTGAGATAGGAATGTAACTGGAAGAAGAGGAAGTCTGGGTCAGACCTCAGGGTTGGTGGGTGTTCGAGGTCGACAATAAACAAATAAATAAATTGGACGTGGTAAGTTCTTTGATAGGAACAATACCATATGATCTGGTAGAGTGACTGGGTGCTTAAGAAAGGCCTCTTTGAGATGATCAGTGAATTGAGACTGAATGACCAGAAGAAGCCACTCTGAGGAAACCTAGGGAGATCTTTCTGGTAAGTGGGAACAGCAGGTACAGGTGCTCTCAGGCAGAAATGAGGTTGGCATGTTCTAGAAGAGAAAGACATTGGCTTCTAGGATTGGAATTAATGAGAGAGGAGAAATTATTAGCCATGTTCCAGAGAGGCCTGCAGAGGCCATACCACGTTGGGCTTTGGGGGGCTTGGTGAGCAGTTTGGAGTTTATCTTCATGTAGCAGGACAAAGACAATGGAGGGTTTTGAGCAGGGCTGTGGCATGTTCTGCTTTATATTTTATAAAATATAACTAGCTGCTCCGTGGCTAAGAGTTTGGGCAAACATTGAAGAAGCAGGGAGACAAACTAGAAGGCTATGAACGTGTTCACATGAGCGATGATGGTGATTTGTACTGTGGGGTGGTGGAGATGAAGAGAGCTAGATGAATCCATATGTTTGGGGGGTAAAATCCATGGGACTTGCCAAGGAGAAGGATGTCAAGATTGAAGGAAGGAAAAAGAGGAATCTAGAAACACTCTTAAGATTTTGGCTTGAGCAACCATGAGAATGGTTGTGCCATTTGCTGAGATGGGAAAGTCCAGGGAGGAGCAGGCTGCAGACAGTAATGAACTGTCTGTTTGGACATGTTAAGTTGGAGAGACAACTATAGATATTCTAGTCTCGTGTTCAAGTAGGCTACTGGATACAAACCTGGAGTTTAAAGAAGAGGTCAGGGTGGGAGATGAAGGTATTTGGGAGTCATTTGCATTTGGTTTCAGGTTCAAAAGGATCCCTTTGTGCTTGGCTATCGAAGTGATTCCTAGGGGTTGTTTAGTTTTTCCAGCTACCTTTGTACCTAACTTCAGGACTACCATCAAGTTGTGTCCTCTTAAAAAATAAAAATGTGAAGAAAAAAATGAAAGGAAAAAAAACATTCAAAGCTGTAACCTTTAAAAATTTAATTTGGAGCCTAATCTAATGATTTGTGACATTACAGAGATTAAAGTAATCTAAATCATGAAAGACTTTATCCCAAGAGTCACCTATCTACAAAAAGTAGGCTAATAGTTCACTGCATATTTGGAACTTTATCTGATTACAATTTATGCCAAATACATAATGAGCATATTAAATGTGTAGTTGATAGTAAAATTACGATTTAAACATTAATGAGCACATTTTATGTAGCAATAGTATGCAATTTAAAAATACTAAAGTTGAGGGCTTCCCTGGTGGCACAGTGGTTGAGAATCTGCCTGCCAATGCAGGGGACACGGGTTCGAGCCCTGGTCTGGGAAGATCCCACATGCCGCGGAGCAACTAGACCCGTGAGCCACAACTACTGAGCCTGCGCGACTGGAGCCTGTGCTCCGCAACAAGAGAGGCCGCGATAGTGAGAGGCCCGTGCACCGCAATGAAGAGTGGCCCCCACTTGCCACAACTAGAGAAAGCCCTTGCGCAGAAATAAAGACCCAACACAGCCAAAAATAAATAAATAAATAAATAAATAAATAAATAAATAAATAAATAAATAAATAAAAAATGCTAAAGTTGAATAATACTATTATTTAGAAATTGCTGGGCTTCCCTGGTGGCGCAGTGGTTGAGAGTCTGCCTGCCAATGCAGGGGACACGGGTTCGAGCCCTGGTCTGGGAAGATCCCACGTGCCGCGGAGCGGCTAGGCCCATGAGCCACAATTACTGAGCCTGCGCGTCTGGAGCCTGTGCTCCGCAGCAGGAGAGGCCGCGATGGTGAGAGGCCCGTGCACCGCGATGAGGAGTGGCCCCCACTTGCCACAACTAGAGAAAGCCCTCACACAGAAACGAAGACCCAACACAGCCATAAATAATAACTAAATAAAAAAAAAAAAAAAAAAAAGAAATTGCTTTCCAATAGGGAAGAATCTTATTTCCATTTTTGCAGTGGCTACTATAACTTCTTGTCATTCAGTTCAAATCACTGTGGCTGTCACTGTTAGGAAATGTGAGTTTGTTGTTTGTTTGAGTTTTAGTTCAAATACAAATGCTAATAAAGTTGATATCAGTTGCTCTGAAGATACTGCTGCCAGTTAAGCAAAGTGTGTGGCAGAGAGAAGGACTTGTTTAAAAAAACAAAACATTTTTCTTGCTTTAGTCTCCTATAATATTTCAAACAATTGTTGTTCTTAACCAGTGGAAGGATATACAGATAGATTTATGTCTCTTTAGTTACACATTCATTTTCTAATCCGTTGGAGTTGTGAACATAGAGAGGGCATTTCACATCTTTCTATCTCCTTGGTGTCATCTCTTACTAAGTGAACTATGTTGGCAAGGAGCCACTTAAAACAACTTTAGCATACTTTCCTCCCTCTCCCTTACAGTGGAATATCATCTGTCTCATGTGAGCCAAATGAATTTTGTTTCATCATCCAATATTTTCAGGCTTTGTGCCTCTCCCAGCTATCTGACATCAACATAGAACATGGCACCAGAAGAATCCGCTTTTGTATTTTCCATCTGGATATGCCACAGTCTGCCTTGATTGTTTGTGAATGGTGCACTATTTTATAGTTTTATAGTTCCCAGTTTATGGTAACTCTTATTTATCTAGAAATCCTCCCATATTAGTTGCCTGTAAGATGTGAAGTTATATTTAAAGGAAGGGGTAAAAACATTCATGTGAATATATTAAATTCTCTCTGTAACAGCCAGAAAGGTGATTTGTGCATGAAACCCTTCATAAATAAGTGTTTCCTCCCCGAGGTGCCAAAAGGACTCATTTGAAAGAGATCTTATTTGAAGTCCATCCTTCATGGAGGGTCCTTGGACAACATGGCCGAGTCATGATCTTGGCCAAGTCATTTGGGTGCCTGCATTGCCCTCTGGATTCTATCTCAGTTTGTCCTTCCCTTAACCAGGAATGAACACCCTCTAAGAATGGTCTTCTGCCTTATTGTTATTCTACAACCCTTCACACTTGTTTGTGAGTTTGGGATACTGGATTGTTTACTATTGTAGGACATTTAGGACACCTTTGGAAGTTGTGAAGTGGGTGAAGCCTGTTTTCTAGAGTTCCGGGTTCTCCAACTCCTTGTCTCTTCCTTCTTTTTTCCCCCCTCATCAGTAACACCAGCTGCCTCTCATTTTCTTCCTCAGATGCCTCTGTTTACAAGACCCTGAAGCCTCTTTTTCCCTATTAAAACTTGCTCTCAACAGAGGATCTGAACATATTCTTAGAAATTAGAAAATGTGTAAATACCACTAAAAATAATTACCCCTAAGGAGAATTTGCATTTTCAAGCCATAAAAAGTCTTAAACTGCAGTGATGAACATTTGACTGGCGGTTTCAGGAACAACTGGCACTGTCCTCAGCAGCAGGATTGTCCCCGAATACCTACTGTGTGGAGGGTGACTTCTCCACTTGCCTATGACCCTGCACTCGTGCATTGGACTCAGCCGCCAGTTGGGGTCTAATTGAAGGCTGCACAATTGCAGTCCCATTTGCGGACATGGGGGAGCCCTGAGTCACTTGGGAGCAATGGTTGGAGATTGTTAGGGCTAGAGAGGCTTGACAGGATGCTCCAGAGCCTTCTAGTGATGTGGACTTCAGCACAGAACACCACAGACCAAAGTGACATGGTCCTTCACCTGTGTACTTTAGTTTTTAGACAAAAGTAAAGAGGAGGATTCTGGACATTATACATATAAGTGCACAATACCAGACGATCTATATAAATGTTTTATTTGCATTTATTTTTTAAGGGTGTTTAAAAAAAACATTTGAATTATGTTGTGTTCCTCCCTTTCAGCTCCACGTTGTTCACTGGAATTCAGACAAATACCCCAGCTTTGTTGAGGCAGCTCATGAGCCAGATGGACTAGCTGTCTTGGGCGTATTTTTGCAGGTGAGAATCACTAATTTCATTTTGAATAACTAGTCAACCATGTTGGATAAAGAGTTTCAATCACGGGGTAGACAGTCTACCATTTTTTAATAGTAAACTAGTTCTAGGTTTAATGTTTTCCTTTTGAAGTGAATTTTAAAGTTTTGTATATTAGTTTATGGTTCATCTAAGGGCCCAGAACTACCCTAGGAACATTGTCTTATGATACGTCTCATTGTCCATTGATCATTTTTTTGTGAATAGCAAACGCAGATGCAGCAACAATAGTAGCAGAAGTAACAACTGAGATCTTGAGAAGAAAATCTTTATAATAGGCTCTTCCTGACTGCTCAATATTTGGAGATACAGGGTAGGGTAAAATTCAAGTTCCTGATTCTTGAAGCACTAGTTTGACCACAATAGTGTTTTGTCCCAAACACACTGACCATTTTAAAAGATTCTGTTGTATTTTCCTTTGTCTGATATTCACAGGAGGTATCACTGTCATAATACCTGTGGGTGGGCTGGGCCGCTCAACTCCCACTGCGACCACATTCTTTAGGGTGTGCATTTTCGATATGCCCCTGACTCTGTGTGATGTTGATGTTGTAAGTTGTTGCACTGGGACAGGGGGAAGCATGGGGCAGAGCAGAGACTGGCATGCATAGCAGCAGCTCCTTTTTTCGGTCCCCAAGTCTGGTGGTGGCAGTGAGATCCAAGTGGGGCAAGGCATTATACTTGAATCCCAAGGACTTAAAACCTTCAGATAGATTCAGGACACCCCAAATAAATGAAAAGAAGTACATATATTTTTCTGAAGGATTCTCCTCATGATGATATATTCCCTTGATTCAGGACCTCAAGTCATTTTAAGCTGAAAGTGGGAGATGTTTTCATCTAATGTTTTGATTGTCACCAATAGTCGGTTTGGATCTAAGGTCTGAAAGTCACATCTGGTTTAATAGTGCAGGTGTTATGTAAGAGTTTCCTAAGCAAAGTTTCTCTCAAGAGAATCTGTACCCTGAACATTCATAAAGCTGACAAATATGAAGCTGTTACTGCTAGTTTTGGAATAGAAGTTATAGTTCAGCCAAGGAGCCCTGTAATATTATCTTGTTGTTTAGATTTTTCTGGCGTGATAAGGCTGCCAGGTGAAAGAGAGCCTCACTATAGAACAATCACTGTTTGTTTGTTCTGGGCTGGGTTAGGTTTTTTTTTAAAAAAAAAGAATTTAAAAATAGTGACTGAAATGGAGTGATTCAGACCTGATGTGCTACAGTAACCATTTCTTCTGAAATTTTGTGTTTTCAGATTGGTGAGCATAATCCCCAACTGCAAAGGATTACTGACATTTTGGATTCCATTAAAGAAAAGGTAAAATTAATTACTATTTACTAGTGACTAATATATTCCTTGGTTTCTCCTGAATTCTCTTATCTTCTTCTAAAAATTCAGACTTTGACATAGCATATGCTGCCGGCTTGGAAGCAGGTTTGGAACATATTTGACCAATAGAACAGAAGTAGCTTATTACCACTTATCTCTTGAAAATTATGAAGGGGTCTTAAATCATCTAAAACAATCCCTATTACATCTATTTTTGCATAATTAGTTTCTTTTATTGGAGTTTTGCAGAGGAAACCTTTAGTTGCAACACATTTTAAAGACCACTTACATTAAAAAATAAATTTTGAGCTTCTTAAATAAATCTAGGTGATGCGCTACTTCATCTTAAATATTTAGATTAAGGCAGATTCTTTTTTTTTTTTAAGATCTGAAAAGCAGATACTAAATAATTCCATGAATTACAGAATTCCAGTGAAATAATATTTCAATGGGTGTATGTTTTTTTGAGGTCTGTGTAAAACTTTCCCATTGTAATTTGTGGGAATTCTCTTTTCTTCCTCAGGGTAAACAAACACGATTCACAAATTTTGACCCATTATCTCTGCTTCCTCCACGCTGGGATTATTGGACGTATCCTGGTTCCCTTACAGTCCCACCTCTTCTAGAGAGCGTCACATGGATCGTTTTAAAACAACCTATAAACATCAGCTCTCAACAGGTATATCGCTTTTTCCATATTAATCCTGATTCACTAGAGGAAACTGGGCTTAATCTTGTGTGTGTGTGTGTGTGTGTTTTTCTTCAAACCCTGCCCTTAATTTCTGCTGTTGTGAAGCCTGAAATTAAGGCTTTACCTTTCTCTTCATTAATCAGATGGGTGGTTGGACCAGATGAGATTTATGTCCCTTTCTTTTTGACCTTCTATGATTAGATGATTTCTTTCCCATTTCCTAGAAATGCAATGTGCAAACAGACACGGATGGAAGTGAAGTGCCACTTTAAGGACTATACTTGTTTGTTTTTATTTTCTTTTGTGTGGTCTGAGGTATTAACAGTCTGGGATACAAATGGGAAAATCAGGAGAGAGGCTTCTCTCAAAAGATGATAGTCTCCTTTTTGACCTCAGTCCCTGGACCTGCCTCTCCTACAGATCTCACATTTAGAAGGGGAACGGCGAGAACAGCACCCTAAGATATGTGTGTACTTGTTAAATTTTAGAAGTCCATCTGATTTTTTGGCTTTTATTGACAAAACTGTTGTGAAGCTGCCTGAGGGGCTTTAAGCATTTGCTAAGAGGCTGTGGGTGGCTGCCTGTGCTCTTCTTGTGAAGACATTTCCTCATTGGTTCTTCTGATAAATGCTTACAGAGCCCCCATGGTCAGTCGGTCAGTCAGTCTCGGAATGTCTTTGATGCCCAGAGACTCTTGGTCAGAGCTGTGAATCCATCCTGTGACTGACGAATCTGCCGGGTGGATACTCTGTGCTCTGGGATGCTGTACCTAACAGGTTTTGTTTTGTTTTCCGTTTCGAATTATATGCTGCGAGATTCTTAGTAAGAACATAGCCTAGTAATTTTTGCATCTAATAAAGTACTCCTATCCTGAGCTGGCCCACCTGCCTAGCGATCTATATCTTTCCTCCAATCAAAGACTAGAGCTGGTTCACCTTTACGAAGGTCATATCAGGTAACTTTTCCCCTTGGGGTGTTGAACATATCCAACGTCTGTCGACCTTGTCTTTAGAATGAAAGCCAAATAATAATCTGGGGCATACTTTTTAAAACATTTTATAAAAGTCTGGGTAGAAATCCGGAGCTTGACTGACACAGAAATTCCTGTGAATTTTTTCCATCAGAAATAAGGTGAGTTGCATCATGAGAAAAATGACCTGTCACAGATTCAGTGGCTTTATTAATGGGGTTCATTTTCCTCCCCTTCACGTGCTAAACTGTTTACTTTTACATTCTTTTATTAAATTTGAATAGGTTAATAGTAAGAGTTAATACATTATAACATCAAGTTAGTAATATTAAGGGAATCATGTTTTCCCTCATATTTCAAGAATTTCTTTATTCCTTAAAGCCAGTTGGAAAATAATTTTTTTTCAATCCACCTGTGATTTGGAAAACAATATATATCAAAATATATATTTAGTTACTTAAAATACATAAAGTTAACCGAATCAAAAATAACTCCCTGCAAGTTTAGGAGTGACTGACTGCCTAGCTGTGAACTCACTACTGTATCTTATTTGAAGCTTAATTCATTAATGTTAATTATTAATGTGGTTTTTATGCAGTTAAGAGTTTATAAAATAATAGCTGTGTTTTAGAGGTTTAGTGTGAGTGGTAATTCACTTTAAGGAATTCACTTAAATCTACTGTAGCAGGAACACTTTCAGACATTTTATTTTTAACCAGATTGAAATGATTATCTGAGTAATAATCCCAATTATTATGATGATTGTAATATCTTAATAATCCAAATTATCATGATGATTATAATATCGTAATAATCCAAATTATTATGGTGATTTTAAGATTTAAAGAATGAAGCAAAAGGTATTTTAAGAGTCAAATCCCATTTGAACCATGAGAAAAACATCAGAAAATGCCCAGTTGGAGACGTTCTCAATATACATGATCAGTAGTCCTCAAAACTGTCAAGGTCATCAAAAACAAGGTAAGTCTGAGAAATTGTCATAATCACGAAATGCTCAAGGAGACAAGACAGCTAAATATGATGCCATTCCTTGATAGGATCCTGGAACAGAAAAAGATGTTAGGTAAATACAAAGGAAATCTGAATAAAGGATGGACTTCAGTTAATGATAACATATTAATATTGGTTCACGAATTGTGAAAAATGTACCATACTAATGCAAGATGTTAATAACGGGAAACTTTTGTGTGCGTCCTTAAAAGTGAATGAAAAAAAATAAAAGGGGAAACTGAGTGTGGGGTATCCGAGAACTAATTATTCTATCTTTGCAAGAATTCTGTAAATCCAAAACTGTTCTAAAATAAAAAGCATATTTTAAAAATCCAAAGCATGAAAGGGTTGATAAGATTATTTAGTTGCTTAACTCTTTTATATAAAGTAAAATGAAAATGTCTTTTGTGTATACCATTGATTTAAGGATTACTTTTCAAAAGATAATTTTTAATCTCAATTTTAGCAGCTCTTTATTTTAGAAACCACTGGAAAATAGTATTTTTATTTATTTTTCAATTCCACCATATAATGTCACTGTCTGTGAAGATTAAATCCTCTTTTTAGTAAGTTGGTGCCAGTTTTTTTCTAGGTTTTTTTTCTGCTGCTATTTCTTGCCAAGTCATTGTTTGACCTAAAGGGCAAATCAGATGGTTTTCATTTTCTTTTTCTTGATACAAGTCCATTTTTCTCCCCAAAGAAAAAGAGTCATTTACGGGAATGCTTGATTTAACTGCCAGGCCAGTAAACAGATACACTGTTTTTTGCTACTTCCGATAACAGATCTGTCATTCTTTGGAAGGCTGACTTCTCATGCCAATCTCTTTGGTTTATGCCAGATTATCAAAAGTGGCTTACTGACCTGCTGAAATTTGATGTGCAGAATACTTGGCTTTAATTCTGTACTCCTTTTTAAAGAAATTTTTTTCTTTTTTGTTTATTATGATATTTGCATACAATAAAATTCATGAATTTTAGTGTGCAGCTGATGATTTTGGTTATTGTAACAACCACTACAATCAAGATATAGAATGGATCCCTTGGCTGAAAAAGTTTCCTTGTGCCCCTCTGTACCCCATCTTCTTCCTCACCCATGGCCCCAGGCAACCACTGAGATGCTGTCACTAGAACGTTATCTTTTTAAAATTTTATTTAAATGGAATCATATAGTACATAAACACTCCTGCTCCTCCAGGTTTGGAGTTAAAGGCCTTTTCCAAGAGGGAGCATTCAAAACACTCTGACAGTATTTTCTCTCAGTCTGTGGTTTGCCTCTCTTTTTTTTTTCACTATATCTTTTGAAGAGCAAAAGTTAAAAAGTTCTTAATCTAGATGAAGGTCATTTTATCAATTTATCTTTTATCATTTGTGCTTTTGGTTTCCTGATAAGAAATCTTTGCCTAACTATATACCACAAAATATTTTTCCCTACTTTAAGTAATAGTTTTAGCTTTTACATTTAAGTGTTCTATTATTTATGAGTTAATTTTTATGTGTGTTGTGTCCCATTTTCTTTCCTTCTGATATTCTTTTTTTTTATTTGAAGTACAGTTGACTTACAATATTATATCCGTTTCAGGTATACAACATAGTGATTTATTATTTTTATTGATTATACTCTACATAAAGTTATTACAAAATATTGGCTATATTCCCCTGTGCTGTACATTACATCCTTGTAACTTCTTTATTTTATACCTGGTAGTTTGTACCTCTAATCCCCTACCCCTATATTGCCCTTCCCCAACCCCTCTCCCTTCCGGTAACCACTACTTTGTTCTCTTATCTTGAGTCTGTTTCTGCTTTGTTATATTTGTTCATTTGTTTTATTTTGTAGATTACACATATTCGTGAAAACATATAGTATTTGTCTTTCTCTGACTTATTTTACTAAGCTAATACCCTCCAGGTCTATTCATGTTGTTACAAATGGCAAAATTTCATTCTTTTTTTCTGGCTAAGTAATATTCCATCACACACCCACACACACATACACACACACACACACCACATCTTCTTTATCCATTCATCTGTTGATGACACTTAGGTTGCTTTCATATATGATATTCTAATTATGCAAACATTTGACCTTTTAATAACATCTAACAGGTTCCTTCCGAGGCTCTATTAGTTTGAAATCTTTTAAAAAATCTCTGTTCTTCACTGTGGATAATTTCTATTGACCTATATTCAAGTTCATTTGCTCTTTCTCTGTCGTGTCAGTTTGTCTGTTAATTTTATCCAGTGAATTTTTGTTTTAGAAATTATATTTTTTAGATCTAAAATTTATACTTGATTCTTTTTTATTATTTCTATTTCTCTGCTGAGACTTCCCATTACTCTGCTGAGATTTCTCATGCACTAAAAAGTATGCTTTGTTTAACTTCATATAACCCACAGGTAGTTGAAGTAGCCATTTTAGAATCCTTGTAAGTTCCAAATTTGGGTAATCTTGAGTCTCACTTTGTTGATTTTTCTTTCTTTAAGCATGTATTCCATTTTCTTGAGTCTTTGTATATTGAGTAATTTTCTATTGCATTCTAGATGTTACGAACATTAAGTTGTGAAGATTCTGGATCTGTTATTTTTCTCTGATCAGTAGTGTTTCCTTTGTGTTGGCAGGTAATTTTCTTGGCTGGGCTTGAGTTGCAGATTTTCCTTCTTGTGCAGTAGCTTCAGTCTCAGTACATGTGTGGTTCTTGGGTATGAGTTTGGGGATCCTCTCTCTGGCTCTTTCCTTGCAAGACAGGTATGCCCCATAGCAGCTCTATGCACCTTGCAGACTCCACCCTGTCCAAGTGAAAAACTGGAGAGACAGGAACTCACTTGATGGCTCCCATCTCTCCAAGTGAGCATGAACTCCCCATCTGAATCCCTTTACTTATGTTCACTCTTTAGTACCTACAGCTGGTTGTTTTTTTTGTATTGTGTCTGGGTTTTACACTTGTCTTTTTCTACAGGAAGGTTGTCTGCAGAGTCTTAGTCCAGTATATCTGGAATCAAAAATCTAATGTCCTTCTTTAATAGTAAAATTTTTTATTTTGTAATTAATGATAATTAACAATCTAGGAAAATTTCCCTAACTTCTGTATCTTCAGACTATGTGTGAATTGAGGAAAGAATTCATTCACTTGAGTATTAATTTTGACTTACTATGTAAAACTGTCTAATTATCTTTGAAATTAAAGTTTTAAGTTTTAGAAGACAGTATAAGTCAATTCTAGAATTGTTTAATAATTGCCAGTTTTTGCAAGGCATGATGCAAGAGGTATAAACAAGTGTTAAAAAGGCCCTTGTCCTCCCGTAGTTTATAATCTAACAGAGGGGATAAAATAAATGCATAAAAAACTGTAACACAGTGGCTTTGCTTGGTACTGTAAGAGAATATAAGGTGTAAGGGAAGTTCAGAAGGGGAGAGACTAGTTTTCAGTGGAGAAATCAGGAAGAGACTTCATGAAAGAGCTTACATTTAGGTTGGTTCAAAAAGTGGGGACAGGTTGGGGATATAAAGGAAAGGGGAATTTCAAGAAGGAATAGCATAAGTAAAGGCAAAAAAGAGAAGTGCAAAAACTATGTGGGCAACTTTGTACCTGTGGTTGTCAAAATAGAGAGTATGCAAGAATCACCTGATGAAGCTTACCAAAATGTGGATCCTTGGGCCTTGTTAGAAACTCTGATTCAAAAGCCTGAGGGGGGGTCCAGGAATCTCAAGTTTTAAGAATCACCTCAAAATCTTTTCATTCAGATGCTCTTGGACCCCCCCTTCACAAAACTGACCTAGAGTGGGACCTGTGTGTGGAATAATAGGAAATAATCTAGAAGGATTAGTTGGAATTGGGTGGTCAAGAGGCTTGGAAGCCATGCTAACAACTTTGTTTTAGAGCCTTATAGGGTTTGAAATGTTATATATTTTAGAGATATATTTTGAAATGTTTACACCTAAAATGATATGATATTTGGAATGTGCTTCAAAATAATACAGTTTGGGCAGGATTCGGAGGTGGTGAGAGAGAATGGGTGAGGGTGTGGATGAAAGAGAATTGGCCACGTGTTGATGACTGTTGAAGCTGGGTGATGGTTTATTATGTTACTCTATCTACCCTTCTGTATATCTGCCAGTTTCCATAATAAGAAGCAAATAAGAAGAGATTAGGGGAAAATGGAAAAAAAAAAAGAAAGAAAAAAGAAAAACACTTACAGATACAGTGTAGTGCTGTGGTTAGTGCATGGCTTATTTGCCAGATGGCTTATTTATTGAAATTTCCTAACTCTCCCTCGAGTTCCTCATGTTTAAAATGGGTATAATGGTATATTATTGATAGGCTTGTTTGGAGGATTAAATGTGATATGTAATGTAAAACACTTAGCATAGTACGTGGCCCACCATGTTCTGTAAGAGAGAGCTTATTTTTATTATTACTCAGCTTCGGCAGGCAGTGGAGAGCTAGTAAAGACATTTCATTTGAGCATGAGAGTGACTAATCAAAGCTGTTTACAAAACATTAGAAAAGGGTATTTCTGCTTACTGGGGTCACTACAGAAGAAATTTAAACTTTCAGTAGTAGAGCCAAAGAAAACAGCAAAACAACCTTCATGCTGAGCTGGGGAGATTCTTGCCAGGAACTGTGTAGGTACTGAGTCAGCCTTAGTGACAAAGGGACAGATTTTCTGCCTAAAGGAAGCCAGAGGCCTGGTGAGGGCATGACACTGATAGGGGCCAATCTAAGCAGAGCCTAGCAGATCAGGGTCTACCTAGCTGGGCTAAGGGACCAGGAGGACGATCCAGCGCCAAAAAGGGAAGGGGTTTGATGAGACATCAGGACAGGTTCAGAGACTCTTACCAAAATGAGCAGGCTGGTCAGAGAAAGATCTAGAGTAAGTTCTAGTTCCAGATGGATGAGGCTAAGGTGTTGCAGAGGTAGGGAGCCATGATCAATTTGCAGAGGAGTCAAAGGGGGATAAGGGGATAAATAAAGCCAAGATCTTCAGAGGAATAGGCAGTTTCCCTGGGAGGCTAGTTGTGTTCGGTGAGGCCGGTAAATCAGTGCCCTGATTCAGGACTTGGGATTCCAGCACAGTCACCTGGAGTGGCCACTCCCGATAGACCTGGATCGTCATGATCTGCAGAAGGCTGGACATCTTCTCTGTGGCTGTGGAGATTAGATTTCACTAGCCTCTGCTACTTGACTTTACCAGAGAATTATATATGTCTCGTCTGGCTTTAGCCATAATGATCTGGTCTAATGAAACATGAGTAATAGCAAGTTGTAAATATTTGTCTTATTCTTCCCATATCTATACTCTTTGAAAAGACACCTCAAAATATGACTTGTGGAAATACACAGCTACTTGTATATGATACCTGAACATATCTCCATAGAGTGCGGTTATAAACTATTGCCTATTTATTATGAAGGACTTGCATCACCTCTGTCTCCCATCCTGGCTAGTACTGTTAAGAGAAATATTTTAGGCTTCAGGTAAATGATGATGATGGAAACCTAATATATGTGTCCTAGTCTGAACTTCTTTGACTCTTTGATTAGGTGACTAACAAAACTTAGAGAATGAAGGCTCTCATTCTCAACAATTTAATACTTTGTACTCACTCAAAACAGCAAAACAGACACCAAAAACTTACTTGTGTGGCAATATGTTTTTGGTGAACGTTTTTGAGACAGTAGAATTATTCAGGTAATTTACCCAGTCTTCATTTTACTACTATAGACCTGTGCTTAGTGTTAAAAAATAATATTAAGTCACAAAGGAATTGCTAAATAATTTATAAAACAAGCTTATAATAGAAAACTTTTCAGCAATTAAAAATAGTGACATAGATATATCTATTGACATGTGAAGGATATATATTAAGTGATAAAATAAGGTTTCAGAAGAGTAAATATAGTTGAGCTTATTTTGCAATAAAACATGTCAAGCGTGTGTACTGGTGCATGTGCATATAGTGCTTGTACATAAGGAAATATCTAGAAGGATATACTCCATAATGTTAACAGTGGTTATATTTTGTGATGTGATTTCTCATAATTTCTATTTTCTTCTTGACACTTTGTGTACTATATGAAGTTTGTAAGATAATTAAGCATTGTGTGTGTGTGTGTGTGTGTGTGTGTGAGATAAGAAAAAGTAAGCCCTTGTGTTGAGAAATATGCCTATATCGCTTAAATTGTATTGAAGTATTATAAGTGGTTGAAGACTCCTAGTCTTTTCCCAGAGTTAGTTGCTGACAAGGCACACATATGGTGAGAGAAAAATCACTGTTTAAGGAAAACAGTGCATAAAAGATGAAAATTCTGTAGGATGAGTACCACATGGTCCCCTTGAAAATTTGGGCCATGTTATATTGGCGTGCTGGTGAGTATTCAGTGTAATTCCAAGAGCTGGATGACACCTACTGAGGTAATCTAATCCAATGTTTCACTTTATAGATGAGGAAACTAGAGACAATAAATGATTTTCCCAAGGTCACCCAGCTCACTAGTGGCAGAACCAGGACTGGGACCCAGCTTGGAAAACCCTTTCCACTGTCCCATTATGCCTTTGCAGGGGACATTCTCTGATTTCTAGCTATGTACTCTTTAAACCACATTCTAAATGTTGTTTCCTCTTATTACTTTGATCTTCAAATGAAGAAAGCTTATATACTTAATTTTTGAACCCATAGGTATTTGTATAGTGATAAGAATCTAGTAGAAGAGTTGCTTTATGATGTATGACCCATAACAGAAAATTTTCATTGAAATACATTTAGTTCCTGGTAGAAGAAAGCTTATAAGTTTCTTAACTTTCTGTGCAGGGCAATTCATTAACATTGGTGTGACTTTCTACGCTAAAACTAACTCTTCTCTTTTCTTCAACAGCTGGCCACATTCCGCACCCTCTTGTGTACAGGGGAGGGCAAAGCTGCGGCTTTTTTGTTGAGCAATCACCGTCCACCACAGCCTCTGAAGGACCGAAAAGTGAGAGCCTCTTTCCATTAAAAGTTGTCACCAGTAGACCACCCCAAACGTGTCTGTGGAGAGAAAACAAAACAAAACAAAACAAACACAAACATCCCGACTAACAGTTCTTTCCTAGAATTCTAATTTATTGGGTGCCATTTTGCTATCAGCTTCAACACAAAGAAGATCAGATCTTTTTAATCAAACTAACTTAAGTCATCTGTCTCAGATTTGCAGTATATAAGCAGTATATACTTGGGTATATAAGCAGTAAACACTGGTGTGTTTTAAAATGCATGGAATACATCTACTTCAACCTGCGTGGCAACGTGGTGGGCATTGCAAACCTCAGAATGTATTAAAAATCTTCCCTTGCCATAAAGACTGATCAGTCATGTCTCTCAGTGATGTTTGGTGAAAAACTTAAATTCATTCCCAGAATGATAGGATTGTGGTACCTTTTCCTAAACAAGTGATTCCGCTTAATATCTTGATATCATTCCAATTCATAAAAGTAGATACTATTTCCTTTTAAAGTGAATTTTCATTTGGATCATGTTGCTGATTCTCACTGCAGGATACCTCTAATAAAATGAACAAGAGGAGAGTTATGGGGGTGGGGGTGGGATATAGCGAATTAAAGCATCTATTCCACAGCTCAAAAAGAGTCAATACAATTTTGGTGAGGAATTCCCCAGGATATAAATAACTATTTAAACTTTAATGACTTATGCCATACATCTCATTCACTTGGTGATGTTAATGATGAACTGGCTAATAATTGATCAGACACAGTGGTTGTCAATTTATGGCATTAGCATGGTTTGAAACAGATTACAAGGTACCAGTGCAGGCAGAGCTGCCCATGGGCATGAGGCACAGGTTGGCTAATTTTGTCCTGTGTTTTGGCAACAGAGCAGGGAGCAGTCCTGTGAAGGTCATTGTTTTGTCAATTGATGGGGAAAAATTACTTGAGTTTCATAGATATAATCAGTCACAAGCCCTTCAAACCATTTCCATGGCAACACCCCTCTCCCCTTACACACGTGTCCCTCCATCTCTTAATTTTGTAAGTTGGCTCTAGATATTCACTCTAACCTATTATCTCTTGTATATTTTTGTTTGTTTTTGGTGAAGGAGGATGGGGGAGGTCCTTCTGCTCTTTCTGGTACAAATACAGTGACACTAAGCATTAATTTAATAATCACGTTTAAGACTTGAACACATGCTACACTTCTGTCATCTTCTGAGAAAAGTTTAACTGAGTTTCCTTAATTTTGATGATTTATTAAGACTCTTCTCTTCCCCTGAATGTAGATTTTAATAATTGGAAGTATTCTGTGATAGTCTTTTTTTTTTTTTTTTTTGACTGCACCACACGGCTTGTGCGATCTTAGTTCCCTGACCAGGGATCGAACCTGGGCCCATAGCAGTGAAAGCACCGAGTCTTAACCACTGGACCACCATGGAATTCCCTGTGATAGTTCTTGATAGGATCACTGATTATCAGTAAATTGTGTAATAATGATAGATATGATTGCATTAAGATGAGTTCCTGAAGATGAAAGCTCCTTTGGTTTTTGTTTCCCCTTCACAGTATCTAGCTTGAGGCCTTGCAGGAGATTGACAAGTAGCAAATATTTAATTAATTGAATATTTAAAAAACTTTATTTTGTGTCTTTGGTAATTATCTTGCTGCTTGCAATCAAATGCACTGTAAGTTCGTGTAACAAGTAAAGCGCAAGTTATCCCTTTAAAATTGTTTCTTCTTAAAGGAATACTTGTTAAATCTACCTGTGTAACGAGAAGTTCTCACTGGTTTTAAAAATACCAGTGTTGAATGAATTTCTTTAGTTTGGGAAGACATGTTGTGAAGTATGCTAGTCAGAGAAAGAAGTCTGTTTTCTCAGAGAAAGTAAATAGCATGTAGGATGGGGATTCTAATTACTGTGTATGAGCATTGCCACTTTGTAATTTACGGTTTCTGCTACAGTATTCCATCAGTTCTGTGCTACAGATTGGACTTTAGTAGACTAGAAACGTCTACACAGCACTGATTTCCTTGAAGATTGTCTGATAATTAGAGGCAAAATTGTCTAAGTGTTATCTAAAGTCTAAGTTGTTATCTTTTGAAAAGATTAAAGAGTTGTAAATACTAGCATGGATAATCTTTTGTTTCCCACCTGTATTGGATTTATATTTGTTAAGCATTTTGTATTTTAACTTAAATTGGATTCAACCACAATAAAGATTACAAGACAAACTTTGAATTTGTATATGCAAGATACAGAATGAGATTACATTTTTACACTTTTTATTTAGAAAACAATTTCAAACTCACAGAGAAATTGCAAACACAATTTTTTCCACTAAATTATTTGAGAGTAAGTTGCCAACCTGTTAATGCATCATCCCACAAACTTCAGTGTATATTTTCACAAGTTAGGACATTATCCTACAGAGCCATAGTACAGCTAAAACAACCATGAGGTTAACCTTGCTTTATTATCACTGACTATGTCATTCGAGGGTAACTCGTTCACTTAGTTGTGTTTCCTTTGGTCGGGCACTGGTCCTCAGTCTTTCTTTGCTGTTTATGATTTTGATGCTTTTGAAGATGATAGCCTAGTTATTTTACAGAATGCCCCTCAATTTGGGTTTGTTCGAGATTTCCTTGTGATTAGATCCAAATTTTGCATTGTTGGCAGGAAGATCACAAAAGCAATGCTGGATCCTATCAGGCAAATTGATTTGTCCTCTAATGGAGTATATTCACTTCAGCACTTGATTAAGATGGTGTCTGCTAGGCTTCTCCACTGCAAAGTTACTCTTTTTTCCTTTGTAATTAACAAATATTTGTGTGGGGATGTGCTTTGAGACTATGTAAATATCCTGTTTCTGATTAAACCTCCAATTTATTCATTTGTTTCTACTATGGATTTAAGGGATCCCTGTTTTATTCAGTGGGCTGTAAGACTGTTATGACTATTACCATCTATTCTCCCATGCATATTTTTCTTAATTGGCCAGGAGGAGCACCTCCAAGCTGGCTTCTGTGCCCTTTTGACACTTCGTCCCCACGTTCTTACTTTCTGACAGCAGTGTGATGTTCCTGGCTCAGCTCATTCTGCACCTTCCCCTGCCCTGGAATCTAACATTTCTCCAAGGAACCCTGGTTTCTTTTAGTGGAAAATAGTATTGAAAAAACTAACATCTGGGTGCTAGATGAGTGCATGGCTATTGGAGCACTGCTACTCCTGGATCCTCTCAGTGAACAGAGGTCAGGAATGCACACACAAACACACACGCACAATGTGTACTCGCATGTACAACATCTATATTTTAAAAAAACACAATTTCACACTCATATCTCTAATTTCAATCCAATACTACAGGGTTCATTCTAGTTCTCCATTTCCATATTTCTAATCCCCTTCTCCAACAGTGAGAAACCTGGCTCCCATTATCCTCAATACATTTACTTCTTTGGCCACTTCTTCTGTGTGTAACCAGTATCCCATCACCACTTCCGATCTCTCACCCCCACAGGCGTGGATGCCCTCTTCTCTCAGCTTGGATTGTGATATCCTGCACTGGGCTGCCTTGTCCCCTGAGAGGAGGTGGGGCAAGGAGGGGAAAGCGAAAAGCAAGGTTACATTTTGAAATACTCACTGGACTGTTCACGGGGAGGTTCTTTATTTCTAACACAAGGTTATTGAAAATGTGGCTTTGCCTATACACATTTTATCATAGGTGGCAGTGAAATGCAATATTTTGTAAAAGGTTTTTAATACCTCTGAGTGGAGCTGCAGAAAATGTAGACCAAGGAATAGTGGGCTCATTTCAGAGGCTAGAAAGCCATCCAGGCACTTGTATAAGTATCACAAGTTGTTCTTATTTTAGATTTACTGAAGAAGATTAAATCCCGTATGTTGAGGTTTTTGATACCCACTGAAATGTAAACTACCCTCAGAGGATAATTTTTTAAATCATTTACACTTTAGTATAACTGATTTTTACATGACAGGTTTTGGTGGGAATAAAGACTGACAGCGGAATGTCAACATGGTATAAAAGAGTCAGTGGTCTGAGTGTTTGGATAACCGAGATGAACTTGAACTACTTCACAATTTTGCTTACATGCCTCATTCTTACCTGCACCCTTACACTTTGCACCATGATTGATGTATAACAAATACTCATTGTCGGTAAATGGAATGCATTCTTTATTGAAGTAACTAGAGATTTCTCTGATGTGGCTAGGAACTCACCTCTACCTTCCTAGAGAGGAATGATAACAAGCAGAGTTCCCCCCAACTCCTGTCATGGGCTGAGAGGAGTCTTCTTTCCCGACCTGTCCTTGCTTCACCACTCCCACCTCCATAGGTCACCCGGTGCAAGAAAGTGGGTACATTAAAGTTTCTTGTTTCAAATGAGTGTGTTTTCATTACAAGCGCCTTTGGGTGGAGAGAGGGCCAGTTTGTCTTAGCTGTGCTCATGGAGTGAGAGTTGCAGAAACTCTGGGTTTGTGACTCAATGAGATCAGATGAATCGTAAGTTGACCCCAAGTTCCTTATGGAAGATATGACCTAGAAAAAAGGACTTGTTACACAAAGGACTTGTATGTTAACAGGGACTTCTGAGAATAACTGTCCTTATGGAGGTAATTCTTGATCTGTTATCGGCTTATACTGGAGGGTGTGGGAGAGCCCCATACACAAACACATTTCAGTGGTGCTGGCATTTAAAAAATATGACAGTATCAGTCAGGTTCCATTAGGAAAACAGAACCACCCAGTATTTCAAGCAGAGGGTATTAAATGTTTGGAATTGATTATACAAGTAATGGAAGATGTTGAAAAACCAAAGTGGACAGGCAACCAAGAGATTAGCAAGAGCAGGAAGCTCTCAATTTCCTCAGGAGGAGGAAATGTTCCTGGAGCCCAGGAGCCACGGCCATCAAGCTGAAAGCTGAAGTTTAAACTAAATGTTGTCCTGACTAGGAGGATCTGGTTATTTTTTGGAGAGACACAGCCACTACCTGAGTCCTTGCTTGAAGTAGAGAGAGGAGGAGAAATATTGTGGCTTCTCCCTTTATTCCATCCTCTAAACTCCTACTGATACCCACTGGTAGAACCTATCCAGAAGTCAGATAACATGGAACCATGAAAGGTCATCCCCCTGTTATACAGAGCAGACCAATGGAAAGGTCCGGGAACAGATCTGAGATAAAATGGGCTTAAAACCATCCATGGCACCAACGGCTGGGAACCTCTATTACACAGGTCAAGCAAGTGACTATGATGCCAGGCTGGAATTCTCCAGAGATGAAAGACCATTGCCAAACTTTTCTCCTACTCCAGAAATTTAATTTGATCACAGTTTTTCAGGCATCTTCTATGTGGTAAATGTTGTGCTAAGTACTAGAGATATAAAGATGATTAAGATGTGATTTCTTCTCTTAGCTCAAAATCTAAGACAACTATAAAAACAAATTGCATCATACAAAATGTTAAGTATTTTAATTTTAGGTATCTGTAGAGTGCTAAGGGAACATGGAGAAGATGGAGCAATTAATTCTGGAGAAATTAACAAAGACATAAAGATTTGCAAGTGTGATGTATTTGAAAATTGGGCTCTCTGGTTTTCTATGTAGTTTTGTACCTGGTGCTTGGGTAGGGAGATGTGTCAGTGAGGACTCCTTTGAGAGCAATGGAAACTTCAATGCAAAATGGCTAAAGCAAATAATGGAATTTATTGATTCACATAATTGAAAGGTCCAGGGGTACAGCTTACTTTCATCATGCTGAAACCAGGGATTAAGATCAGGGCTCAATCTCCTTTCCTTTTGGACGCCTCCATCTCTGTGGGTGCCATCAATAGTCAGACTCGCCTTTCATATTGGAAGGATGGAAGCCTCCACCTATATACTTAAACATATCCTGCAAGCCACACCAGTGACAAAAGGAAAGCTTCTTTCTCCAAAGACTTAAATTTTTTTCTATCTAACTTGAATTCTCATTTGCCCACATTGAGTCACATGCCCATCCTTAATCAAGTCATCTTGGCCAGTGGATTTCTATCTGGCTCGGGAAAGCATGTGGAGTTAACACCTTCCCAAATTGCACAGACTAAGAGTGTTCGTGTTTGTGTGTGTGTGTGTGTGTATGTTTGTGTTGGGGGTGGGTGACTGCAGTAAAGGAAAACTGGGGTTAGTACCTGAAGAATGGAAAAAAGATTATGGGTGGCAAAAACAAAAGATTGTCTACTCTGAAATAAAAGAGTGGCTGAAGTAAGGCCTGAAAAGAATAAAACTCAGGAGATAGTTCAGTTTTTCTAGGAAATAACCATCATCCATCTAAAGAGAATCAAGTGCCTCAAGTCAAATGCAAGGTCAGCATTTCAAGAAGGACAGAAGATTTAAATTTTTTCTACTAATGCTTTGATGAAATGATAAATGGATACTTTCCCACAGTGATGAGGAAGGACAGGGATTGTCAGAGTGAGGTACCCAACCTGGAATTGGGGAACCTGGCATTTTCAGTGGGACAGAACTACTTGCTGACCCAATCAGTGGGTCTTCCATGTAGGGTTCACCTGTAGACACTGGATTCTGCACTGTGGTCTGTCTCCTGCTGGGCTTTCCCAGGTTCCAAGGAGGCAGAGGTGTCTTTGTTAGAACTTGTCCTCACCTCTTTTAGCCTCCTTTGAACTTGTCTAGCAACCAGTGTGGATTGATCATGCCTACTGTTCACAATGCCTTGTCTTTACAGGCGGCTCAAGAAGCTTTGGTTGAAAGAATTAATGAGTGAACACAAGAATGAATAAGAGTGCTCTGATTTTGTGTAAAATCAGCACATCTTGAAATCTATTCTTTCTCAATAAAATAACAACTGTTCATAAGTTATTGACCTAAAAATACAAGCAATTTGTTACCTAAGGAAATGTTAATCAGTTGTGAAACTAATCCAAGATAAATGGGAGGGGGGTATAGG
Organism: Balaenoptera acutorostrata; assembly: GCF_949987535.1. Classification (NCBI taxonomy): domain Eukaryota; kingdom Metazoa; phylum Chordata; class Mammalia; order Artiodactyla; family Balaenopteridae; genus Balaenoptera; species Balaenoptera acutorostrata. Next base: position 54,045,132 of record NC_080080.1, on the reverse strand, counting down.
TTGCACTGTTGTGTTGTAACTAAATGGGTACACCCTCTCCCCCAAGATCATCTCCAGACAAGTATCGCTCTTCTTGTAAAAACCAAGGGTCCTCATATCTCTCCTCTGAGTAAAACTTTCTACTGCCATCATCTGGACAACCGGGGAATTTTCTTCCACAGCCCATGCCAGAGACCAGTGGTTCTCAAAGTCTGCTCAGAAGACCCCTGAGGGTCCTGAAACACTTTCAAAGGGTCAGTGAAGTCAAAACTATTTTCTAATAGTCCCAGGGTGCTATTTGCCTTTTTCACTACTGGACATTTGCAATGCTGGTGCAAAAGCATTGATGTTTAAAATTGCTGGTTTCTTAGCATCCGGGCTGTGACTGTAAATGGTATTTGTAGTAATTTTTTCTTCATCACCATGAAATCATAGTTTAAAATGCCATTTTCTCTTAAGAATGTTCATGCCCTTAGGTAAAAATGATTAGTTGTATTCATATTATTAAAAATTAATTTGAGATTAATTATTAATCTCAACTCCTGAGGACATATTCTTTTTTTTATGGCCTTTTTTAAAATTAATTAATTTTTATTGGAATATAGCTGCTTTACAATGTTGTGTTAGTTTCCACTGCACAACAAAGTGAATCAGCTATATGTATATATATATCTCCTCTTTGTTTGATTTCCTTCCCATTTAGGTCACCATAGAGCACTGTTTATAGTTGCATGAGCTATACAGTAGGTTCTCATTAGTTATCTATTTTATACATAGTATCAATAGTGTATATATGTCAATCCCAATCTCCCAGTTCATCCCACCCTCCCCCTTTCCCCTCTTGGTGTCAATACGTTTGTTCTCTACATTTGTGCCTCTATTTCTGCATTGCAAATAAGATCATCTATACAATTTTTCTAGATTCCACATATATGAGTTAATATACGATATTTGTTTTTCTCTTTCTGACTTACTTCACTCTGTATGACAGTCTCTATGTCCATCCACGTTTCTACAAATGACCCAATTTCATTCCTTTTTATGACTGAGTAATATTCTGTTGTGTGTGTGTGTGTGTGTGTGTGTGTGTATATATATATACACACACCACATCTTCTTTATCCATTCTTCTGTTGATGGACATTTATGTTGCTTCCATGTCCTGGCTGTTGTAAATTGTGCTGCAGTGAACATTGGGGTGCATGTGCCTTTTTGAATGGGAGAAAATATTTGCAAACGAAGCAACTGACAAAGGATTAATCTCCAAAATATACAAACAGCTCGTGCAGCTCAATATCAGAAAAAACAAACAACCCAATCAAAAAATGGGTGAAAGATCTAAATAGACATTTCTCCAGAGAAGACATACAGATGGTCAAAAAGCACATGAAAAGATCCTCAACATCACAATTCTTAGAGAAATGCAAATCAAAACTACAACGAGTCACACCCGTCAGAATGGTCATCATTAAAAAATCTACAAACAATAAATGCTGGAGAGGGTGTGGAGAAAAGGGGACCCTCTTGCACTGTTCGTGGGAATGTAAATTGATACAGCCACTATGGAGGTTACTTAAAAAACTAAAAATAGAACTACCAGAGGGAGACCTTCAAGATGGCGGAAGAGTAAGACATGGAAATCACCTTCCTCCCCACAAATACATCAGAAATACATCCACATGTGGAACAACTCCTACAGAACACCTACTGAATGCTGGCAGAAGACCTCAGACTTCCAAAAAGGCAAAAAACTCCCCATGTACCTGGGTAGAGCAAAAGAAGAAAGAAAAAACAGAGACAAAAGAATAGGGATGGAACCTGCATCACTGGGAGGGAGTTGTGAATGAGGAAAATCTTCCACATACGAGGAAGCTCCTTCACTGGTGGAGATGCGGGTGGTTGGGGGGGAGGCTTCGGAACCATGGAGGAGAGCGCAGCAACAGGGGTGCAGAGGGCAAAGCGGAGAGATTCCCGCACAGAGGATTGGTGCCGGCCAGCACTCACCAGCCCGCGATGCTTGTCTGCTCACATGCCTGGGCAGGCGGGGGCTGGGACCTGAGACTCCGGCTTCTTTGGAGTTCAGACCCCAGGGAGAGGACTGGGGTTGGCTGTGTGAACACAGCCTGAAGGGGGCTAGTGCACCACAGCTAGCCGGGAGGGAGTCCGGGAAAAGGTCTGGACCTGCCTAAGAGACAAGAAACCATTGTTTTGGGGTGCGAGAGGAGAGGGGATTCAGAGCACCCCCTAAACGAGCTCCAGAGATGGGCGCGGGCCACGGCTATCAGCGTGGACACCAGAGACAGGCATGAAATGCTAAGGCTGCTGCTGCAGCCATCAAGAAGCCTGTGTGCAAGCCCAGGTCACTACCCACACCTCCCCTCCCGGGAGCCTGTGCAGTCCGCCACTGCCAGGGTCCCGTGACCTAGGGACAACTTCCCCAGGAGAACACACAGCACGCCTCAGGCTGCTGCAACGTCATGCCGGCCTCTGCCGCTGCAGGCTCACCCCACATTCCGTACCCCTCCCTCCCACGGGGCCTGAGTGAGCCAGAGCTCCCTAAACAGCTGCTACTTTAACCCCGTCCTTTCTGGGCAGGGAACAAATGCCCTCAGGCGACCTACACACAGAGGCGGGGCTAAATCCAAAGCTGAACCCCAGGAGCTGCGTGAACAAAGAAGAGAAAGGGAAATTATTCCCAGCAGCCTCAGGAACAGTGGATTAAATCTCCACAATCAACTTGATGTACCCTGTATCTGTGGAATATCTGAAGAGACAATGAATCATCCCAAAATTAAGGTGGTGGATTTTGGGAGCAAAGATATGTATAATTTCTTCCTTTTTCTCTTTTTGTGAGTGTGTATATGTATGCCTCTTTGTGTGATTTTGTCTGTATAGCTTTGCTTTTACCATTTGTCCTAGGGTTCTGGCTGTCCGTATTTTTTTTTTTTTTCGTATTGTTTTTACTGCTTGTGATAACATTGGTGGATTTGTCTTTTGGTTTGGCTGCTCTCTTCTTTCTTTTTTTTCTGTTTTTTATTACTTTAAATTTTTTTTAATAATTATTTTTAATTTTACTAACTTTTTTATTTTTTTATTCTTTCTTTTTTTCTCCCTTTTCTTCTGTGCTGTGTGGCTGACAGGGTCTTGGTGCTCTGGCCAGGTGTCAGGCCAGTGCCTATGAAGTGGGAGAGCCAAGTTCAGGACATTGGTACACCAGAGACCTCCTGGCTCCATGTAATATCAAAAGGCAAAAGCTCTCCCAGAGATCTCCATCTCAACACTAAAACCTGGCTTCACTCAAAAACCAGCAAGCTATAGTGTTGGACACCCTATGCCAAACAAATAGCAAGAAAGGAACACAACACCACCCATTAGCAAAGAAGCTGCCTAAAATCATAATAAGGTCACAGACACCCCCAAACACACCAACAGATATGGTCCTGCCCACCAGAAAGACACGATCCAGCCTCAACCAGCAGACCACAGGCACCAGTCCCCTCAACCAGGAAGTCTACACAACCCACTGAACCAACCTTACCCACTGGGGGCAGACACCAAAAACAATGGGAACTACAAACCAGCAGCCTGTGAAAAGGAGACCCCCAAACACAGTAAGTTAAGCAAAATGAGAAGACAGAGAAACACACAGCAGATGAAGGAGCAAGGTAAAAACCCACCAGACCAAACAAATTAATAGGAAATAGGCAGTCTACATGAAAAAGAATTCAGAGTAATGATAGTAAAGATGATCCAAAATCTTGGAAATAGAATGAGAAAATACAAGAAACGTTTAACAAGGACCTAGAAGAACTAAAGAGCATAAAAACAATGATGAACAACCCAATAAATGAAATTAAAAATTCTTCAGAATGAATCAATATCAGAATAACTGAGGCAGAACAACGGATAACTGACCAGGAAGATAAAATACTGGAAATAACTACTGCAGAGCAGAATAAAGAAAAAAGAATGAAAAGAATTGAAGACAGTATTAGAGACCTCTGAGACAACATTAAAAGCACCAACATTCAAATTATAGAGGTCTCAGAAGAAGAAGAGAAAAAGAAAGGGACTGAGAAAATATTTGAAGGATTATAGTTGAAAATTTCCCTAATATGGGAAAGGAAATAGTTAATCAAGTCCAGGTAGCAGAGAGAGTCCCATACAGGCTAACTCCAAGGAGAAACACGCCAAGACATATATTAATCAATCTATAAAAAATTAAGCACAAAGAAAAAATATTAAAAGCAGCAAGGGAAAAACAACAGATAACATACAAGGGAATCCCCATAAGGTTAACAGCTGAACTTTAGGCAGAAACTGTGCAGGCCAGAAGGGAGTGGCAGGACATATGTAAAGTGGTGAAAGGGAAAAACCTACAACCAAGATTACTCTACCCAGCAAGAATCTCATTCAGAATCGACGGAGAAAATAAAACCCTTACAGACAAGCAAAATCTAAGAGAAATCAGCACCAAAAAACCAGCTTTACTACAAATGCTAAAGGAAATTCTCTAGGCAGGAAACACAGACAAGGAAAAGACCTACAATAACAAACCCAAAACAATTAAGAAAATGGTAATAGAAACATACATATTGATAATTACCTTAAATGTAAATGGATTAAATGCTCCAACCAAAAGACATAGACTGGCTGAGTGGATGCAAAAACAAGACCCATATATATGCTGTCTACAAGAGACCGACTTCAGACCTAGGGACACATACAGACTGAAAGTGAGGGAATGGAAAAAGATATCCCATGCAAATGGAAATCAAAAGAAAGCTGGAGTAACAATTCTCATATCAGACAAAATAAACTTTAAAATAAAGACTATTATAAGAGGCAAAGAGGGACACTACCTAATGACCAAGGGATCAATCCAAGAAGAAGATATAACAATTGTAAATATTTATGCATCCAACAGAGGAGCCCCTCAATACATAAGGCAAATGCTAACAGCCATAAAAGGGGAAATCGACAGTAACACAATCATAGTAGGGGACATTAACACCCCATTTTCAGCAATGGACAGATCATCCAAAATGAATATAAATAAGGAAACACAAGCTTTAAATGACACATTAAACAAGATGGACTTAATTGATATTTATAGGACATTCCATCCAAAAATAACAGAATACGCTTTCTTCTCAAGTGTTCAAGGAACATTCTCCACAATAGATCATATCCTGGGTCACAAATCAAGTCTTGGTAAATTTAAGAAAATTGAAATCATATCAAGTATCTTTTCCAACCACAAGGCTATGAGACTAAAACTCAATTACAGGAAAAAATCTGTAAAAAATACAAATACATGGAGGCTAAACAGTACACTACTTAATAACCAAGAGATCACTGAAGAAATCAAAGAGGAAATTAAAAAATGCCTAGAACAAATGACAATGAAATCACGATGATCCAAAAGCTATGAGATGCAGCAAAAGCAGTTCTAAGAAGGAAGTTTATAGCAATACAATCCTACCTCAAGAAACAAGAAACATCTCAAATAAACAACCCAACTTTACACCTAAAGCAATTAGAGAAAGAAGAACAAAAAATCCCCAAAGTTAGCAGAAGGAAAGAAATCAAAAAGATCACAACAGAAATAAATGAAGGAAACAATAGCAAAGATCAATACAACTAAAAGCTAGTTCTTTGAGAAGATAAACCAAATTGATAAATCATTAGCCAGACTCATCAAGAAAAAAAGGGAGAAGACTCAAATCAACAAAATTAGAAATGAAAAAGGAGAAGTAACAACTGTCACTGAAGAAATACAAGGTATCATGAGAGATTACTACAAGCAACTATATGCCATTAAAATGGGCAACCTGGAAGAAATGGACACATTCTTAGAAAAGCACAACCTTCCGAGACTGAACCAGGAAGAAATAGAAAATATAAACAGACCAATCACAAGCACTGAAATTGAGACTGTGATTAAAAATCTTCAAACAAAAAAAAGCCCAGGACCAGATGGCTTCACAGACAATTTCTATCAAACATTTACAGAAGAGCTAACACCTATCCTTCTCAAACTCTACAAAAATATAGCAGAGGGAGGAACACTTCCAAACTCATTCTACGAGACCACCATCATCCTGATACCAAAATCAGACAAAGATGTCACAAGAAAGAAAACTACAGATGAATATCACTGATGAACATAGATGCAAAAATCCTCAACAAAATACTAACAAAGGGAATCCAACAGCACATTAAAAGGATCATACACCATGATCAAGTGGGGTTTATCCCAGGAATGCAAGGATTCTTCAATATATGCAAATCAATCAATGTGATACACCATATTAACAAATTGAAGGAGAAAAACCATATGATCATCTCAATAGATGCAGCAAAATCTTTCAACAAAATTCAACACCCATTTATGATAAAAACCCTCCAGAAAGCAGGAATAGAGGGAACTTTCCTTAACATAATAAAGGCCATATATGACATACCCACAGACAACATCGTTCTCAATGGTGAAAAACAACCATTTCCACTAAGATCAGGAACAAGATAAGGTTGCCCACTGTCACCACTATTATTCAACATAGTTTTGGAAGTTTTAACCCCAGCAATCAGAGAAGAAAAAGAAATAAAAGGAATCCAAACTGGAAAAGAAGAAGTAAATCTCTCATTGTTTGCAGATGACATGATACTGTACATAGAGAATCCTAAAGATGCTACCAGAAAACTCCTAGAGCTAATCCATGATTTTGGTAAAGTAGCAGGATACAAGTTTATTGCACAGAAATCCCTTGCATTCCTATACACTAATGATGAAAAATCTGAAAGAGAAGTTAAGAAAATACTCCCATTTGCCATTGCAACAAAAAGAAAAAATACCTAGGAATAAACCTACCTAAGGAGACAAAAGACTTGATGCAGAAAACTATGACACTGATGAAAGAAATTAAAGATGATACAAACAGATGGAGAGATACAACATGTTCTTGGATTGGAAGAATGAACATTGTGAAAATGACTATACTACCCAAAGCAATCTACAGATTCAATGCAATCCCTATCAAATTACCAATGGTGTTTTTCACAGAGTAGAACAAAAAATTTCACAATTTTCATGGAAACACAAAAGACCCCGAATAGCCAAAGCAATCTTGAGAAAGAAAAAAGGAGCTGGAGGAATCAGGCTCCCTGACTTCAGACTATACTACAAAGCTACAGTAATCAAGACAGCATGGTACTGGCACAAAAACAGAAATATAGATCAATGGAACAGGATAGAAAGCCCAGAGATAAACCCAAGCACATATGGTCACCTTATTTTTGATAAAGGAGGCAAGAATATACAATGGAGAAAAGTCAGCTTCTTCAGTAAGTGGTGCTGGGAAAACTGGACAGCTACATGTAAAAGAATGAAATTAGAACACTCCCTAACACCATACACAAAAATAAGCTCAAAATGGATTAAAGACCTAAATGTAAGGCCAGACACTATCAAACTCTTAGAGGAAAACATAGGTAGAACACTCTATGACACAAATCACAGCAAGATCCTTTTTCACCCATCTCCTAGAGAAATGGAAGTAAAAACAAAAATAAACAAATGGGATCTAATGAAACTTAAAAGCTTTTGCACATCAAAGGAAACTAAACAAGACGAAAAGGCAACCCTCAGAATGGGAGAAAATATTTGCAAATGAAGTAACTGACAAAGGATTAATCTCCAAAATTTACAAGCAGCTCATGCAGCTCAATATCAAAAAAACAAACAACCCAATCCAAAAATGGGCAGAAGATCTAAACAGACATTTCTCCAAAAATGATATACAGATTTCCAACAAACACATGAAAGAATGCTCAACATCACTAATCTTTAGAGAAATGCAAATGAAAACTACATTGAGGGGGGTTTCCGTTGTGGTGCAGTGGTTGAGAATCCGCCTGCCAATGCAGGGGACATGGGTTCGAGCCCTGGTCTGGGAAGATCCCACATGCCGTGGAGCAACTGGGCCCGTGAGCCACTACTGAGCCTGTGTGTCTGGAGCCTGTGCTCCGCAACAAGAGAGGCTGCGATAGTGCGAGGCCCGCGCACCGCAATGAAGAGTGGACCCTGCTTGCCGCAACTAGAGAGAGCCCTCGCACAGAAACGAAGACCCAACAGAGCAAAAAAAAAAAAAAAAAAAAAAAAAAAATTCTACATTGAGGTATCACCTCACACCAGTCAGAATGGCCATCATCAAAAAATCTACAAACAATAAATGCTGGAGAGGGTGTGGAGAAGAGGGAACCCTCTTGCATTGTCGGTGGGAATGTAAATTGATATAGCCACTATGGAAAACAGTATGGAAGTTCCTTAAAAAACTAAAAATAGAACTACCATACGACCCAGCAATCCCAGTATTGGGCATATACCCTGAGAAAACCATAATTCAAAAAGAGTCATGTACCACAATGTTCATTGAAGCTCTATTTACAATAACCAGGACATGGAAGCAACCTAAGCGTCCACTGACAAATGAATGGATAAAGAAGATGTGGCACATATATACAATGGAATATTACTCAGCCATAAAAAGAAACGAAATTGAGTCATTTGTAGTGAGGTGGATGGACCTAGAGACTGTCATACAGAGTGAAGTAAGTCAGAAAGAGAAAACAAATACCGTAGGCTAACACATATATATGCAATCTAAAAACAAAGGTTTCTGTCGAGCCTAGGGACAGGACAGGAATAAAGACGCAGATGTAGAGAATGGACTTGAGGACACGGCAGGAGGAAGGGTAAGCTGGGACGAAGTGAGAGAGTGGCATGGATTTATATATACTGCCAAATGTAATGTAGATAGCTAGTGGGAAGCAGCCGCATAGCACAGGGAGACCAGCTCAGTGCTTTGTGACCAGCTAGAGGCACGGGATGGGGAGTGTGTGAGGGAGATGCTAGAGGGGTGGGATGGGGAGGGTGTGAAGGAGATGCAAGAGGGAGGAGATATGGGGGCATATGTATATGTATAGCTGATTCACTTTGTTATAAAGCAGAAACTAACACGCCTTTGTAAATAATTATACTCCAATAAAGATGTTAAAAAAAGAACAAAAAAGAAAAGAACTACCTTATGACCCAGCAATCCCACTACTGGGCATGTACCCTGAGGACGTATTCTTTTAATATTTGATGTATATCAAATATGTGGAAAGTCTGCATTAAATCCTGATGCACATTAAAGCACGATGGTTTTCTTTAGGGAAAGCACTTACATGATGGTTTGAGTTGCAAACTTAATTAACCACTTTTTTCATGGAGCATCATTTTGACTTGAAAGAGCAACTGACAAACTACAGATGTTCAGACTTGGGTAACTGGCAAATATTTTCTTGCAAATGAACAAAGTGAGTTTGTCACTTCAACAAAAGCAACGAAAAGTATTTGTGGCAAAGATAAAATTAGAACTTTCAAGAGAAAATTAGGATTTTGGAAAATTTCTATTTGCCTCTGTGAGCATGCCCGCTTCTCAATGCTTAAAGATATTTCTGATGAGACCAGTAGTAATTTTAACAAATGTGATTTTTTGATATTGTATAATGAGTCATGTCAACATTTTGAACATATGTGTCACTCAGTGAATCAATATTTTCTAATGAAACAGTATATGGTGTTACAAAATCATGCACAAGTAAAATATCTATTCAAAATACGAGATAGACCAATAGATTTTAATGGAACAGAGTATGAAAAGTTCATTCATATGGTTTATTTATGCACAAATTTTAAGAAACTACCACTTGTTAAGCTTTGGTGTAGTACTGAAGGAGAATACTATCCACAGTTACTGAAAAGGCTGTTAATATGCCCCTCCATTTTCTAGCTACACGTCAGTGTGAGACTGGATTTATTTCAAGTAGTTCAAATAAAACAACTGATCACAACAGACTGAATGCAGAAACAGATATAAGAATCCAGCTATCTTCTATTTAGGCAGATATTAAAGAGATTTAAAAAATGTAAGTGCAACTTTTTTATTACATTTTTTGTTTTGTAAAATATTGTTATTTTTTATAAAATCTGCTATGTTAATTTACGATATGAATCTATTATCCTTAAATGAATTAATAAATACTTCTGCTTTAATTTCTAGTACAGTAAATATCAATAAGATATAACCCACATAAACAAAAGCTCTTTGGGGTCTTCAGTGACTTTTAAGAGTGTAAAATATCTTGAGACCAAAGGATTGAGAACCACCCAACCACCCCCGTAGACCATACCATGATTCAGTGTCCCATCCCTTGTTCTTCTCAGCACTCCTTTCCTCTAAAAGAGTTGTAATCAGTTCTAATAAACAGACTGGCTTATGTTGTAATAAAACCATATATATATACATATATATATATATATATATATGTAACTCACATATAAAAAAGGTAAACTGTAGTCACATAATCTCACATTATTTGACATAGGATTTCTTTTAATGAAACAGTACAAAAAGTTTATTGATATAGTTCTAATGAAACTATATTGCATATTGCAAATAACCTTGAAGAACTATTACTTATAAATTTTGGTGGAATATCAAAGAAGAATACCCACTATTACCTGAAACTCTTCCCTTTTCCAAGTTCATGTCCCTGTAAGAATAGATTTTCTTCATATACTCAACCAAAACAACATATCACAACAGATTGAATGCAGTATTTGGCATAGGATTACGCTCTATTACAGGTACTTCTAGATTTACTCTTCCCAACATCAAATTCAAGGCCAGGAAATTTGCATTAATTCCTGTTTAGGTGCTGAATTAACATTATAATTTTCTCTATGTTTAGGTTAACTCCTTGAATTCAAGGCTGAACTGCTTATTATAGTCACTTGAGGTCCTGGTCCAGCTGTTCCCTGGGTTCTGCTAACAGAAATTTCCCACCTATTTTTTGCTCCTAGCAAATTGCTTTTCCTCCTGTTCTCAGCACTCAGTTTTGAAAAACTTCTTTTCAGATCTTTCTCTTTTTCTCATTGTGTGTTTCTGAATGCTTCTGACCATGAACTGCAAGTTTCTTTCCCATATCCTTTCCTAACCTCATCTTTTACATTTATTGTGACCTTCCCCTTTCCATCACTCCTTCTAGACCGCCCTTAGGGAATTATCTCTCTAAGCCTTCTATCTTCGTTCTTGCTTCTTCTCTTCAAAAAGAGTAATAATCTATCTTGGCAGATTAGTTAGAATTCAGCTTTCTTGCTATGTCAAAGTAGTACAAAATGGGGATGTGTGGTCAGATGTTGGCCATCACGCCACTTTCCTAAGGAGTCTCACAAGCTGATATACCTTGCTTGATAGAGCTCTCCAAGTCTAGAGACCTTCTGCAAGGTCAGAAACCTAATTTGTCACAGCAATGAATTATATAGAGATAAAGGGATCAATACAAGAAGAGGGGCAGACCCAACATAAGTGAGCTTACAAGGCTGATATACAAAGCAAAAGTCAAGTTATTAATCTAGCAAGAGTAATATGAGTCTTACATTAGCTGGAATACCCAAGTCAACATGACCATTCATTCAAGGAACATTTACGGAGTTCCACTAGGAAGACTACCATACACAGAAAACCGAATCAAAAGTTTGCTTGGTGAGCATGGAACTCAGAACAAAGAAGATAAATAGAAGCATTAGTGCTGGAAGAGTATGAAACATCCAACTCACTAAAAGGGTGCTTTTAACAATGAGACCATAATGATAGAATTTTGTTCGCTGTATCTCCACAGCATTATCTCTAAAATACAGATAATTTTGGCAGAAGGATGTGGTCTGTTGGCTAATATTTTCTCAACATTGGATCATGCTTGGATAATCTTTATTAATACTTCCTTGGTTTTCATTTTCCTGTTCTGTTGTGACAAATCAACCTTTTCCCTAGTTGGTACATCCTTTTTTTGGACATGTCACATTCACCCAAGTAAGAGTTTCAAATCTGAAGGCTACTCTGCCCTTTAAAGAGAGTTTCCAAATGTCAGCTCTTATTCATAATACATAGATTATAAAGCCCAACTTTAGAGCTATTTAGCTGATATGTAAACTTTTAAACTTATTTTTCTTATTCTCAAATTTTTCTTTTTTTTTTTTGGAAAGTCTCAGTAAATCTTCCAAGGCCTGACAATGGTATCATTTAAATCTATTTATTGAATGGATAAAAAAGAAAACAAAAAATGAGACAGCATACCTAAAAGAATTCAATATAGCCTGTTTATTAATTTTATCCTGTTTTATTTTTATGGTAATTTTCCTCTAGGGAAACAACTTTTTAATTTAATTTTATTTTATTAAAGTATAGTTGATTTACAATGTATTAATTTCTACTGTACAGCAAAGTGATTCAGTTATACATATATGTATATATTATTTTTCATATTCTTTTCCATTCTGGTTTATTACAGGATATTGAATAGAGTTCACTCTGCTATACAGCAGGACTTTATTGTTTATCCATTCTATATATAATAGTCTGCATCTACTAATCCCACACTCTCAATCCATCCCTTGCCCACCCCTCCTTCCCCTTGGCAACCACAAGTGTGTTTTCTATGTGAGTCTGTTTCTGTTTCGAAGATCTATCTGTCGATGGATTTAGGTTAGGAAAACTTAACATTTGTTATAAGTAGATGCACTGTTTTCTTAGCCAGCTGAGATGACAAACAAAAGGATAAAATCAGGGTTACAGATGGGAGGCATTGACTGTGGTAAATACGAATCAGACTAATCACAATTCTGTGGCTAAGTAAAGACTGTGCATGTATAAAGACTTTTAAAGACAATTTTCAGGGTTGTTATATAATAATCTTTGGGATCCAGGAAACTTCTGCAGCCCTGATCCCAAGGGGTCTCCCAAATATCATTTACCTCACCGTGCCTTTTTCTTTTGGTACAGGGACTCTGTTGTGTGGGCTTTCCAGCCGCCACTCGACCCAGACATCCTGAGATCAAGCAGGGAAACAACAATTCCTAAACCCACATCTATTTGCTCTTTTTATTTGCTGTGTAGTCAATACACTTTCTGTGTTTTTCCCTTTAGAAATGGGAACTTGGACAAACACAAGCTTGAAGTGCTCCTTCCTTAAACAATGGAAGTTTTTGTAGCTTTGTAGCTACCCAGAAGCACATTTTTGGCCTAGTTTACTTATTTATCACAAGAGTTTGAAATTTGAGCCCCAATTATTCTTTTACATAAAGGATTCTATTTAGAAAAAGCAAAGCCAAATCTGGCTTTCCAACCAGTATTAAGTAAGAGAGGAAGCAAAGAGCTCTAATTACTTTCTTTATTATGAGGATACACTTCATTCCTACCCAAGCAAAAAATCCCTGTCATATTTAATGAAGATGTATCCTTTTTAAAAATTAGTAAGATTGACAAGGTTATGAAGACATATTCTATTTTAATATTTTTAATAAAGTAAATATTTCAGATATATCTCTGAACTGCTAATATTCAACAACAGTTAATTCTTGAATTAGTCCCTATAACTTATTATTGTTTATTGTAGATGTGTCAATTTATCACCAGGTCAGATAGTATGTTACAAATGACTTAGTAAAACTTAATCACATGCCATTGTTCTATAATAATTTCATATAGGTAGGCTTACACATGAAGGCTCTGCAACAAAGTCATAAATCAAGGCCAAAAATTGTCTATTCTCCTTCTTCCTCACCTTCCTTTAATCTCCTTTAGTCTTGGCAGAGAATCAGAGAAACACTATGTGCCTAATTATGAATTTAATTATTTACTACTGGACATGGATATACATACGCACACATACATATATACATACACATGCACACACATACACACCTATACACACATATGTATATATGTACATCCACATGCATATACACACGCACACACCTACAAACACATGCATACACACACACACACACACACGTGTATGCATCTCTTCACTTTCCTGAGGCACACCTCCTGGTTTCCTCCCTCCTTTCCAGCTGCTTTTCTCTTGTCTGCCCTTCTCTCTACTTCTCTCTCTCTCTGGGTGAATTTTTTCTAGCACCATCACTTTAAACAACATTTAATTATATTGATGATACCCAACTTTGCCCCTGAGATTCCAATTCCATGCATCCAACTGCCTGTAGGACAGCTCCATGGGATTTCTGACGGACACTCACAATAACACATCCAGACAAGACCCCGTGTTCTTCCCTGCAACCTCTCGCTCTCCCAGGAGGCTCATCCCAGTAAATGGCACTCACACGTCTGGAGTGGTGGTGCCACTTTCTCACTCCAGACTCACAGTCATCTCACATTACTCTCTTTCTCTCAAACCATGTCAATCTGTCAGCAAGTCCTATGGACTCTACTCTTAAATGATAGCTCCTAACTGGTTTCCCAGCTCTAGTCTCACCTCCTACTGTCTTCTCCACAAAGCAGCCAGAGTGAATCTTTAAAACAATGTACATCAAAGTGCTTCGTTCCATTGAGCTCCACACTTCAGTGACTTCCTCTCACTCAGAATAAAAGCCAAAGTCCTTATGGGGGCTGGTGGGGCTCTGTGGGACCTGTGTGCTGGCTGCCTGTCTGTCCTCACTCTCCACTACCTTCCCCACTGCACTCCACTTCCCGCACACTCCTGTGGTTCCTCCAACAGGCTTTTTCAAGTTTTACATCTGATATTCTCTTCACCTGGAAAGCCCTTCTGTGGATCTTCACATGGATCACTCCTTCATTCGTTCAAAGGTCACCCTCTCAAAGGGCCTGACCATGCTCTCTGAAGTAGCACCATTACTCTCTCTTTACTCTGATTGACTGACTATTTCTTCATAGGACTTAATATAACATAATATTGTTTATTTCTAATGTCACCTTCTCCTGCAAGAATGTTAACCTTCTTAAGAACAGGGGTTTTATTTTGTTAACCATTGTTTCGAGCATTGAAATATTCCCTGGCACATGATAGAAATCAATAAATATTTATTTAATGAACAAATGAATATTTTTTCATGCATATTTAAAATAAACATAGTTGGTCAAATGGTACAAACTTGCAACTAGAAGATGAATCAATTCTGAAGATCTAACGCACAGCATAGTGATTATAGCCAACGATACTGTGTTATATATTTCAAAGTTGCTGACAGACTAGACCTTAAATGCTCTCACCATAAAAAAAGAAATGATGATTATGTGGCATGAGAGAGCTGTTAGCTAATGCAATATACAAAGGTATCAAATCAACCCATGTTACACCTTAAAATTACACGATGTTGTATGTCAGTTATATCTCAATGAAAAACAAGTAAAATAACACAGAGATTCACAATATAATCTTTAATTTTCTGCAGTAGTTTTGTGCTTCTGTAGAAGATTGAGTGTAGACTTACATGTCAGCTTTGGTAACATATAGAGTGTGCAGTGTTCCTTAAAAAAACTTTTACATGATTTTGCAGTCTTTAAGATGTGAGTGAGTACAACAATACATATACATGTATGTTCACAAGCTATTTGCAATAGTGCTTCAGTACTTTGAAAGGCTCCTATAAGTTTTCATGCAATGTATAAATGTATAAATCTTACTGTCAAGTAGGTGATTCCCTCAAAGACTCTTGATCACAATTTAATGGATACCATACTTCCAAATTCAGGTGGTCACTTTGTCCTGGACACCAAATCTTCCAGAACAACATTGCTAGTGTGAGAGACACACTAAGAGAAAGGAAGCACAGGAGAGGGTGGGGATGTTCTCTCAGTACATGGTCAATATTTGAAATGCAGAGTATATGGTAAAGGAAGAAGATTGTTTTAACAGGAATTAAAAAAAAGTTTCAGAGGAAAAATTTATGTGAGCATAATCTCCATAAAAGGGTGAAAAATGAAGAAGGTATAAGACAGCAGTGATCGTTAACCTCCAGATGGTGCTGTTGGAGAAGAAAAGCTAATGTGCTCTCCTGGGAGTGGACAGACCGCAGGGAGACTGCACACCATGGGGCTTTAACATAGAACCCCGTGCTTTACTTCCATCGGCTGGTGCTGGATTCCAGTCCCTGCCAAAGGCTTCCTCTCCTTTACTCCTTACTACGAGACAGAGAGTGTCTAATTTGTGCTCATGAATAAGTCAAGTCAGCTCATACTTGGTGTCCTGTAATTCCTTCTCTTTTGTTCTTAACTCCTTTTCTCCCTTCTCCCCCAGGTGCATCTCCAGGCTACCATTCCCTCTGGGCACATCTCTGTCACCTGCTCTGGGTATCTGTTAATCCTTTGGGCACCGTGCAGATCCCACTGCACAGTGTCTCTGCCCCTGCCAAGGGAGAGAACGCTGAGGAAGTACTTGTTAACAGTAAACATTTGAGGTACCTACCCTCTGTGGTCTACTTTTACTAGCACGTAATCAGGGGAAGTGGCCTCAGGTGGAAACAAGTTTGCATGAAATTTTCCTGGAGTCAAGACTGCTTTAATGTTTCACTTGTACTTCTATAAAAATGTCATCCTTTCCCGTGTATTTTTTGTTTTTTTTAAATGAATGGCATAGAGTGTCATCTGTGACTGTTGTTCTCTTTCTATGTAAAAGGGATGGACTAAGTCAGGGGTCTTCAAGCAGTGCTCAGGATTTATCAGCAGATATAAGAGACTTACTTATTAAAAGCCTTCTTATCAGAGGCTTACTTACAAAGGCATCTGTGTCATTTTTACCACATAGTCTTTCTCTTTAGCATCGCCTCAGTCTTGTTGAGATTCATGGTGGGGTTAGGAGACCAGCTGGTATTCTTTCTTCAATCCTCATTCTCTGTTAGGTCAAAAACTAATAAGAACCTGCTGTGTAAAAAAATAAATAAAATAAAATTCAAAACAAACAAACAAACAAAAATAACCTCATCCCTGCCTTCAAGGCTCAGAGATTTCATGAAAGGCAGTCTACTGCCTTGCTCAGCTTAGCTTTCTCCCTCAGATCCCCGTACATCCATTCACCATACACACACCTCTTCTCCTCCCAGGCCATTCTTACAATTAGGGGAATTAAAAAACAAAATATTCACAAAAATATTCACAAGAAGGGGAGCATAACTAGGATTTTTCTAGCCATAAAATTCTAGAGAAATCAGGTTACTGCTTTCTCATAAAAAGCAATTTTTAAAAAAATCTTTTCTCAAAAAGATAAAGGCTTTTGAAAAGCCTTCAGGGTTTCTGGCCCTACCCTCCCACGCTGAATCACCCGGGACCAATCTGAACACTTCATTCTGCACATTATTAGATTTGAGGTTAGGGACAGTGGCCGCCTAGGAGTACTGATTCTAATCAGAAGGAGGGAGGACAAAGTGTGATGGCTTGTGAACATGGGCAAGTTTCTTAACTTCTTCAGGTCTCACTTTGCTAATCCACAAAAAAAAAGGAGAAGAGTTTCAACATAATAAGTTGGTTGTGCATCTTAGACAAGCAGAGGCACTTAAAGGAATCATCACAGGGAAACTCAAGAAATCTCATGGTTTGAATGAACACAGTCTGTCAATGAGGGAGATACAAGAACAATCTAGTGGTTCCAGATTCCTTTTAGATTTAGGCACTAGATGTCACTGCCAATGTTTGGTACTTTCCAAATGAAGGTTAAAAAAAAGTTCTAAAGGAAAAAAAGCGATGGGGGGTGGGGGGATTGCTTTCTTAAGAACATGAGCCCGGAAGCATTCCTTTAAATATCATAATAAAAGTGAGTCAGCTTTAGAAAAGTCATAAGGCTTTAATCAACATATTTAAACATCAAGTAAGCCAGCTATGGTTTGCTGATTAACCGATTCAAGTTGATAAGAAATATATACTGATACTATATTTAAGATGCTGCTGCTTTTGATATAAGCCTAAAACAAGGAAATCAGCCTCAGAAATTAGAGGCTTGGATGAGAAGATGGAGAGGGAATGTTAGCAAACAGATGAATAACAGAAGGAAGTAAAACAATAAGACATAAATCATCGTACTGACCCTGTATTTATATGACAGGTGACGTCATATAAACATAGGTCTTTTTCTTCCCATTAAATATTTAGTCAATGTACTTAAACACTGTAGCCTTATTTCAAGTAACTTCTTTGATCTGTATGTGTATAGAATATCAGATTAAGTGAAAATATTCTAAAGTAAAAATTCCTGAATTCAGTATACACCCAAGAAGAATGGAGTTTCAAGTTGTTGTGCCGATTATGTTAACCACATTAGAGGTCTGAGAGGGAAATACTATTTTTATCAAGAACAATATTAAAAAGGGGGTAGGTGGGAGTCTAGAAACCTCATAAACACTGTTTCCTGGGGTTCCTCTACAGCAGCGGAGAGTCTTAGCTCAGGGGTGGCCTTCCATAGCCAGCATGGGCAGGCATTTACTGGGTTTAGCAAAAGAGGAAGGAGATGGGCAGCTGGCTAAATCTGAACTTTTCTCTTTTGCTATCACACTTTACCTCAAAAATGTTACAACTGAGTGTAAGGGACTGATAATATTACTACTGATGGCTAATATCTGTTGAGGCATTGCTCTAAACTCTGTACAAAAATAAACCCATTCAAGGCTCACAGTAACCCCATGACACGGGTACTATAATTACTGCCATTTTACAGATGAGAATGCTGAGGAAGATCAGGTTAATTTTCTAAAGCATTAGGGCTAAGCAGTGATGTTGCTAAAATATATTTCCATTAAGTCATGGTGTATGTTTCTAAAACAACCTTGTAAGATAAGACTAATTATGTTCATCTATCCACCATCTTTCCAAACTTCTTAATTATGTACATTTTATACAGTTGTATGTATATATGCATGTATAGTGTGCCTGTGTTCCACTCTCTTCATTTATCACCACTCTATAGCATTGTCTTAGAAATATTTTGTGTGGCTATACACTTATTTTTAGTGACAACAGAAATGGTATACCTTGGTGCTTCATGGTGCTCTACGGATGTCTCAGAGGTGGTTTGGGGCCCCATGGAGGGTGGGTGGGAGCACAAACAGGAAGGCCTCAGGTCCAACCCCTATCCCCTGCTTCACTTAGAGGAGTTGCTCTTTAAAAATAAAATATTTTACATCAACTTGCATATTTAGCTTATGTATAGTGTTTCAGTGAGGACAGGTTCCCGCTGCTAAACCAAGTTTAAATATCACTAACTAAATCATAACTTATAATATCTCTATTGAACATTTAAGTTAGTTCCATTTTTTATTTTTATAAATAATATTGCTAAGGGCATCTTTTATTCTCTTTAATTTTTTCCTTTTGTTTTAATTTTTCCTTTTAAAATATATCATAATTTATAATTCTTCTATTGAACATTTAGGTTAGTTCTGTTTTTTTTTTTGTATTGTTATAAATAATACTCCTAAGAGCATCTCTTTTTTTTCCTTTAATTTTTTTCCTTTTAATTGTTTTAATTTTTTAATTAAATTGTTTCCTTACTTTAAATTTCCAAGAGTTGATTTAGGCCCACAGGGCATGGACGTTTATAAGCGTTTTAGGCAGTGTTGCCGAGTGGCCCTGTCTAAGGCAATTTACAATTTACACTGCCAATGGCAATGTGAGCACACATGCAGTTTGCCCACAACCCAAAAGTAACAGCTTTAAAAAACAAAACAACAACTACAACAAAAATCAAACAAAACCCCAAACAATACAAAAATCAGCAACATAAATTAGTGTGTTTAAAATAGCCTAATTTAAGAGGTGCCTCCAGCTGGAAGTTGACCATGGCTGAGCTGGGTTGGCTGTGGTAGGGTGGCCAGAGTGTCCATGCGAAAATGGTATAACTCTGTCCAAGGAGTCTGTGGAAGTAGAAGCCTGTCAGGAGCCGTTCCTAAAAGGTTATTCAGGGACCATCGAAAAGGTAAGAGACCCTGGTCCTCCTGGAATTGTGAGGGGCCATCCTAGAGGGATGTCCAACTTGGGCAACTGGACTTCCCCAGAAGATATCTTGCCTCTGAAAGTTAGACAGGCAGAATTTCATTGGTGCAGCTCATTCACAGGCTCTGTTGGGAAAATGTTAATGCATTTACCACATGCAGATAGTGGCTTTAAAATATCATTTATCAAAGACAAGAAAAAAAAAGAGAAAAAGATCACTCATATTCTAACTTCCACGCCAATATCACTCTGACTATTTTGCCATTTTTGGTTTAAAACAATGACTCTGTAGTGCATCTTGCTTTATAAAGTTTTGATATAATTTGTTTTACTTTTTATAAATTGGATCATGCAGTGGAGAATTGAAGGGACCAAATAAATTGGGTGTAACTCCATGCTTGTAAGTTCCATATTTGCAGTAGGTTACAATGTATTGTATAATATGAAGGATAAAGGCTGTTTTTTATCCAAAAGCACTAGTTTACTTTCCTCAGTCAAATATAAACCCTCCAGCAGGCTTTTTTGCCTGCAAGGCAGAAAATAGGACAGGAGGAAAAATTGTACTATTTCCTCACCTCCACATGACACCATCCATGGCAGGGTGGTGGTAAATGGTTGAAGAATGTCACACAGTGCCCTGCGGTGCTAAACTCTCTTCTCATAAAGCAGAAACATTCAGTCTATGGTGTCACACAGATGCTAGGATTAAGGGTGGAGCAAACAAGGAAAGAATATGTCTTTTTTGTTAAATCTGTGTGCAAGGAGATGCCAGGATTTTAACTGGCAAAAGTCATATGTTTGCCTTTTTGCATAGAGAAATTCATTTTAAGTTTGGTTCTGTGGGATGCAGTAGGATTAGACGAATGGGTCCATTGAATACCCCCCTTCACACATTCACACAGATCTGTGAACCTGGGAATCCTGTGTGCAATATGAGGGCCTCTGGAAGCACGAACTCTTCCTCACACCCACTGCCCAAGTTCAGGTCTTTATTGTCATCACCTCCCACTGTCTTGCCTTCAGTCCAATGCCTCACCGCTGTACTGATCATCTCTTTACCACACAGAGCTGGTGGTTCTTCTCTGACTACGCACCTTTGATGAGGACTGCACAGTCGACAGAATCTTAACATTCAAGAGGTTTTGCCTTCAAAAGCTTACTCTCTCTGTCTCCAACCCCCTTTTCCAGCCTCATTTCCTGCCACTCGTGCCTGGCCAGCACCTCACCCTTATCCCCCAGCGTCTGGACTCTTCAGACAACTTGCCAAGATCTAAGCAAGCCCTGCTCTTTGCTACCTTTGCTCGTGTTCATGCTTTCTTCTTTTCCATTAAGTTCCCTTTCTCTATTTCTTTGTCCTATAAGTACCAGCACAAATGTAGCCTCCTCTCAGAACCCTTCTTTGACCATCTCTCTCTGTTGTGCAGAACTAAGAGCTTTTTCAACTCTGCTACCATGTATTTTTTTTGTAGCATGCCTGCCTTATAATACAATTCTTTGTATTTACCTCTTCCACTCCTGGCAGACTGCAGCTCTTCTGGGGCAGGGGGTGTGTCCATTTCATGTTTTTACCCCCAGAACTAACACAGTTCAGACACGTAGCGTTTGTTTAATATTTTTGAACAAACTCATTTATTTATAAATAGGTTATAGTTACTGGTGAATTAATAAAAAAGTAAGTAATGGCTGTTTACTAATATTTGTTGTTTATTTATTCAACCATTCTCTCCTGAGTCCCTACTATGTGCCAGGCATTGTGATGAGCACTGGTATTGGAAGATGACTAAGTCATTGCTCCTGATCTGAAAGGGGTTTACAGCCTTGTGAGGGAGATAGACATATACGTGTGGAATACATTCATTTATTTATTTTGCAAAATAGAAAAAGGTTCTTAAATTTGGATTTTCTTCTGCATGAATTTAGAGTACGTAGTGGTATGTTAAGAGTGTAAGTAGCAAAAACATCTAAACTATATTTAATTTCTGGCCTGTACTACTCAGAAATATATGTTTAAGAGTAATACCTCTTTCTTTTACCAGCAGGGGCACAGTCCTGGGTGTTTTTGTAACGCCAGGGAGAAGAGCAGTGGTGCTAGAAATAGAGAGAGAGAGAGAGAGACAGAAAGAGAGAGAAAGAGATTGCATCTTTCATTGCCAGAACCCTGCTGAGACTCTCTACTGTTACAGGAGTCCTAGCAGCAAAGCAATAGTACCTCCACAAACATCTTCAGGTTTCTTCTGCTAAAGTGAGAGTTTAACCAGATAACTAGAAGAGAGTCTTGCATTAGTCTTTGATTTCAGTATAACCCTACCATATAGGCTTGGAGTGAGTGTTTGCTAGAGCCTTCCTCTAGTTTGGCAGTGTGAGACAAGGAGTCCCAGTTATTAATGAACCCTGACATATAAAAGGACAACCTGAGATAGTCAACTGGAATTTAGTAAAGGTCAGAGGTTACTATAAAAGGACTTAATGACCCAGCAATTCCATTCCTGGGTATATATTCGAAAAAAGCAAAACCACTAATTTGAAAAGATACATGCACCTCAATGTTCATAGCAGCATTATTTATAACTGCCAAGATATGGAAGCAACCTAAGTGTCCATCGGCAGATAAAGAAGATGTGGTATGTATATACAATGGAATACTACTCAGACATAAAAAAGAAAAAAATGTTGCCGTTTGCAGCAACATAAATGGACTTGGGGGGCATTATGCTAAGTGAAATAAGTCAGAGAAAGACAAATACTGTATGATATCACTTATATGTGAAATCTAAAAATTACAACAAACTAGTGAATATAAAAAAAGAGAAGCTGATTCACAGATATAGGTAATAAACTAGTGGTTAACAGTGAAGAGGGAGGGGCAATAAAGGGGTGAAAAAGTGGATTGTGCAAGCTATTGGGTGTAAGATAGGCTCAAGGATGTGTTGTACAACATGGAGAATATAGCCAATATTTTGTAATAACTGTAAATAGAAAGTAACTTTAAAAAATTGTATAAAAAATTTTAAATAAATTTAAAAAAGGACTTGTGCAGAGGCAACAATCATTTGTCCACTATACAAGGAGGAAAATCTAGATGCATAGAATTATAAGACTAGAAGGGAACATCAGGAGGAAAAGAAGTTCAGCCCTTGCCTTTCAGAAGGAGGACATTCAATCATTCAAAAAACCAAGAGAAAAGAAAATGAACTCAATAAACCAGATCCTATTTTTGGAAGCCAAATATTTTTCCAGCAAATGGCTCATTAACACCTGCATGGTATATGAGCTGATGTTCTAGAACAGCAAGGAACTCTTAAGACATTTTACAGTTTTCTTACCTGTATTATCAGTTTTCTTTGTTCATCTCTTGAGAGTGAGGTGTTTTTTTCTAATTAAGAGATAATACAATGTTGCATCTATTCTATCAGGATGTGGTACAATACAACACTGTGAGATGCAAGCTCTTGAAGATACTGTAGAAACAAATGTCACCTCTACTGTAGGAGGAAGTCTCCTTGGGAGTATAAGGGTGAGTATTGGCTCCAGATGTGCAAATGCAAAACTATAGACCCAGGGTTACTGGAGCATCAGAAGAGTCTATTAAGATTTTTTTTTTTTTTTTTTTTTTTGCAAAGGCACAGTAAGCTCTTCATAGTGTAAGTAATAATATTTATTAATTACCAGTTCTGTGGTATTATTTTCAACTATTTTAATGTATTGTCTTTCTTCTCTCCCTTGTCAGCTTTCCCAAAGTTTAATATAGCTTCTAAAAATGTTTTATGCCTTTTGCTACCATTTTCCAGAAAAGAATAAAAGGCACATTGGAAATTAAGTCTGTCAATCTGTGATGTAGGAGCCTGTAAAAATTGACCTGGGTAATGACAATAAGTTTTGGCTTGGTAATGGAAGAATACGACTTAAACCAAGGCTTATTTGGACTAGGTTATGGGTTTGAGATCAGAGCGCTCTATGAGATGGATGTGGGGAGAAGCATCCTCAGAGCAGGCATTGCATGGAGATGTATATCCTCATTGTTATAAAATGGCCCTGAAAGATGCTCATATCTGAACGCTCAGAGCTATGGATATATTAGCTCACATGGGAACAGGGATGTCACAGATATGAATAAAGGCAGAGACACTGAGATGGGAAGTTATCCCAGATTATTCAGGTGGGTCCAATCTGATCACATAAATTCTTAAGACCAGAGAACCATATCTGGCTCTGGTTAGAGAACGAGATGTGACCAAAGAAGCAAGGTCAGAGAGATGCTACATTTTGTGATTTATAATATTAATTAAATTTTTTTTATAATTCCCCTCCCCAGCTTTATTGAAGTATGATTGACAAATAAAAATTATATACATTTAAGTTTTTTAAGATGTATAAAGTGATGATTTAATATATATACATTGTGAAATGATTACCACACTCAGGTTAATTAGCACATCCATCACCTTACATAGTTACCTTTTTTTTTTTTGGTGGTGAGAACTCTAAAAATTTACTGTTTTGGTAAATTTCAAGTGTATAATACAGTATTATTAATTAAATTATTTTTAACCATACTGTACATTGGATGCCCAGAGCTTATTCATCCTATAACAAAAAGCTTGCACTCTTTGACCAATATTTTCTCATTTCCTCAATCCTTCAGCCTCTGGAAACCACCATTTTACTCTTTGCTTCTATGTGCTTTATATTTTTAAACAACTTTTATTGGAGTATATTTGATTTACAATATTGTATTAGTTTCAGATGTACAGCAAAGTGAATCAGTTATACATATACATATATCCACTCTTTTTTAAGATTCTTTTCCCATATAGGCCATTACAGAGTACTGAGTAGGGTTCCCTGTGCTATACAGGAGGTTCTTATTAGTTATCTATTTTATATATAGTGGTGTGTATATGTCAATCCCAATCTCCCAATTTACCCCCACCCCTTACCTCCTGGTAACCATAAGTTTGTTTTCTACACCTGTAACTGTATTTCTGTTTTGTAGATAAGTTCATTTGTACCATTTTTAAAGATCCCACATACAAGTGATATCATATGATATTTGTCTTTCTGTGTATGACAATCTTTAGGTCCATTCATGTTGCGGCAAATGGCATTATTTCATTCTTTTTTTATGGCTGAGTAATATTCCATTGTATATATGTACCACATCTTCTTTATCCATTCATCTGTTGATGGGCATTTCGGTTGCTCCCATGACATGGCTATTGTAAACAGTGCTGCAATGAATATGGGTGTACATATATCTTCTCGAATTACAGTTTTCTCTGGATATATGCCCAGGAGTGGGATTGCTGGATCATATGGGAGTTCTATTTTTAGTTTTTTAAGGAACCTCCATACTGTTCTCCATAGTGGTTGTATCAATTTACATTTCCACCAACAGTGTAAGAGGGTTCCCTTTTCTCCACACCATCTCCAGCATTTATTGTTTGTAGATTTTTTGATGATGGCCGTTCTGACTGGTGTGAGGTGATACCTCATCGTAGTTGTGATTTGCATTTCTCTAATAATTGTGATGTTGAGCATCTTTTCATGTGCTTTTTAGCCATCTGTATGTCTTCTTTGGAGAAACATCTGTTTAGATCTTTCACCCATTTTTTGATTGGGTTGTTTGTTTTTTCTGATATTGAGCTGCATGAGCTGTTTGTATATTTTGGAGATTAATCCCTTGTCCATTGCTTCATTTGCAAATATTTTCTCCCATTCTGAGGGTTGTCTTTTCGTTTTGTTTATGGTTTCCTTCGTTGTGCAAAAGCCTTTAAGTTTAATTAGGTCCCATTTGTTCAGTTTTGTTTTTATTTTCATTACTCTAGGAGGTGGATGGAAGAAGATCTTGCTGCAATTTATGTCAAAGAGTGTTCTGCCCATTTTCCTCTAAGAGTTTTAGAGTATCTGACCTTCCATTCAGATCTTTATTCCATTTTGAGTTTATTTTTGTGTATGGTGTTAGGGAGTGTTCTAATTTCATTCTTTTACATGTAGCTGTCCAGTTTTCCCAGCACCAGTTATTGAAGAGACTGTCTTTTCTCCATTGTATATTCTTGCCTCCTTTGTCATCGATTAGGTGAACCGTAGGTGTGTAGGTTTTTTTATTTTTTATTTTTCATGGAGTATAGTTGATTTACAATATTGTGTTAATTTCAGTTGTACAGCAGAGTGAATCAGTTATACATATACATATAATAACTCTTTTTTAGATTCTTTTCTTATATAGGGTATTACAGACCATTGAGTAGAATTCCCTATGCTATACAGTAGGTCCTTATTAGTTATCTATTTTATATATAGTAATGTGTATATGTCAGTCCCAATCTCCCAACTTACCCCTCCTCCTTTCCCCCGGTAACCATAGGTTTGTTTTCTACATCTGTAACTCTATTTCTGTGTTGTAGATAAGTTCATTTGTACCCTTTTTTTAGATTCCACATACAAGTGATGTCATATGATATTTGTCTTTTGTGTCCGACTTACTCCACTCAGTATGACAATCTCTAGGTCTATCCATAAGTGCGTGGGTTTACCTCTGGACTTTCTATCTGGTTCCATTCATCTATATTTCCGTTTTTGCGCCAGTACCATATTGTTTTGATCACTGTATGTTTGTAGTATAGTCTGAAGTCAGGGAGCCTGATTCTTCCAGTCCAGTTTTTCTTTCTCAAGATTGCTTTGGCTATTTGTGGTCTTTTGTGTTTCCATACATATTGTAAAGTTTTTTGTTCTAATTCTGTGAAAAATGCTATTGATAATTTGATAGAGATTGCATTGAATCTGTATTTTGCTTTGAGCTTTACTTTTTAAGATTTCACATGTAAGTGAGATTATACAGTATTTGTCTTTCTGTGTTTGGACTTTTTTCACTCAGCAAAACAAAATAATGTCCTCAAAAAATAATGTCCTCCAGATTCATACACATTGTCAGAAATGGCAGAATTTCCTTATTTTTTATGGTTGAATAATATTCACATTTCCTTTATTCATCCATTGATGGACATTTCAGTTGCCCATTATCTTGGCTATTTATGACTAATACTGCAATGAATATGGGAGTGCAGGTGTGTCTTTGAGATACTGATTTCATTTCCTTTGGATATATACCCAGAAATGGGGTTACTGGATCATATCGTAGTTTAATTTTTAATTTTCTGAGAATACCCTATACTATTTTGCATGGTGGCTGTACCAATTTACATTCCTACCAACAGTGTGCAAGGATTCCCTTTTCTCCATACCCTCGATAACACTTGTTATCTCATCTTTTTGATAATAACCATCCTAACATGTGTGAAGGGGTATCTCATTATAGTTTGCAGTTCCCTGATGATTAGCATGTTTTCATATACCTGTTGGCCATTTGTTTCTCTGTGACCTTTAAAGGTGGAGGAAAGTGACCATGAGCCAAGAAATGCAGGTGGCCTCTAGAAGCTAGAAACATGTTAAAGAAACAGGTTCATTCCTCAAATTACCAAAAAAGGAACTCAATCTTACTAATAATTTGATTTTAGCTTAATGAGAGTCATGTAGAATTTCTGACCTAGAGAAATGTAAGGTAACAAATTTGTGTTGTTTTAAGCCACCAAGTTTGTGTTAATTTGTTAAGGAAGCAATAGAAAACTTACACAGGAATACATTATGATAATAATTATAAATATCTGACAAGAAGAGTTGAGTCTGACTCATAGAGAAGGATGCAGTGCACAGTTCATTGTGATTCTTCATGGGGGCCATCTGCTGGCAGGTAGTTCCCATTCAGTAGTGTCGCTCAGTTGGAGGGAGTTAATAGTTCTGTTTCCTATGTTTTCCTCTAAGAGTTTTATAGTGTCCGGTCTTACATTCAGGTCTTTAATCCATTTTGAGTTTATTTTTGTGTATGGTGTTAGGGAGTGTTCTAATTTCATTCTTTAACATGTACCTGTCCAGTTTTCCCAGCACTACTTATTGAAGAGACTGTCTTTTCTCCATTGTATATTCTTGCCTCCTTTGTCATAGATTAGGTGACCACAGGTGTGTGGGTTTATCTCTGGACTTTCTATCCCATTCCATTCATCTATATTTCTGTTTTTGTGCAAGTACCATACTGTCTTGAGTACTGTAGCTTTGTAGTATAATCTGAAGTCAGGGAGCCTGATTCTTCCAGCTCCATTTTTCTTTCTCAAGATTGCTTTGGCTATTCAGGGTCTTTTGTGTTTCCATACAAACTGTAAAATTTTTTGTTCTAATTCCGTGAAAAATGTTATTTATAATTTGATAGGGATTGCATTAAATATGTAGATTACTTTGGGTAGTACAGCCATTTTGACAATATTGATTCTCCCAATCCAAGAACATGGTATATCTCTCCATCTGTATGTGTCATCTTTGATTTCTTTCATCAGTATCTTATAGTTTTCTGAGTACAGGTCTTTTTGCCTTCTTAGGTAAGTTTATGCCTAGGTATTTTATTCTTTTTGATGAGATGGTAAATGATATTGTTTCCTTGATTTCTCCTTCTGATCTTTTGTTTTTAGTGTGTAGGAATGCAAGTGATTTCTGTGCATTAATTTTGTATCCTGCAACTTTAACAAATTCATTGATGAGCTCTAGTAGTTTTCTGGTAGCATCTTTAGGATTTTCTATGTATAGTATCACTCTCTGACATAAATTGCAGTAAGATCTTTTTTGATCCACCTCCTAGAGTAATAAAAACATAAACAAAAGTAAACAAATGGTACCTAATTAAACTTAAAAGCTTTTGAACAGCAAAGGAAACCATAAACAAAATGAAAAGGCAACCCACAGAATGGAAGAAAATATTTGCAAATGAAGCAATGGACAAGGGATTAATTTCCAAAATATACAAACAGCTTATGAAGCTCAATGTCAAAAAAAACAAACAGGGCTTCCCTGGTGGCGCAGTGGTTGAGAATCTGCCTGCTAATGCAGGGGACACGGGTTCGAGCCCTGGTCTGGGAAGATCCCACATGCCGCGGAGCAACTGGGCCCGTGAGCCACAACTACTGAGCCTGCGCATCTGGAGCCTGTGCCCCGCAACGGGAGGGGCCGTGATAGTGAAAGGCCGGCGCACCGCGATGAAGAGCGGCCCCCACACCGCGATGAAGAGTGGCCCCCGCTCGCCGCAACTAGAGAAAGCCCTCGCACGAAACGAAGACCCAACACAGCCAAAAATAAATAAATAAATAAAGTAGCTATTAAAAAAAAAAAAGAAAAAAAAAAAAAAACAAACAAACAACCCAATCAAAAAATGGCTGAAAGATCTAAACAGACATTTCTCCAAAGAAGACATTTCTCAAAAAAACACATGAAAAGATGCTCAACATCACTAATTATTAGAGAAATACAAATCAAAACTACGATGAGGCATCACCACACACTGGTCAGAATGGCCATCATCAAAAAATCTACAAACAATAAATATCGGAGAGGGTGTGGAGGAAAGGGAACCCTCCTACACTGTTGGTGGGAATGTAAATTGATACAGCCACCATGGAGAACAGTATGGAAGTTCCTTAAAAAACTAAAAATTGAGCTTTGATACAATCCAGAAATCCCATTCCTGGGTATATATCCAGAGAAAACCGTAATTTGAAAAGATACTTGCACCCCAATGTTCATTGTAGCACTATTTACAATAGCCAGGACATGGATGCAATGTAAATGTCCATCAACAGAGGAATGGATAAAGAAGATATGGTACATATACACATTGGGATATTACTCAGAGGTAAAAAAAATAGAACGAAATAATGCCATTTGCAGCAACATGGATGGACCTAGAGATTGTCATACAGAGTGAACTAAGTCTGACAGATAAAGACAAATATCATATGACATCACTTATATGTGGAATCTAAAAAAACAGTACAAATCAACTTATTTACAAAACAGAAATATCGTCAGACATGTAGAAAACAAGCTTATGGTTACCAAGGGGGAAAAGGGGGGGAAGGATATATTGTAAGATTGACATTGACATATACACACTATTATGTATAAAATAGATAACTCATAAGTACTCCGTATAGCACAGGGAATGCTACTCAGTACTCTGTAATGTCCTATATGGGAAAAGAATCTTAAAAAGATTGGATATATGTAGTTGTATAACTGATTCACTTTGCTGTACACCTGAAACTAACACAACATTGTAAATCAACCATACTCCAATAAAACTTAACTTAAAAAAAAGAGTTGTGTTGGAAAAAGGAGAAAATAAAATCTTTAGCCACTGCCCAGGAAATCTGGAAATGATCAAACAAATTCTTATTAGCTGATTCTTACTTGACATTACTTGTTCATTGCTGAGAACTAAGATGCTATTGATCACTTTACAAAATATTTCATTTGATCTTCACAACTACCCTGATTTGTATCATTCTTATTTTATATGAGAATAACTGTGGGTAAAAATTAAGTGAAACTACAGGTAAGATGTTAAATGGTCCATCCAAAAAGTGGGGAAAAAGGACTCAGAGCCCATCACGATGCCCTACAGGTTCTCCTCATCCTCAAAACAGATATTTTTTTAAAAAAAATTTTATTTATTATTTATTTATTATGTTTATTTTTGGCTGTGTTGGGTCTTCGTTTCTGTGTGAGGGCTTTCTCCAGTTGCGGCGAGTGGGGGCCACTCTTCATCGCGGAAAACAGATGTTTTTTTACCGTAAGACTGGGTCATTCTCTTTCTTAGTCTTGTTACATATCCTTGAGTATTGAAACACAATAAAGATTTCCTCCAAAAGTTGTGTTTTGTTTTCTACCTATGGTGCAAAAATGTATATCTACTATTTTCCCCAAACTGTTTTTGAAAATATTTAAAAAATTAAAAAGTTGGAGTCATCTCAGCCTTAGGTTAGCTAATGTTTGCTTAGCATCATTGAGAGTGGTTTATACCCTTTTCACAGCAGGAAGCCTAGCTCTGATGGAATCCATTAGTATCAGCTATTGCTTTATTCAGGTAATGTAAATTAAGCAGCTACATAGAGAAATGTGTACTCCTGTAAGTAAATATAGTCAAAGTATAGCATAGTGCAGGTAAGGCATTTTTCTATACTACCAGGAGCTGTAGGTAGGAAAGAGGAAAATAAGCCACTGAAAGATAATTGTAAAAGTATTAAAAATGTTTGAAATTTACCTGTGCTTTCTTCTTAACCACAGTAATTCAGATGCAGAGACGGAGAATTTCTATAAGTGAACTTAAAAAAAGCACGATTGAGACATAATTCACATACCATACAATTCACCCATTTCAAGTGTAAAATTCAATGTTTTTTATTGCATTACAGTTTTGAGTTTTTTCATTGCAATAAAATATACAAAAATTTTGTCATTTTAAGTGTGCAATTCAGTGGCATTCATTACATTCACAATGTTGTGTAACCATCACCACTATTTCCAAAACATTTTCGTCACCCCAAATAGAAACTCTGTAACCATGAAACAATAACTCCTCATCCCTCCCTCCTCTCAGTCCCTGTAACTTCTTTTATTTTTTTTTTTAACGTCTTTATTAGAGTATAATTGCTTTACAATGGTGTGTTATTTTCTGCTTTAGAGCAAAGTGAATCAGCTATACATATACATATATCCCCATAACTCCTCCCTCTTGCGTCTCCTTCCCATCCTCCCTAACCCACCCCACTAGGTGGTCACAAAGCATGAGCTGATCTCCCTGTGCTATGCGGCTGCTTCCCACTATCTATTTTACATTTGGTAGTGTATATATGTCCATGCCACTCTCTCACTTCGTCCAATCTTACACTTCCCCTCCTTGTGTCCTCAAGTCCATTCTCTACGTCTGCGTCTTTATTCCTGTCGTGCCCCTAGGTTCTTCAGAACATTTTTTTTTTTTTAGATTGCATATATATGTGTTAGCATACGGTATTGGTTTTTCTCTTTCTGACTTACTTCACTCTGTATGACAGACTCTAGGTCCACCCACCTCACTACAAATAACTCAATTTCATTTCTTTTTATGGCTGAGTAATATTGCATTGTATATATGTGCCACATCTTCTTTATCCATTCATCTGTCGATTTCTGTTTTTACAAATTTGTCTATTTTAGATAGTTCACGTAGTAGAGTTCTTTTGTGTCTGATTTGTTTACTTAGTATAATATTTTCAAGGTTTATTCTTTTACAGCATGCATCAGAACATTTCTTTTTATGACTGAATAATATTTCATTGCATATGTATGCCACATTTTGTTTACCGTTCATCTGTTGATGGACACTTTGGTTGTTTCCACGTTTTGACAATTGTGAATAATGCTACAATGAACATTGGCATATAAGTATCTATTTGAGTCCCTGCTCTCAGTTCTTGGGGTATATACCTAGTTGTGGAATTACTGGATCATATGGTAGTGTATGTTTAGCTTTGTGAGGGACAGCCGAACTCTTTTCCAATGCGGCTGCACCATTTTACATTCCCACCAGCAATGTACAAGGGTTCCAACTTCTCAGACCCTCATCAACACCATCCTGGTAGGTGTGATGTGGTATCTCATTGTGGCTTTGTGTAAATGAACTTTTAAACTCAAAGCAATTGCTGAAAGTTTTGACTGCAATGAACAGAAATAATTTATGTTGTTTTTCCATGATGTTTGCTACTACTCCCCAAGTTACGCCCAGATCATTAGTGGTCTAGCTCTTTCCCTTTCTTAGAAAGAGCCAGGTCATCTGGAAGGAGACTCAGGAACAGGAAATAAAATATAGATGTAGGAATTCTGTGCAATAGGGAAGTGTATGTGGTAAATAAAAGAGGGCGAGAAGGGAGTGTACATAAGGAGGTATACAGTTTATAAAGGATTATAAAAATTACGTAAGATAGAAAACATGGGTGTATTCATGGAAACATGATAGAGAAAATGCAAAGCAGCTGCACTCTGTGAACATAAGTCATGGTTCAAAGTTGTCAAGTCTATGACTTTAGGCTTTATTGTAGAGAGAGGATGGATTTGGATTCCCTAAATCCCACTTAATGAAGAATGACAATATCCGCTTCTTCTCCCCTAGGGCAGGTAGGAGCTCCTGACACCCTGTTAAAGACAGGAAACTCATTTCCCCAAGCCACCTTCAACTGCCACAGATGATCAGACATGGCCCAATGGATCTGCTGTGGGTGCTAAGGCCAGTCTGCAAGATTTAGGGAATCTCAAGTTTCCCTCAAATGAGAGCAAAAACCTGATATTATTTTTTCCTAAGGAGATTCTCTTTATCAAAGCATTAGAGCCTATATTTTGTTGATTGTCCCTGAACAATGACAACTGTGATCCCATATGGAAGAGGACTCCTCACTGTCCCTAGGACACCAGGTGTGCCTTTCAGAGGAAATTATGCAAATTTCAGAGGAAAAAAGCTTGAAATATGCCTACTCTTTCATCTTTTGTAAATTTATGCCAAGAAAAAAACTGCCAGTGTGTAAATATTTATGTACATGTTGTTCAATACAATCACCTCAGAGTCACCTGAAAAAAAATATTGACAACAACTCAAATGTCTAACTGTAAAGGATAAATTATAGCATTTACTAGAATACTATGACTTACTAGAATACTATTTTGTCATTAAAGATTACCTTATAGAAATTTATTAACTGACATGGAAGAACATTAAAAAATTACTGACAAACAAAACAAGCAAATCATAAAAGCATAAAGTCTCAATTTGTTCTCCGTTCCTTCCTCCCTCCCTCCCTCCCTCCCTTTCTCTCTCTCCCTTTTCCCTTTCTCTCTCTCTTGCTCTCTCTCCAGGTTGATTTTGTCTATCTAGAGATTGTGTACCAAAATCTGAGTAGTGGTCTTTGTGTAGTAAGATTATGGATAAGTTTTATTCATTCATTAGGATGATTTGTATTTTACAAAATGAACTTGTATTACAACACTGCATCCTCTACACACACATCCTGGAAAATGCCAGATGATGGCAACTTCACAGTTCTGTTTATGAAAGGGGATGCTTCTCCTGCACATATATAGCATCATATCTCCTAGTCTCCATATATTCAGAAGACTAGCGTGATATTCTGGGTCTCCTTTAAAAAAAAAGCATTCTAAATTCTTCTTAGAGAAGACCAGCAAGATACAATGCTACAAGGCAGCAAATGCTGATGGGGAGAGTAGAAGTGAAGATGGTTCAGCAATGACGAATCGTACTGGTTTGGTTACAGAAAAGGGGAGCATTGCCAGTTCCCGTAGTCGGGATGCCTTTTGTGTTCTGCGTCGTTTTTTTAGCTCAGGGATTATCAGAGCAAGGTTTCCATTCCAGAGCATTCAACACGGCACGCCCACTCAAACTCAGAGCTCAGTGTGATTACTACCAGCTTTTAAAAACTTTGCTAGTTAAAGACTTAGCTCTTGTTAACAGGGTCCATTTCTTATGGATAACGTATTAGTTCAGGAAGTAAGGAAAAAATGCTATGGTGACTATATTGCACCACAAAGGCATTTGCTTAGAGTCAATTTCAGCAGAGTATAATCTTTCAGTTGCTTTGTTACTATAATGTCCAAATCGTCTTTTCCACACTGACTCTTTATATACTTGGCTCTCATAGTCTGTGGGTGTCACAGAGACACACAGGACCTGATGATCTAATTGCCATTTATGCTGTCAGTAAGGAGCAGTGGCAGAACTGAGCTCAATATTCCTTAGTTCACCTGATATTCATTTTTAAGATCTAAATAAAATATTAAAACTGAACTTTTAAAATGTTACACCACAGAGTGAAATGTGTAGATTTTTAAAATTATTTTTTGTAGTTACTTCTGAAATGTCCCTTGAAAGAGGTTGGGTTGAGCCAGTGTTTGGTCTCTAAGCCTGTTTTTCCAGAGGCTCCCATTAACAAGGTCCTGAAGGGAATTGTAACAAATCTAAGACCATCAGGTCACAGATTGAGAAAGATGTTTCAAAATTGAAGCCATGCACTGATAAGACTTAGGTTCTTAACTCAATCTGGTTAAGAGTGTACGAGAAAAGATCTTTATTCCAGTAAACTGGAAAAGGATTGAAGAACTTTCTTCACGTAGAGTGATTTGGGAAGTCCCTTAGCAAGATCTTTTAAATGGGATCTTGAAGTTTTCTATATCCTAGTTCTCATGTAAACTTGAGATAACTTTCTCTCTTTCTCCTGGAAATATCTCTTCTAAAGGACAGTATTTCTACTCATTAGAGTCAACAAGATTTATTGAATGTGGACTCTGCCTCTGATTCTTTAATACTTGGTGTCTTAGAATATTCTTTAAAAATCATTGTTGTCTCAGAATAGTCTCAAAAAAGTATCATCAATTTGCACACGAGAAAATGAGGTCCAGAGGGCTGCTTTCGTCTGTCCGCTAACTGGTTTACCCCTCCTCCTGTCTTGCCCAACTCCAATCCATCCTATTCTTGCTGGTAATGTTTCTTTAATTGGACTTGTTCCATATGAGAAGTTTAGGAAATGGAAGATTTTGGAAGTTAATAAAGAACTTACATAGACAACCATTGGGTTGTCTGTGTAAGCCTTGCTACTACCATACTAGAATTCTGGCAGACATTTTCTATATAATTTCACAAATCTGCTCTTTTTTTTTCTTCCCCAAGAACAATAAAATTTCACTCAGAACAAAAACAAAACAAACTTACCTACTGACAAATGTGTTGTCTGTATCAATGAACAAATATTTGTGTAGTACCTACTATGTGTCAGACAGTTGGAATGTGGCAGTGAAATGATAAACAAGGCCTGTGACCTCATGGAAATCTCAAACATCAATCTGTAATTATAAGTGTGATGAGTGCTGGGAAGAATGGCAATGTGGGACTATCTATTGTTTTCTCTCTTTCTCTTCCTTTAATGACTCCTATTAAAAGTTAATGTTATCATATATACAATGGAATATTACTCAGCCATAAAGAGAAACAAAACTGAGTTATTTGTAGTGAGGTGGGTGGACCTAGAGTCTGTCATACAGAGTGAAGTAAGTCAGAAAGATAAAAACAAATACCGTATGCTAACACATATATATGCAATCTAAAAAAAAAAAAAAAAAGGTTCTTTAGAACCTAGGGGCAGGACAGGAATAAAGACACAGACATAGAGAATGGACTTGAGGACATGAGGAGGGGGAAGGGTAAGCTGGGACGAAGCGAGAGATTGGCATGGGCATATATAGACTACCAAATGTAAAGTAGATAGCTAGTGGGAAGCAGCCGCATAGCACAGGGAGATCAGCTTGGTGCTTTGTGACCACCTAGAGGGGTGGGATAGGGAGAGTGAGAGGGAGGTGCAAGAGGGAGGTGATATGGGGATATATGTATATGTAGATATATGTATATGTATAGCTGATTCACTTTGTGATATAGCAGAAACTAACACACCACTGTAAAGCAATTATACTCCAATAAAGATGTTAAAAAAAAGTTAATGTTGTGTCTTATGCCTCTGTGCTCTAGAATCTACACTCACTATGTACAGCAAATGAATTCTTAAAGAATATATTATGAACTTGTAGACAGTATAGAGTGTGCTCAGAGAATATAAGAGCAACAGCCTGAAGCAGGAAGAATACATTGTACGGTATTTCCAGAATTGTGATATTGGATGTCTCTCTGTCCTTTTATCTATCCTTCTTTCAATTCTAGCAGGCCTCCTCAATTTTCCCATTGGTAAATTATCACTCTATGGATTAGTACAAATCTATGGCATTTCTACTATGACATCACCATCTTGACTAAATCCATTTATATGGACTGTTCTTACTTCAACAGGGCAAGTGGCTTGTCATGTTCCTTCATGTATGATTCCTCTGTTGACATTTGGTCTATTTCTTAGTATGCTTTCTGACTATACTATCTAGTTCTGCCTGCCAGGGTAAACACAGAATTATGTAATATCCCCAGATTTATAAATTTAAATCCCTCCCATTTCTGGCCATGTTAGCAGGTACATTTTATAAAACCTGTGCCTGGCTATTCTATTTTCCTATTAGATTATAAAATCCTGAGGGTAGAGAATATCTCATGAAAAGTTTATAAGTCTGATAGCATAAAACACAGTGACAACACCCTCAAATCCCATGAAGTAGCTTAGTAATACAGATCTATGGAGCTAGGATAATTCTAATTTGTTCAGGAACAAGCATCAAAGTCATTGTCTTAGCTCCAAAGATGACCTGACAGAAGTCATTTCATTTCATTTTTTTTTTCATCAGGAAGGTATCCACGATTTTTATGTACTTCCTGTACCATAAAATAAATATAATAGTGCTTATAAAATCCTTCAATATCCAAAGTCTTTTAGGAGGAGCATGCTGTATTTTGGAGGAGCATGCTGTATATCTAATGACATAGATATTTAAGCTCATTTCTTTTATTCACATTTAGCAATAAAATATATTACTTTTTTTGACTTGTTGTCTACTAAACTTTTATTGATTTGCTGTTTGGATTTAAAACAACTTTCCCCTTGAAATCTTTTTAGAGCATTGTGACAATTAAAAAATTAAATAAAATTTAGCTTTAAAAAGAGCACTTTTCTTAAATTTTCATAATTTATGTATATGTACATATATTTCAAAGTGATCATATCTGGAAAGAAAATTCATTTGGTGGTTAAGGGTTCAGGCTCTGCTGCCACAAAAATTGGAATTCCAATCCTGGTTTTGCTACT
This sequence comes from Balaenoptera acutorostrata, assembly GCF_949987535.1. Taxonomy (NCBI): domain Eukaryota; kingdom Metazoa; phylum Chordata; class Mammalia; order Artiodactyla; family Balaenopteridae; genus Balaenoptera; species Balaenoptera acutorostrata. The sequence goes on along the minus strand of NC_080080.1, from coordinate 54,007,658 downwards.
TTGTGGTTTTTGGGCAAGCATCTAAAGCCCTTCAAGCCTCAATTTCTTCATTTGTAAAATGAGGATAATAACTGTACATAATTCATAGTGTTGCTGTGATGATGAAATGAGATACCATGTCTAGTGAAACCTAAACAAATGTTATCTGATTTAATTTAGGGACTGATTTAGCAAATACTAACTACCTAACGTGCAGCCACAATTTTAAGTTTTTCTAAATATTAACTCATTTAATACTGCATTTAATACTTCAGCGCTAGCAACAAACTTTTGAGGTAGGCACTCATTACTTCTACTTTGTAGGTGAAGAAATCCAGGAGCTGAGAGATGAAGAGGTTACTACTCTAGATTAAGAGACAATATCAGAGCCAGGATTGCAACCTGGGCAATTAGGCTCAATAATTCATGTCCTTAGACAATGCTGCCTTGTTTTATTTATGTATTAATTCAACCAATTTATTTAACTTCTACCACGTGTTAGGAATTTTCCTAAGCACTTGGTTTACAAAGATGAAGAAGTCTCTACCCCTGAGACTACCACAGTTAATACCAAGAAAAAGTTTGTGAAAAAATAATTATAATGCAATATTGCACATCCATAGGAGACAAATGTGCAGGGGCTAAGGAAGCATAGTGGAGAGAAAGCTTAACCCAGGCCCACTCATAACATTTGAGGGGCTGGAGAAAGTACAAATGGAGACCCACATTCCATATGCCCAAATATTTAAACATTAAAAATAAAGTTTCACAAAGCAGTTTCTGTAATGAAAAAATTAAAAATATGTGTAAATCTATGAATTTTTTATTACTAGAAGTTGGCACAATATCAAAGGCAACTGAATTAAATATTAGTGGGCATGTCTGTGTATTCTGTGGAAGGGCTGGCAATATTTGGATGGGTAATAAAATAAAAATAAGCACAATTAATAAACAAAACATATATTTCACAAATATATTTTTCTGGACTTAATTTTAGCAAAATAACAAATGATAATTTAATAATTGAGATTTTCATGTAGTTTGTATACTGTTGATAACTAAATGCCTAAATATACACTGTTTAAAGTGTATAAAATTTGAACATATTTTCATCAAATTGTAAGTTTAAACAAATATAGAAAATTTAAAATTTAAATTATTCTTTCATATTTTTTCAAAAATTTATTTTTATGTATTCAAATATATCTATTAAAAATAAAATAGAAAGTGAAAACTTATTAAAAATTTTTATTTAGCTACAGCTGAAATTTCTTATTCATTCTTTTGAAAATTTAATGAAATTGTATTAAATATTTTTATAAAAATCAAACGAATCCCAATTAACAATCAATATCCATGTAGTTGTCAGTTAAGGTGATGAGTTACACATGTTACATCTAGACCTATTTATATACAAATTTAAAAGTAATATGGGGCTTCCCTGGTGGCACAGTGGTTAAGAATCTGCCTGCCAATGGAGGGTACACGGGTTCGAGCCCTGGTTTGGGAAGATCCCACATGACACGGAGCAACTAGGCCCGTGAGCCACAACTACTGAGCTTGCGCGTCTGGAGCCTGTGCTCTGCAACGGGAGAGGCCGCGACAGTAAGAGGTCCGCGCACCGCGATGAAGAGTGTCCCCTGCTCGCCGCAACTGGAGAAAGCCCTCGCACAGAAACGAAGACCCAACACAGACAAAATAAATAAATACATTTATTTAAAAAAAAAAAAAAGTAAAAGTAATATGAATTGCAAAATTTTCCCAGCTGCCTGTTGTAAATACTAATTTTTGAGTAGCTCTGGAACCATACATTTGAGCCCACACACGAACAAGAAAATGGATACTTGGCTCTACTGAGAACAGCAGTTTGTTTTGCAAGGACGTATGCTATCTGAAAAGAATGATTACTGTGGCCTTTCTCTTGCCTGTGGCCCATGGTTGCTGCTCAAATCCTCCCCACACTCTGCAGCAGGGGCAGAGCCCACAAACCTTTGTGACATTCAGACACTGTTACTTTTTGTTTCAAGGATGTAGGGCTAGAGATATGGAGAGGCTCTCCTGGGGAATGAATCATGTTAGTCATGAGAACAGATATTTAGGGCTATGGATCTTGCTGTGCTAGTGCTGAGCACCAGACCCTGAGAGACAGAGGTGTCCATATGATCTTTCATAAATTTATTTTTGCTTATGATGTCTGAGGCCCTCCGAAGGGCAGAGCCCAGCCCAGGGTCCTTCTACCTTGGGTCTAAGGGTGATACTGTGTAACTACTACCTCTGGGACCAAGGAATTTTTAGATGAGGCAAATATTTGGTTGAATCTTGAAGGAAATAGAGCACCATGAGGCATGTTGCTGGCGGCATGTGCAAAGGCACTGAGGTATTTAGTTGTGTAGCCTGTTCAGGGAACTGCAGACCTGCCTGTATGGCTAGAACACAGGAGGCCTGAGGGAAGTAGTTGGAGGTGAAGCAGGAGAGACAAGGAGGGACACATTACAGAGGTCTTAAGGGCCACTTAGAGTTTATCCCAAAACAAGGAGGAACAGTAAAGAGTTTTATACGGGGGAGGAGTTTGGATTGAACCTTGTTGTGGAGCACAGTTAGAGCAGGACCAGAACAGAAGCAGAGGTACCACTTGGGTCGGCAAAATTATCCCAGTGAGAAACAATGATGACCTTAACAAAGTTGTGGTGGTGGAAATGGAAATGATGAGAGAGGCTGAGGGGGACTTGGGATATCAGATGCCAGATGTCCCAGTAGGCCTGGCACATTGTAGTGGTTTAATAAATGGTTGTTGAAGTGAAATGTGCTCCTGTTTCCAGTGCCTCCAGCATTTTAACTATGTACACTATCACATACCTTTGTTTCACTGTGAATTAATTTAAATATATTGTTTTAATACTTTGAGTTGCAAAGTGGGTACATTCTTACCAAGGAAAGATTGATTCCAAGGAGAGTCAGTACTAAGAAGTTCTCAGTGAAACTGGTCTGATGCTGTTACACAACTGTGTTCAATCCCAGTATGAACAGTTTCTTGGCTACTGTCTCCTTGAGTCCAAGATGTTCATCTCACAGGCCTGTCAGGTCATAGATAATTGGGTTATAATATAGCTGCTCATCAAAAATTTTCTGTACATACTATATTGCCCTGCAGTTACCTTTGGTAAGAGTCTTTGTCTACTTTGTTCAGTGGGAAACAGTTGGAATCCTTCTTGAGTTTTCTGAATAGACTTTAACTTTACAGAATGTTCCTTTGTTTTTTAAAGTGCTGAATCATTTATTTATAAATCAAGTTTAACTTAAAATGACTTTTTTGGGTTGCTTTGTTGTGTTTTATTTGACTTCATGTAACCTTTCAAAACTGATTGGGAGCAGATTTATAACACTTGTAGCTTGAAGTTGACCAGGCAATGAGGATTATGCTGTTTATCTCTTCTAAAAAATTCTTTCTTATTCATGCTTATTATATATCGTCTCATCATAGCTGGGGCCACTGGACCACTTGATGCAAATTTAATTCTGCTGGTCTCTAAAACTTATCCTGACCTTAAATAGAGGGATATGATAAATCTAGCCATAACCTAAGACCACACACCTGCCAACCCTGCTACTGACCTTGTTACTACCGCTTCAAAAATTACTGCTTCTGCCCAGACTCTGTATAGCAAATTCCAGGCAATGATAACCCAATTCGCCTAAAATATGGACAATAATTGTTTTAATCCACTTTTAATTTCACTCAGGAATTGAAGTCTGGTTCCTCAATCTCAGATTTCTGTCTGGTGTTCTTCATTTTGTGACCACATTCTGGATTATCCAACTGGTCCTGGTTTTCTCCAGGGCATGACATTAGCTTGTGTTTGAACTTTCAGTATATGTCCACTACTTTTTGTCTGTTGTCTTACCTCTTACATATTTTACTTTGCATGACAAGATGGCCTTTCTTCAATTCACTGAGTTAAGTCTATTGCCCTAGCACATTCCTCATTCCAGGAGACAAGACTGAAAATAGATTCCAAACTCTTCTATTGTGTCCAACTTGTTGAAGCAGGTTGATTGTGCCTTGAAAGATAGACAAATTTGTATCTCATATAATGGTAAAGAAACCTGGCTACATGAATAGAAATAGGAAATTAAAGTTAAATCATTCTTCTTCTTCCTTCCCATAGCATTTTTTGCATTTATATTATTAAAGTTATATTATTATATTATATTATATTATATTATATTATATTATATTATATATTTAAGCCTAATTTGATTTACAGTTGTTTACATGGATGTCTCCCTCAACAGATTGTAAGCTCCTCTGTGACCCATTCTATTTTTCTTTATTTCTGTATTTACCCAGCATTAGCATTAGTATAGTGCTCTCCAAGTGGTAAACACAGAGTAAATGGCTGAAGAAACAGACATAAAATTAGAGTTTGTAAGATGCTTATTAATAGGATCAGTGTTTTATTCATTTCTTTATCTCCCACAACATTAGTGTAGTGCTTTCTACATACTAAAATACTTTGTAAACGTTTGAAAGAAGAATAGAATTCTAATTCAGTTTTTCAAATGTCTGAGTTAATAATTTACTGTTTGAAATTTTTCCCGCTTAGAATCAGAAACCACTATTAAATTGGTTGTTTTTGCTTAATTTTCAAAGGCAATGTGTTATTCTTTTTTTATAGCCAGAATAACTACATGTTTGTTCAAGTCAAATACGCTAAATGCTCATGATATGCTCTAACTTTTTGAGTTGTTCAGGAGACACGAAGATGAGTGGTACAATGAATCACTGCCTTCCTGACTTTTTCTTTCACTTGCTGTTTTTGAGATGTTTATAGGTTAAAAGAAGAGATAAATGGAGTGTGCAGGAATTATGAAACAAGACAAGAAAGAAGAGCTCAGTGAGATGCCCATGTAATGTTCTCTGGGGAATTCTATGCTAGGGAAGACTTGTATCCAGCTGTGGCAACTCAGGAAGCTTTCTTGACAAGTGACATTTGAAATCAGCCTGAAAGTATGGGTAGGATTTTAATGGTAGAAGGAGTAATAAGCCATTGGAAAAGGGAAGAGCATGAGCAGAGTCAGGGAAGCACTATGTCTAGAGAATGACAAGTGGGTTTACCAGGCTAAATCATAATGTGCAAATAGCAAATAAGTGGGAGGTAAGTCTTACAAGGTAAGGTGGTGATGTGGGTGGGTGGAGCATAATAGAAGCTTTAGGGAACTTGTACTTACTTTGGAAGATGATGGGGAACCACAAACTATAACTACAGCAGGTCATCATAATCACTTGGGGGATCTTTGAGGAAGATATTGAATCATCTCGAGTCTGTAGAATGAGAACATTAGGGTGACTTAGAAAACTATACTTAAAAAACAAACAAACAAAAACTCCTCCGATGATTAATATTTCCCAGGTTTGGGAGTCACTTATGGATTATAGATTACTGGCTAGGAAATTCTATTCATTCATTTATTAAAAGTCTATTGAGTACTTACTGTATAACAGACATTGTGCTAATTACTGGAAATATAGAAAGGAAGTCAACAGACACTGTCATTGATCCCAAATTATAACTGTATTAAGTACTGTCAAGAAGTATAGGGTGTCATGAGAATATATAATGGGGAGCCTGACAACTCTGGCTGGGGGAGACCACCTTGAGGAGGAAGAACTTGAGTTAACCTCAGGGCTCAGGTAAGGAAAATGTTTGAAAGCCATTTTACCAATAGTAATTCAGGGTAAAACAAAGACCTGAAATAGAGTAAAGGAGGGGCTTGATGTGTTTCAGTTTCCTCGTGAAACCAAAGGAAAAAATATTACAAGAAAAGTACCAGGAGGTAAAGCAAAAAACAAAAAAAAAACAAAAAAAAACAAAAAAAAAAACAATGAGCAAGAAGAACGTGAGCCAACCTATTGATGGAACTATACCTTTGCCAGGTTTTTAATGACACTTTATGCCATTGTCTGAGCAGTTAAATTTTGACTTGAGACTTTGCTCTCTGGAATTGAGAACTCACTAACTGCTCCTTTAGTGCAACAGAAAACTACATGGCTGCTGGGGTAAGGAATTTAGAGTTTACAGATCATTCTTGTACAATGCAGATTTACAAAAAAAAGGGAATACATTATTTTTCCAATTTTAGAAAGGAAAAAATGGCTAAGTGATCTCTTAGTTTTGAAATATTTCTCCAGATATCTTTTCTCTCTTTAGCTTTCACTGAGTCTTAGACATCTAAGAAAGTGATAAGTGTCACCAAGGACATCAATTTCTTTTTCTTTACTTGTTCTTTAAGTTGCAGAACTTTCTGGGCTCCTAATTTCTATGGAACTAACAAAGGCCCCTGTTTAATCTATGTTCCATCTGAGAGCTTAGATATCATTTTGAGTTAGTTTTCTGAAGATCATAACAACTTGTTTTTTCCTGGACCTGGCTTAATGATTAACTCTGGCACTTACAAAGTAAAAATAATTTCTTGACCTGCTATTCAATTCATGTAGTGAGTGGAAGGAAATTGCTGCTTTTGAAGCCCAGTTGCCATTGCATATATTAGGGAACATTCAAGATTTCAGAGTTGGAGACATCTTTCTAAACTATGGCCAGTTTAAACTTTACCTACCAGTCTAAATATTTCTTTTCTTTGTTTCTCTCACCTTTAAGGCAGTGGTAACCCATTTTGGGGTTTCATTTGACTCACAATAACTCTCTAAACTGCATCTGCTCTCAGAGACTATCTGTTCCTGGAAGCCAGTGAATTCAATGGGATCCCCATCCAGTGCCCAGCCAGAGTTGATAGGACCAACACTGAGCTCCATCCAAGCTGGGTCAATTGAAGTCCTTTTCCTAGGAAACTGAGACTAGAAAAATGCAGAAAGAAACTACTAAACGGGAGTTTAGCTTAGTCTGAGAGCACTTTGCTTTTGATGACAGTGTTGACCTAAAACAAATAGAATGTCAGTTATTTCTTTAGAAAAAAAAAAGAGGGGGTTATTTGGGATCAATTGTTTTTTACAATTCAAGGTATGCAACCATGGTGAGCCATGTGCAAGTTCCATACAGCAAGGGAAGGAGAACTCTTACAGAGAGGAAAAGAAAGCTGGGAGGGCTAAAGTAAACAAAAAGTTCATGGTTTTTCATTGGCTGAGTTTTTGCCAAGAAAGGAGTCTTTCTTCTTTCTTGTTGGGCTCCCCCTTCTGGTATCCTGACTCTATTTGATTGAGGTTTCTGTTTATTAATTTTTTACATTTCCCACTTTGATCAAGGTCTTTCTCTGAATGCATTGTTGATCAAGTGTTAAGATTCCTGGTTTCAGTAACTTTTTGTCCCTCAGTAATAGAAAGAACCTTTCCTGGGTGTAATGTCTCATGTTGGAGGGAAATTTCACAGACTGGAAACCTATTGAAGTCACATTTGAGTAACAAGGAAAGGTAGGAGGGAGAACTCTTAGGCACTTTTAATCTAAAATCCGTATGCTATCAAGACCAAAGATCAATGTCTAATTGGAGATCATCTAAAGCATATGTCGTCATCAAAGGATTGGTGACAAACTTCTAACAGGCCTGATCTGGATATCTAGGGAAAGCTGTGTCATCAGATGTCATCTGCTTCAATTCTGGATAATGTTTACTTTCAGGTCACCAGATGATGTGCAGGTCCAGTTGGGGTTCAGTGCTTTCTTCAGGTATGTACCCTGAATCCAAGTATCTATTCCTTAGAATTTGGTGGTACAAGAGTTGGTTAGCAGTACCTGATAGGGGCCTCTCTAGTGAGATTGAAGAGTTCTGGAGGTGCCTTTTCCAATGGACAAAATCTTCAAATTGCATGGTGTAATGCTTAAGGTCTTCGTCTCCTGAGAGCACACTGTGAAAAGATTGCTCTACCAAAACATGGTGCTTTTTAATAAAAACAATTGGGCCTTTGCAATAATTGGAATATCTCTCTCTTTATGGTTTGTGGGTCGAAGGAGGCAGGATTGAAGTGCACTGGGCATCCTGTGACTATCTCAAAGGTTAAGAATTTATGAACTCCTAAAAGTGTGGATCTGAGACTTATAAAGACAAATGACAATGCTTTTGGCTGAGGTATTTGGAAGGCCTCTACAAATTTTGCCAATTCTGTTTTAGTAATGATGTTAGTGTATTAGACTAAACCAGAGGATTAAGGGTGGTAAGCACAGTGAAAGTGTTGTAAAACTGACCAAATAGTGCACACTTGTCAAAATATCTGACAAGTAAAATGGTTCTTTGATCACTATGATATTTGAGAGGGCTTCCCCAGGTAGGGATAATCTTTTCCAAAAGGACTTTAGCCACATAAGAAGCAATAGCCTGTCTTTAAGGGAAGGCTTCAGGCCAGTGTGAAAACATATAGACCATGACTAAAATATATTTATATCCATTAGACAGAAGAAGCTGTATGAAATCCATTTGCCAGATCCCAAATTGCTCATCAAGCAGTTTAAACTGTCTGGAGCAGTAAGAACAGGCTTCCCTGGGTTGTACTTTGGACAAGTGGGTCTAGTGAGGCAGGCAATTTTTGTGACTTTGTTCATTTTTTCCACCAATATTGATTCATGAAGGCTATCACTTTTTCAGTAGAACAATAGTTCAATGCATGTACAGTGGTGAGAAGTGAGAATTTTAGAGTCTCCAGTAGGACTAGGTTGTTATTTGGTCCAAACCAGAGCCTTCTCTTTTTATCAAACCAACAATTGTTGAATTTCCCTTTTTCTTTTTTCCTGAGGCCAGTTGTTGGGCTTCTCTAGTCAGTTTTTTGAAATCAATATTTGGGGAAGTATCTCCTTGGAGCATGACAGAAGTTTGACTGCTGTTGGTTCCTCTAAAGGCAGCATTCCTTGCAGAAATATCAGGAAGGTGGTTTCCTTTAGCTTCCAGAGTCAAGTTTAGAATACCCCCAAATCTTAATAATAGCTAAAGCATCAGGTAAAAATATTGCATCTAAGAGTTCCTGAATATAGAGGCTATTTAAAATTTTATTTCCACTGAAAGTAAGGAAGCTATGTTGCTTCCACATTTCAAAGTCATGAGGTATACTCTAAAAGTATATCTACTATCAGTATAAATGGTTCTGTTTAAGGGCTTTCATTTGCTGAATTTGAAGATTAAGCATTTTGGTGGTCTTCCTTTTAGGTGCCTTATCCAGATGTATGAGAGAGCTGATTTGCCAGATTAACTAAATCTGCAGTGTACATAGTTTCTCATTCCATTCTGGTCCATTTTACTTGAAGGGAAGGGTCCTAGTTCAGCCCATTAATAAACATAGATAAATAATAACATAATAAACATAAGCTACTCAGGGGGAATCAATATCTGAAGGAAGACCAGAATTTTCTTTAAAAATAATCCGAAGTCAATTGTAATAGCCATGAACATATACATCAGATTTTTGTGTGCAGGCCTGAATTTCGTTCCAATCAACAGGCTTTTGAAAAGCCCTAGGATTTGTCTGATGAAATCATCTAGCAATTGCCCAAACCTGATCATATAATAAGTTAGCTGGCTGATCTCCAAATTTTAATTCTAGAGATCTTTCAGGATTTTCCCAGTTAGCAGTTTTCATCCAATGCTGCACCTGGCCCTCACCAATGAGCATATGAATACAAATCTAGCTAATACAAATCAGAGAAACCAGGTTGATAAGTTTGAATGACTATATTAAATTCCTCCACAAATCTGTGAGGTTCTTTGGCTACTTCGGAAATTCTTTGACTATAGCTTGCAGTTCAGCTTCAGTCTGGGGAATATAAAAAATTAAGGGTTTAGCCTCCAGATCCTCAGAAAGCTTAATTTTAAAGGGACAGGCTCTGATAAGTTTAGAGAAAAAGAGAGTGGGGAAAATTCCAGAGAAAAGAGTAAGTTCGATGAGAGAAGTAGTATGGGAGAACTGAGTGTAGAGGAGGTGTAAGCAGCACACAAGAGAAGGAGGAAGATGGTGCTGGTGGTGGGGCTGGGGCATGACCACCAAGACCAGAGAGAGAAAGATAATGCCAGCAGCAGAGCCTGAGACAAAGAAGCCAAGGAAGAAGTCATGAGGTTTTGGAAACCATTTTATCTATCTTTCTTTAATAGTTTGTTTGCCTCAGTTATTCTTTTTTTTTTTTTTTATTGGAGTATAGTTGCTTTACACTACTGTGTCAGTTTCTGCTGTACAGCAAAGTGAATCAGCCATATATGTACATATATCCTCTCTTTTTTGGATTTCCTTCCCATTTAGGTCACCACAGAGCACCGAGTAGAGTTCCTTGTGCTATACAGCAGGTTATCATTAGTTATCTGTTTTATATGTAATAGTATATACATGTCAATCCCAATATCCCAGTTTATCCCATCACTCTCCCTTTTCCCTTTGGTGTCCATATTTTTGTTCTCTACATCTGTGTCTCATTCCTGCTTTGAAAATAAGATTATCTATTCCAAATTTTTGGATTCCACATATATGCGTTAATATAAGATATTTGTTTTTCTTTTTCTGACATACTTCACTCTGTATGACAGTGTCTAGGTTCATCCACGTCTCTACACATGACCCAATTTCGTTCCTTTTTATGGCTGAGTAATATTCCATTGTATATATGTACTGTACCACATCTTCTTTATCCATTCTTCTGTTGATGGACATTTAGGTTGCTTCCATGTCTTGCCTATTGTAAACAGTGCTGCAGTGAATGTTGGGATGCATGTATATTTTTGAATTATGGTTTTCTCTGGGTATCTGCCCAGCAGTAAGATTGCTGGGTCATATGGTAGTCTATTTTGAGTTTTTTAAGGAACCTCCATACTGTTCTCCATAGTGGCTGTATCAATTTACATTCCCACAAACAGTGTAAGAGGGTTCCTTTTTCTCCACACCCTCTCCAGCATTTATTGTTTTTTTTTAAAAATTTAATTTTATTTATTTATTTTAAACATCTTTATTGGAGTATAATTGCTTTACGATGGTGTGTTAGTTTCTGCTTTATAACGAAGTAAATCAGTTATAGATATACATATATCCCCATATCTTTTCTCTCTTGCATCTCCCTCCCTCCCACCCTCCCTATCCCACCCCTCTAGGTGGTCACAAAGCACCGAGCTGATCTCCCTGTGCTGTGTGGCTGCTTCCCACTAGCTACCTGTTTTACATTTGGTAGTGTATGTATGTCCATGCATTTATTGTTTGCAGATTTTTTGATGATGGTCATTCTAACCAGTGTGAGGTGATACCTCATTGTAGTTTTGATTTGCAGTTCTCTAATAATTAGTGATGTTGAGCATCTTTTCATGTATTTGTTGGCCATCTGTATGTCTTCTTCGGAGAAAAGTCTATTTAGGTCTTCTCCCATTTTTTGATTGGGTTTTTGGTTTTTTGATATATAGCTGCATGAGCTGTTTGTATATTTTGGAGATTAATCACTTGTCAGTTGCTGTGTGCAAATATTTTCTCCCATTCTGAGTGTTGTCTTGTTTATGGTTTCCTTTGCTGTGCAAAAGCTTTTAAGTTTAATTAGATCCCATTTGTTTAGTTTTGTTTTTATTTTCATTACTCTAGGAGGTGGGTCAAAAAAGATCTTGCTGCAATTTATGTCAAAGAGTGTTCTGCCTATGTTTTCCTCTAAGAGTTTTATAGTGTCTGGCCTTACATTTAGGTCTCTAACCCATTTTGAGTTTATCTCTGTGTATGGTGTTAGAGAATGTTCCAATTTCATTCTTTTACATGTAGCTGTCCAGTTTTCCCAGCACCAGTTATTAAAGAGACTGTTTTTTCTCCATTGTACATTCTTGCCTACTTTGTCACAGATTAGGTGACCATAGGTGTGAGGGTTTATCTCTGGGCTTTCTATTTTCTGTTTTTGTGCCCGCAACATACTGTTTTGATTACTGTAGCTTTGCAGTATAGTCTGAAGTCAGGGAGCCTGATTCCTCCAGCTCCATTGTTCTTTCTCAAGTTTGCTTTGGCTATTCAGGGTCTTTTGTGTTTCCATACAAATTGTAAAATTTTTTGTTCTAATTCTGTGAAAAATGCAATTGGTAATTTGATAGGGATTGCATTGAATTGGTAGATTGCTTTGGGTAGTATAGTCATTTTGACAATATTGATTCTTCCAATCCAAGAACATGGTATATCTCTCCACCTGTATGTGTCACCTTTGATTTCTTTCATCAGTATCTTATACTTTTCTGAATACAGGTCTTTTGCCTCCTTATGTAGGTTTATTCCTATGTATTTTATTCTCTTTGATGTGATGGTAAATGGGATTGTTTCCTTAATCTCTCTTTCTGATGTCTCATTGTTAGTGTATAGGAATGCAGGAGATTTCTGTGTATTAATTTTATATCCTGCAACTTTACTAAATTCACTGATTAGCTCTATTACTTTTCTGGTGGCATCTTTAGGATTTTCTATGTATAATGTCATTTCATCTGCAAACAGTGACAGTTTTACTTCTTTTCCAATTTGGATTCCTTTTATTTCTTTTTCTTCTCTGATTGCCATGGCTAGGGCTTCCAAAACTATGTTGAATAATAGTGGTGAGAGTGGACACCCTTGTCTTGTTCCTGATCTTAGAGGAAATGCTTTCATTTTTCAACACTGAGAATGATGTTTGCTGCGGGTTTGTCATATATGGCCTTTATTATGTTGAGGTAGGTTCCCTCTTTGCCCACTTTCTGGAGATTTTTTTATCATAAATGGTGTTGACTTTTGTCAAAAGCTTCTTCTGCATCTATTAAGATGGTTTTCATTCTTCAATTTGTTAATATGGTGTATCACATTGATTGATTTGTGTATATTGAAGAATACTTGCATCCCTGGGATAAATCCCACTTCATCATGGTGTATGATCCTTTTAATGTGTTGTTGGATTTGGTTTGCTAGTATTTTGTTGAGGATTTTTGCATCTATGTTCAGCAGTGATATTGGTCAGTAAAATTCTTTTTTTTTTTGTAGTATCTTTATCTGGTTTTGGTATCAGGGTGATGGTGACCTTGTAGAATGAGCTTGGTAGTGTTCCAGCCTCCGCAATTTTTTGGAAGAGTTTGAGAAGGATAGTTGTTAGCTTTTCTCTAAATGTTTGATAGAATTCACCTGTGAAGCCATCTGGTCCTGGACCTCTGTTTGTTGGAAGATTTTTAATCACAGTTTCAATTCCATTACTTGTGATTTGTCATTCATATTTTCGATTTCTTCCTGGTTCAGTCTTAGAAGTTTGTACTTTTCTAAGAATTTGTCCATTTCTTCCAGGTTGTCCATTTTATTGGCATATAGTTGCTTGTAGCAATCTCTTATGATCCTTTGTATTTCTGCAATGTCAGTGGTAACTTATCCTTTTTCATTTCTAATTTTATTTATTTGAGTCCTCTCCCTTTTTTTCTTGATGAGTCTGGCTAGAGGTTGATCAGTTTTGTTTATCTTGTCAAAGAATCAGCTTTTAGTTTCATTAATCTTTGTTATTATTTCCTTCATTTCTTTTTCATTTATTTCTGATCTGATCTTTATGATTTCTTTCTTTCTACAAACTTTAGGTTTTGCTTGTTCTTTTTTCTCTAGTAGTTTTAGGTGCATGTTTAGGTTGTTTATTTGAGATTTTCCTTGTTTCTCGAGGTGGGATTTTATTGCTATGAACTTCCCTCTTGGGGCTTCCCTGGTGGTGCAGTGGTTGAGAGTCTGCCTGCCAATGTGGGGGACACGGGTTCGAGCCCTGGTCTGGGAGGATCCCACATGCCGCAGAGCAACTAGGCCCGTGAGCCACAACTGCTGAGCCTGCGCGTCTGGAGCCTGTGCTCTGCAACAAGAGAGGCCGTGATGGTGAGAGGCCCACGCACCACAATGAAGAGTGGCCCCCACTTGCCACAACTGGAGAAAGCCTTTGCACAGAAACGAAGATCCAACACAACCATAAAAAAAAACAAAAAACAAAAAACTTCCCTCTTAGAACCACTTTTGCTGCATACCATAGGTTTTGGGTCATCGTGTTTTTGTTGTCATTTGTTTCTAGGTATTTTTTGATTTCTACCTTGATTTCTTTAGTAGTCTCTTGATTATTTAATAACATATTGTTTAGCCTCCATGTGTTTGTGTTTTTTAGTTTTTTCCCTGTAATTGATTTCTAATCTCATAGCATTGTGGTCAGAAAAGATGCTTGATACAATCTCAATTTTCTTAAATTTACCAAGGCTCGATTTGTGAACCAAGATGTGAGCTATCCTAGAGATGTTCCATGTGCACTTGAGAAGAAAGTGTATTCTGTTGCTTTCAGATGGAATGTCCTATAAATGTCAATTAAGTCTATCTGGTCTAATGTGTCATTTAAGGCTTCTGTTTCTTTATTAATTTTCTGTCTGGATGACCTATCCATTAGTATAAGTGGAATGTTAAAGTCCCCCAGTATTATTGTGTTACTCTCACTTTCCTCATTTATGGCTGTCAGCATTTACCTTATGTATTGAGGTGCTCCTATGTTGGGTGCATAAATATTTACAATTGTTATGTCTTCTTCTTGGATTGATCCCTTGATCATTATGTAGTGTCCTTCCTTGTCTCTTGTAATAGTCTCTATTTTAAAATCTATTTTGTCTGATATAAGTATTGTTACTCCAGCTTTCTTTTGATATCCATTTGCATGGATTATCTTTTTCCATCCCCTTGCTTTCAGTCTGTATGTGTCCCTCGGTATGAAGCAGGTCTCTTGTAGACAGCATATATACAGATCTTGTTTTTGTATCCATTCAGCCAGTCTGTGTCTTTTGTTTGGAGCATTTAATCCATTTACATTTAAGGTAATTGTCAATATGTATGTCCCTATTACCATTTTGTTAATTGTTTGGGGTTTGTTTTTGTAGGTCTTTTTCTTCTCTTGTGTTTCCCGCCTAGAGAAGTTCCTTTAGCATTTGTTGTAAAGCTGGTTTGGTGGTGCTGAATTCTCTTAACTTTTGCCTGTCTGTAAAGGTTTTAATTTCTCCTTTGACTCTGAATGAGATCCTTGCTAGGTAGAATAATCTTCATTGTAGGTTTTTCCCTTTCATCACTTTAAATATGTCCTGCCACTCCCTTCTGGCTTGCAGACTTTCTGCTGAAAGATCAGCTGTTAACCTTATGGGGATTCCCCTGTCTGTTATTTGTTGCTTTTCCTTTGTTCCTTTTAATATTTTGTCTTTGTATTTAATTTTTGTTAGTTTGATTAATATGTGTCTTGGTATGTTTCTCCTTGGGTTTATCCTATATGGGACTCTCTGTGCTTCCTGGACTTGGTTGATTATTTCCTTTCCCATATTAGGGAAGTTTTCAACTATAATCTCTTCAAATATTTTCTCAGATGCTTTCTCCTTCTCTTCTTCTGGGTTGTGTATAATTCGAATGTTGGTGCATTTAATGTTGTCCCAGAGGTCTCTGAGACTGTCCTCATTTCTTTTCATTCTTTTTTCTTTATTCTGCTCTGCAGCAGTTATTTCCACCATTCTATCTTCCAGCTCACTTATCTGTTCTTCTGCCTCAGTTATTCTGCTGTTGATTCCTTCTAGTGTATTTTTCATTTCAGTTATTTTGTTGTTCATTACTGATTGTTTGTTCTTTAGGTCTTCTAGGTACTTGTTAAACATTTCTTGTATCTTTTTGATCCATGCCTCCATTCTATTTCTGAGATCTTGGATCATCTTTACTATCATTACTCTGAATTCTTTTTCAGGTAGATTGCCTATTTCCTCTTCATTTATTTGGTCCTGTGGGTTTTTACCTTGCTCCTTCATCTGCAACCTATTTCTTTCTCCTCTCATTTTGTCTAAGTTACCGTGTTTGTGGTCTCCTTTCTGCAGGCTGCAGAGTCATAGTTCCTCTTGCTTCTGTTGTCTCCCCCCTGGTGGGTGAGGTTGGTCCAGGAGATTGTGTAGGCTTTCTGGTGGGAGGGACTGGTGCCTGAACTATACAATTGCCTGGGTTCAGTCACGTATTCAGTCAGTCTCAACATTTTATTCTCTCAAGGCAGTATCCTTGGAACAGCTCTAACTGAGGGAACGGTGGGCAGATGACCTTCCAAGAGAGCCGAGCTTGTGAGGTGCCTCGGAGTTATATTCAAAATCTTGTAATAAACTATAATGGGAAAGAATCCTCTGGCAAACTGATGCACCAGTGTGTCCCTCTGGCTCATTCTCTCTCTCGCATGTCCTCTGGGTGCTGAGGCGGGATGCAGATCTGGCCACACGCAACGGCCGCAGCTTCCACCCCAGACTAGAGCTGCACGGTGCCCCAGTGATGGTGAAGGAGCTGATACAGACACAGCTGCAGAAGGCGAGCAGTGCAGCCCTCCCCGTGGTGCTTCAGCCACGCCACCTCCTGCTCTGGCTCGGTGCTCACCACTGGTGCTGGAGGACAGTGCCTGCCTCAGTTATTCTTAAAATCTTATTTTGCAGAGAGGCAAATTTAGGCTTCTGATAATGTTTGGACACCTTCAAATACCAATCAAAATAAGCATTCTGTTCAATTTTAACACTATTGTAGTGCAATTCAGTTTTAAGAAATTTAAGTTGGGGATTTCAAAAATTCCCCATAATGGCCACTGGTATTCTAAATTATTTTTGGTCAGGTAGGTCCATTTAGCTAGAAATGCACATGAGGAAGGACATCACTTTTTAAACATAAAAATCAGCTGGAATTTCTGTAGGGGGTGTGCCCTTGAAATATTTAGATAACTGGGATTCCATTTCTCAGAGGTTTTTTTTTTGTTCAAAGAAAATAAGTATTTTCAAAACCTTCAACAGCACAGACAGCATATAGCTCAAACAATTCAAACAGCTTGCAATTCAAACAATCTGCAGACCTAATACCAGTCAGTTCTAAGGGAACAGCTTGATCCCGTAGGAGCCAAGCCAAAGGATTTTCAGCCAGTTCCCATAGAATAGCCCCTATTTCAAAGGAGTGGGCTGAAGGCTTAACTAGCACAGTTTCCGTTGAAACAGTCTTATCTCAAAATCAGACCAAAGTGCCGAATGAGTAGTCACACATAGAACAAGGCCTTAACTGGAAAGATGAAACCTTAAAACAGATCCTGGATAAAGCCTGGAGAGCTTCAAATGCAAGAATGGTGTAAGTTTGGATCCAGGAGAGAAGCAAACCTTCAAGCTCCAGTGTCAGTGAGAAAAACAGTGAGATCAATGGTCTCAATCGTGGGTACCCCATCTGTGTGTTCACCAGCCCCAGAGCCTATGGGGCTCTTTTCTGGTCCCTGAATGGGCCATCAAAATGTTGACCTAAACCAAATAGTCTGACAGTTATTTCCCCAGAGGTGAAAAACAGATTTATTCAAGATCAGCAGAGGATTGCAATTCGGGGTCTTCAACCATGGTGAGCTACCTTCAAGTCGCTGCATGGCAAGTGAAGGAGAAGGCTTTTATAGTGGGGCAAAAGGAAGTTGGGAGGCTACAGTAAACACAATCCCTGGCTTTTCATTGACAGAGTCCTTGCCAGGGAAAGTAAGTCTTTGGGGCTTCTTCTTGTTGGGTTCTGCTACTGTCACAGGGCATGAGAGCTCTCCCTTCTGGTCTCCTGACTATTTTATTGAGGTTTCTGTTTACTAGTTTTTTTAGAACAGACAAAGAGGGTTATAGCGATAAAAGGAAGGTTATATTTGAAAAGTTAGAACCAAAGGAATCACTTCAAGCTCAGTGGTGGCATCAGTTAGTCAGGGTCATATTTTACCTGTTTCCACCCTGCAATAGCTCCCTGGGCTGTGAGCAAACCATCCTGCCCTGTCACTTCTGTGCCCACTGGGGCTGGTAGGCACCAGGTCTGGGTGGGCTCCAAGAGTTGTGTTTTGAATAGGTTGAGATGTCCTTGTGACAACGAAGTGGAGACATCAAACAGTCAATTGGATGAGAGAATTTGAAACTTGATCTCAGATGAAAATATAAATTTAGGGATCATAAATGTAAATAAATAGAATTTATATAGCCTTTGGAACCAGGGTGATAGATAAGATAATCACATTATAGCAAATCTAAAATTCTGCAATTTAAATTTCCTTTCCTACATTGAACTTATAGTTTACTTAGTTAATTTTTGGTAATAAAATTTCTTCTGGAACACAACTTTTGCTTTATTCGTGAGCAGACTGTACTATTGATATTTTATGCTCTTTCCAGCAATGTATGAGTTTTTATTTCTTTACTTCACTGACAACACTGTGTATTATATTTAAAATATTTACCACGATTATATGCAAAGAATTAGAGAACATTGTTTAAAGTTGTACTTCTTTGATTATTAAGATTGAGCATTTTTTCATATATTTATCAATCTGTTTTTCTTTTTTACAAAGTTGCCTGTTCATATCTTCTTGCTATTTTCTCTTGGGGATTCAATTTTTATGTTAATAACTAGTGAAAGCTTTTTCTATAGCAGAGACCTTGTATCTGTGGATGTCATTTATATTGAAAAATTTTCCCCAGTTATCACTTTCCTTTTCATTAAAATTTTTTTATTATTGTTGCTTGACCTACATATTTACATTTTTCATAGTTCAATCAATTATTCTGTTATTTCTTGATCTGTGCATTTGGTGTGCTTTTTTTTTGAGAAAAAGTTCTTCTCCAACCGTATATTTAAATATTTACTTATTTTTATAGTACATTAATTATTTCATTGAAAAATCTAACCCATCTCAGATTTATTTTGGTGTATGAGTGATATAAGTGTCTTTTTTTTTTTTTTTTCTGAGTAACAAAGCATTATTCCTGCATGGTATGCTTGTTTTTTTTTGCTGGTAGTTTAGGTGATTTAATAACATGATGGAAAATAACATATCCAAATAGCTTGGCATGTATCTGTTTCTAAAGGGTGTTAAAATATTTGTTGATTATTTGAGGAAGTTATATTCTCTAGTCTTTAAGGGGAAAAAAATAAGGCCACTTAAACTCTATTCCTTCCTGACATAATTGCTGTCTCTACCTTCTCATAGTAAAGGGATTAGTCCAGATGCCATTCTGAGAAACCTTTAGTAAGTGCACTTGTCCTCTGAGCATTCTAATGCCTGCAAACATTACCCTTTGTCCATCCATTTACTTTTAGGATAAAGATACTAAAGATACAAGATGAGGGTATACACGTTTCTTTAAGACTCTAGGTTACTCCTAGGAGTTGCTTCTCAATTGAAAGTGAGATCTGTAAGCAGGAGTGCTTGAGGCTCTTTCTCCTAACTTCTTTCAAGCATGTTACATTTCTATTAAGATTTTTTTATTTTATGCATTTTCTCCTTAGCTTTATAAATGTGTCCATATAAGCCTAGGAATATAAAATCCACTATCTTCTTGCAGTAGGTTAAATAACCCACTATTATTCTAGGACTGCTCCATTTTGTCAAATAGAGAAGTCCTAGAATAAATGCAATTATCTATTCATTTATATCTATGCTTATTTGTCTATCTGTCTCTTTGTCTATCTAGTGAGATTTAAAATAGTCAAATCTAATAAGAGTAATAAGGGAATCCTAGTACAGTGTCTCAAAGAGAACAGTGGGTAAATAAGTATTTGGTATTTATAGGTAATCATGAAGAAAATGCTGAAATAAGTATTTCTTTATGCTTTCATGGTCTTAGATACAAAGTGTGTTGATGACTTTCAGAGTGATTTGGGCCCAGTATTATCTGATGATATCTTCCCCAAACAATTTTTCTTCTAAGCCTTTTTATTCTCATTTGTAACTCTTTGTTTGTCTACCCACTAATAAATGAACCAATTCACTAAGGTTTGGATTATCTTTCTTTTTTTATCTTTTTATATCTGTTTTACAGTGGGACCTCATACCAACTCAAAATAATATTTGGAAAATAGAAAAACAACAAAAAAATAATTCATGAGCTATAGTGGAAATATACTGTCATTCCACCTCTAGGGATCTGCTGTAAAGAATGAAGTAGAAAAGCAAAAATAAATGTTAAGTTAGAAGTGAGATCAAGAGAGACATGGAGTCCATTGTAGCTCAGTTTTTATAGTTTAGAGTCAGGATCTTATCCTGGGGTCCAGGACTGACTTTGTGATGAGGAAGGAAGGAAAGGAATGAGTCCCTACATACTGTAAAACTCAGTGTAAAATTTCAGCTATATATAATTATTTACATTTTGGGGGGAGGTAGGGAGAAGATTCATAGCTTTAATCACATATTTATAGGAATTTGTGGTCACAAAATTGTGAAGAACCACTGATAATAGAGTAACCAGGATTATAATAAATGAAAATTTTCTCTTTTGAGTTCTGTCAGGTAATTAATTCTTTCAACATTTCTCTCCCTTCCTTTCCTTTGCCCTAATTCCCTTTGATGAATTTAATGTTTTTAGAGTTATTTTGCTAAAGCTTACCAAAATGAATAATTTAGAAAATATCTTGAGCTACCTGGACTCACAAATTAGCTAAAAGGTTTCATTAATGCTCAGCATGATATTTATGAAGAGGGAGGTGGTAAATAAGACAAAAAACAGCAGGGAGTAGGAGAATCCTTCTACCCCTGAGCCTACTGCTGAGCCCCATCAGTTGGCATTGTCATTCTGGATGATTAGAAGCCCAATAGATTTGGCATAAAGAAAGTCATGGAAGAGATAGAGAATCCTTGCAGGATGTTCGAAGTCTCCACCTAAGTTGGCAAGGGAAGAGAGCACACAGCAGGAGGGTGAGTCACAGAAACATATGAGTTGCGTTCTCAGATGATCCAGTGCCTGTCCACATACCTCCTTTCAACAGCTGCTTTTATCGGCTACTTCAGAGAAGAGTGGAAAGCTCCCATAATGCACCTCGTCTGTTCTGCCAAATATGTGAAATTTTGGCAGAAGCAAGAAGGGGAGACATGTTTCCCAGTTGGCATTTAGCTTAGGGATAAAATTTGATGGCCATCATATATCTTCTGTCACTTCTTTGCCCTTTTCATAATAAGACTTACAGATTTATATTTAAATCCTGGAATCCATTTTAACATTCTTAAAGAATATTGGTCATCAAGTCAAATACTTTTCAGGTCCTTGTCATGACATTTAATTTTAAATTGCACAATTTCTTTATTTTGTTTTTTTTTTATTTTCTATTTTTTTTATTTTTAATTTTTTACAACTTTATTGGAGTATAATTGCTTTAAAATGGTGTGTTGGTTTCTGATTTATAACCAAGTGAATCAGCTATACATATACATGTATCCTCATATCTCCTCCCTCTTGCGTCTCCCTCCCACCCTCCTTACCCCACCCCTCTAGGTGGTCACAAAACACTGAGCTGATATCCCTGTGCTATGCGGCTGCTTCCCACTAGCTATCTATTTTACATTTGGTAACATATATAAGCCCATGCCACTCTCTCACTTCACCCAGCTTACCCTTCCCCCTCCCCATGTCCTCAAGTCCATTCTCTACGTCTGCGTCTTTATTCCTATCCTGCCCGTAGGTTCTTCAGAACCTTTCTTTTCTTTTCTTTTTTTTTTATGATTGCATATATATGTGTTAGCATACGGTATTTGTTTTTCTCTTTCTGACGTACTTCAATCTGTATGACAGACTCTAGGTTCATCCACCTCACTACAAATGACTCAGTTTCTTTTCCTTTATGGCTGACTAACTTTCCATTGTATACATGTGCCACATCTTCTTTATCCATTCATTTGTCAATGGACACTTAGGTTGCTTCCATGTCCTGGCTATTGTAAATAGAGCTGCAATGAACATTGTGGTACATTACTCTTTTTGAATTATGGTTTTCTCAGGGTATATGCCAAGGAGTGGGATTGATGGTTAGTATGGTAGTTCTATTTTTAGTTTTTTAAGGAACCTCCATACTGTTCTCCATAGTGGCTGTATCAATTTACATTCCCACCAAGAGTGCAAGAGGGTTCCCTGACTGGTGTGAGGTGATACCTCACTGTAGTTTTGATTTGCATTTCTCTATGATTAGTGATGTTGAGCATCTTTCATGTGTTTGTTGGCAATCTGTATAGCTTCTTTGGAGAAATGTCTGTTTAGGTCTTTTGCCCATTTTTGGATTGTGTTGTTTGTTTTTTGATATTGGGCGGCATGAGCTGCTTGTAAATTTTGGAGATTAACCCTTTGTCAGTTGCTTCATTTGCAAATATTTTCTCCCATTCTGAGGGTTGTCCTTCCGTCTTGTTTATGGTTTCCTTTGCTGTGCAAAAGCTTTGAAGTTTCATTAGGTCCCATTTGCTTATTTTTGTTTTTATTTCCATTTCTCTAGGAGGTGGGTCACAAAGGATCTTGCTGTGATTTATGTCATAGAGTGTTCTGCCTATGTTTTCCTCTAAGAGTTTGGTAGTGTCTGGCCTTACGTTTAGGTCTTTGATCCATTTTGAGTTTATTTTTGTGTATGGTGTCAGGGAGTGTTCTAATTTCATTCTTTTACATGTAGCTGTCCAGTTTTCCCAGCACCACTTATTAAAGAGGCAGTCTTTCTTCCATTGTATACTCTAGCCTCCTTTCTCAAAAATAAGGTGACCATATGTGCGTGGGTTTATCTCTGGGCTTTCTATCCTGTTCCATTGATCTATATTTCGGTTTTTGTGCCAGTACCAAAGTGTCTTGATTACTGTAACTTTGTAGTATAGTCTGAAGTCAGGGAGCCTGATTCCTCCAGCTCCGTTTTTCTTTCTCAGGATTGCTTTGGCAATTTGGGGTTTTTTGCGTTTCCATACATATTGTGAAATTTTTTGTACTAGTTCTGTGAAAAATACCATTTGTGGTTTGATAGGGATTGCATTGAATCTGTAGATTGTTTTGAGTAGTATAGTCATTTTCACAATGTTGATTCTTCCAATCCAAGAACATGGTATATCTCTCCATCTGTTTATATCATCTTTAATTTCGTTCATCAGTGTCTTACAGTTTTCTGCATACAGGTCTTTTTTCTCCTTAGGTAGGTTTATTCCTAGGTATTTTATTCTTTTTGTTGCAATGATAAATGGGAGTGTTTCCTTAATTTCTCTTTCAGATTTTCATCATTAGTGTGTAGGAATGCAAGAGATTTCTGTGCATTAATTTTGTATCCTGCTACTTTACCAAATTCATTGATTAGCTCTAGTAGTTTTCTGGTAGCATCTTTAGGATTCTCCATGTATAGTATCATGTCATCTGCAAACAGTGACAGCTTTACTTCTTCTTTACCAACCTGGATTCCTTTTATTTCTTTTTCTTCTCTGATTGCTGTAGATAACATGTCCAAAACTATGTTGAATAATAGTGGTGAGAGTGGGCAAGCTTGTCTTGTTCCTGATCTTAGTGGAAATGGTTTCAGTTTTTCACCATTAAGAATGATGTTGGCTGTGGGTTTGTCATATATGGCCCTTATTATGTTGAGGTAAGTTCCCTGTATTCCTACTTTCTGGAGGGTTTTTATCATAAATGGGTGTTGAATTTGTCAAAAGCTTTTTCTGTATCCATTGAGTTGATAATATGGCTTCACTCCTTCAATTTTTTAATATGGGGTATCACGGTGATTGATTTGCATATTTTGAAGAATCCTTGCATTCCTGAGATAAACCCCACTTGATCATGGTGTATGATCCTTTTAATGTGCTGTTGGATTCCCTTTGTTAGTATTTTGTTGAGGATTTTTGCATCTATGTTCATCAGTGATCTTGGCCTGTAGTTTTCTTTCTTTGTGACATCTTTGTCTGGTTTTGGTATCAGGGTGATGGTGGCCTCGTAGAATGAGTTTGGGGGTATTCCTCCTTTTGCTATATTTTTGAAGAGCTTGAGAAAGATAGGTGTTAGCTCTTCTCTAAATGTTTGATAGAATTTGCCTGTGAAGCCATCTGGACCTGGGCTGTTTTTGTTGGAAGATTTTAAATCACAGTCTCAATTTCAGTGTTTGTGATTGGTCTGTTTATATTTTCTATTTCTTCCTGGTTCAGTCTCGGAAGGTTGTGCTTTTCTAAGAATTTGTCCATTTCTTCCAGGTTGTCCATTTTAATGGCATATAGTTGCTTGTAGTAATCTCTTATGATCCCTTGTATTTCTTCAGTGTCAGTTGTTACTTCTCCTTTTTCATTTCTAATTTTGTTGATTTGAGTCTTCTCCCTTTTTTTCTTGATGAGTCTGGTTAATGGTTCATCAATTTTTTTTATCTTCTCAAAGAACCAGCTTTTAGTTTTATTGATCTTTGCTAATGTTTCCTTCATTTCTTTTTCCTTTAATTCTGTTCTAATCTTTATGATTTCTTTCCTTCTGCTAACTTTGGCGTTTTTTTGTTCTTCTTTCTCTAATTGCTTTAGGTGTAAGTTTGGGTTGTTTATTTGAGGTGTCTCTTGTTTCTTGAGGTAGGATTGTATTACTATGAACTTCCCTCTTAGAACTGCTTTTGCTGCATCCCATAGGTTTTGAGTTGTTGTGTATTCTTTGTCATTTGTTTCTAGGTATTTTTTTGATTTCCTCTTTGATTTCTTCAGTTATCTCTTGGTTATTAAGTAGTGTAATTTTTAGCCTCCATGTGTTTGTTTTTTTTACATATTTTTTCCTGTAATTGATATCTTATCTCACAGCATTGTGGTTGGAAAAGATACTTGAAACGTTTTCAATTTTCTTAAATTTACCAAAGGTTGATTTGTGACCCAAGATATGATCTATCCTGGAGAATGTTCCATAAGCACTTGAGAAGAAAGTGTATTCTGTTGTTTTTGGATGGCATGTCCTATAAATATCAATTAAGTCCATCTTGTTTAATGGGTCTTGATTTTGTATCCAGTCAGCCAGTCTATGTCTTTTGGTTGGAGCATTTAATCCATTTACATTTAAGGTAATTATCAATATGTATGTTCCTATTACCATTACCTTAATTGTTTTGGGTTTGTTATTGTAGGTCTTTTCCTTCTCTTCTGTTTCCTGCCTAGAGAATTTCCTTTAGCATTTGTTGTAAAGCTGGTTTGGTGGTGCAGAATTCTCTTAGCTTTTGCTTGTCTGTAAAGGTTTTAATTTCTCCATCGAATCTGAATGAGATCCTTGCTGGACGGAGTTACCTTGGTTGTAGGTTTTTCCCTTTCACTTTAATCACTTTAAATACGTCCTGCCACTCCCTTCTGGCTTGCAGAGTTTCTGCTGAAAGATCAGCTGTTAACCTTATGGTGATTCCCTGTCTGCTATTTGTTGTTTTTCCCTTGCTGCTTTTAATATTTTTTTCTTTGTGTTTAATTTTTGATAGTTTGATTAATATGTGTCTTGGCGAGTTTCTCCTTGGAATTATCTTGTATGGGACTCTCTGCACTTCCTGGACTTGATTAACTATTTCCTTTCCCACATTAGGGATGTTTTCAACTATAATCTCTTCAAATATTTTCTCAGTCCCTTTCTTTTCCTCTTCTTCTGAGACCCCTGTAATTTGAATATTGGTCCTTTTAATGTTGTCCCAGAGGTCTCTGAGACTGTCCTCAATTCTTTTCATTCTTTTTTCTTTATTCTGCTCTGCAGTAGTTATTTCCACTATTTTATCTTCTAGGTCACTTATCTGTTCTTCTACCTCAGTTAATCTGCTATTGATCCCTTCTAGAGATTTTTCAATTTCATTTATTTTGTTGTTCATCATTGTTTGTTTGCTCTTTAGTTCTTCTAGCTCCTTGTTAAATTTTTTTTGTTGCATTTTCTCCATTCTATTTCCAAGATTTTGGATCATCTTTACTATCATTACTCTGAATTCTTTTTCAGTTAGACTGCCAATTTCCTCTTCATTTGTTTGGTCTGGTGGGTTTTTACCTTGTTCTTTCATCTGCTGTGTGTTTCTTTGTCTTCTTATCTTGCTTAACTTACTGTGTTTGGAGGTCTCCTTTTCACAGGCCGCTGGTTTGTAGTTCCCATTGTTTTTGGTGTCTGCCCCCAGTGGGTAAGGTTGGTTCAGTGGGTTGTGTGGGCTTCCTGTTGGAAGAGAATAGTGCCTGTGTTCTGGTGGATGAGGCTGGATATTGTCTTTCTGGTGGACAGGATCATGTCCGGTGGTATGTTTTGGGTGTCTGTGACCTTATTATGATTTTAGGCAGCCTCTCTGCTAGTGGGTGAGGTTGTGTTCCTGTTTTGCTAGTTGTTTGGCCTAGGGTGTCCAGCACTGTAGCTTGCTGGTTGTTGAGTGGAGGTGGGTCTTAGCATTGAGATGGAGATCTCTGGGAGAGCTTTTGCCATTTGATATTACATGGAGCTGGGAGGTCTCTGGTGGACCACTGTCTTGATCTCACCTTTCCCACCTTAGAGGCACAGGCCTGACACCAGGCCGGAGCACCAAGACCCTGTCAGCCACACAGAAAAAGAGAAAACGGAAAAAAAAAAATATATATCATTGCTCCCAAAGTCCACTGCCTCAGTTTTGGCCTGATTCGTTGTCCCTTCAGGTATGCCACAGATGCACGTACATCAAGTGGGTTGTGGAGATTTAATCTGCTGCTCTTGAGGCTGCTGGGAGAGATTTCCCTTTCTCTTCTTTGTTTGCATAGCTCCTGCAGTTCAGCTTTGGATTTGCCCCCACCTCTGTTTGTAGGTCGCCTGAGGGCATCTGTTCTTTGCTCAGACAGGATGGGGTTAAAGGAGCAGCTGATTAGAGGGCTGTGGCTCACTCAGGCTGGGGGGAGGGAGGGGTACGGAATGTGGGGCGAGCCTGCAGTGGGAGAGGCCAGCATGAGTTGCAGTAGCTTGCTGTGCACTGTGTGTTCTCCCGGGGAATTTGTCCGTGGATCGCAGGACCCTGGCAGTGGCAGGCTGCACAGGCTCCCAGGAGGGGAGGCGTGGATAGTGCCCTGTACTTGCACACGGGCTTCTTGGTGGCTGCAGCAGCAGCCTTAGCGTTTCATGCCCATCTATGATGTCCCCGCTGATGGCTGCGGATCGTGCCTGTCTCTGGAGCTCGTTTAGGCGGTGCTCTGAAACCCCTCTCCTCACGCACCCCGAAACAATGGTCTCTTGCCTCTTAGGCAGGTCCAGACTTTTTCCCAGTCTCCCTCCCGGCTATCTGTGGTGCACTAGCCCCCTTCAGGCTGTGTTCATATAGCCAACCCCAGTCTTCTCCCTGGGATATGACTTCCGAAGCCCGAGCCTCAGCTCCCAGCCCCACCCATCCTGGCCGGTGGGTGAGCAGAGAAGCCTCTCGGGCTGGTGAATGCTGGTCAGCCCCGATCCTCTGTGCAGGAATCTGTCCGCTTTGCCCTCTGCACTCCTGTTGCCACGCTCTTCTCCGTGATTCTGAAGCTTTCTCCTGCCACCCCCTGTCTCTGCCAGTGAAGGGGCTTCCTAGTGTGTGGAAATTTCTCCTCCATCACAGTTCCCTCCCAGTGGTGCAGGTCCCATCCCTATTCTTTTGTCTCTGTTTTTTCTTTTTTCTTTTGCCCTACCCAAGTACATGGGGAGTTTCTTTCCTTTTGGGAGGTCTGAGGTCTTTTGCCAGTGTTCAGTAGGTGTTCTGTAGGAGTTGTTCCACATGTAGATGTATTTCTGATGTATTTGTGGGGAGGAAGGTGATCTCCACGTCTTACTCTTCCGCCATCTTGAAGGTGTCCCTGCAATGATCACACTCCAGCTACAGAAGCCGTCTTCCTGTGTGTTCCATTCAATTTCTTTTCAGAAAACACTTTCAAACATTGTAGGTCAAGAGCATCTTTTGCAAATATGTTTCTTGAATTAAACTCATACTCCTCTTTTGGCCTTCATGATGACCACTGATAAATGTAGATTAAAATCCTATCAAGGTAACTTAAGTGAAATAAGAGGGTCATAGGACAGGTGTAACTGTTTCATGCTTTCTCAATATCTGGTAAATATATATTAATATACACGGTCAAATTACTTTTGCAAAGAAAGTATTTTATTTTTATAGACAAATTATGGGGGTTGAGCTAAATGAAGTGTTACTTGGGTCCATTACATTTTTTTTTTTTTTTAAGATTTATTGATTGATTGATTGCTATGTTGGGTCTTCGTTTCTGTGCGAGGGCTTTCTCTAGCTGCGGCAAGCGGGGGCCACTCTTCATCACGGTGCGTGGGCCTCTCACCATCGCGGCCTCTCTTGTTGCGGAACACAGGCTCCAGACGCGCAGGCTCAGCAGCTGTGGTTCACGGGCCCAGTTGCTCCACGGCATGTGGGATCCTCCCAGACCAGGGCTCGAACCCGTGTCCCCTGCATTAGCAGGCAGATTCTCAACCATTGCGCCACCAGGGAAGCCCCCCATTACATTTTTATTAAAGAAGATTCACTTAAATTCTGGGCTCCAAATAAAAATATCAAAAGATGTCTCTTCGGATTTTTAGGTAGAAAATAAACACAGCCTTTACACAAAAGCTCCCTCAGAGCTATGAAAATCTGCTTTGTCTGCCTTTTTAGCTACGATTACAGTTATTGAGAGGTTCTGACTGATTCTGACATTAGACAAGACTAGAACATTGGAATGGATGTGCTCTTTGTCTCTAATATGATTTCTCAGAGAAGAGAAAATAAGTAAATCACAAGACTAAACAATGGACACAAGATTTGTAGAATTCTGAATGTAGATATGGCTTCAGAAAGAACGGCTTCAGGTTCAGGTTATCATTTTTATAAATAATTCACTGGTAACTTTTCTTCCAAATTTGAAGTACAGATTCTCCATGCTAGCTAACTAGTTATAATAATGGAAAAAAGAAAAACAACACAAAAACAGTGACCTTGCTAATGGTGGGTGGGTGGGGGGAATGGAAGCAATAACCAGAAGCGTCATTTCCTGTATGAAATATATCATTTTTATCACAGGGTACACGAATGGTAGCAACGTTGGCCCAGCATAATAATATTAAATCCATTGTCATCCTAGCTGTCTTTGTCTTCAAGAGTAAGCAAATGAATTCTCAACATTTCATCTCAAGCTACTCTTAAGTTATTACATTTGAGGCAAAATAATGTTGCAAATAAAACATTTAAAATTCTTGAATGTAAATGGGGTAGAAACCTAATGCCTTTTAAAAGTAGAGTACATAATAGACAAGAAGAAAAGTATACAGTTATTTTATTAGTTCAATTAAAATGAATAAAATGGAAAGAGATAAAAATCACTAAGAAATTAAGTACAAATCACTAAGAAATTAATTGCATTATAAAGAATTCAACAAAATAGACTTGAATTTAGGCACAAGTTTTGTAAACTTACAGATTACTATTTGAGTTAAGCATTAAGAATAAAAATTAAAGCTTTTTAGTTCTGCAGATTAAATTTGAAAGTAGGCTGTCTTGCTAGTATTAAAATAAACTTGTTTCTTAAAACTTGCTTTATTGGATTACATCAGAAGCAGAGTTGTGTTCCTTGAGGGAGGATAAGTTTCTTCCTGGGCCCATCAGAATGAAGCTTTCACTGTTCTGCCCTTCAGAGGCTGGGGTGGTCGGTTGTTGTGCTTAATGGGGACTTCTTTATCACCTTCCACATTTGATAGAAGACTGCGGAACTGTGCCAGCTTGGAAGGAGGATAGAATATTTAAAGAGTCAAAAGCTATTAAAGTTACACAGAACACTTTTCTTCTAGTATAATTGATGCACTGATATTTAGAAAATCAGGTTGAAGGTTGCAATGGTTTCACAGATGGGAAGGGAGGAAGCCAAAAATTCCTTCACATTTCTTTGCACTAGGCATTTGGCTTAAATTATCAATGATTGACTGGATTAGAATACTAGCTTTCTCACTCTTGGGTAAGAGACTTATCTGCTTGGTGCCTCAGTTTCCATATAGTACTATTTCATTGCATTGTTGTGAAGACTAAATGGGTCAATACATGTAAAGTTCTTAGAATGATGTTTGGCCTATGGCATATGCTCAAGAAGTGTTAGTTACCAATAGGTCACACCGCCTGCCCTAAAGGTTTGTTATGAGAATTGACTGACAAAACGTACATAAGTAACCTAATAAAAGTAGTTGTTCAATCATTGGTGGTTACTATTTGCATAATTATAAACAATAATTAATGGGATATTTTGTTGAACATTTAAGAGCTTAAGTTTCAAAAAAGAATAAAAACCCATGTCAGCTATCAAAATATGCCACTTGAGAGTCACAATTCCCCAAAGTCTTAATAGTACTTCTAGTGCCAGTTTTTTCTTGTTTTTGAAACTCTTAGGAAGATATTTAACAAAGTTGGATTTTTCCTTATTAAGGCGAAAAGAATAGCAAGAGTTCTGAATCTCATATATTTTTTCTACATAAAGTAAAAGAAGTGTTTATAAATACACTTTTATTTTTGATTATTCAATAGACCTTATGTCACAAATAAATCTTTTTCAGTTGGAAGGGAAAATGAACTCTTCAAAATCTAATTGAAATAATAATTTCCCCCAATAATACTAGGAATTGAAATGGTATTCCTGCTTTGCACTTCTAATGCTCACTCATTCACCTTTGATACTCTACCTGCTCTGAGCTGATACTGATGTTTTCCTTAAAGATGATCCAGATTATACTCTCATAAAGAGGAGGATGAGTCAGAGAGCCAAGGTAGGTCCAGTAATCCCGGGATGAAGGAAGGAGAACAGAGGGGTCAAAATTTGTGAATGGGGCTTTTTTGCCCTGAAACAAAAAGAAAAGTAATATATTATTATATCATGATATAAACTATTTGCATCATTACATATATGACATATATGTTATATTATTTAGTAGATAGATAGATCTTAGCTAAGAATTTAATCAATTTTTCTACTATATAGTATTTCATGACTGGTATGTTTGTGGATATAAACAACAAAAGTAATAGAAGACTGAGAATATGCTACACTGGAATTTTGACTGAGCAATCTGCCTCCTTCTTCATTTGGTTGAAGATAAGCAAAGTTTCAAAAACTTTTTATAATCTGTATTCTTTAAAAAGATTTTTAATTTCCAATATAAAACATTTATTGCTTCTCTAGGAATGATACCAGATACTGTTCCAGTGGTAAAGATATTTATTGACATGTATATTGGTATGTTTTATCTTTATTCTATTTAGTCCTATTTTCTTTTCTGATTGGTTATATTGGTGTATAGAAAATGAATTGATATTTGTATGCTAATATTTTATGTAGTCAACTTTATTAAACTTGTGTATTAATTCTGTTTTTTACCTGTTTGATTTGTATTTTCCAGGTGGATGTCAATGATCATATCCTCTGCACTTGAGGATAGATTTGTCTTTTTTTTCCTAATATTTATCCAAATATGTACTCTTATTTCTTTTCTTTCTTTATTACATTGATTAGGACATTCATTGTAATGGTCAGTTGTGGTGGTCACAGTTGACACCCTGGTCTTATTCTTGATTGAAATTGAAAGGCTTCAAATATTTCACTACTAAGTTTGATGTTTGATCCAAGTTGGTATGTGATATTCTTTCTTAAGTTCAATAAGTTTTCAGAGACATTTCTTTCTTTTTTTTATTTTCAGGAATTGGCATTGAATTTTTATCAAATGATTTTCAAGCATCTAACAAGTTTGTAATATGGTTTTTCATATTTAATTCGTTACTGTACTGACATATATTGGAAGATAGTCTAATATCAAACCATCCTTGCATTCCGGGGATAAAATCTACTAGTTTGGAAGCATTACTCTTTTAATATACTGTTGAATATGATTTGCTGTAATCGATTTCATTATTTCTTTTAGCTATATTCCTAAGAAAGATTAGCCTATGATTTCCTTTTTTGTGGTGTTCTTACCCAGTTTGGGTATTAGGTTTCATTTAATAAAATCAAAATAAAGTTTTCTGTCCCCTCATCTGAGCAGTTTAGTTAACAGTGGCATGATTGTTTCTTAAAAGTTGTGGAACACTTCCCCATAAAGTGGTCTGGGCCTAGAGTTTTCTTTCATTAGATACATTTTTTACTATTTTTTCAATTTCTTTTTAGATTCTTGATCTGTTTAGGCTTTCAACACATTTTGAGTCAGTTTCTCTGCATTTTCCTAGAAATTCATCCTTTTAATCTAAATTTTCAAATTTACTGGTATAGTGTTATACAGCTGACCCTTGAACAATGTGGGGGTTAGGAGTGCTGACCCCCTGCACAGTCAAAAATCCATGTATAACTTTATGGTCATCCCTCATAACCACAGTTGTGCATCAGCAGATTCAATTAAGTGGCAATTTTGTAGTGCTATAGCATGTATTTATCAAAAAGAAAAATCCATGAATAAGTGGACCTGTGCAGTTCAAACCCATGTTGTTCAAGGGTCAAGTGTACAAATTTTTCTCTTTTAAAACTTTTTACCACATCTTTAATTATGACCCAATCCCTTATTTCTAATAAATTTTTTGTATGTGTACCTTTTTTTCCATCATCAAACTTGCCAAAAGTGTGTTTTTTGTTGTTTTTTTCCAAAGAATCAACTTTTCATTTTATTAATAAAATTTTACCTTGTATTTATTCATTTTCTTTCTTATTTTATTAATGTTTTGCTTCATCTTCATTAATTATTTCCTTCTATTTTCTTTTCATATATTATTTTTTATTTTCTTGAGTTGAGTGCTTATTTATCTTCAGACTTTCCACTTTATAATATATCCATTTGAAGATTAATTTTTTAGACTAAACATGAACTAGATTTATTTTATATAAAAATACCATGAAAGAAAATGACATATCTCTGACATATGATTTAACTATTTACTATTAAAACAGTAAAGCTAAGGTTAAATATATCAGAAAATCCATCTTTTTTTTTTTTTTTTTAAAGCTGACAGGAGGAATCATGGTTATCAGACACTGCATATTAAAGGGATTTTAAAACAATACCCTTAACTTCTGTATTTTTGTATTGATAAAAAATAAAGATATCTTTCTCCATGATGTAAAAAAATTCACATTTTAGTTGGTTATAGTTTTTAAACAAATTTGAACAGCTATGAAACCCATTCTTCTACAGGCTTCATCCTGCCGAAATAGATGACCAATAACTATGAAAAACAAAGCTAAAATAAAACAAATATCTGAGTCAGAGACCTTCTCAGAAGCAAGGAACATCTAAGTAGTACCTTGATTTTCAGATTGGTAGTTTTTGCTTCGGCCTTCCTACTCCTCACATCAAATATGCAGTTAAATGACTTCTGTAGTTCTGCGGTTTCTTGTTCTCTGATTTAAACTAACTTAATTAGTCTATTTACCTTAGTTTTAACTGCTTTTAGGGCATCAAGTACTTTCTGCAGGTTTGGATTGGCCTGACCCACCTGGAGATTAAAAAAAAATAAAGTGTGAGATAAAAATTGTTATCAAGTCAAATCCTATTTAGTTAATTTTTTTCAATTAAAAACAGTAACTGAAGAAAAAATATGCAAGTCAAAATATAGGAATTTAGCAAAACGGTAATACAAAAACAAACCTCTTACCTTTTGTTCTATTAATTATAATTAGTACAATGAATGGCATGTTGTAAGTGCTCAATAAAGGTTAACTAGAATCACTATAATTCCAAAAGTTAGTCACCCAAATATACCCACTCTAATAATAACTTCCCTATAGAACTTTTCAGGGACTCTCCTACAGAAGATGTGAACAAATCTTCCATTTTAAATATCAATTGAACTTTCTTTATGGGACAAAAATCCTCTTAATATATTTTTCTTATGAAATATTAAATTGATAAACTCCTGACTCTATGAGGTAGGAAGTTTAGAAGAAAGGGACTTTGGAAGAGCTGAAAAAAAAAAATTAGCCTCACCTTCAACACCTTTCCATTTCATCTCTACCTGAAATTTATTTCTCTCTTCAAGTGGGAAAAGCCAAGAGAAAACAAACTAACAAGACGCTAGGGAACTGTTTGTTCACCTGTGGTCAGTCATTAGTAGAAGGGGAACTTTCCAAAAAGAAAGAAAGACTCAAATATTCTTTTGCCTTATTTCATCCTATTTTGAGGTCTGATTGGTAAGAAATAGTTTTAACAGAGCTCTGTAACTCTCTATAACTCACCTTCACCAAAACACCAATAAGTGCCAAACCATCAGCCTGTGAGGCAGCTTCAGCAAAGCTGGAGTACTTCGCAGAATTCCAGTGAACTATATGAAGCTAAAAATGACAATGTGGTTGAGTAGTTATTTATACCGTTGTGAAGGTAAAAAGTAAATTAGACGTTCATGTGTTAATATATAAAGATATATCTTGGCTTTGATAGATAAAACTTATGTGACCCTTCATCCAGGGCATGGAAAGGGCTATGTTCTCACTCTTAAGAATGGTTATCTGTGTGTTGAACAGAGTGGGCAAGTTGCAAATACTGGAACCAGTAAGTAAAATTTCTTTTCTAACAATGTCATAACTATTCAATATTACTCCTTTTTTAAAAAAAAAAAAAAACACCTCTTTGGTATAAGAAGATCAGGAATTCTGGCTAACTAGTTTGGGGACAAAAACTTAATTTGCTCTCACTTGAGGTACTTAGTAACTTTATGAGAAGGGGTTCCTGAAGTATCTGGAGTCTTGGCCAAGGACAGATTCTCTTGAGCACATCCAGACACCTCTCAAGCCAACATCTCTAGCCTAACCTCTCTATGGAACTCTAGACTTGTATATCCAAGTATGTGTGTATGTCTTCTTGATATTTTCTTGATATCTCCACATGGATGTTTAATATGAATCTCAAATTTAATATGGCCAAACTAGAACTCTTGATTTCCTCCTTGCCAGACCTGTTTCATTTTCCCTTCTTAGGAAAAGGCACCACCTTCCATCTAATCGCTCAACCAAAAAATACAACAGTTGTCATTAATTTCTTACTTTTCTCCACTTATCAACATCCATCTTTCAGCACATCTCATAGATTATACACCTTCACTTGGTTCACAACTTTGAGTCTTTGCATTAGCTGCTGATTTTCTCTGGGGTGTCCTTCCCCATAATCTTTCAACAGCAGGATTTTGACTTGAATTAAGGCTGAACTCAAATGCCAGTTCTGAAAGAATCCTTTTCTGACCACCCAATGTAAAGTGATCATCTGGTCACTTGTATCACTCTAAATCAAACCAATTCTCTCCATGCCATGTATCCCTTCCCTTCCCTTCTCTTCCTTTCCCTTCCCTTCCCTTCACTTCCCTTCCCTTCCCTTCCCTTCCCTTCCCTTCCCTCCCCTCCCTTGCCCTCTCTTCCCCTGCTGTCCCCTCCCTTCCCCTCTTCTCTGTCTCTTCTCTCTTCCTCCCCACCTCTCCCTTTCTCCTGCTCTCCCTTCCATCCTCCCTCCAACCATCTGTCATATGTTGAACTTTGTGGCTAAGTGCCTGTCATCTCTACCCTGGATTAATTTTATTTTTCTCAAATTAGATGAGAGAATAACCAGTTTATATTTCTTAAATACAACCAAATACCCTCCTCCAAAGATGCTATTAATACTAATTTAGGCTTTCAGCACATTTGATTTTAGTCCACCTTCAATTTTATGAAGGAGAAATAGGAAAAAAAAAAACATTTAATGGATTTCTGCAACATTGAAAGTTTTTAGCCTGGCTTTACAATGTAACATAAAGTAAGTTATATTTGTATACTACTCCCAAATCCTCTATTAAAATGAAAAATGCATATACCCTGTACCTAACAATCTCTCTTATGAAAATCTGCCCTACATAATTGCTTTCACTAGGGTGTAAGATATATGTACAGATGTATTTATTGCAGCATTTTTTTTTCCTTTGGTAAAAGCAAAAAACCCAACAGAACAAAAAGGAAAAGGCATTGTAATTGTCCATATGTAGGGCTCAGCTAATAAATTCTAACATATGCATACACTGAAATATTGTACAGACAGTAAAAGAAGAGGTGCAATTAAACCTACTGACTTGAAAAAATGATCATGATAAATCGGTAAGTGAAAAAAAAAGCATGTTGGAAAACTATATATATTATGAACTCATTTTATAAAAGTAAAATAAAAATGCCAACCAGTCTATATTGGTACAAATGTATTGTATATTCATACATATGAAGAACAAAAGTTCTTTGTTTTCAGTCTTCCATACCCTCTGTTGACAGTTTGCTGCAAATGTTCTTTATTTTTCCATGGATATCAGACAGAATGTCTTGAATTAGATCACAAACTTCCATGTGGGGATGAATCAAGAGGCCAGAGGGTAGTGGCCTGCAGCCAGGGAACCTCAAACCCTCATCTAGAGTATGCTACTCTGTGATGACTCCTGTGATTAAACTTGCACTCTTAGTAGAGTCTTACCAAAGTGTTCCAGCCTAGCTACACCTATGCTACTGGTGTGTCCAAACATGAACATTTAAATAAGAAGAGAATGATGGTGTGTTCCATTTGGGGGTCAGAGCTTTAAAAGGAGAGCAACATTTCCCCTTGAGGCTAGACTGACATCAAGATAAGTTTTCAAGGCATTCTGAAATGAGAGTATTCTGGGGCTCATGAATTTGACTCCAAGTTCACCTGCCTCTTTCACATGAAAAATTTCCCTCTACTGCCAAACATAGTGTGTCTGTATTTGATTTTAATGGAGCCTGGGAGTGCCTTTCAGGGACCAGAATGCTCATTCATTTGGAGCCATTATAATGGTGTCTTATGTTATAAGGGAGCTGCTTCTGGGAGGACTCTCAGTGTAGTTCTCGCTCACTCACTAAGCTACCTTACCTCTGCAGAATATTTGACTCCATCCACTAAGTGCTCAGAGCCATAGTCATCTTTGACACCCCAGTGAAAATGGAACTGATGGAGCCTATAGCTTTCAGGGAGAGGACCGCCTTTCAGCACTAGAAGAAAAAGGAAACTACTGTTAGTGTTACAATCATAAGCTCCAGCTTATCTTTGCATTTAATATAAACTAACATTAAATTGGATTCAGTAGAAATGAAAACAAACAGTAGCGCCAAAATTTCCATCTTGTTGGTTTTTTTCCCCACATCCACAATGACGGTCTTCATATGTATGGCGCACCCTAAGATAGTGCATGAGTTATATATAATTCTCAGCACATGAGCTGTAATTTTACCTTTTTCTGCCTTCAAGAAAGCATATTGGAAAATGAGTGAATTATATGATTACAGGGCTTTCCTTAAATCTGCTTTAATTTGCAAGTTCATTCATTCATTCTTTTAACAAAGACAGTAGTGGGCAGTATGCATCAAGATCTTTAGTAATTTATTTTTAGTAACAAATTATTCAACACATACCTTGTAACTGATCAGGACACAAGAGGGTATCTTGACAGCTTTGTTGAGAATCCCTAGCCAGGGACCAAAAGAATGTTCCAGTAGAACAGTACGGTCACTTTTAAAATTCTAACATTGAATGACCATGTTTCTTTAGAGAGTCTATCCAATCATATGATTAATAAAACACACATAATACCAGACCTAATCCTAACAGTGGACATAGCAGCAAGGTGTCTAAAATTTAGGCTCAGAACCTTGTAGGAAAGTGCTAAAATAAATTTTGCCTTTTGTCAGTAGAGTTGTTTTATGGAATTGTCATTTAATAAATTATTCAGTAAACAGTTTTGAAAATTTTACTATGTGCTAGATTCTGGGATATGAAGATAATTCAGTCACCATGGCCTAGCAAGGAGAGGGGAATATAGACAAGTATACTTATGCACAGAATTGTTCCATGCAAGATGCCCACAAGATCATTTTCTTACTGGCACTTCACAGTTACGGAGCCATTTTTCTGGTCACACAAAATAAATATATTCTTCACCTCTGTTTTTCTTCCCTGCTAGGATCCTCCACCCTCATCTCGATTAGAAAATATTTGCCTTTTCAGTTTTTATATTCATGATAGTTCATAGACCTTTTTGAAAAGCTACTGTTTATTCAGAGGTTGTGAAGTGAGCAAAAAGACATTGGAAACAAGAAGAAATGGAATAGTGTCCCTGTAAAGGAGAAGGACTGAAAAAAGACAGATCTGGGGGTCCCCAAAATCATCTTTACCACTTGTAAATTTTCTAGAAATTCAAGATACTTCACCAGATTCCAGCAATGTTACACATGTACACAAAAGACTGCAGATGGTCGTTTGTGTTTCTTAAAGCCCCATTGTTTTAATTTCCCCAGTAAAGCCAAAGAAAAATTAGAAGGGTCTTTTGGCTCACCTGATCGATTATCATTGTCCTCAAAGTTTACATGGAAGGAATGTCCCACGTTGATGATTTCTTTGGCTGTGTCTGGACTGTAGGAGACACTGATAGGTTTGAGAGAGGCATCATGTTTGGTTTCACTGGTTTTGATGTCGATGGGAGATTGTCTATTTCCATTTGCGATGGGGTACAGCTTGCCCCACTGTTCAGGACCTACCAGGACAAACATATGCTTACAATCAAAACTTGATCAAATGCTCAAATCCAAGTTTTAGGAATATAACTTTGTTTATTAGATTAGGATTTACTGAGGATCTTAAATGATATTCTGTTTAACTTAATGGAAATTCAATGTTTGAGAATCCCCTTTTCTATGCTATACAATAAAATAGTGTATTTGTCAATACAAGTAATATGCTCATAGTCTGTGGGATCAGACTATACATATTTTACTGTTATAGCAATAGATTTCTAATATACATATATGGAAAGAGAGACAGAGGGAGAGAGAGGAAGAGAGACAGAATGCATTTTGTAGACAACAATGACCCAAAGGACAACTGCTAAGAATACATGCAAAGCTATTATAATTCAACGTCAGGCAAACCAAATCATTAATCTATGACTACATAGGTATTTTAAGTGCTCAATATCTCTTTTATTGGAAAAGAGAGGAAGCCGTTATTTGATCTACATGAACAGAAGAACGCTTACCATTTTCAC
This sequence comes from Balaenoptera acutorostrata, assembly GCF_949987535.1. Taxonomy (NCBI): domain Eukaryota; kingdom Metazoa; phylum Chordata; class Mammalia; order Artiodactyla; family Balaenopteridae; genus Balaenoptera; species Balaenoptera acutorostrata. Next base: position 53,968,962 of record NC_080080.1, on the reverse strand, counting down.
CGTCATATCCCCAGTCAGGACTTGCCATGATCTTCTACTTAGTTTTCTTTTTCTGAAAACAAATACCTGAAATAACTGACTGCAACTGAATGTGCAATAGACAACTGAAACCACAATTTGTAGGTTTTTATAGAACCATCTCTACCCTTAATATGTTACTATTTCATCACCTCTACCTATCAGGAAGTATATACATGTAAAAAAAATAAGTATTCTAAAAGAAGCCCACAAGGGTAAGGTCAGTTCCAATTGTTTGATTTTCTTATATTGTAAAAGAGAAATACAGAAATCTTAGCTTTTATAAAACCAAGCGCTGTTTCTCTCATGTTAGTAGAAGATATGGCTGAGTATTATCATATATGATTCTTTGAATTTCTAACTGAAAATGACTGTGCACTTGAGATTTCCAATTTTTACCCTTGCTGGACACTTAAGCAATACTAGCAACAGTAATTTAGTAAGAAGAATAATTTGCGTGTTTACAGGCTGATCAGAACAAGTATCATGATGTTAATTTAAAATCAGGTAACAGAATCACTAATTATTTGTAATATATATTATTCATAATTGTACATTTCAAAGACACACATGATGAGAATAAAGTCCTTCATTTTTTTTTTTTAAAGACAATTTTTTTTAAGCAGATATTCATTTTTATTTATTTATTTATTTATTTTTGGCTGTGTTGGGTCTTCGTTTCTGTGCGAGAGCTTTCTCCAGTTGCGGCAAGCCGGGGCCACTCTTCATCACGGTGCACGGGCCTCTCACTATCGTGGCCTCTCTTGTTGCGGAGCACAGGCTCCAGACGCGCAGGCTCAGTAGTTGTGGCTCATGGGCCTACTTGCTCCGCGGCATGTGGGATCTTCCCAGACCAGGGCTGGAACCCGTGTCCCCTGCATCGGCAGGCAGACTCTCAACCACTGCGCCACCAGGGAAGCCCCCTTCATTTTTAAAGGAGTTTGGATTCATAAATGGAGAAGATTTTATTAATATTGAAATTAAATATGGTCCAATATTTATTTTACACATCAAATAGAGGTCTTCTGTATAGTTCTATACAATTTATAGAGCACTTTCGTATTATTTTATTTTACCATCACCACTACACACATAAATCCTATACAGTGAGAATTATCATCTTGTAGCTGAGAGATGTTGAGGGTCTTCACCACACCTAGCAAGAAGCCAAGAAGCCAAGACTTCAGCCTCCAAGTGCAGTTGTTTTCTTTACTACACCTCTGCTGAATGCCACACTGAGCTATGAGATGGATGATCCCTAATTCTCTTTCTATGCCCACAATTCTCTTAAGTCCAATTTAAACTTGGACCATGGTGAAACTTGCCACTTGTTGAGTGATGAGAAGATCTACAGGACTTTTCAAGGAGGCAAAGAAAACCAATTAGTATGTGTCAGACTGGCTAGGTCCATATTTCCAAGGCTCTAAATGTGCGCAGAGGAAACACAATTGGAAAACATAAGCTTCCATAGTAATGACTGATTTCCATGCCTTGGTAGTCATACTTCCTTTCACACTCTGGAATTGTCTGAGCTACCTAGGCTTTCTGAAATAAGTGAATCTGGCACAATTTTTAGCAAGGCTGACCAGAGGCACATTATTTGTCCCTTTTGGCTAATGATAGCCAACTAGCTCAGATGCAGATGGACTATGTACGGCTCATGAACAAAGTTAGAAGAGGCCTAAGCTTCCATTCCACACTTTAGTAGGCAGAAGAAACTATTACTTGAAAGGGAACTTTTTTTAAACATGCCATTTATTAAAGGTCCAGTATTACTCAAATGCTAGGCTAAACAGTTTATATGCAGTAATTCATTTAATTCTCACAATAACCAAATTAGGCATTAAAATGTGTATTCCACATAAGAGGAAATTGAAGACAATTCCTCAGGGTTATGCAAAGCTTGTAAGTGGCTGCTTATATCTTACAAGCCTAGGGTTTAAACTTAGATCTGTCTAACTCCAAAGCTTGTACTCTTTCTTAAACTTCCACTGTCAACAAATGCCCATTGACCTCCACTTGATTCTGTTTTCTGGAGGATTGGATTGGTTGATCTGGTCTGGTCTGGCTCATGATGACCAGTAGTCAGACTTGACCCTTGGGCTATTTCATTCTAGACCCAGAGTCTCAGGTTGGCCAGAAGCTCATGGAATGATAGAAACAGGCTACTCTTTGCCAGATAAGTTGCTCTTCCTAATTGCTACTTTGTTAAAAGTAACTTTAAATCAAACTACTATATTAATCAACCTATTTGGAAAAAAGGACAACTTCCAATTGAATCAGGAGCAAGTAGGCTGATGGAAAAACCTATAGTTTTTTAAAAAGTAATGTAAAACTGGATAAATAATTTTGATTAAGAATTGGTTAATTGGTAACTCTTAGAAGTATCAAGTTATATGTCAATTATATGTCAATAATATGGAAAAAAAACAATTGTAGTACTTTAAATAGAGATTTTTAAATGTTGAAAGAATGATGTGCAGAATGTTTAATTTAATAATTACATTGGTTTAATTTGCAAATTTGATGAAAATGTATTAATGGGCTGAGGGTAGAAGGGAAAGAAAGATTTCTTCCTTTACCTTATGAAATGGAATTTTAGAGGCCAAATATTTACTGAAAAAAATATTTAAAGATAAAATGTTGATATTATCTTACCCTTAAACCATATGCCATAATTTTATCTTTTGACCTTCTTTCACAATAAATAAAATTCTTGCAACAAACACACAAGCAAAAAGAATTATGAAAAGTTATAAAAGATTTACTATTATTATTAAGGAGAGCTATTTCACCGTGCACTCATCTAGGGGTACTGGAGTAGGTTAGAAAAGACTATTGTTCATTGAATAATTACCATCTGTCGGATCCTTTAAAATAATGACTTAATTCAGTTTCACAGTAGACCTAAGGATTAGGTTAGTCTCACCCCACTTTTAAAGAGGAATAATTGAGGCTCAGAAAATTCAAGGAGAAGAGCCAGGATTTGAATCCATTTCTGGTTACCTCTAAAACCCATAAGTGCATCCTCTTCTTTATTTTATTACACCACCATTTTAACAGGCTGTCTATAAAACATTTGCTTTAAAGTTACTTAATAGGACTTCCCTGGCAGTCCAGTGGTTGGGACTCTGCGCTCCCAATGCAGGGGCTGAGGGTTCAATCCCTGGTTGGGGAACTAAGATCCCACATGGGCCTGTGGCCAATAAAATAAATACATACATACATACATAAATACACAAATACATAAAGTTACTTAATAGCTTATTACATTTATTTATTGAGTAGCATCAACTAACTTTGTTGAAGATTTTTTAGTGCCCTGAAATATTTTCAAAAAAGCAGAGACATTTTCTCAATATTTTACAAAATTTGAAAACCATGTTTAGCTAATTTTAAATTATATTTAGCATTCCTTATTTGAATTTTTTTCTCCTAATCTCTTAAATGAACATTTTCCTCTGATTCCTACTTCAATCTTTTAAAACTGAAAGCATGAACTCTTATGAAGGCAAGTAAATTATGATGAGTTTCAAATTTAAATTTATAATTAAAAAATAATTCTTTGGTATGGAAGGAATTAGGAATGTGAAAGAGTGCTGTGTCTAACTATGGTAGAGATCTGCTAAATGCCACTGAAAAGAAATTCCAAAAGGCAATACAGTTCTATAATCCTTAGCATTACGTAAGGATAGGTGGCTTCCCTGGGACCCATATTTTCCCTAAAATAAGGAAATATACATAGTGAAAATCAAGTGTCATGTTTATTAAATTTGGCATAACTCTCACTTTGCTCCCTAATTTCCCTGCTTCTCCAGAATTGATACTGTTTAGGGTGACAAGAGAAAGCTTATTTCTAGTGGAGAAGTGGGTCATGGAAAATGGTTATATTATCTTGTACATTTCTGCAGTAAGACAATTGGAAATTCTACTGAATCAGTTTAAATGGCAGGATGGTTTATCTGGATTTCACAGCTATTATTTCTTCCAAACTGGTCTTTCTCTCCACTTGTAACAAGATGTCTTACCAACTTTATTCTTCCCAGTGGATGTCTTTCTCTCCATCCATACCAAGCTTGTTCCCATTTTAGGACTTTTGCACTTGCTGTCCCCTCTGTCTGGATGCCTCTGTATCCAGATCTTTACACAGGCTCAAATTTCACCTCCTCAGAGACAAGTTTCCTGACGTCTAAATTTAATATACCCCCTGCTTCTCAGTCACTCTATTAATTCAGTCTGTCTTCTTTCTTTCATAGCATTTGTTACATCCTGAAATTATTAATTTTTTTGCATCCTGAAATTCATTTGCTTACTTGCTTAGTATCTATAACCATCTCTATAATGACACCTGGATAATGATGGACCATTTTATTTTTTTAAATCACTGCATGGAAAACAGTGGTGTTCAATAAATACTTTAGAGAGAACAATTAAGTGGTCATTTTAAACTTCAATTATTGTATTTCTATAAAGACTTAGAAGAAAAAACACTCATCAGGGACTGCACCCACCCAAACGTACTGGTCTGAACTCAGGGGTGTGTGAATGAGTTTTGCTGGAGATGAACTCATGATCGTATTTGGAACTAAGGAAAAAGAGCCTTTCCTCTCTCAGTTCTATTAATGGAGGAATGAAGTGACCCGTCTGTGTCTGTCAGTCATTGCTGGGAGAGTGAGAATGTTGGTCTTTATAAGTGTCAACTTTTTTGACACTTTGTAAGTATCAAAACTTAACTCTTGAAATGTGGTTTGAACTTTTGACATAGAAATTTCACAGATCCATAACTCATGGATTTTATTACTGTAATAAAAGAGAAACTTTCAACCTTATATTTCCTGCCTTGGAACATTTTATTTTTATTTTTGAAGGCAGTTTTAAAATTCACTAATGAATATTTTTTATTAACCTAGTCAACTCTACATAGGTAACTATTTTAATCCACAGCATAGAGGTATTCAATTTCTTACAATTTCTTGCTTTTAAAAACATTACATTTTAAATATACCTAGTTGATTGTCATATGCAGTGAAATTACTGGTTGGAACGATATATACTGAATACACTGAAAATATAGGCTGTGCACTTTTTAAAAAAAAATTATTTATTTAAAAATTTTTTTGAATTTTATTTTATTTATTTATTTTTATACAGCAGGTTCTTATGGCTTGTGCACTTTTAAGCTAATTGTTAGGAGTCTCTTCTACTGGATGAATGGGTAACTTGTGCAGATTAATTGTACCATCTTTATATTTATTTTTAAAACAGACAAAATAATATTTGTCTTATCTCCTATAACTGTTTAGGGAATTGATGGGCTCCTCTATAACAGATGACATAATTAAGCAATATTTTTCATCTCAAAAGAAAATAACATGCATAATCCTTAATGAACCTTAAAATACTGCACAAATGTAAATGATTAACTTCAGCCTCAAAAAAAAGGTTGATTTTAACTCTCAGGTAAATACATAATATAAATACATGAAATAAAATAAAATAGTTCGAGTGATTGCATGTGGCCTGAAATTCAAACAATTGAGTAAAAGACATCTGCTTGCCACAGATTAAACTAAATCCCACATGTAAACATGAAAGGAGATAAGTTCTCAAATGTAAATATTAATGGAGGTGAAGGTCAGTCACATCAGTCACCTTATCTTAAGATGTTTCATGCAACCTTTGTTGGGGTCCATCTACCTAAAAGTTATCTGAAGATTTAAAAACATTTTCTATCGACTTCCCCAAATAATTCTGTTAGCTCTCAAACCCTTTTATCAAAGACTAGATTTCTAAAACACATTTGAAACTGAATATGTCCTCTCTTAATACCGTGTTTCTTAATGTATAATCTGTAGATCACCTGCTTCAGATTCACATATATGTGAACTAAAATGCACATGCATGTCTCATGCACTCCCTTACTTTTGTGAGATGACCTGATGCAATTTAGATTACTAACATATATCAAGCTCTGTTGGTAAGTATTGGTAGCCTTTTTTAGACGTATCTGGGGGCTATAGGAATCTGCCTTCACAATCTAATTACTAATGATATGTTTCAATGAAAGCAAGTCTCTGATCAAACCCCCTCCATTGTACATTCATTAGTAGCAAATTGGCACAAAATAGTCATGTGACTTGTCTGCAGTTTCAGGAGGGCTTGCTGCAAGTGAGGCTCACCACCCAGCACCTTGAATGAAGGACTCACTTCAAACACGCTTTGATGATATCAGGACTGGTGATCTTTGTTGTTGGTTCAGGCAGCTGGGTCCACTGGGGCCCAATGGGGCCTAGACTTACATACTACATCAATGGCATTCAAGTATTGTACTTGTCCACTCATATATCTTGTTCATGTAAGAACTATGGATTTAGCAAATTTTCTCTAGTCACTTATTACTCTTGATACCACTAATTTCATGAGCACAAAATTATTTTGAATATCCTTTATAGTAAATAACTAACCTTTCAGTGTTGAGTTAGCTGTAGATATGGTAAGTAGTCACCTCTGAAGATCCTACGTCCTGATTAGGATGCTATTATGCATTCCTATTAAGCATTAGATTATATTAACAAACACATTATTAATACTGAAGTAACACCACTGAATCAAAATCTCTTCACAGGAGGCCTGAGAATCTGTTTTAATGAACATTCCAAGGTGACATTTTAAAACACATTTGGACACTTTTACCAACACTCTTTTAAGAGGAATGTCATTTTCCTCACATGCCTTCCTCTTTTAGGAAGAATACCAAATATTAGCAGCCACTTGTAAAAATATTTACTGTTTTACTAGTTTTTATCCTCATAAGACTTTAAAAATCCTTTAATGCTTTTACTAGTACCTGCTTCCAGAGGAGAAATCTTTTTTTCATTTTTTTTTTTTTGATGCTTTTTTATCTGTTGGGTCTATGTGCTAACAACAGGGTGGTGACGTCTTCTGCAGGGGTTTTTGAATCAAATGCTCAAGTCGGTTACATGGTTAAGTGAAGACAAGCATAATAACCAAATGCCTTTTAGTAGTGGAAATATCCATGGCTGCATGCAAGAAGTTGCCACTTTAATTCTCTCTTAACTGATTCCTGTCCTAGTAGGGCTACCAAAGAAAAGTGGCAAGACCACTAATTGAAATACCAGTTTGCAGAATGACTCAGAGTGCACAGAAGAAGTACATTACAGAGAACCCCTTTACTGATCTTAAAAGAGTGATCACTTTGTTATAAAGCAGAAACTAACACACCATTGTAAAGCAATTATACTCCAATAAAGATGTTAAAAAAAAATAAAAGAGTGAACACGGACACCTAATGCGGATGAAGCCATAGCTACAATGCTCCTTTGGTCTCTAAAGACTTTAGAGTCACAGCTATTTTCAGGTGTTGTTAGCATTAACTAAAATTTGTCTATCTGTCTAACCTAATTTCTCTGAATCATTCTATTTCTTTATTGTGAAGCGGGCTAATGATCGTACTCACCTTGAAGGTTTTGCTTTTTTTTTTTTAAAGGAATTCCTTTATTTTTTTAATTATTTATTTATTTTTGGCTGTGTTGGGTCTTTGTTTCTGTGCAAGGGCTTTCTCTAGTTGCGGCAAGCAGGGGCCACTCTTCATCGCGGTGCGCGGGCCTCTCACTATCGCGGCCTCTCTTGTTGCCGAGCACAAGCTCCAGATGCGCAGGCTCAGTAGTTGTGGCTCACGGGCCCAGTTGCTCCTTGGCATGTGGGATCTTCCCAGACCAGGGCTCGAACTCGTGTCCCCTGCATTAGCAGGCAGATTCTCAACCACTGAGCCACCAGGGAAGCCCGGTTTTGCTTTTTTATGAGGATTAGAGATAAAGGCACGTAGCAGATGCACAGTAAAAGATAGCTATTATATTTTCACTGAGTGTATTACTAATAATGGAAAACTGCGTGGGTTGTGGTTAAATTGGATGGGACAGTTAAATGACCCTGAGAATTGAGGACACAGGTCTGTGTCAGAACTTCCAAGACTTTGACTGATGAAGTATATTAGCTAATCAGCCTTTAAACCATGGGACATAATCCTCCTTAGGGTTTGTTTTTTTTTTTTCTAAGAAATAGGTAAGAAATAAATTGAATGATTATAGATGCTTTTCAAGAAAGAAACTCTTTCTTCTAGAACGGGCCCATAGAAAGGGGCTTTTACTCACTGTAATTTTACTCACATGATCTTACTTATAACTTTTAAGAAGATTGTGAGCTGAGTAGAACAAATGTTTGTATCCCTCTTTCAAAATGAAGAAAGAGGCTTTCACAGATGAGAAAGTTAAGCTACTTACCCAAAGTCAGATGTAAGTGTTAGAACAGTGTCTTCAAGCTCTGTATCAAGCATCCTTTCCAGTGACGAATTATAAAATCAAACTAAAAATAGTGTTTCTTTCATCATTTTGTACTTCATTATTAAAAAAGAGTTCAGTGATATGGTTAGTTATTACCTCTCAAACAGTCTTTGTATTTTCCTTAAAATAGACTTCTTAATGTCAACATAGACAGGGCTTGGCTTTTTTGTTCATGGGAGGGGTCAGGGTGCTATACGGGCCATTATCTTTCCTGAATGATGGCTGCTGTGGGTTTTTGCATCTCCACAGCCAGGCTGTCCAGGCCCACATAGCCATCACACATCCTTCTTGATGTTCTTTCAGTGTCTACCCTTCTAACATTTCTGTAGAGAAACCAAGCTACACATGATTTCAACTCCCTGGTTGCAATGTAGCTCGTGAACATATATCTCTACATTTCCACAAAAATCTACTTTATTTCTTCTAGTCCTATGGTGAAGGATCAGAGCCAGGATGGAACATAACAGATCCTCCTCCCTTATATTTCTAGGGCTGGAGGAAGAAAAAGTAAATTTATATTAGATTCCCTACAACAAAATTTCAAAAACAATTGTTGTTCTTTTAGCTAAAGGCTAAATAGCAAGATTTTAATGAAAGTCCTTCCAGATCCTGTCTCCTGTAAACAGATTACTTGTGTAATTTATTTGCTAAAGGCCATATGTCTTATTCTGACTTTTCTCTGCTTTTCTTTAAATTTTTTAAAAAGTTGCTCTAGGCAAATGAGAGCTACTTAAATATATAACTTATACTAAGCTGATCTCAAAGATAGACTTGGCTACAAGTAAGTGAAGAATATTAAGAACTCTTGAAGACCTCTGGTAAAATATAACTCTTCCTTCAGCACTGACTCACATAGTGAGAGTGCACAGGGTCTTTTCCTGTAGTTTCTTAGGGATCCTTTCCGGAATCAGAAAACTTTGGAGAGGCCACTTGGGCAACAGTTCTCAACTGTTGACTTGAAAGGCCTTGGGTTTCCAAACTTCAGGGTTGAGAGTGAAAAGATGTTGATTGCATTCCCTTACACCTCGTTTATCTGGTCTGTGGTGGAGTTCCTTAATATGCAATAGTTAGGTAGTTCAGTAACAAGCCTAAGTCCTTTAAGACTGTCCCAGACTGTGCCTTTAACTACTTGGTAAAGTTCCACACAACCTTTGTGCAACTGCCTGAGGATTACAAAATGAGGCAATGACATGTAGATTAGTGCCTTAGTTTTCCGTCATCACCCAGGAGGCAGCCGGAACCAGTCTGGTGAGAAAGAACTCCAGGAAAAACACTTCCCCAGGTTCATGTCAGTAATGCTTTTAAAATGAAGACCCACAGAGTCCAAAGGACTCCTTAAGGGCATTAGTGGCTAAGAATGAAGCTCCAGTTAGAATGAAGCTTATGAGCATAAACTTCCTAGAACAAATAGGACTGTTTTATGCAGTGATTTGATCTGGGGAAGATGAATTCCTGGCAATGTTATCAGTTCCTCCTGTTGGTAATTTATGGGGGTGCTAGCTAGCTGGGTTTACATTTGATGTTCTTACAATGTGGTCTTTTGTTTCTCCTGTTGCAGGCTCCAAGAGTTCTCAGAGATCCCCCTCAGAGTTGGACATGATTCAACTGTGCGGTTGCTTGCAGCTGGCACCAGCTGTTGCTACACTTTTCAATCTTAATTTTGTTTTTTGGTTAAGATTGTGTTTCTAGTCCTCCCCCAACTTCTGATACTACACATATAGTGCCAAGTTGTTTGCTGGTGAGCATGATATTATTAGTAAAGGCCAGTGGCTCCTTTCAAAGGAGCCTCAACTATTAACATAAAATCACTTCTGGGAATAAGGCTGACTGTGTCATTTATTTTGGTTACTACATTTTTAAAAGAATCATTCTAAGTTTAAAATAAGAGGTGGCAAATAAAACTTTGTTTAAGGATTCAAGTCATTAAAACATAAAGTTGGAGTGGTGAGGAAGAAAGGAAATCATCATTTAGCAGCTGCTAAACGTCATAAAGCTTGAAGAAAAGATAGGGTGACTTTTATTAGATCAAATATTAGCAGCAATGCTCTGGCGTGATGAACATGCCTTCTGTATGACATGAGTTTGATATCCACTCAAAAAACAGCCTAGTGAGGAGAGAAACGCCAACCATAATAGATGTGACCTTTCAGTGCCTTGGCCATTGGCATTGCATGAGGGTAATCCTAGATCACCCATTTTTCCATTTGGATGTAGCTGAGACTGACGGGGCAGGTGTCCTGCCTAAACCAACTAATTTACGATCTGCTTTCAGTCTCCTTCCTACTTGCCTTTTCCAAAGTGAGCTTGAAAATCCAATTCTTTCCACTACCTCTTCAGAGAACCTAGAGGTAAGGTAGCGATATAGTATTTTTGTTACTGGTAAGGCTGCTTGAGCCAATGCAAAGATTGATGATCAATGCATGCACCTGAAAAAAATTTTAAATCTATTAAATTTAGTAAGATTGAAATGCAGCTACTCACCGAAGACTTGAATTGCAGTGTCTAGAGAAAGCTAAATTGAGCACAACTTAATCCCCTCATCATAATATGAACAAAGCATAAGACAAATGGTACCATGGCAGTCGGGCACCACAACTTATGGTTGTCAAAATGAGCTATGGACTGATTTTGTGACTCACAATTACTCACACACTTCCATTAAGGTCACAAGCCTGCCTCCTTAATCATCAGGGCTGCCCCCAGATCATTCAATCCAACAGGCGATGGACAGTGAAAATTTGTAGGGATTTTGGTGACCCATCACTTCTTAGAGTATAAAGTTGGGCTGGACAGCACTGTATGTGAATGGGGAGAGAATCACGTTCACTACATGTTACAAGCAACACTTACAGATTCTTGCTCCTCTCTGATTTGTCCTCAGGAGGAAAAGTGCTTAAAACCAGTCCAGAGGGGATGTCATAGTTCCATTCTGGAGTAAACATGTGTGAACCTATCTTTTCTGGAAGTTTAACTCTGTTTTTAGTGCCTGGCTTGAATGTCAAACCTACACTTGTATGCCCAGGTTCAGTTCTATCTGATGCCATCCAGAGAAGCTTCGCTCTCTGGACCTCCCACCTGGACTCTGACCTTGCCTTTGTCTGGGGCTGGCCATCACAGATGGACTGCTGCCTGCCTCAGGACCCATGTGCCTTCTCTGCCTATCCCCTGCCTGCAAGCTTAGCCCAGCTTCTCATCCAGAATCCTCTTATTCTATCCTGTTCTGTGACCATTAGTTGAATTCAGGCTCAGATGACCACTTAGACCAGAGGCTGAGAGTATTTGCCAGAGAAGAATACTGTCCGGGGACCTAAGTGACAGAGGGATAGTGCAGCCTGGCATGAGCCAAAAACAAAGGACAGTGTGTGCTCTTCAGTGATCAAAAATGTGTGGAAAAACATCTGGCCTAAATGGGAAAGAGGTGAAAGCAAGAAGAACATGAGCCATTTATTATGTGCCACACTAATGACTAATGCCAAGCTGTGCACTTGTAACTCAGCTGACTTGGGTAGCATTTGTGTCTTGAGTCTCTCACACATTGTGAAAAATCATTCATGGATATATATATTTATGACTTTAATTTTTTGAATGGATAATAAGTTCATATTGTTCTAAATTATGAAAGGGTACAGAATAAAAAAAAATCTCCCTCCCATCATCCCAGAGAGAACCAAAGTTATCAATTTTGCTCATACTCTTCTAGTTGATGCATATACATGAAAATAACTGCATATATTTTCTCTTTCAAAAAATACAGATAGTATTCTCTGTATACTTTTTTGGCCCTCACCTTTCCCCTTTAACACATTATTTAATTTTAAAATTAAATGTCTTTTTGCTTGAACAAATGACCCCAAACTTCTCTTGGGATCAAGTACAGCTAATACCTTGGAATCACAGAATGAAGTTACTTTAAAGAAAGCAAGAAGATAAGGCACATTAGAAAATTCCCTAAATTCCTCTTTGTGCATGAGAGGAAAATGATATAAAATTACTTCAACTTTGAAAAAGCTTTGTGGACTATAGAGTCATTCACAAATATAACAGATTACCAGTTGCTCATCTGAAACACTTGGGACCACATGTGCTTCAGACTGTAGAATGTTTCAGATCTTATAAGAGCATTACAATGCAAATATTATATAAGTAATGCCCTTAGTGGTGCCTGGTGGAGCACCCTGTAATTTAACGCATTACTATTTTTATAGCAAAATGTATAAGCAGTCATAATAAGTGGAATAAATAAGGACTATAATTAGCTTCATATCAGTTCAGGTCAAGTTTTGTTCACAAATGAGTTCAGGTCAAATCAGGTCAGAATTTTGCAGAAAAACTTGGTTTTCAGAAAGTTTGGGATTTCAGGGTTGGAAGCAAGTCATAGTGGACCTGTATTTCCCTCTCCTATGTTGAGTGTGTCAACACAACGGCAATGTGGGTGGTAGGAAAACAGTCAGATCTAGACTCAAGGGTCTAAATACCTGCTCTACCATTTAATCCTTAGATGACACTGTGGACGTTTCTTGACCTCTGTAAGTCTCTGTTACCTCATCTGAAAAATGAGGAAAAGAATTCCTACCTTGCAGGACTGTAGTGAGGGCTAAATTATGTTTCAAGTATCTGGTACCTGGTAAGCAAACTAGGATGATTGACAGCTGTTATCATTGTTTTTGGAGGTGTAGTCTAATGAAATAGAATTAAAATCTTTTATTTTTCATGAAGAATTTGAAAGTAGCCAGAGAGAGAGGTAGGAATTTAGTATAAGAATCCCAGGAGAGTTCTTTAAGGAATAAGGAGCAATACTCCAAAGCTCCCTTTCTGGAATTTAAATTCATGGAAACCTGTTAGGGTAGACAGTGCAGTGCTGACCTAAGCTCAGAGTCCTGGAAGTTCCAAAGAGCTTCTGAAAATGAAATCTCCAGAAAGTGGATAGTCCAAAACCAACCTGGAATGAGAAGGACAACAGTAGTCTGGACCCATCAGGAATCGGACATATGAAGATGTCCCACTCCAGGCATTTGTGGTCACACTTTCAGACTGGGATTAACTATGTTAATTCCTTTATTAATTCCTTTAGCAATTATTTTTGAATGCTGAATAATCATTGTTCTATGAAAATATTCAAGAAATCTTGGGACATGACCCTATTTTATATGGGTATTATAGCTTATTGGGGACTTATAATAAATAAGTAAACAACAAGTAAATTACTGAAAATTGTAAATTCTTTAAGAGAGAAAACTGGGTAGGGAGTAGTGAGGGCAAGAATAGGCTACGTTAGATTAGGCAGACAGAGAAAGCCTATTGAAAATAGTGATCTTCAAGCTGAGATGAGAAGGCAGCAGCTGTGTAAAGAGGAAGTCAGGAGGTGGCCAGGGAGGGTAGTGGTGGAGGTACAGGAGCTATTTCTTCTGCTTGGAATACTCCTTGCCTGTAACGCCCTGTGGCTGGCTCCTTCTCATCATTCAGATTTCAGATTCAGTGCCATCTGCTCAGATCTTCCTGACCTTCTTGCTAAACTTAACTTCTCCACTTTTGCCAGTCACTTTCTACCCACTACCCTGATTTATTTCTTCAGAGCTCTTATCACCATCTAAAATTATCTTGTTTGTCGTTGCACTTGCTTACTGTGTGTTTCCCCTCTTTAGAAGGAAAACCTCGTAAGAACCCTGAGCACTTTGTCCAGTACCTGTGGGTATCTAAATATTTGTTGAATGCCTAAGAAAAGAAACTATGGAAAGACCCTAAAGTAGAAAAGAACTTGGTGGATTCCAGGAAATGAAATCAGGCCTTTGGGTCTTGTCACATTAATGGCCCCCAATGAATCTTGCCTCCTGGTATCCATGCTCTTATGAAGCTCTCTCCCACATTGACTTTGGGCTTGATCACATGACTTCTTTGGCCAATGGGACATCCATGAACAAGATAAGTTTGGTAAGTGCTTATTTGGAACACAGATGAGCCATGAGAGAGAGCCCTGTCTGGTCTTGCCTCCTTCAAATGGAAATACCACTTGGAGAGCAAAGCCCTGTCATCTCAGAGTCCCAATTGAACTTTGCTTCCTGCTGATCATCTGGTTAAATACAGCTGCGTGAGTGGCAAAACCAGAAGAACAACCCTCCTAATCCCCTGAACCCCCACACCACAGAAATGTGAGATAAAAAATAGTTGCTTTAAACCACGGAGTTTTGGGGTGGTCTGTTACCTGCAAAAGAACTGGACCAAAGCTGAAGCATAGTGAGCAGGGGAAAGTGATATGAAATGAGTTTAGAGGAGTAGACAGGGAAACAATCATTCAGAGCCTTAAACATGTAAAGTTATTTTATATTAAATGTGATGAGAAATTATTAATAGGTTTGAAAGAAAGAAAGAATTTATGATTGAAGAGATCATTTAGGAGACTATTCCAGTCATCTATTGATGCTTTGACTAATGGAATATCGTAAAAGAAACTTTACTGATTTCCAGGCTCAGGCCTCGAGACTGACACCTTCTACTTTCTTTCTCCAGAAATAATCTCTTAGAGGCCTGAGTCTCCATTTAAAAAGTTGATCCTCTGCTGGAGAAATCATGTTAAGAGGCCCTAAGTCACAGAACCCCCCAGATTCAACAGGAGCGGATCTACTCCAGCTATCTTTGGGAAGAGTCCAGTCTGCCATAAGGCCCCAGATATTATCTTTCATTCCTCACAATAACACTCTTAAGTCATTAATATCATTTTAATTTTTATGGATCAGAAAAATAAAGTTTAGTTGGGTTATACCACTTTGTTTAAACTTTCATAGAGGTAGAAATTCCAAAAGCAGACTACTTCTACTATAAGAGATTAGATAGGATCTGGATTGGTAATATACGAGAAACTTAGTGGCAGAAAGAGGAGAGGCAAACGTTGTTAGAGTCAGGGAGAAGATAAGAGAAAAGGAAGGAATATTCCAGGAGAGCAACTCTTTCTTCTTACTGCCCTTTTCCCAAACTGTACCCCACCCCAAGTACCTTCAGTGACAGCTATAACCACAATCTCTGAAGAATACCTCCTTATTCTAAGTTTTCCACATTGCTTCAAATCCCTTTAGAAGGAAAAAAAAATTATTAAAGCATTTTTTTTGCAGTAGTTAATAGCTAAAAGCTGGAAACAAATATCATCCAACAGAGAGATGTACAAATACATTGTGACATTGTCCTACAATGGAGTATAAACAGAACTATATGCATCAACACAGATAAATCTCAAAAATGTAAGCAAACTAAGCAAAAAAAAGTTAAATTGAATAACAATGGATATAGTATAATACCAATTACATAAAGTGTAAAATATACATAACAATGCAAGATATTATTTATGGATTTATACTATGTAGTAATAACAAACAATATAATTGAGGAAAGTAACCATGAGTTTCAGGTGATCATGGTCACCTCTAGGAAGGGAAAAATAGAAAGAGAACAGGAGGTGTAGACTAAAGGCTTTAATTGTATCAATAAGTTCTTATTTTCTTAAAAACAAAAAAAAGCAAAATGGCAAGTAGAAGTCAAAGGAACTGTCTTTAAAATGGATTTTGTAAGATCAAAGGCCAAAGCAAAATTGTTTAAGGGCCCAGCTGACAAATTGCAACAACTTGGGGGACATTCGACCCATTAGTTCACAAAATATCACATAGTACCTGGAACACAGTGGGAACTGAAAGAAGTAAACTGCAACATGATACCTTGAAGTAGTGCAGTTGGGGGAAAAAATGCATGGATTTTACCCTAGTCAGGGATGTAGCATTCCCACAAAGGTTTTCAGCAGCCAAGGTAGTGGGGTGGCATCTCTTTCAAATTGCTTTTGAGATAAGTAAGGCTATAACAGGAAGGCAGATGGAGGAACATGAGCAGACTTGCCCCTGAGCATACAAAACATCCTGAAAGACTCCAAGGGTGAAAATGGGGTGAGGTTTTCATTGGGGTGGGAGTATAGAGAATCTTATTCTAGCAGGTCAGATCAAGAAATCAGTGATTTAATTTGCCTTATAGGTTGGTGGGTGAGGCCTAGGGAAATATAAGTTATACTTAAAAATAGAAAAACCTGGATTAGCTAACATAAAGAAAAATGAGGTTTGACCAAATGCAAATGATAACATCAGGACCTTTTTAATTTTAATTTTAATTTTAATTTTAATTTTAATTGGTGGAGAGGGTTTGAAAGGAGAAAAACAATGGGCCTCAAACTAAAAGAAAGACTGACATGGAGATAAAAGTGAGGCAGAAAGGGATGCTGGAGAAACAGAAGACCAATTTTGTTGAAGGTTATTTTCTTTTCTCTTCATCTTTGCAAGAACCCAGTGGAAGCTGCTTGCAATGGTACTTTACATCTAGTTGACAATTTAGTGAAAGTTATAATAAAGCTCATTTTACCATGACCCATGATGAACACTGGCCTCCTTCAGTTACTCTGAAATACCCAGATTCTCTGAAAACTGAGCCCTAAAGTAAGCACAACTGGCTAAAAACCATCTACTGGTGTTATATATGACATACTAATGAGGAGACCAAATTCCTTGGAGGAACACAGAGAGCTTGTGGTAATGCTCCAGACAGATTATGTTTCTTGGTTGTAGCATTTGGTTAAATGGAAGAAATTAAAAAACAAAAGACATAAAGATACAGAAAGAACAGTTTAAGCTCCATTAAATTTTTGTCAGCCAATCTTTGGGAACAAATTACATAGTCTTTTCCCCATAAATCCTTCCAGGAAAATAAAAAATATGAGATTTTATAGGTTTTTTTTTTATCGCCTGTAGCCCTACATGCATGAAATAGTCACTTTTTCATATATTAAATAGAAAATTAAGCCAACCAGATTTTATTTATAAGTTGAAATACCAGCATCCCCTGAAAATAGGCATACATGTGTTCTAAAGACACTACTCACCTTTACTTGTCAACCTATCAGGTGAAAATTATATATCAAAATTGGCCCAGGAGGTGTGTTCAAGATGGTGGCCTACAAAGATCCTGAACTCATCTTCTCCCAAAGACACAACAAATCTGCAACTACATATGAAATAATTCTCTCTGAAAGGGGCATGAAAAGTGGATGAACAGAGCCTCCACAACAAAGGGTAAAAGGGTATCATTGAGATAGGCAGGAAAAACTGAGATATGGTCATGCTGAGGAAAAAACAATATCCCAGCCTTGGTCATCCACAATCAGGAAGGATCACAAAGGTAAGATTATTTTCCCTGAGAAGCAAGAGATTTGAGCTCCACATCAGGCATCCCAACCCTTAGATCCTGCACAGAAGAGAAGAGCTTCCAAAACACCTGGCTTTGAAAATCAATGGGAAATCCAGGAAAACTATTAAAACTACAGGGAATGGGAAACTCACTCTTAAAGGGCTTGCACACAGACTTGGCCCCAAAACCAGCACAAAAGCATTAGATTGAAAATTGCATGGACCATAGGTAAAGGGGATCCACTTACTAACTTTGAAGTATCTGCTGGAGAGGCAGGGACCAGTTGGAATGCTCTCTCTGGGGACTGAGACACTGGCAGGAGCCACCTTGTTAATGCCAGCACAGGTTGCATTTTGGAAATCTCCACCTAACCTGTTAGCCTCAGTGGGCACACCTGCAGAGAGCCTTGCTCACCCCTGCAACCTAGCCAGGAGTTACAGCTGATTGGGCAATAACCATGCCCACCAGCACCTGGCAGCATCCATGGCCAGGCCCCATAGCAGTTCTGAGGTCCAGCTTTGCCCATCAATGCCCAGCAGCTGCCATGGCTGGGTTCCAGAGCCATTCCAGGGACTATCCCTGCCCACCAGTGGACTGCAGCAGCAGCTGCAGCCCTACCACAACAGGAGAGTGTATGTAGCCCACATAGGAGACATCACCTGAGCATCTGGCTCTGTTGGCCAGTTGGGAGTGCACTTCTGAGCCTCACAGAACATATCCTACATAAGTGTACTCCTTTAAGACTGGGAGAGGCAGCAGATTTACCCAGTACATAAAAACAAAAACAGAGAATTAGGCAAAATGAGGAGACACAGAAATATGTCCCTATCAAAACAACAAGACAAAGCCTCAGAAAATGATCTAAAGAAAACATAAATAAGCAATCTACCTGGTAAAATGTTAAAAGTAATTGGTCATAAAGATGCTCGCTGAACTTGGGAAATGAATGGACAACACAGTGAGAACTTCAACAAAGAGACAGAAAATATTAAAAAATGCCAAACAAGTTATAATTGAACTGAAAAATACACCAGAGGGATTCAACAGCAGATTGGATGAAGTAGAGGAATGAATCAATGAGCTGGAAAACAAAGCAATGGAACTCACCCAGACAGAGCAGCAAAATGAAAACAGAATTTAAAATAGTGAAGATACTTTAAGGGACCTTTGGGACAACATCAAACAGAATAATATTCACATTATAGGGGGTCCCTGAAGGACAAGAGAGAAGAAAAATTATTTGAAGATATAGTGGCTGAAAACTTCCTTAATCTGTAAAGGAAACAAACATTCAGGCCCAAGAAGCCCAGAGAGTTTCAAATATGATGAACTCAAAGAGGCACACACCAAGACACATTATAATTAAAATGGTAAAAGTGAAGTATAAAGAGATAATCCTAAAAGCAGCAAGAGAAAAACAACTTGTTATATACACAGGAAACCCTGTAAGGCTATCAGCAGATTTTTCAGCAGAAAGCTTACAGGCCAGAGACAGTAGCATGACATATTCAAAGTGCTAAAAGGAAAAAAAAAAATCTTTCAAGTCAAGAATTCTCTACCCAGCAAGGTTATCACTCATAACTGAAGGAAAGTTTAAGAGTTTCTCAGGCAAGCAAAAGCTAAGGGAGTTCACCACCACTATACTGGCCCAACAATGTTAAAAAGGGCTCTTTAAGCTGAAAGAGATGGTACTAATTAATAGTAAGAAAATGTATGAAACTAAAAATCTCACTGGAAAAGGTAAATATATAATAAAGGTAGTGGATCAATCACATATAAAGCAGGCATACAAGTTAAAGACAAAACTAGTAAAATTAACTAAAATTACAAGAATTAACTAAGAGGTACATAAAATAAAAAGATGTAAAATGTATCACCACAAGTTTAAAAGGGGGGAAAGATAAAGCTTTGGAATGTATTCAAATTTAAGTTGCTACAAACTATTTACATAAGATGTTATATGTGAGCCTCATTGTTGACTACAGGGGAAAATCTTATAGTAAATACTCAAAAGGAAATGAAAAAGGAAACTAAACATAACACTACAGAAAGCTACCAAGACACAAGGGAAGAGAGCAAGAGAAGCAGAAAGAAACAGAGAGGTACCACAAAACAGTCAGAAAACAATGAACAAAATTGCAATAAGTACATACCTGTCAATAATTACTCTAAATGTAAATGGACCAAATTCTCCAATCAAAAGACACAGAATGGATGAATAGATACAAAAACAAAACCCATCTATATATTGCCTACAAGAGACTCACTTCAGAAGTGAGGACACACAGACTGAAAGTGAATGGATAGAAAAAGATATTCCATGCAAATGGAAATAAAAGAAAGCTGCAGTAGTTATACTCATATCAGACAAAATAGACTTTAAAGACTATAATAAAAGAAAAACAAAAGCATTACATACTGATAAAAGGGTCAATAAGCAAGAAGATATAACATTTATAAATATATATGCTGCCAACATAGGAGCACCAACATATATAAAGCAGATATTAATGGACCTAAAGGGTCCATTACAATAATAGTAGGAGACTTTAACACCCCACTTACATCAATGGATAGACCATCCAGACAGAAAATCAGTAAGGAAGAGCAGACTTAAACAACACATTATCAGATGCACTTAATAGATATATACAGATATAGAACATTCCATCCAAAAGCAGAAGAATGCACATTTTTCATGGCTGCACATGGAACATTCTCCAGGATAGATCACATGTTAGGTCACAAAACACGTCTCAATAATTTCAAGAAAATTAAAGTCACATCAAGCATCTTTTCCAGCCACAATGGTATGAAATTAGAAATTGATCACAAGGGAAAGAATTGGAAAAACCACAAAAACATGGAGATTAGACAACATGCTACTGAATAACCAGTGAGTCAAAGAAATCAAAGAAGAAGTTTTAAAAATACCTATAGAGAAATGAGAACAGAAATACAACATATCAAAATTTAAGGGATACAGCAAAGTGGTTCTGAGAGGGAAGGTCATAGCAATACAGGCTACCTCAGGAAACAAACAAATAAAATTCCCAAATAAATAATCTGACTTTATACCTAAAGGAACTGGAAAAAGAACAAAGACCAAAATTAGTAGAAGGAAGAAAATAATAAATGTCAGAGAGGAATAAGTGAAATAGAGGCCAAAACTACAATAGAAAATATCAATAAAACTAAGAGCTGATTTTTTGAAAAGATAAACAAAATCAATAAGCCATTAGTTAGACTAGTCAAGAAGAGAGAGCTCAAATAAAATCAGAAATAAAAGAGAAGTTACAACTGATACCACAGAATAGACTACTATGAACAATTATATGCTAACAAATTGCACAACCTAGAAGAAATAGATAAATTTCCAGAAACATTGGTCTTCCAGGACTGAACCATGAAGGAATAGAAAATCTAAATTGACCAATTACTAATCAGGAGATTGAAATGGTAATCAAAAAGCACACAACAAGCAAAAGACCAGAACCAGAATTTTCACTGGCAAATTTTACAAAACATTCAAAGAAGATTTAAGACCTATCCTCAAACTCTTCCAAACAATTGAAGATGAGGGAAAACGTCCAAACACATTTTACAAAGCCAGCATTACCCTATTACCAAAAGCAGACAAGGATAACACAAAAAAAGAAAATTACAGACCAGTATTCTTGATAAGCATCAATGCAAAAAATCCTCAATAAAATATTAGCAAACTGAATTCAATATATTAAAAGGATCATACACCATGAATAACTGGAATTTATTCCGCAGATGCAAGGATGGTTCAACATTTGCAAACCAATCAAGTGTGATACATGACATTAACAAAACGAAGAATGAAAATTATACTATTATCTCAATAGATTCAGAGAAAGCTTTTGACAAAATTTATCAGCTATTTATGATAAAAACTCTCAACAAAGTGGGTATAGATGGAACATAACTCAACATAATAAAGGCCATATATGACAAACCCACATATAACATCACATTCAACAGCAAAAAGCTGAAAGCTTTTCCTTTTAAGATCAGGGACAAGACAAAAATTCCCACCCTTGCCACTGTTATTCAAAATAGTACTGGAAGTCCTAGCCACAGCAATTAGGCTAGAAATAAAAGGCATCCGAATCAGAAAGGAAGAAACAAAACTCTCACTATTTGCAGATGACATGATACCATAAATAGAAAAACCCTAAAGACTTCACCAAAAAATTGTTAGGACTAATAATGAATTCAGTAACGTTGCAGGATACACAATCAATATACAGAAATCTGTAGGGTTTCTGTACATTAATAATGAACTAACAGAAAGAGAAATTAAGAAAATAATCCCAAGTACAATTGCAACAAAAAGAATAGAATATCTAGGAATAAATTTAACCAAGGAGATGAAAGACTTGTACATTAAAAAACTATTAGACACTGATGAAAGAAATTAAAGAAGATATCAGAAAATGCAAAGATACTCTGTGCTCATGGATAAGAAAAATTAATATGGCTAAAATGTCCATACTACCCAAAGCAATCTCTATCAAAATGCCAATGGCATATTTCACAGAACTAGAACAAACAATTCTAAAATTTGTATGAAAACATAAAAGACTCCAAATAGCCAAAACAATCTTGAGAAAGAACAAAGCCGGAGGTATCAAGCTCCCTGATTTCAAATCATACTACAAAGCTATAGCAATCAAAACAATATGGTACTGGCCCAAAAGCAGACATATAGATCCATGGAACAGAACTGAGAGCCCGAAAATAAATCCAACACACATGGACAACTAATATGGACAATTAATCTATACAAAGGAGAAATGAACATACAGTGGAGAAAGGACAGTCTCATCAATAAATAGTGCTGGGAAAACTGGACAGCTACATGCAAAAGAATGAAACTGGACCACAATCTTACACCATACACAAACATTAACTCAAAGTAGATAAAAACCTTGAATGTAAGACCGGAAACAATAAAATTCCTAAAAGAAAACATAAGTGGTAACTTCATTGACATCAGTCTTAGTAATGTTTTTGTGGATCTGACTCCAAAGGCAAGGGGAAAAAAGCCAAAATAAACAAATGGGACTACGTCGAACTAGAAGACTTTTGTACAGTGAAGGAAACCATCATCAAAATGAAAAGGCAATCATAAATAGAGCTACAATGAACATTGTGGTACATGACTCTTTTTGATAGCCAGGACGTGGAAGCAGCCTAAGTGTCCATTGACAGATGAATGGATAAAGAAGATGTGGCACATATGTACAATGGAATATTACTCAGCCATACAAAGAAATGAAATTTAGTTATTTGTAGTGAAGTGGATCGACCTAGAGTCTGTCATATAGAGTGAAGTTAAGTCAGAAAGAGAAAAACAAATACCATATGCTAACACATATATATGGAATCTAAGAAAGAAAAAAAAAGGGTTCTGAAGAACCTAGGGGTCTGACAGGAATAAAGACGCAGATGTAGAGAATGGACTTGAGGACACGGTGGGGGGAAGGGTAAGCTAGGATGAAGTGAGAGAGTGGCATGGACATCTATACACTACCAAATGTAAAATAGATATAGTGGGAAGCAGCCACATAGCACAGGGAGATCAGCTTGGTGCTTTGTGACCACCTAGAAGGGTGGGATAGGAAGGATGGGAGGGAGACGCAAGAGGGAGGAGATATGGGGACATATGTATATGTATAGCTGATTCACTGTGCTATAAAGCAGAAACTAACACACCATTGTAAAGCAATTATACTCCAATAAAGATGTAAAAAAAAAATGAAAAGGCAACCTACTGAATGCAAGAAGATATTTGCAAATCATATATTCAATAAGGTGGTAATATCAAAAATATATGAAGGATTCATACAATTCAACAAAAATTCCCAAAACAACCTGATTTAAAAATGGACAGAGGATGTGAAAAGACATTTTCCCCAAAGAAGCCATAGAGATGGCCAACAGGCACATGAAAAGTTCAACATTCCTCTCAGGGAAATGCAAATCAAAACCATAATGAGGTGTCACCTCACACCTGTTAGAGTGGCTATTATAAAAAAGTCAAGGAATAACAAATGTTGGAGAGGATGTGGAGGAAAGGGAACCCTTGTACACTGTTTATGGGACTTTAAATTGATACAGCCACTATGGAAAACAGTACGAAGTTTCCTCAAAAAATTAAGAATAAAACTACCAGATGACCGAGCTATTTCACTTCTGGGTATGTATCCAAAGAACATGAAAACAATAATTCAAAAAGATATATACACCTATGTTCATTATGGAAACAAGCTAAGTGTCCATCGATGGATGAATGGATAAAGAAGATGTGATATATATATATATATATATATATATATATATATATATATATATATATATACACACACACAATGAAATACTACTCAGCTATATAGAAGAATGAAATTCTGACATTTGTGACAACACGGATGGACCTTGAAGATATTATGGTAAGTGAAATAAGACAGAGAAGGATAAGTATTGATTACTATATGATTTCACTCCTATGTGGAGTCTAAAAACAAAACAAAACAAACTCATAGATACAGAGAATGGATTAGTGGTTGCCAGAGGGGAAAAGTGTTGGAGGGTGGGCAAAGTGGGTGATAGGGGTCAACTGTATGGTGATGGATGGACCTAGACTTGTGGTGATGATGACTGTAGTGTATATAGGTGTTGAACTATAACACTGTCCACCTGAAACATATATCTAAAAATGTGGCCTGGACACTCAACATTAAAGCTCTTTTTAGAATGAAACAGAAGCTAGCAAAGTTAACATGTCCAAAATGTAACTCTAATCTCCCATCCCCCACAATGCTTCCTCTCAGTATTCCACCTATAAGTGGCACTACTACCTTCCCTATTTCTTGAGGAAGAACTCTGGGAGACTTTTTTGAGCATTTCTTTTCATAAAACCTATAAAATAAACACTAGCAGGTTTAATATTTTCTTCCTTTTAAATATATTTTAAGTCCATCTACTTTTGCCCAACTTCATTACATCTTCCCCTTTGCCACGAGTTCTCTCTTACAGAACTACCAGGCCCTGGAGAGATTTCACTCTTGGAGAAAATTCTGGTCATGCAAGAGGTAATTGATCCTTTCAGGAAATGCACACTCTCTCTCCTAAACAAACCCCTAAATTGAGAGCCGGGTCTTAGGGACAGGTGTGGCATCACCCTTAGAATGGGTACCAATGACCATTCTGAGGCTTGGGTCACTGGAATCTGAACCCATTACTCTCCTGCTGAGCCAAGACTCTCAAGGGAACTGAACTGGCCCATGTTGGGGGGTGATAGCCACTGTATACTGACCTCTCTGAAGGAAAGATTGCCCAATTTAGAATTTAGAACTCCCACAAATAATGATCAGATGATGAGCTTACTACAATCAAAGACTGTGCATACTCAAGAAGACAAGCACTGTATATCTCACAGACATTTAAAAAGATAATACAGGAGAAAAAGTCAAAGAGGTAAGATATGTAAAGCATTTAGCACAATGTCTGAAATGCAGTGGGGGCTCCTTACTAGAAGCTCTATTTGGATCTCACTTCTTCCTTTCTTCTCTGAACCAGTGCTCTCAGCACTGGTTCTCCAGCTACTGTCATCCTGAGCTATGCACTGATCATATAAGTTACCTCACTCTGAGCAAGCAGTCCACAGCTTCATGGTCCGGGGTTCATGGCAAAAGATGCATAGAGGTAATATAGTAGTTTCCTACTGCTGCTGTAACAAATTACCCAAAATTTAATAGCTTAAAACAATGCAAATTTATTCTCTTAACACTTCTGGTGGTCAGAAGTCTGAAATGAGTCTTAGGGGCTAAAATCAAGTTGTTAGCAGGGCTGCATTCCTTCTCGAGGCTCTAGGGGAGATCTGATTCCTTGCCTTTTCTAGATTCTAGATACTGCCAGGATTTCTTGTCTCATGGCCCCTTCTCTATCTTTAAAGCCAGCAGCTTAGCATCATTTCTCTTTCTGCTCTTCTGCCTCCCTCTTATAAGGAATCTTGTGATTATATCAGGCCCACCTGGATAATTCAGAATAACCTTCCCATCTCAGGATCATTAATTTATTTGCTTCTGCAAAGTCCCTGTAAAGTAACAAATTCACAGGTTCTGAGGATTAGGACATGGGCATCTTTGGGGGCTATTATTCAGCCCACCACAGTTAGGGAGCAGAGAGCAGCTTCTCAAAGATTCATTGAATAGTGGTGGAGATTGGTGGTGGTGGTGTATTGAGGAGGAAAGTGGCTAAATGGGGAAAAGAGATGAATTTCAGCCCTGGACATGATGGGCTTGGCACATTTAGGGAAGGAGAGTCAGGGAAATTAGCTTCATCTTGAGCTTAAAATGATCCAGGGATTTTGCTTTCTAAAATGCAGGTATAATTGTGTGTGTTATGGGTGTGTTGGGGGCGCGGATAGGGGTGCTTGAAATAATATGATAAACTAATAGTTTCATTACTACTGTAAAGAGTATTATTCTTTGGATATTTTTTAATTGACTGTGGTTGATATAGCAGAAAGGAGTAGATTTTTCTACATTGCTATTTCGTCTGGTGATCTTACTGGATTTTCTAAGTTCTAATTGGTCACCCATTGATTCTATTGGATTTTCTAGGCAGATAACATATCATATATTATTTTCAAGAAAATATCAGTGCTGATACTTGAGGAAAATATCAATAATAGACACATAAGAGGAAGTGGTTAAGGAGAGCTGAAAATGTATATTTTGGCAAAATGATTACCAATAAAGTCATTTATGTGCACTGTTCACCTTTAATTCCCCTGCGGCACAGTAGCACGAAGGTGAGTCAGATTGATTTTGATGTGAGTTTTATTTTATAAGGGCTGTTAAGTCTACACAGCTTTCCTTAGTCATCATGGTTGGTGTTTTGTGGCATGTTCATCCCCTCACAGCTTAAGGAAAAAGTAAAGGGAACATTTTTCTTTTTCAACACTTTGGCTTCAGGTTGCCCCTTGTTACTTTTACTACTAATGGGAGAAACTCCAATTTCTTAGTAGTTAATTTAAACACTAACTTTTTTTTTTAAACTTCTTTATTGGAGTATAATTGCTTTACAATGATGTGTTAGTTTCTGCTTTATAACAAAGTTAATCAGCTATACATATACATATATCCCCATATCTCTTCCCTCTTGCATCTCTCTCCCTCCCACCCTCCCTATCCCATCCCTCTAGGTGGTCACAAACCACCGAGCTGATCTCCCTGTGCTATGCGGCTGCTTCCCACTAGCTATCTATTTTACATTTAGTAGTATATATAAGTCCATGCCACTCTTTCACTTTGTCCCAGCTTACCCTTCCCGTTCCCCATAAACACTAACTTTTACCCATATCTTTCCCGCTCCTGGTGGAGTGCCACGCACAGGAGCACAGCACAATAAATAATTTTGTTCATGCAGGTGATGAATGTTGTCAAGTGTTCCATCTGTTAATCATTTAAGAAGTGTAGATTTACATACTTGCAAGGCATAGCTATGAAAATGTTACTTCTTTAACTAAAAACTTATCTACTTGATCTTTCTGCTAAAAGATCAGCACTAACTGAATGACTTGCCCTCACTCTGAGCTCTTCCTGCCTCCAGATGATCTCATGCTCGTTCTCCTCCTGTCTCCAGTATGTTGGTTAATGTTGCCACCAAAGCCCAGGGTCAGGGTCTAAGCCCACAGGCCTGGACTTCTCATGTTCTCCTTCCCTTTCCTTAGGCTTCCACATGTGAATGCTGTCCATTTTATCTCCACAACACCTCTGGCATTCCTCCCTTCCACTTCCTTTTCATTGCCACTGCCTCTCACCTGCTGACTTAAATTGCATCCTACCTGGCCTCATTGCCTGAGCCTCTCTCCCCTCCAATCCAGCTCAAATCCTCCTGTGAGAATAATAGCCCTGAAGCCTAGTACCAATCAGCTCACTCCCGGTCTGTTAAATTGCAACAGCTTCCCAATACTTTGCATAAAACGTGAATACCACAGCCTGGCATTCAAGGGGTGCAAATCTATTTTTCTAGTCTTGTATCTTGCTAGTTCCCTTCATATTGTTTATGTTTCAGTCAAGAGGATTATATGTTATCCCCAAGTTGATTCTGTGTCTCTCTCCACCTTCAGGCTTTGCCACGTGCAGCTTTCATGTGAAACATCCAGCTTCTCAGCCCAAACACACATATCCACTTGTGAAAATCCAAACTATTATTCAAAGTGCATCTCAGATGATAAGTATTTCCTTAATGAAGTCTTTCGTGAAATTCATACTCTTCCAAGTGTTTTGGCTGCATTGGGTCTTCGTTGCTGTGCGCGGGCTTTCTCTAGTTGCAGCGAGCGGGAGATACTCTTCATTGCGGTGCCCGTGCTTCTCATTGCGGTGGCTTCTCTTGTTGCGGAGCATGGGTTTTAGGCGCGCGGGCTTCATTAGTTGTGGTACGTGGGATCTAGAGCGCAGGCTCAGTAGTTGTGGCGCATGGGCTTAGTTGCTCCGCGGCATGTGGGATCTTCCTGGACCAGGGCTCAAACCCATGTCCCCAGCATTGGCAGGCGAATTCTTAATCACTGCGCCACCAGGGAAGCCCTGTTTTGTATCTTTCTTATGACACTTCTCATATTCAAACCTTGGTTATGCTTATGTGTATACTTGTCTCTCCACTAGATGATAGGATGCTAGGAATCTTCCACTATCCTTAACAGATCCTCAATAAATATTTGTCAAATGTTGGATGGATAAACAAGGGAGTTGAGTTTGTTCATTTATTTCCATGGGATGTGTGTGATGCTGGGAACAAGCAATGTCAGGCCACCAGAATATGTGCCTGGAGCTGGAATGACAGCATTTTCAATCGAGGAAGACTGTTGTAATATACACTAAGCTAAGAATGATCTCGTCTCAGGAAAATTGGCCAGAATCTTAGCACACCATCTTCAGGAAAGGGATACTGTCTCTTTACCTAAGACTTGGTCTAATCTTAGTACCAGAAACCTGAAACCTCCTAACTGGAGAATAAATGTTTCAATTTTTAATATGTCATAAACGGTGACAGAGGTGAAAGTATCATATTAGCCTGAATATTGGCCACCCCACCATGCCAGCCAAGGGGTATGTGGTGACAGAGCAGCTACAGAAGCCTGAGGAGGGTGGGTCCTCAGCTTCTGGTCATGGTACTGGCAGCAACAGCTGCTACTTGGCTCTGAAGGCAGCCTTCTGCCCTCCCTCTTTGGCTAAGAGATGGATGAGAAAAGTCACACAGCTAAGGGATCCAAGAAGCGATGGGGAGGTGGGTGTACAGATGGGGCAGGGGCTCCAGGAAGACTCTGGCCTCAGAAGTGCAGCTGAGCTGCATGAAACAGGATGATTCGTTAGATCGTCTTCAGCCTATACAATGGTGATGATCTCTAAATTGAGTCATAATATCTGCTTGAGAGACTGGGGTGTAAACTTACAGGTGCCTCATTTTGGAGCAACATGAAAAAATTACAGGCACATAAATCTAGAAGTAGGTAGCTTCGGCTCTATCATAATGGATGATGAAAAGTGAGATTAAATGATTCTGAAATTTTACCTGACATGATAAACCTCTATGACTTAAGAAAGTGAAACCTGCTTGGCTGGACACAGCCTCCCTAATATTATTATGGTAAAAGGAATTTCTTATATTGCAGGTCGGGGAAGCCAAATATGGTCTTCATGTCACAGTGTTCTGCACCCATCCATACACAAGATATTACTTTAAGATTAGCATTTGCAAGAATTGGTAAATCAGTTAATAGACTTTGTGTGGGTTTTATTCTAGATAAATATATAAAGGGTTGATCCACTTTTAATATTTAAAAATTTTTCTCCTTTTCACCTTCAATATAGCCTGGACTTGTTAATTTGTTTTTAAGTTCATGGAGAACAACTGTGGCCATAATCTCTTAGCACACAGATGAAGAAGACACAAAAAATTGGGAAAGATGAAAATCTGATTGCAAATCCATGACCCCCTCTCCTTGTCAATGCCTTGCTGGCAAGATTCAACCAGTTGATAAGCAGTGTCTGTGGGTCTCCAAAATACAAAGTCTTAAGAACACACACAAACGTGGGCATCAGTGTTTACAGAACTGAGGAAGGCAGTGGCTTCTGGCTGGAAACAGGCTTGATGTTCTAGGGTGAGAAACTCAGAAACTTTGGCTCCCAGAGTGGGGACAACCAGTTAAGCCCAGTGGATCCCCCTTGGTCTTTGGAGAAAATTTGCTCAGCCAGTTTCCAGTGTGCCGCCTGCTTCTTGGAGGTCAATTCTAGAAGCTCTGGGGAAGAACTGCAACTTTGTGCAGAATTTGCTAATCCACACAGTTGAAGAGGGGAGAAGCCCACCATGCTCTTTCTCACAAAACACAAAAAGGTGTTTTGCCTTTTGCCTTTTGCATCCAAAAGAAGAGATTTTAGACTCTGCTCACCAATAGGCAATAGTGTGTGAAAAGACTCTCTATGCGACCATTGTGTAGGAAAATGAAATTCAAAGCAATGAGAAACCAAAAGAATGGGGGGTAAAATGCAAAGCATTGATAATATTCCTTATGGAAGCATAAAGTGGTACAATCATTAGTTTGTATACTCATTTGAATTATAAATGGATATAGACTTGGGTCCCTAAATCTCATGTTTAGAACTCTATGCTACTGAAGAATTGACCAAAATAATTTGAAGTATAAGGACACTAATTGAATCAGAGTTTGTAAGAGAAGGCATTTCAAAGTAACCTAAAGACTGAAATAATGATCTTAGGCAACTGTGCTTGTAATATTTTAAGTGTAAAAAGTGAATTGCAGAGCAACAGCATAATATGATCCTGATTTTGTATATAACACATTTTTTGCATGTATACATGCTTATGCATTCATTGAAGAGTGAGTGGAAAAAAACACTAACCTGGTAACGTTTGTTGCCTTGAAGGGAATATGATTGGAAAGAACAGGAGATGAAGGACTCAACTTTTACAGCTATTCACATTAGAAAATAAATAAAAACACAGAGTATTGGAGGGAAAAGAAGGCTGATTATTTGTGAATTGCATTTGTAATTTAAAAAATCCTTTCTGTCTTTAGTTGTGGTCCATAACTGCTTTAAGCATATGGAAGTATTTTTTCCATTTTATTTCTATAAAACAAACATAAATACCCTTTTGATGTTTGTGTTTTATTCTAACTGAGGCAATTGACATGCACAGTAAGCTCTTTTGGGTTTCCCTATAATATTTTCAAGACTGACCCTCTGCCTTTCTTAAAATTTAACTGTTTTTGAAAAAGAGAAACATGTTAGAAAACTCCAGATAGATATAATTATGTAATATTTGGGGGAGGGGTAGTGTCCTATTCCTAAAATGGTCCAATAGCTATGCATCAAACCAGGAAGTTCCAGGCTCGTCACCATCATGTCAATCTTACAACTTTCCCAACAAGGTCCTGCCTCCCAGAAACTAAATCTGACTTTCTCCTTGAGCCAGTACCAAGTCTCTGGGCAGAGCTTTAATGGGAGGATTTTGGGGTCATGGGTTTTCTCCAAGGAGGCTCAGAAAATGCTTCCCTTGCAGTTGGAGTTTGAAGGCTGCAGCTCAGTGGCAGACCAGGACAGCTAAGAATATTTTTAAGCAAGTAGCCACTTTTCTTCTCCTCTCACAGCCTTGTATGTACCCTGTTCTCTGTGTTCTTCCCTCTGAGGTTCTCCCCTGTTCCAATTAAACTGTACATCATAATTGCATGGCCATCTCAGATACACTTTAAAATAACATGTTTACTTTGTGGAAGCTCTTACTTTAGGGAAACCAGAGGTCAGGATTGCAGTTTGTTGACACATTTGTGAAATGGCTTTGCCGTCCTACTTCCTTGTTCACATCCATTTTATCTTTCATGGTATTATCTCTTTTCCAAGTTTATGGTTTTCTAATACTACCTCTTGTCTATACTACTTTGGACATTGGACTGCCTAGGACACATCTCTCTACCTTCCAACCCTGTATCCAAGCTTGTCTAACTTTAGCAAGTTAACCATCTTGAAATGAATTCACATCAGTGTGTTAATGGCAGAAAATGGTTTAATACGTTAACTTCTTTCAGTCACATCTGCATTTTATATAGTGATTTTAAACTCAAGTGAAATAATATATTTTCAACAACATTTTCATGGACTAGCACAGGCTAGAGAAGGAGAGATCTTTGGCCACAGCTGCTTCTCAGGGTCCCTCACATTGTAATAGTTACCCCAAGTTGAGATGCTGCAAAGGTTGTACTTGACAGGAAACAAGTGAACAATGTTCTTTTTAAAAAGCATACTCTCAGCCTCTACCTGAAGAGGAAATGAATGGGCACCCTGGCACTGTGATGGATTGATCTCAACATCCTCCATTCATCACTCATGTTATTATATTCCTTACTGATTGGAAGTTATGTTTACTTGTGTGATCCTTGCATATTCTTTGAGTAGCCCCCAACTATTATGACTTTATTACCATCTTTAGCATCGATCTACAGGCTCTGGACCAATCCCGCGTGTAGGTAGAGGGAGTTTAAAGGAGATTTAAATTATCCCTCCAGCTTCAATGACACTTAGGGCTGGGAGCTGATTCTGTGGCTTAGTCCTATCTTGCCTAAGACCTGAACCTAAATCACAATTTGTATAAAGAGCTCTATTTTTTTCCTAAACTTCAGACTCTGACTTGATAATTGGTCAGGTGCCCCAGGCCTTCTAGATTTGTCATTTTTAATCCTTTTTGATCATGAACTCCTTTGAGATTCTAATAAAAGTCCTATCTATGTCTGCACATATTCTCAGACTCACATACCCTCCTCAATTTCAAATATAGTTTTAAGGTTTTTATGAACCCTAAGGCCCACCTAGGAATGGGATCCCCAAATCTTGTAGGCTTTTGTGTCACATATAGTGCACCCAAGCAGAAATCAGCTCAGCTGAGGTGGTACCTAAAACACATGCTACTGATCTCATCTGCCCTTGGGGCACCAAAATCTCGTGAGCAATAGTCAGGTAGAGTCCACCCAGGACAAATATTTGTCTAAAGTAATACCCAGAGAGGCTCTTTGACTTACAAAACTTTATGAGAAAAATAAAACTATTTGCTGAGCATGAGTGAGCACTAGAGAAGGAGAACAATACAGAGTTTACTATACTGATAAGACCTTAATTGCATAGAATGAATTACAGAGCAGCAAAATTCTGATATGTACTTTCAGTTCTGCACTAAGGAACTTTTGAACTCCTATATTCACAGTGGTTAAAAGAATTGTGACCTGCGTTCTACAGACTAATATAAGCTCAACCATGAAATATTTGTTAAACGCTGGCTGTGTGTCAGACCCCAAGCTAGGTTTTGTATATAAAAATATGAGTGAGAAGCTCAAATATAGTACAGGAGAAAGATGTGTAAATAAATAATAGTAAAAGTACTGCTACTTTCTAAGTGTAGGCACTGTGTTAAGGGTGTCACATATATTACTTCACCAAATCTTCAAAACAATTCTAGAGGCTGGCTTATTATTACCCTCATTTTATAAATGGGGAAACAAAAAACATAGAGAAATTGAGTAAATTGACCATATACCATGGTGGAGCTGAAATTCAGACCTGAGTCCAGGGAAGACCCAAGTTCTGGGGACCCTCTGAAATATGGAATACCCTTCATACACATTAGTTGGCTATTATCAAAAGCCAAGCAAAATGAAACCAAAAAAACAGAAAATAACAAGTGTTGACAATGATGTGGAGAAATTGGAACCTCTGTGCACTGCTTGTGGGAATATAAAATGTGCAGCCACTGTAGAAAATGGTATGGTGGTTCCTAAAATATTAAATATAGAGCTACCATATGATCTAGCAATTCCACTGCTGGGTATAAACCTAAAAGAATTGAAAGCAGGGACTTGAACAGATATTTGTACTCCCATGTTCTTAGCAACATTATTCACAATAGCCGAAAGGTAGAAACAACCCACATGTCTGTGGACAGATGAATGGATAAGCAAAACATAGTATATACATACAATAGATTATTATTCAGCCTTTAAAAGGAATGATACAACATAGGTGAACCGTGAAGACTATGCTAAGTGAAAAAAGCCAGACCCAAAAGGACAAAGGAATAATACAAATATAATTCCACTAATAAGAGGTACATAGAATAGTCAAACTCACAGAGCTGGAAAGTACAATAGTGGTACCAGGGGCTGAGGGAAGAGCAATTGGGGATTTATTGTTTAATGGATATGGAGTTTCAGGTTGAGAAGATGAAAAAGGTCTGGAGATGGATACAGTGGTGACAGTTGCACAATAATGTGATATACTTAATGCCACAGAACTGTACACCTAAAATGGTTAAAATGGTAAATTTAATTTTTTCACAAAAAAGGATACAAAATTAATAATAAAAATTAGTTACTAAGGTGAATATCTACTTAGGATGAAAAAATCATAACAAACATTAAAAAAATTTAGCAAATATCAAAACATCACAAAATCCAGAAAAATAATACAATATTTTATATTAAGCTGCCTGATACAACTCTGTAATACCTTTTCCTTACATTTTTGTTTCATAACCTTCAATTACCTCTTCATATGACAAAAAGTATATCATTTTCTATAGAAAGATAATTTAGTCTTCCAGCCTGGTTGATTAAAATTTGTTTTTTGTTATTGATAATGGGTTGCATAAAACTTCACACACATTTGAAGTTCTGCTTCACATTTGTGCCTTACAAGCAGGATTCTCATAAATTTAATTTTGTATTATTCCCATCAAAAAATATGATGTGGTTTTAATTGTATATAAAGCACTATCAGATCTATTCCTAAGAGGAAAGAATTACTGTCTTGACTAGGAGGAGAACCAAATTCTCTGTCTACAATTTTATATATTTGGTGATTGAATTTTTTTTTCTGACAATCTGCTCTGTCTCTACATTTCACAGTCTCTCTTCCACAGTCTACCAATTTCCAGAGCTGGGAGCTGTTAGGACACTTTTGCATTTTGATAAGACTTTGGGCTCTGCATGTTTCTTTTGGCATAGTGGATGCTACCATAATGGCTAGCAATAAATTATCAATATACAGAGATGACTGTGAACCACATAAATATATCCCATTAAACCCAAACTAAAATTCAACATTCCCTCATCTGGATCTCAAAATACCTGCAGCCTCTCTAACAACATCTGACACAGGAAACCTGATGATGGTGAGATGTCAAAGTATAATTGTGGTTAAATATCTTTTGTAAATTTTATATAAACATATGACCACCTGAAGACATTTCTAGGGCCTTTCCAGGATCTTGGAAGTGGGTTCAAGCAAGTTGAAGTGTCCTGAAGCTTAAGAATCATATTTTCACATTAACACCACCTCTACCCAAGTCTCAACGTTTTTGCTTCTCAAAACAATACTATTCCACCACAGACAGTTATAAAGTAGGCAAAGGCAACAAGAGAAACCTAACTAGACATTAAAGTCACACCAACAAAGGACACATAAAACAGCCTGGGTCAAGGAAGGCTTTGGATGAATTCACCTACCTCGTGCTGGCCTTTACTAGGATAGCACTGTCGTATTTCAAGCCTTTCATCTCCACTTTCAGAAAATTAACACTAAGCACCTCTAATTCCACATCTTGCCCACCTGCCTTATCCTGCCCAATGGTGCCATAAAAGATTTGTTTACTCCTTTTTTTAAAAAACAAAAAGTTTTGTTTAGAACACATATTTACAACAAATTAAAAGATTTAAAAAAATGTCGGCATGACAGAAGCAAAGAATAAAGTAGGCAAAAGTTCCCAAGGCAAGAGCTCCATGCTTTCAATGAATTTATGTCTTTTCAAGAGGTATAAGATGCATGGTATTGAGGGACTATTTGGATAAGATGGATGAACCGCAACCAGGAACTCCAAGGTACAGTGGAGACTCCCGTATGATGACCGTATCCTGGCACCTGCTAGCCCAAACCGCAGAGATGGAAGGGTGTATATGTAGGTGAGCTACAAATCGTGAGCTCGATGCAACCCTAGGTAATATTCTAAAATAAGTATCAAATCAATCGTGTTAATCAGGTAGGGAATAGTCAATAAAATGACAATAGGGTTATCGATAATGAACAAGATACGTAAAGTATAAAAACATGCAGACTTCAATCATACAATAAAGAGGTAAATTAAATTTAGTCAAGTGGTGAAGAATATTAGCCTGTAGAGGGAGTATCAACTAACAAATCAGACAATTAACAGTTATAAAAGAGATTAACATTAAAAACTGGGGAAAGATACACATAATGTACAAGGTTGTACAAAATGGTGTGAGCTTGAAAAGTTCCATTGCCTCAAGGACACACCCACATGTTGACCTTTGGCTCATGAGGAGGCCCCCTGGTCCTGGGTAATACCTGACTGCATCCCTGCTCCTCTCTCAAATTCTTTAATTGACATTTCAATCTTGACCCTGATCTTCTGATACAGTAACCTCAGCCCAACGAGATCATATGTCTCTTCTCTCTATTTTAATCAGAGACTATGCAAAACTGTGAAAACAGTAAAGTTGAAATTAATTAAACCTACAGTATTAACATGTTTGTATTGAGTTTAGGAATAATTTAACCATTGGAATAATCTATGAAATATTATTTTTAAGGTGCTCAAAACAGTTAATAGAACTTGACATTTTAGAATATTATATATATGAGCCATTTCATTTCAAAGGTATAAGAGAACTTTCTTAAGTTTGTACAGTGTTTAAACATTTAAGAGAACATAATTTACTAATGCATACATTTGATTTATTACTTTTACCAGAGTTACTTTAATTATTAGAAAAGCCTGTCCCCCACCCCTACCCCGGCCTTTAACTTGTCAAGTGTGTAAAAGACTAACATGTCAGGCATTTGAAATATTTGAAAGACTCCAATAAACTAAATTTATAATTCATATATTTTAAAATATTTAAAGCAACTTTTAGTTAACCAGGCCTATCAATTCCATTGTATGTTTAGGGGAATTAACATTGGATTGAATATTCATCAAGGATTAAGTATAATTTGTATTTTCCACCTAAAAATACAAAAGCTTTAGAAAAACTAATTTTTAAACTTGGCAGCTTTAATACAGTAAATGGTGATTAAAGCCTATGTAGGACTATATTTTATAAGATTTAAAGATACCTTTGGTGGTGGGGCACAACACACTGAAAGGCAGAACTTTTTGTTACTTACAGCTCTGAAGGAGAGAAGGGTGCCAGGCAGGGCGGCACAGTGGGTTGCACCTGGAGACAATGTAACAGCAAGCTTGAGCTGTAGGAGCAGGTTATGTATGGCAAGCAGGGTGGGGTTAGCTAGGTTTCCCGGGCTCTCTATGGATTGGCTAATTTTAATAATTTTGGCGGGCCCTGGGGCATGGGCATGTCCCCTAGTTGTCTGGTACCTGGCCTGGTAGAGATTAGGATAAGTGTATAGTGGCCCCAGAGTGTGTGAGCCTGATAAGGAAAGTGGTTGAGGTGTGGACTTAATCAGTTGTTCAAGAAGGGGAGCTGTCTAGTCTCTAGCCAGGGCCTCAAAACTGAGTCAAGACAGCACAATAAATTAAAAGTTTATTAAATTAAAATTAAAAATTATGTCTATACCTATATATATCTCAGTTGAGCCCTTAATGTTTTGATACCAGTTTTCTTTTTTTTTTTTTAATTGTGGCATTATTTTTAATTGCAAAACATCAAAAATAATCTGAATCCCATATGTGAGATATTGTTATATTATGAAGCTATACAAAAAAAGAGGGTGATGTGTATTAATTATTTGTGATTTTTAGCATATACTGTTGGGTTTTTTTCAACAAGTAAAGTTAGCATGCTTTTTAATGTCAGAAATTAAGAGGAAATATGCATGTACTCATGTTTGTTTATACATATATAGTCCTTATTTTTGCAAATGAAAACTAGAAAGGTATTATAATAAGAAATTGGTTACCAACAGATGGTGATTTGTAAATAAGGAAAAAGGAATGAGGAATGAATGACACTTCTTTACATGTGTGTTTTGCATAGTTTTGATTTTGGAATTTTTAAATATGCATATTAATAAAAGAAACTAAATCAACAAAAATGGAGAAAAAAGTAAAATTGAATATAAATGTAAAAAACCCCAAGTGTATTTCCAATGAACAACACCTCACATAGAAAAAAAAATACAAATAATTTTGAACACAGCACTTTGACTATATTCTCTCAGTCTAAGGATAAAAAGAACTTAAAAAATATTGAGCCCTAATTAGTAAGCTTGTTGTTCACAGTGATAGGGGTGTAATAATTCTGAAACTGCATTGTGTGTTTTATAGGACTGAGCAAATGAAAAAATATATTGATTGACATAAGTTTTGAGCTCAATTATTTGGATATTTGAGTGGCCTGAATAGCAGAGGAGACCTCTAGAGAGTAGGATATAAGTTGCCCTAAACAGCACAGAAAACATTTCATTATGACAGTAAAAAGGAGGAAATGAAAACAGAAGCAAGAAAAATATGAAGAGTCCCTAAAGGCTGGTTTGCAGCCAGGCTCCACATTTGTTTGATGTTAACCAGAAGAATAAATCAGTCGTGAAAGAGGCCTCCAGTAATATTTTGGTTGAATTACAGAGTACGTTAAAGGCGCAAGTTATGCTTTTTAGGATGTTGATTTCGTGGTCCAGGCTTTCTGTTGAGTGGACACTAGATTGGTGTTCTTATCCCATGTACAAAGGGAAGTATTAATAACATCACAAACTTCTCCTTGACTCCTTGACTAGCTAGGGCAAATCTATTGTCAAAAACTATTTTTGCCAGGGTTCTCTGGCCTTGATTAAGCAGGCTTAATATTTGTTGTACTTTAGAAATATGAGAAACTAGAGTTTCAGACATTGGTAGGTTAGCTTCAATGATTTTTGACTGTTGGGTTAGAGCATTGGCCTAACCCTGTGGCCATTCCAGCAAGTCCCAGAGTAGTAGCGAATCCCAATATTACAGGTATAAATGCTGCATGTCGATGATGTTTGGCCAGGGTCAGGAAAAATTATTAAAGTTTATATAAATTGAAGATCATTAGAGGCTGGAGTTCATCATGTGGCTTGTGGCTGGGAGGTAATGGAAGGGCAAAGTAGAGGAGATGAGACCCTCGTTCATAGGACCACAGTGTAGTTCTGTGCTGTTGCCTTTAGATTGAAAAGCTGTACCTTGATTTTGGTAAATGGTAATTATCAAAGAATGGGATTGGAAGAAGACAGCAATTTTTACTGGGTATATGTTGAGGGTCAGTAGCTCTCACGTGGTATGTACTGAGGAAACGTGACAGCAGTGACTTGCCATGAGGGGGCACTCCAGAATCAGGGGAGATGGCTACTTCCCGATATTTTCCTCCTCTGGGCCAGATATCACCTGGATAAATGTGTGATGTGGTATATGTGGAAACAGATTGATAGCAAGTCCGACAGTTATGGGTAGTCAGTGCCTGAGAGGCTATTTCAGTCAAATGTATGCCTATGTTAGATATGTAAATATTCAAGAGTCTAGGGTATTGGGTTTGCGTTTTACTTGCCTTATAGTCTTTTAGAGGGAAAGAGGCATAGACACTTAGGCATAGACAGACTAAGGTGTGGGTGTGGGTGCTGAAAACTGTGGAGGGGGAGGGGAAGAGGATGAAGGGGAATGCATGGTCTGAGGCCAGCAGAATTCTCCTGTTAAATCTAGGAGAGCACACAGTGTGGATACTTTGGTAAGGCTGCCCTTTAGGAAGGAGCGGTGGATGGTATTAGAGCAACCTGAAACTTGGGAGCATTGGGGAGACATTGGATTTGGTCCCATAGGGGCTTAGCATGGTATAGGTTGAATTATAATCATAGGGATAGAACTTATTGTTTTACAGGTATCAAAACGTAGAGTTGGGTCATGCAACAAGCAAATTGCTATACCTGGAAAGTCACTCCAGTCTGGTGGGTCCCACCTTTTATAGCAGGACTCAATAGTGATAAATCATTGGAAAATCAAGAGTCTGGGTTTTCTGTGGGTGGTGAGGCTTTCCCAGCTCTGGTATAGTTGGGACTCCTGGTAGTTGGTTGAGAGTCAGAGGTGAAGTCATCTCTTGGGCACTGTGAAACTGCAGTATCCTTCCCATGTAGATATCCACTCAGGTTGCTGTGGGTCATATCTTTGTGGCTCTATGGTTTTAAACTGAGGCTGAGCAGCTTGTAGAATTTGAAGATAGTGTTGGGCCCTGGAAGCTTCATTTGCAAATATCTTTTAAGTCAAAAGTTTTGTGGGTACACAGCTAGCATGATGCTGGCATCCATGATACTGCTGTCATTAGAGCAAAGTGCCAGAACATGACAGGCATAATTAAAGCTCCACTTAAAAGTAGCTGAATCTAAAAGTTCTCAGTTGTCCAAGGTTTTGCCCAGATAGGTGATGAGAGGAGTTTTGCTGCAAACAGGTTTTAAATCATAAGGCCTGATTTGGGTCCATGTGGTTAATAGGCTTTTAGGTGGTTTGACAATTAAAATATCCATGGCTGAGGTTGGAGCTCCAGTATTAGCTTCAGACAAGCCCCCCAATTTAACCAATTACTATGGGGTTTTTGTCTCAGTTATTTT
Source organism: Balaenoptera acutorostrata (assembly GCF_949987535.1). Classification (NCBI taxonomy): domain Eukaryota; kingdom Metazoa; phylum Chordata; class Mammalia; order Artiodactyla; family Balaenopteridae; genus Balaenoptera; species Balaenoptera acutorostrata. Next base: position 53,928,689 of record NC_080080.1, on the reverse strand, counting down.
TTTCTTGGTTGGTGTTGGGCAAGCCATTGAGATTTGGGGCTACAGGGTTTGCATTATTGAAATTCAATGGCATTTGGGCCTCAGAATTTGCCATATTTGGTTGAAATAATGGCTTATTTGGAGGGTTTGTGTGTCTGGATTGCAAACCAATGAAAGTACCTAGACCCATAATAAGACCAAGATCCAACAGAATGGTGTGCAGCTACATCTTAAAGGTTTTTTGTTGCTTGGTGTTTCTGTCTGGCATGAATTATTACCAAGGAGGGGGTTCTGGTTTTATCATGATGGGGTAGAGTGTTGGTTCTAACATTATTTTTAAGTGTGATTTTAATTTATCAAGTGGAATTGCTCATCTCCCTTCTTGGTAGTCCACATCATCTGTGGAAATGGCCCTGGAGCAATAATTTCAATTTCCTTGAGGGGTTGAGACTGAAAGGCTGGATTAATCATTCATCCATTATAGCTTGAATAGTATAGAAGATTTTTAGGTGATGGAAATTTAGGTTCAAATGGGTCCCCTAACAAGTGGATGCATGCCGAGCCTGTAGGACAACCTATCATGGATGGGTCAGCTTGTTCATTGAAAAGAGCCTCAGGCCTGTTGGCCTTGGTATGAGCAGGGACATAGGTGACCCAGATTTTAAGACAATACTCATCAGCTGTTGCCAAATGGATGGCCCCTATGGCTCATTATCCTGGATAACGAAATTGTTCTTTTTCTATTGGCCAGACCAAAAGCAAGAACTTTGGCTATTACCCAGGAATTTTATAAAAGTTGTCAGTCTTTGAACATTATGTGGGGTGATAGCCAACCTCTGACTTGAAACCGAGTCACCGTGGCATCCAGGTCTTCCTGGATGGCCTTTAGTAATTGAGATTTTAAGAGAATATCATATATATAATGACAGCAGTGAGTAGAAACAAAGTAGGTATATTATCCAGGTCTTGGTGACAAAGGTTATGGGCCATGACAAGGCTGTTTAAATATCCCATAGGTAAATAAGTAAAGGTATATTGCATACCTTGAAAGAAGGCAAATTGAGTCTGCGAAGCCTCAGTATAAGAACAGAATAAAACACATTGGCTAGGTCAATGACAGCAAAATATTTCCCAAGTGCCTTTGTCTTCGGTCACCTCAACAATATTGGGTATGGGTGCTTTGATGGGAGAAACCACAGCATTTAGATCATGATGACCAATGGTAAGCCTCCATTTTTTTAATGACCCTTTGTATATTTTTATCATTAAGATTTTACTTTCTGAAGAGACTTTTAGGTTCACAGCAAAATTAAGAGGAACATTCAGAGATTTCCATATATCCTCTACCCAGACACACATACTCTCTCCCACATTATTAACATCTCTCACCAGAGTGGTACTTTTGTTACAGTAAATGAACCTACATCGACACATCATAATCACCCAAAGTCCACAGTTTACATTGGGGTTCACTCTTGACGTTGTGGGTTTATGTTCATTTTATGTGTTTGGATAAACATATAATGACATGTATCCATCATTATGGTATCATACAGAATATTTTCACTGTCTTAAAAATACTCTGTGCTCTGCTTATTCAACTCTCCCCATCTAACCCCTGGCAACCACTGATCTTTTTATTGTATCCATAGTTTTGCCTTCTCCAGAAAGTCATATAGTTGAAATCAGACAGTATGTAGCATTTCAGATTGGCTTCTTTCACTTAGTAATATATATTTAAGGTTCTTCCATATCTTTTCAAGGCTTGATAGCTCATTTCTTTTTAGTGTTGAATAATATTCCATTGTCTGGATGAATCACAGTTTAATTATACATTTATGTACTGAAGGACATCTTGGTTGCTTCCAAGTTATGGCAATTATGAATAAAGCTGTTATAAATATCCATGCATAGGTTTTTGTGTGAACATAAGTTAACTCATTTGAATAAATACCAAGGAGCACAATTGCTGGATAAAATGGTAAGATATGTTTAGTTTTAGAAGAAACTACCAAACTGTCTTACAAAGTGGCTGTATCATTTTGCATTCCCATCAGTAATAATTGAGAGTTGCTGTTGCTCCCCATACTTGCCAGCATTTGGTGTTGTCAGTGTTATGGAGTTTGGCCCTTCTAATAGGTATGTAGTGAAATCTCATTGTTGTTTTAATTTGCATTTCCTTGATGACATATTACGTGAAGAATCTTTTCATATGTTTTTTGGCATCTGTATATTTCTTTAGTGAGGTGTAAGTTAAGGTCTTTGGCCCATTTTTTTCTTTTTGGCTGCACCACGCAGAATGTGGGATCTTAGTTCCCTGACCAGGGATTGAACCCATGCCCCCTGCAGTGGAAGTGCAGAGTCTTAACCACTGGAACACCAGGGAAGTCCCATGGCCCATTTTTAAGTAGGGTTTATTTTTTATTTTTATTTTTTATTTTTGGCTTTTACCTTCTTATCTATTCTTTTTTTTTTTAACATCTTTATTGGAGTTTAATTGCTTTACAATGGTGTGTTAGTTTCTGCTTTATAACAAAGTGAATCAGTTATACATATACATATATCCCCATATCTCTTCCCTCTTGCATCTCTCTCCCTCCCACCCTCCCAATCCCACCCCTCTAGGTGGTCACAAAGCATCGAGCTGATCTCCCTGTGCTATGCAGCTGCTTCCCACTAGCTATCTATTTTACATTCCGTAGTGTATATATGTCCATGCCACTCTCTCAATTTGTCCCAGCTTATCTTCCCCCTCCCCATGTCCTCAAGTCCATTCTCTACTAGGTCTGCGTCTTTATTCCCGTCTTTCCCCTAGGTTCTTCATGACCATTTTTCTTTCTTTTTTTTTTTTTTTTAGATTCCATATATATGTGTTAGCATACAGTATTTGTATTTCTCTTTCTGACTTACTTCACTCTGTATGACAGAATCTAGGTCCATCCACCTCACTACAAATAACTCAATTTCGTTTCTTTTTATGGCTGAGTAATATTCCATTGTATATATGTGCCACATCTTCTTTATCCATTCATCCAATGATGGACACTTAGGTTGCTTCCATGTCCTGGCTATTGTACATAGAGCTGCAATGAACATTTTGGTACATGACTCTTTTTGAATTATGGTTTTCTCAGGGTATATGCCCAGTAGTGGGATTGCTGGGTCGTATGGTAGTTCTATTTGTAGTTTTTTAAGGAACCTCCATACTGTTCTCCATAGTGGCTGTATCAATTTACATTCCCACCAACAATGCAGGAGGGTTCCCTTTCCTCCAAACCCTCTCCAGCATTTATTGTTTGTAGATTTTTTGATGATGGCCATTCTGAATGGTGTGAGATGATATCTCAATGTAGTTTTGATTTCCATTTCTCTAATGATTAATGATGCTGAGCATACTTTCATGTGTTTGTTGGCAATCTGTATATCTTCTTTGGAGAAATGTCTATTTAGGTCTTCTGCCCATTTTTGGATTGGGTTGTTTGTTTTTTTGATATTGAGCTGCATGAGCTGTTTGTAAATTTTGGAGATTAATCCTTTGTCAGTTGATTCATTTGCAAATATTTTCTCCCATTCAGAGGGTTGTCTTTTCGTCTTGTTTATGGTTTCCTTTGCTGTGCAAAAGCTTTTAAGTTTCATTAGATCCTATTTGTTATTTTTGTTTTTATTTGCATTTATCTAGGAAGTGGGTGAAAAAGGATCCTGCTGTGATTTATGTCATGGAGTGTTCTGCCTATGCTTTCCTCTAAGAGTTTAATAGTGTCTGACCTTACATTTAGGTGTTTAATCCATTTTGAGTTTATTTTTGTGTATGGTGTTAAGGAGTGTTCTAATTTCATTCTATTACCAGTAGCTGTCCAGTTTTCCCAGCACCATTTATTGAAGAGGCTGTCTTTTCTCTACTGTATAGTCTTGCCTCCTTTATCTAAGATAAAGTGACCATATGTGCATGGGTTTATCTCTGGGTTTTCTATACTGTTCCATTGATCTATATTTCTGTTTTTGTGCCAGTATCATACTGTCTTGATTGCTCTAGCTTTGTAGTATATCTGAAGTCAGGGAGCCTGATTCCTCCAGCTCCATTTTTCTTCCTCAAGATTGCTTTGGCTATTCGAGGTCTTTTGTATTTCCATATAAATTGTGAAATTTTTTGTTCTACTTCTGTGAAAAGCGCCATTGGTAGTTTGATAGGGATTGCACTGAACCTGTAGATTGCTTTGGGTAGTAGAGTCATTTTCACAATGTTGATTCTTCCAATCCAAGAACATGGTAAATCTCTCCATCTCTTTGTATCACCTTTAGTTTCTTTCATCAGTGTCTTATAACTTTTTGCATACAGGTCTTTTGTCTCCTTAGGTAGGTTTATTCCTAGATATTTTATTCTTTTTGTTGCAATGGTAAATGGGAGTGTTTTCTTAATTTCCCTTTCAGATTTTTCATCATTAGTGTATAGGATTGCAAGAGATTTCTGTGCACTAATTTTGTATCCGGCTACTTTGCCAAATTCATAGATGAGCTCTAGTAGTTTTCTGGTAGCATCTTTAGGATTCTCTATGTATAGTATCATGTCATCTGCAAACAGTGACAGCTTTACTTCTTCTTTTCCGATTTGGATTCCTTTTATTTCTATTTCTTCTCTGATTGTTGTGGCTAAAACTTCCAAAACTATGTTGAATAATAGTGGTGAGACTGGGCAAACTTGTCTTGTTCCTGATCTTAGTGGAAATGGTTTCAGTTTTTCACCATTGGGTATGACGTTGGCTGTGGGTTTGCCATATATGGCCTTTATTATGATGCGGTAAGTTCCCTCTATGCCTACTCTCTGGAGCATTTTTATCATAAATGGGTGTTGAATTTTGTCAAAAGCTTTCTCTGTATATTGAGATGATCATATGGTCTTTCTCTTTCAATTTGTTAACATGGTGTATCACATTGATTGATTTGCGTATATTGTAGGATCCTTGCATTCCTGTGATAAACCCAACTTGATCATGGTGTATGATCCTTTTAATGTGCTGTTGGATTCTGTTGGTCAGTATTTTGTGGAGGATTTTTGCATCTATGTTCATCAGTGATATTGACCTGTAGTTTTCTTGATTTGTGACATCTTTGCCTGGTTTTGGTATCAGGGTGATGGTGGCCTCGTAGAATGAGTTTGGGGGTGTTCCTCCCTCTGCTATATTTTGGAAGAGTTTGAGAAGGATAGGTGTTAGCTCTTCTCTAAATGTTTGATAGAATTCACCTCTGAAGCCATCTGGTGCTGGGCTTTTGTTTGTTGGAAAATTTTTAATCACAGTTTCAATTTCAGTGCTTGTGATCGGTCTGTTCATATTTTCTATTTCTTCGTGGTTCAGTCTCGGAATGTTCTGCATTTCTAAGAATCTGTCCATTTCTTCCAGGTTGTCCATTTTATTGGCATAGAGTTGCTTGTAGTAGTCTCTTAGGATGCTTTGTATTTCTGCAGTGTCAGTTGTTACTTCTCCTTTTTCATTTCTAATTCTATTGATTTGAGTCTTCTTCCTTTTTCTCTTGATGAATCTGGCTAATGGTTTATCAATTTTTTTATCTTCTCAAAGAACCAGCTTTTAGTTTTATTAATCTTTGCTATTATTTCCTTCATTTCTTTTTCATTTATTTCTGATCTGATCTTTATGATTTCTTTCCTTCTGCTAACTACGGGGTATTTTTGTTCTTCATTCTCTAATTGCTTTAGGTGTAAGGTTAGGTTGTTTATTTGAGATGTTTCTTGTTTCTTGAGGTAGGGTTGTATTGCTATAAACTTCCCTCTTAGAACTGCTTTTGCTGCATCCCATAGGTTTTGGGTCATCATGTTTTCATTGACATTTTTTTCTAGGCATTTCTTGATTTCCTCTTTGATTTCCTCAGTGATCTCTTGGTTATTAAGTAGTGTATTGTTTAGCTTCCATGTGTTTGTATTTTTTACAGATTTTTTCCGTAATTGATATCTAGTCTCATAGCATTGTGGTTGGAAAAGATACTTGATATGATTTCAATATTCTTAAATTTACCTAGGCTTGATTTGTGACCGAAGATCTGATCTATCCTGGAGAATGTTCTATGAACACTTGAGAAGAAACTGTATTCTGTTTTTTTTGGATTGAATGTCCTATAAGTATCAATTAAGTCCGTCTTGTTTAATGTATCATTTAAAGCTTGTGTTTCCTTATTTATTTTCATTTTGGTTGATCTGTCCATTGGTGAAAGTGGGGAGTTAAAGTCCCCTACTGTGATTGTGTTACTGTTGATTTCCCTTTTCATGGCTCTTAGTATTTGCCTTATGTATTGAGGAGCTCCTACGTTGGGTGCATAAATATTTACAATTGTTATATCTTCTTCTTGGATTGATCCCTTGATCATTATGTAGTGTTCTTCTTTGTCTCTTGTAATAGTCTTTGTTTTAAACTCTATTTTGTCTGATATGAGAATTGCTACTCCAGCTTTCTTTTGATTTCCATTTGCATGGAATATCTTTTTCCATCCCCTCACTTTCAGTCTGTATGTGTCCCTCGGTCTGAAGTGGGTCTCTTGTAGACAGCATATACATAGGTATTGTTTTTGCATTCACTCAGCCAGTCTATGTCTTTTGGTAGGAGCATTTAATCCATTTACATTTAAGGTAATTATCAATATGTATGTTGGTATTACCTTTTTCTTAATTGTTTTGGGTTTGTTATTGTAGGTCTTTTCCTTCTCTGTGTTTCCTGAGTAGAGAAGTTCCTTTAGCATTTGTTGTAAAGGTGGTTTGGTGGTGCTGAATTCTCTTTGCTTTTGCTTGTCTGCAAAGGTTTAAATTTCTCCGTCAAATCTGAATGAGATCCTTGCTGGGTAGAGTAATCTTGGTTGTAGGTTTTTCCCTTTCATCACTTTAAATATGTCCTGCCACTCCCTTCTGGCTTGCAGAGTTTCTGTGGAAAGATCAGCTGTTAACCTTATGGGGATTCCCTTGTATGTTATTTGTTGTTTTTCCCTTGCTGCTTTTAATATTTTTTCTTTGTATTTAATTTTTGATAGTTCGATTAATGTGTGCCCTGGCGTATTTCTCCTTGGATTTATCCTGTATGAGACTCTCTGTGCCTCCTCACTTGGTTAACTACTTCCTTTCCCATATCAGGAAAGTTTTCAACTATAACCTCTTCAAATATTTTCTCAGTCCCTTTCTTTTTCTCTTCTTCTTCTGGGATCCCTATAATTCAAATGTTGGTACATTTAATGTTGTCCCAGAGGTCTCTGAAACTGTCCTCAGTTGTTTTCTTTTGTTTCTTTATTCTGCTCTTCAGTAGTTATTTCCACTATTTTATCTTCTGGGTCACTTATACGTTCTTCTGCCTCAGTTATTCTGATATTGATCCCTTCTAGAGAATTTTAAATTTCATTTATTGTATTGTTCATCACTGTTTGTTTGCTCTTTAGTTCTTCTAGGTCCTTTTTAAACGTTTCTTGTATTTTCTCCATTCTATTTCCAAGATTTAGTATCATCTTTACTATCGTTATTCTGAATTCTTTTTCAGGTAGACTGCCTATTTCCTCTTCATTTGTTAGGTCTGGTGGGCTTTTACCTTGCTCCTTCATGTGTTGTGTGTTTCTCTGTCTTCTCATTTTGCTTCACTTACTGTGTTTGGGGTCTCCTTTTTTCAGGCTGCAGGTTCATAGTTTCTGTTGTCTTTGGTGTCTGCCCCCAGTTGCTGAAGTTGGTTCAGTGGGTTCTGTAGTCTTCCTGGTGGAGGGGATTAGTGCCTGTTTTCTGGTGGATGAGGCTGCATCTTGTCTTTCTGGTGGGCATGTCCATGGCTGGTGGTGTGTTTTGGGGCATCTGTGGCCTTATTATGATTTTAGGCAGCCTCTCTGTTAATGGGTGGGGTTGTGTTCCTGTCTTGCTAGTTGTTTGGCATAGGGTATTTAGCACTTGAGCTTGCTGGTCGTTGAGTGGAGCTGGGTCTTGGTGTTGAGATGGAGATCTCTTGGGGATTTTCACCGTTTGAAATTACGTGAAGCTGGGAGGTGTCTTTTGGACCAGTGTCCTGAACTTGGCTCGCCCACCTCAGAGGCACAGCCCTGAGGCCTGGCTGGAGCCCCAAGAGCCTGTCATCAACATGGCTCAGAATAAGAGGGAGAAAAAGAAAGAAAGAAAGAAAGAAGATCAAGTAAAATAAAATAAAATAAAAGTTATTAAAATAAAAAATAATTATTAAAAATAATTTTTTAAAGTAATAAAAAAAATGAAAGAAAGAAATAAAGAAGAGAGCAACCAAATCAAAAATCAAATCCACCAATGTTAACAAGCACTGAAAACTATACTAAAAAAAACAAAAAAAAACGGACAGGGGCTTCCCTGGTGGCACAGTGGTTGAGAATGGGCCTGCCAATGCAGGGGACACAGGTTCGAGCCCTGGTCTGGGAAGATCCCACATGCCGCGGAGCGATTAGGTCCATGAGCCACAATTACTGAGTTTGCGCATCTGGAGCCTGTGCTCCGCAATAAGAGACGCCACGATAGTGAGAGGCCCATGCACCGTGATGAAGAGTGGCCCCCACTTGCCACAACTAGAGAAAGCCCTCGCACAGAAACGAAGACCCAACACAGCCATAATTAATTAATTAATTAATTAATTAATTAATTAAAAAAAACAAACCAAGAAAAACAGACAGACAGTACCCTAGGACAAATGGTAAAAGCAAAGCTATACAGACAATATCATACACAGAAGCTTACACATACCCACTCACAAAAAGAGAAAAAGGGAAAAAAATATATGTATTGTTGCTCCTTAAGTCCACCTCCTCAATTTGGGATGATTCATTGTCTATTCAGGTATTCCACAGATGCAGGGTACATCAAGTTGATTGTGGAGATTTAATCTGCTGCTCCTGAGGCTGCTGGGAGAGATTTCCCTTTCTCTTCTTTGTTTGCACAGCTCCTGGGGTTCAGCTTTGGATTTTCCCCCACCTCTGCCTGTAGGTCACCTGAGGGCATCTATTCATCGCTCAGACAGGACGGGATTAAAGGAGCAGCTGCTTCGGGGGCTCTGGCTCACTCAGGTCGGTGGGAGGGAGGGGTATGGAGTGCGGGGCAAGCCTGTGGTGGCAGAGGCTGGCGTGACGTTGCACCAGCCTGAGGCATGCTGTGTGTTCTCCCTGGGAAGTTGTTCCTGGATCACGGGACCCTGGCAGTGGCAGGATGCACAGGCTCCTGGGAGGGGAGGTGTGGATAGTGACCTGTGCTCACACACAGAATTCTTGGTGGCGGCAGCAGCAGCCTTAGCGTCCCATTCCTGTCTCTGGGGTCCGCGTCAGTAGCCGTGGCTCACGCCCGTCTCTGGAGCTCCTTTAAGTGGAGCTCTTAATCCCCTCTCCTGGTGCACCAGGAAACAAAGAGGCAAGAAAAAGTCTCTTGCCTCTTCGGCAACTCCAGACTTTTTCCCGGACTCCGTCCTGGCTAGCTGTGGTGCACTAGCCCCCTTCAGGCTGTGTTCAAGCAGCCAACCCCTGTCCTCTCCCTGAGATCTGACTTCTGAAGCCCGAGTCTCAGCTCCCAGACCCTACCCGTCCCGGCGTGTGAGCAGACAAGCCTCTCGGGTTGGTGAGTGCTGGCCAGCACTGATCCTCTGTGTGGGAATTTCTCCACTTTGCCCTCTGCACCCCTATTGCTGCACTCTCCTCCGTGGCTCCAAAGCTTCCCCCCTCTGCCACCCGCAGTCTCCGCCCGCGAAGGGCTTCCTAGTGTGTGGAAACCTTTCCTCCTTCACAGCTCCTCCCACTGGTGCATGTCCCATCCCTTTTCTTTTGTCTCTGTTTTTTTCTTTTTTCTTTTGCCCTACCCAGGTACGTGGGGAGTTTCTTGCCTTTTGGGAGGTCTGAGGTCTTCTGCCAGCGTTCAGTAGGTGTTCTGTAGGAGTTGTTCCACATGTAGATGTATTTCTGATGCATTTGTGGGGAGGAAGGTGATCTCCACGTCTTACTCTTCCACCATCTTGAAGCTCCTCCCTTATGTTTATTTTCTTATTGTTGAGTTTTAAGAGTTCTTTTTATATTTTGGATAACAGTACATATTTTATCAGATGTGTATTTTGCATATATTTTCTCCCAGTCCATGGCTTGACTTCTGATTCTCTTGGCACTGTCTTTCACAGAGCACAAGTATTTAATTTTAATGAAGTCCAGATATCAATTATTTCTTTTACAGATTGTGACTTTTGTGTTATATCTAAAGCCATTGCCATTTCAATGGTCATGTAGATTTTTGCCCGTGTTATCTTCTAGGAGTTTTATAGTTTTGCATTTTACATTTAGGTCTCTGATCCATTTTGAGTTAATGTTTTTGAAGGGTGTAAGTTATGTGTCTAGATTTGTTTATTTGCATGTGGATGTCCATTGTTCCAGCACAATTAGTTGAAGAGACTATCTTTGCTCCATTTTATTGCCTTTGCTTCTTTGTCAAATATCAGTTGCCTACAGTCAGCCCTCTGTATTAGGGAGTTCTGCAACTGTGGATTCAACTAACCACAGATTGAAGATGTCTTACTTCTTCCTTTCTGATTTGTATGCCATTTATTTATTTATTTATTTATTTATTTATCGTGCCTGATTGCTCTGGCTAGGACTTCCAATACTAAGTTGAGTAGGAGTGGTGAGAGGGGGAATCCTTGTCTTATTCCTGATCTTAGCAAAAAAGCTTTTAACTTTTCACCATTGAGTGTGACGTTAACTGTAGGTTTGTTATATATGAGCTTTATTATATTGAGGTATGTTCCTTCTGCACCCAATTTGTTGAGAATTTTTAATTATGAAAGGATGTTGAATTTTGTAAAAAATTTTTTTTCTGCATATATTGAGATGATCATATGATTTTTATCTTTCTTTCTATTAATGTGGTACATCACACTTATTGATTTGTGTATGTTGAACCATCCTTGTAACCCAAGAATAAATCCCACTTGATCATGGTGAATGATCCTTTTAATATGCTGTTGAATTCATTTTGCTTGTATTTTGTTGAAATTTTTGCATCAATATTTATCAAAGATATTGGCTTTCAGCTCTTTTCTTGTAGTGCCTTTATCAGACTTTGGTATCAGGCCTTTAAAATGAGTTTGGGAGTGTTGCCTCCTCTTCAATTTTTTGGAAGAGTTTAAGAATTGACATTAATTCTTCTTTAAATATTTGGAGAATTTACCAGTGAAACCAACTGGTTCTAAGCTTTTCTTTGATGGGAGGTTTTTGATTACCAATTCAATCTCCTTACTAATAATTGGTCTGTTCAGATTTTCTATTTCTTCATTATTCCGTCTTGGTAGATTATGTGTTTCTAGGAATTTGTCCATTTTTTCTAGGTTGTCCAATTTATTGGCACATAATTATTCATAGTAGTCTCATGACCTTTCACATTTCTGAGGTATTAGTTGTGCAAATCAATTTAATAGTTAAAATTATATCATCATCTTAATAGATGGAGAAAAATTATTCTGCAAAATTCAACATCCTCTTTCATTTTGATTTTATTTATTTGAGTCTTCTCTCTTTTTTCCTTGGTTTGTCCAGCTGAAGGTTTGACTATTTTATCTTTTCAGTGTTTCAGTGAGTTTTTTTCTATTATTTAGTCTCTATTCCATTTCCCTGAACTGAGGGGTTTAATTAACTTGATATCTGTACCTGAGAAAAGTATATAACTAAAGGAATGAAACACTGTCCCTGTCTTCATGGAACTCACTCCTGAAACTCTAGCAGGCAGATAAGGTGGAGACATGGTTAGTTCAATAATGGACATAGCACAGGCTGCTTAAAAATAGTACTTAGACTGCAAGGTGGCTGGGGTAGAGGGCTATTATAGGAGAGATTTATTTGGACAGGTACAAGTTAACCAGGTGAAATAGTGAGAAAAAGCAGAGATAATCCCAGACAGAGAATACAGAATGTCCAAAAGCACAGCTGAGATGAAGAGAATGATTTGGAAAACTATAAGTACAACTCTGAGAGACCGATATTACTGTCTTGTTAGTTCATTCAAGATTATTTTATTAAACACTTACTATGTACCCAAGTGCTTACATGTGCAACCGAGATTCAGATGGTTTGTATTTTGCTTAAGATCAAACTTAACATAAGAGTTGAATGAGCTGGAGCCAGGATTCAGGCTCAGCCCTTCTGATTTCACAAATACCATGCTCCTTCCCTCTCTCTCCTCTTTCCACAAGTGGTAGAGAAGGAATTCTTGAATTAGATGGAGAGTTGGACCAGATGACCTGCAAGATTTGGGATTGTGTTCTGTGAATAACATTACTAATCCTTTAATGGTTTCTGACACTCTTGGAGGTCCATCCATGACACCTGTCTACAGACAATTTAAAGGTAGAGCAGTTGTTCTAAAATGTTTCTGAAATAACTGAGCAGTGAGTATGAACTTCAAACATACACAAGGGAATGTTTTAATATCCTGTTCTTAGGTAAATGCCAGAAGCAGGCTGGCTGAAGGTCACTGGAAAGGACACATAGCTGGGCTTAGAGAATCTGACCTGGGCAATATTTGAAAGCCATAGACAATGACACTACTTAGGGGTCATGGCAATGCATTGGCCTGGAATTGAGGCAGACACTCAAAGGAAGGGATAAGGTAGAAGGTCAAGACACTAGGAGTCAGCAGTGGTGTGAAAATATAGTTCCAAATGTATTTTAATTGATCTACAGATTAAAATATCCTTTGTGACAAAGTAGATTACTGATCAATTCATCACCAAAAATGGAAAAGAGTACTCTGAATCATTCCAATGATTTTAATCCGTATTTTTCCTTTTGTCATTTACATTCTTATTTCTTAAAGAGAAAGTGTGTGCTCACTAAAATCCATCTTTATATGACTTTCTTTAAATTTTAGAATACAAATTTAGATATATACCCAACCTCTCATTCACAGGTTAACAGGCATAGAGAACAAACATATAAAAAATTTAATCTATAAGTAATTGAAATGCAATCAGGTTAATTTCAAGTTCTTTTCTTTTTAAAAATAATTTGCAAAGTTGTTTTCCTGTTTCCTCATTCTCCATGAACCTTTTAGTAACTGGCCAGCAGACAGGTAAAAACAATAGGAGAAGAAACACAGAATCTAGATAATTTTTAAATTCTATGTTCAGCTTTTACTTTAGTTTAGAATTATTTACGAAAACTTTAGGGGCAATTTAGTCTACATTTTTGTTATTATAATATTTTAAATATCCATTATTATGGAAAAATATTAAACTGCTTGGTGTGTTTTCTAAGTCAGCCCTAAGATTAGAGTGGCACTAAAGCTAAGCATCACTTCTCTGTAAGTAAGAAAACTCTCCAAAAATAAAAATATTCTCCATAAATCCCAGAGGAAAGGAAGAGGTGAAAGTTGATTATTTTAATCATGATTGCAAAAGCTGCCAAGTCTGCAAATGCACAATCAATCAATCTTGCTGTTAGATTCAGTGCCATGTCTCTGTAGGATTCAAACAAAGCCCTTTCTGATTTTAGATTTTAATGGGCCATTTGGAACTATCACTCAAGAGTCAGGACTCTGAAGTTAGAGTTTAAAAATCCTTATCGTCAATGATGACATTTTTCTCAGCAGACAAGTGATTCCACCTGAAATTTAAGTCTGGCTTAAGGCTGTATTTAATGTCTAGGATCATCATCATCATCACTGACTTTCTCTGATCACCTTGGCTTATCTGAAAAATAGCAGTTATAAATATCAACTGTGTAGGGGGCTTGCAAAGCTTAAATAAGATAAGGTTTAAAAGTACTAACACAGTGCCCAGAACCTAGAAGTTCTCAATAAACTGTAGCTTCTTTTTTTGAAAAAATATGACTTTGTGTATTTGTATGCATGACTTTTGTGCTGAACTAGTTTTTATCTAACGTGTTTGATTAGAATGGCTTTTTTTCATAAATAATCACAACTTTGAGGTCAGAGTCTATCTAAATATTAAAGACCTCCTACATTTTGATTTTGTTCATTTGTAAATTTAGAGATTCTTACACAATTTTTTCCTTCTTTCACCAAATCTTCTGAAATCTAATATGATATGTGTGAACAAGATACTGTATATTTCCAGTTTAAGTACTTTATAAGCATTGTGATTTTAACTATAATCCTAAAATATGTATAATATGCATTGTTCATGTTAAATTCTTTAACAGGTCTTTCTATGAGATTTCTTTTAAACATTTAAGACATGAGTGACAGAAGAGAAGGCTTTGTGTTGCCCAAGGAACTGATAAAATTTCTCCTCTTTGAAAGTTAGAGCTTTGCAACAGATCATAATTTTCTTTCTGCCCCTGGCTTCCATATGACCATTTCACTATTTCTTGATCCTTATTTCATATTTCTTTTTTCTTAAACTCATGTCCATATAGTTTAATGTAAGCAGTTTCCATTTTGGGGGGAAAATAGGTAGCACATTTTATTAAAGAGTTTTATAGTTACTATCATATGGACCCAATGTGGGCTTCTAGCATTTTCAGGAAAATGTCAAGGGTTTTAAGACATTTTGGAGAAGTCCTACTAACTTCCTCCTCTCCCTCTTCCTTCTTCTTCATTTAAAAACAACTTTATTGGATATAATTCACATACTATACAATTCAATAATTTCAGCTGTACAATTCAATGGTTTTATATATCCATAGATACATGCAATCATCATCACAGTCAATTTTAGAACCTTTTCATCACCTCAAAAGGAAATTCTTCTAGTTATTACCTGTTTCAGCTCCCCCAACTTTTGCCCCTAGTGCTAAACAACCACAAATCTACCTTCTGTCTCTATAGATTTCCCTATGTTGGACTTTCATATGAATGGAATCATTTAGTATGTGGTCCTTCATTACTGGCTTTTAGCACTTAGTATAATGTTTTCAAGGTTCATCCGTGTTGCAGCATGTTTCAGTATTTCATTCCTTTTTATTGCCAATAATATTCTATTGTGTGGATATACCATATTTTGTTTATCAATTTGTCCATTGATGGACGTTTGGATTGCCTCCCTTTTTGGCAATTATGAATAATGTTGCTATAAACATTTATGTGTAAATTTCTGTTTAGACATATCTTTTGATTTCTTTTGGATGTATACTTAGGAGCAGAAATCCTGGATTATATGGTAACTCTATGTTTAATTGTGTGAGAAACTGCCAAACTGTTTTCCAAAGTGGCTGTACCTTTTTACATTCTCACCAGTAGTGGATGAGGGTTCTGATTTTTGCACAGTCTTTCCAACACTATCTAACTTTTTGTTTCTAGACATCCTAGTGAGTGTGAAGTAATATCTCATTGTGGTTTTGATTTTTATTTCCCTGATAATTAATATTGCTGATCTTTTCATGTGCTTATTTGTCATTTGTATATATTCTTTGGTGGAGTGTCTATTCAGATCCTTTGTTCATTTAAAAAATTGGCTTACCGTCTTTATTACTGAATTGTAAGAGTTCTTAATAAATTCTAGATATAAGCCCCTTGTTAGATATATAATTTGCAAATATTTTCTCCCATTCTTTGGGTTGTCTTTTCTCTTTCTTAGTGGTGCTTTTTGAAGGACAAAAGTTTTTAACTCTGATTAACTTCAATTTATCATTTTTTTTCTTTTGTTGCTCAGGCTTTTGGTGTCATATTCAAGAATCATTTGTCAAATCCTATGTTATGAAGATTTAATCCTATGTTTTCTTATAAGAGTTGTATAAGCTTTACTCTTACATTTAGGTCCTTGATCGAGTTTGAGTTAATTTTTGTTATAGTGTGAGATGATTCATTCTTTTGCATATGGCTATCCAGCTGTCCCAGCACCACTTGTTGAAGAATATTCTTTCCCCATTTAATGGTCTCTACACGCTTGTTGAAAATAAGTTGACCATAGTAGATATATGGGTTTATTTCTGGACTCCCAATTTTAATCCTTTGATATATATATCTGTCCTTGTGCCAGTACCACACTGTCTCCAATACCATTACTTGTAGTAAGTATTGAAATTGTGAAGTATACTGACCTCTTCTTGAAACAAATAGATCTTGAAACTTCAACATTGTTATAGTGTTCTTTAACTCTAAAATAATAACATCATATACTCTTTTGGCACAATCAGGTTTGCACTTAATTTTTTTACATTTTTATTGGAATATAGTTGATTTACAATGTCGTGTTAGTTTCAGGCATACAGCAAAGTGAATCAGTTATACATATACGTATGTCCACTCTTTTTTAGACTCTTTTCCCATATAGGCCATTACAGAGTATTGAGTAGAGTTCCCTGTGATACACAGTAAGTTCTTATTAGTTATGTATTTTATATATAGTAGTGTGTATAAGTCAATCCCAATCTCCCAATTTAACCCTCCCCCCCTTTGCCCCCGGTAACAGTAAGTTTGTTTTCTACATCTGTAACTTTATTTCTGTTTTGTAGATAAGTTCATTTGTACCCTGTTTTATGTTCCACATATAAGCGATATCATATGATATTTGTCCTTCTGTGTCTGACTTACTTCACTCAGTACGACAATCTCTAGGTCCATACATGCTGCTGCAAATGGCATTATTTCGCTCACTTTTATGGCTGGGTAATATTCCATTGTATATATGTGTCACATCTTCTTTATCCATTCCTCTGATGATGGACATTTAGGTTGCTTCCAGGTCCTGGCTTTTGTAAATAGTGTTGCAATGAACACTGGGGTGCATGTATCTTTTCGAATTATGGTTTTCTCCAGATATATGCCCAGGAGTGGGATTGCTGGATCATACGGTAGCTCTATTTTTAGTTTTTTAAGAAACCTCCACACTGTACTCCATAGTGGCTCTACCAATTTACGTCCCCACCAACAGAGTAGGAGGGTTCCCTTTTCTCTACACCCTCTCCAGCATTTATTGTTTGTAGACTTTTTGATGATCGCCCTTCTGACCAGTGTGAGGTGATACCTCATTGTAGTTTTTATTTGCATTTACCTAATAATTAGTGATGTTGAGCATCTTTTCATGTGCTTTTTGGCTATCTGTATGTCTTCTTTGGAGAAATGTCTATTTAGATCTTCCACCCATTTTTAGATTGGGTTGTTTGTTTTTTTGATATTGAGCTGCATGAGCTGTTTGTATATTTTGGAGATTAATCCCTTGTCAATTGCTTCATTTGCACATGTTTTCTCCCATTCTGAGAGTTGTCTTTTTGTTTTGTTTAAGGTTTCCTTTGCTGCGCAAAGGCTTTTAAGTTTAATTAGGTACTATTTGTTTAGTTTTGTTTTTATTTTCATTACTCTAGGAGGTGGATCCAAAAAGATCTTGCTGCAATTTATGTCAAAGAGTGTTCTGCCTATGTTTTCCTCTAAGAGTTTTATAATGTCTGGCCTTACGTTTAGGTCTTTAATCCGATTTGAGTTTATTTTTGTGTATAGTGTTAGGAGTGTTCTAATTTCATTCTTTTACATGTAGCTGTCCAGTTTTCCCAGCACCACTTATTGAAGAGGCTGTCTTTACTCCATTGTATAGTCTTGCCTCCTTTGCCATGGATTAGTTGGCTATAGGTGTGTAGGTTTATCTCTGGGCTTTCTATGCTGTTCCATTGATCTATATTTCTGTTTCTGTGCTAGTACCATACTGTTTTGATTACTGTAGCTTTGTAGTACTGTCTGAAATCAGGGAGCTTGATTCCTCCTGCTCTGTTTTTCTTTCTCAAAATTGCTTTTGCTATTCGGGGTCTTTTGTGTTTCCACACAAATTGTAAAATTTTTTGTCGTAATTCTGTGAAAAATGCAATTGGTAATATGATAGGGATTGCATTGAATCTGTAGATTGCTTTGGGTAGTATAGTCATTTTGACAATATTGGTTCTTCCAATCCAAGAACATGGTATAATCTCTCTATCTGTTTGTGTTATCTTTTATTTCTTTCATCACTATCTTATAGTTTTCTGAGTATAGGTCTTTTGCCTTCTTAGGTAGTTTATTCCTAGGTATTTTATTCTTTTTGATGTGATGGTAACATCATATACTCTTGACTAAAGTAAGGAATCTTCTATTAGGAAACATCATCTTCTATAAGAAAATGTGTAGTGTGTAGTTTTCAAAAGAATGTCCATGGACTCAAATAATTAAAAAATTCAGTAATGTAGAAGGATATTAAATTACTATAAAGAAATAATCTGTATATACACAAAAATAGCCAGTTAAATGATAAAATGATACAGAAAACTCTATTTACATAGCAAAAGAAGATAAAATTCTTAGAAATAAACTTAGCAAGAAATCTGCAAAATCCGTGTGAGGAGAACACAAAGGTAGATTTGAACAAATGAAAAGATATCCACTATTTTGGGGTAATATGACTCAATCATAAAGATGTCAATTCTCTTTATGTTAATTTTCAAAGTTAATACAATCTTAATAAATATCAAAAAAATTTTATGGATTTAGATAAATATTTACTAATATGCAGAAAAAAAAATCTCACCCAGAATAGACAGCAGAATACTGAAAAAGAAAAGCTGTAAGATGGGACTAACCTTCTTCCATAGCTATTAACATATACTAGAAAGCCTTTATAGTTAGCACAGTGTGGTAACTGGCACATGAATAGGCAGATAGTTCAGTGAAATCAAATAGAAAGTCCAGAAATAGACCCAAATACATATTTAACTTCATATATAATTAAAATGATGCCTCAAATCACCAGAGAAAAGATGGACCTCTTTTGAAAAATGAAAACCATTAAATAAATTGCTGCAGAAAGAGAAAAGCCATTTGAAAAATAATACAGTCAGATCAATACCGCACTCTTCACGCAAGGAAAGCATCACATGGATCAAAGATTAAAGAGACAGGAGAAAGAAAGAGAGAGAGAAGGAAGGAAGGAAGGAAGGAAAGAAGTTACAAGTACTAAAAAAAAATGGGTGAATTCTTCTATAATCTAGGTGTGTAGGGAAAGACTTTATAACCATGATTCAAAATCCATATTCAATAAAAGAAAAGATTGATATATTTGACTACATAAAAAATGTTCTCAAGACAAAAATTCCATAAATGAAGTAGAAAAAAACAAATGGTAAATTTGAAGTAATTTTTTGCAACTTACGTCACAGATAAAAGGCTGATATTCCTAATATATAGGTAACTCTCAAAAAATTGAGAGGAAGAAAGACCAAAACCCAGTAGGAAAAAAACAGGCAAAAGACAACAGGAATAGACAACACAAAATGTATTTTTATATTTCACAAAAATTATATAAATTATCTTTAAACATATGAAAAGTTATTCAACCTCAGTTAACAAGAGGAATGCAAACTAAAACTACACTGATACCAACTGTCACTTATCAAATTGGCAAAAAGTGTAAAAGTTTAACAACATACTCTCATATGCAGGTTCTCACACATTGCTGGTAAGAATGCAGAATGGTATGACCCTTACGGAAGGGGATTTAACAGAACTACATGTGTGTTTAATTTTTGACACATCAGTCTCACTTCTGGGAATTTCCCATGAAGATACACCTTACAACAATAGAAATATTATGAACAGGATTATTCAATGCAGCATTTTTTTGTCATTGCAAAATATGGACACAACTAAAATTCCCATACATGAAGATCGGGTGTGTAAACTATGATATGTCAGGCAACTTAGTATTCTGCAGCTGTTTAAACAAAAAGAGAAAGAGGGAGGGAGATGATTACTATAAACTGATAAGGCACAATTTTCAGAAACATTAAATAGGGGAAAAAGCAAATTTAAAAGTGTCTGTAATATGCTCTCTTTTGTGTAACAGAGAATGGGAAATGAGAAAATAAATATGTATCTTCATATTTTTTAAAAGAAACACAAGAGGGGTGGGCCACAAAGCAGTGTGATAGGTTTCCTACAGGTGGTTAGTGACAATGGGGTAGAAGAAAGAAGGGGGTCGAGGGAGGAATGTGTCTCTAGTATACTTTTTTGTATAGTTTTGACTTTGGAAACTTTGCTAACTTTTGATGTTCCCCCCCAAAAATAAATAAAACCAGAAAATATTGGGGAAAATACAAAATTCAGTACAAACAGAAACAAATGAACTGAACTTTCTTACACTTTTTTTTTGAGGTCAAAGACCAATATTTCATTGGACTTGGCTTTGACGAGTACTGACAGACCTTGCAGACACAAATACAAAATGATTTTTCCCCCAATTTTTATTTTAGAATTTCAAATACAGAAAAAATGTTTAAAATAGTACAATAAACCTATTCTTTACTTATATTCACTAATTGTTAACATGTCACTGTGTTTGCTTTACCTCTGTACAGTTTAAGGATTACTAACAGACATTGGCTTCATTTTTTTCAATTAAATAAGTATGTTAATACAGATCTTTGTAATAATAATCTAACTTTATTTAAACATCTTTATTGGAGTATAATTGCTTTACAATAGTGTGTTAGTTTCTGCTTTATAACAGAGTGAATCAGCAATACATATACATATATCCCCATATCTCCTCCCTTTTGCTTCTCCCTCACACACACATTTTCCCACTCCTCTAGGTGGTCACAAAGCACCGAGCTGATCTCCCTGTGCTATGTGGCTGCTTCCCAATAGCTATCTATTTTACATTTGGTAGTATATATAAGTCCATGCCACTCTCTCACTTCGTCCCAGCTTACCCTTCCCCCTCCCCGTGTCAAGACCATTCTCTACGTCTGCGTCTTTATTCCTGTCCCGCCCAGGTTCTTCAGAACTTTTTTTTTTTTTTTTAGATTCCATATATATGTGTTAGCATACGGTATTTGTTTTACTCTTTCTGATTCACTTCACTCTGTATGACAGACTCTAGGTCCATCCACCTCACTACAAATAACTCAATTTCGTTTCTTTTTATGGCTGAGTAATATTCCATTGTATATATGTGCCACATCTTCTTTATCCATTCATCTGTCGATGGACACCTAGGTTGCTTCCATGTCCTGGCTATTGTAAATAGAGCTTCAATGAACATTGTGGTACATGACTCTTTTTTTTTTTTTTTTAAACATTGGGTTTATTTTATTTATTTATTTATTTATTTATGGCTGTGTTGGGTCTTCGTTTCTGTGCGAGGGCTTTCTCTAGTTGTGGCAAGTGGGGGCCACTCTTCATCGCGGTGCGCGGGCCTCTCATTATCGCAGCCTCTCTTGTTGCGGAGCACAGGCTCCAATCGCGCAGGCTCAGTAGTTGTGGCTCACAGGCCTAGTTGCTCCGCGGCATGTGGGATCTTCCCAGACCAGCGCTTGAACCCGTGTCCCCTGCATTGGCAGGCAGATTCTCAACCACTGCGCCACCAGGGAAGCCCTCATGACTCTTTTTGAATTATGGTTTTCTCAGGGTATATGTCCAGTAGTGGGATTGTTGGGTCATATGGTAGTTCTGTTTTTAGTTTCTTAAGGAACCTCCATACTGTTCTCCATAGTGGCTGTATCAGTTTACATTCCCACCAACAGTGCAAGAGTGTTCCCTTTTCTCCACACCCTCTCCAGCATTTATTGTTTGTAGATTTTTTGATGATGGCCATTCTGACTGATAGGAGGTGATACCTCATTGTAGTTTTGATTTTGCAATTCTCTAATGTTTAGTGATGTTGAGCATTCTTTCATGTGTTTGTTGGCAATCTGTATATCTTCTTTGGAGAAATGTCTACTTAGGTCTTCTGCACATTTTTGGATTGGGTTGTTTGTTTTTCTGATATTGAGCTGCATGAGATGCTTGTATATATTGGAAATTAATACACTGTCAGTTGCTTCGTTTGCAAATACTTTCTCCTATTTTGAGGGTTGTCTTTTCGTCTTGTTTATGGTTTCTTTGCTTTGCAAAAGCTTTTAAGTTTCATTAGATCCCATTTGTTTATTTTTCCTTTTATTTCCATTTCTCTAGGACGTGGGTCAAAAAGGATCTTGCTGTGATTTATGTCATAGAGAGTCCTACCTATGTTTTCCTTTAAGAGTTTTATAGTTTCTGGCCTTACATTTAGGTCTTTAATCCATTTTGAGTTTATTTTGGTGTATGGTGTTAGGAAGTGTTCTAATTTCATTCTTTTACATGTAGCTCTCCAGTTTTCCCAGCACCACTTTTGAAGAGGCAGTCTTTCCTCCAACTGTATACTCTTGACTCCTTCATCAAAGATAAAGTGACCATATGTGCATGGGTTTATCTCTGGGCTTTCTATCCTGTTCCATTGATCTATATTTCTGTTTTGGTGCCGGTACCATACTGTCTTGATTACTGTAGCTTTGTAGTATAGTCTGAAGTCTGGGAGCCTGATTCCTCCAGCTCCATTTTTCTTCCTCAAGATTGCTCTGGCTATTTGGGGTCTTTCATGTTTCCATAAAAATTGTGAAATTTTTTGTTGTAATTCTGTGAAAATTGCCATTAGTAGTTTGATGGGGATTGCACTGAACCTGTAGATTGCTTTGGGTAGTATAGTCATTTTCACAATGTTGATTCTTCCAATCCAAGAACATGGTAAATCTCACCATCTGTTTGTATCATCTGTAATTTCTTTCATCAGTGTCTTATAGTTTTCTGCATTAGATCTTTTGTCTACTAAGGTAGGTTTATTCCTAGATATTTTATTCTTTTTGTTGCAATGGTAAATGGGAGTGCTTCCTTAACTTCTCTTTCAGATTTTTCATCATTAGTGTATAGGAATGCAAGAGATTTCTGTGCATTAGTTTTGTATCCTGCTACATTACCAAATTCATTGATTAGCTTTAGTAGTTTTCTGGTAGCGTCTTTAGGATTCTCTATGCATAGTATCATGTCATCTGCAAACAGTGACAGCTTTATTTCTTCTTTTCTGATTTGGATTCCTTTTATTTCTTTGTCTTCTCTGATTGCTGTAGCTAAAACTTTCAAAACTATGTTGAATAACAGTGATGAGAGTGGGCAACCTTGTCTTGGTCCTGACCTCAGTGGAAATGGTTTCAGTATTTCACCATTGAGAACTATGTTGGCTGTGGGTTTGTCATATATGGCCTTTATTATGATGAGGTAAGTTCCCTCTATGTCTATTTTCTGGAGGGTTTTTATCATAAATGGGTGTTGAATTGTGTCAAAAGCTTTTTCTGCATCTATTGAGATGATCATATGGTTTTTATCCTTCATTTTGTTAATATGGTATATCACATTGATTGATTTGCACATATTGATGGATCCTTGCATTCTTGGGATAAACCCCACCTGATCATGGTGTATGATCTTTTTAATGTTCTGTTGGATTCTGTTTGAGAGTATTTTTTTGAAGATTTTTGCATCTATGTTCATCAGTGACATTGGCCTCTAGTTTTCTTTCTTTCTGACGTCTTTGTCTGGTTTTGGTATGAATGTGATGGTGGCCTCATAGGATGAATTTGAGTGTGTTCCTCTCTCTGCTATATTTTGGAAGAGTTTGAGGACAAGTATTAGGTGTTCTCTAAATATTTGATAGAATTTGCCTCTGAAGCCATGTGGTCCTGGGCTTTTGTTTGTTGGAAGATGTTTAATCACAGTCTCAATTTCAGTGCTTGTGATTGGTATGCTTATATTTTCTATTTCTTCCTGGTTCAGTCTCGGAAAGTTTTGCTTTTCTAAGAATTTGTCCGTTTCTTCCACGTTGTCTATTTTATTGGCATGGAGTTGCTGGTAATAATCTCTCATGATCCTTTGTATTTCTGCAGTGTCAGTTGTTACTTCTCCTTTTTCATTTCTAATTCTATTGGTTTGAGTCTTCTCTCTTTTTTTCTTGATGAGTCTGGCTAATGGTTTATCAATTTTGTTTATCTTCTCAAAGAACCAGCTTTTAGTTTTACTGATCTTTGCCATTGTTTCCTTCATTTCTTTTTCACTTATTTCTGATCTGATCTTTATGATTTCTTTCCTTCTGCTAACTTTGGGTTTTTTTTGTTCTTCTTTCTCTAATTGCTTTAGGTGTAAGGTTAGGTTATTTATTTAAGATGTTTCTTGTTTCTTGAGGTAGGATTGTATTGCTATAAACTTCCCTCTTAGAACTGCTTTTGCTGCAACTCATAGGTTTTGGTTCATCGTGTTTTCATTGTCATTTGTTTCTATGTATTTTTTTGATTTCCTGTTTGATTTCTTCAGTGATCTCTTGGTTATTAAGTAGTGTATTGTTCAGCCTCCATGTGTTTGTATTTTTTACAGATTTTTTCCTGTAATTGATATCTTGTCTCATAGTATTGTGGTCGGAAAAGATACTTGATACGATTTCAATTTTCTTAAATTTACCTAGGCTTGATTTGTGACCCAAGATATGATCTATCTTGGAGAATAGTCCATGAGCACATGAGAAGAAATGATATTCTGTTGTTTTTGGATGGAATATCCTATAAATATCAATTAAGTCCATCTTGTTTAATGTATCATTTAAAGCTTGTCTTTCCTTATTTATTTTCATTTTGGATGATCTGTCCATTGGTGAAAGTGGGGTGTTAAAATCCCCTACTATTATTGTGTTACTGTTGATTTCCCCTTTCATGGCTGTTAGCATTTACCTTATGTATTGAGGAGCTCCTATGTTGGGTGCATAAATATTTACAATTGTTACATCTTCTTCTTGGAATGATCCCTTGATCATTATGTAGTGTCCTTCTGTGTGTCTTGTAATAGACTTTATTTTAAAGTCTATTTATTTGTCTGATATGAGAATTGCTACTCCAGCTTCTTTTGATTTCCATTTGCATGGAATATCTTTTTCCATCCCTTCACTTTCAGTCTGTATGTGTCCCTAGGTCTGAAGTGGGTCTCTTGTAGACAGCATAAATACGTCTTGTGTTTGCATCCATTCAGTCAGTCTATGTCTTTTGGTTTTAGCATTTAATCCATTTACATTTAAGGTAATTATTGATATATATGGTCCTATTACCATTTTATTAATTGTTTTGGGTTTGTTATTGTAGGTCTTTTCCTTCTCTTTTGTTTCCTGCCAGAGAATTTCCTTTAGCATTTGTTGTAAAGCTGGTTTGTTGGTGCTGATTTGTCTTAGCTTTTGCTTGTCTGTGAAGATTTTAATTTCTCTTTTGAATCTGTATGAGATCCTTGTTGGGTAGAGTAATCTTGGTTGTAGGTTTTTCCCTTTCATTACTTTAAATATGTCCTGCCACTCCCTTCTGGCTTGCAGAGTTTCTGCGGAAAGATCAGCTGTTAACCTTATGGGGATTCCCTTGTCTGCTATTTGTTGTTTTTCCCTTGCTGCTTTTAATATTTTTTCTTTGTATTTAATTTTTGATAGTTTGATTAACATGAGTCATCGTGTTTCTCCTTGGATTTATCCTGTATGGGTCTCTTTGCACTTTCTAGACTCGATTGACTATTTCCTTTCCCATATTTGTGAAGTTTTCAACTATAATCCTTCAAATTTTTTCTCAGTCCCTTTCTTTTCCTCTCCTTCTTCTGGGACCCCTATAATTTGAATATTGTTGTGTTTAATGTTGTCCCAGAGGTCTCTCATACTGTGCTCAATTCTTTTCATTCGTTTTTCTTTATTCTGCTCTGCAGTAGTTATTTCCACTATTTTATCTTCCAGGTTATTTATCCGTTTTTCTGCCTCAGTTATTCTGCTATTGATTCCTTCCAGAGAATTTTTAATTTCATTTATTGTGTTGTTCATCATTGTTTGTTTGCTCTTTAGTTTTTGTAGGTCCTTGTTAAATGCTTCTTGTATTTTCTCCATTCTATTTCCAAGTTTTTTGGTCTTCTTTGCTATCATTACTCTGAATTTTTTTTCAGGTAGACTGCCTATTTCCTCTTCATTTGTTATGTCTGGTGGGATTTTTCCTTGCTCCTTCATCTGCTGTGTGTTTCTGTCTTCTCATTTTGCCTAACTTACTGTGTTTGGGGTCTCCTTTTCACACGCTGCAGGTTTGTAGTTCCTGTTGTTTTTGGTGTCTGCCCCCAGTGCCTAAGGTTGGTTCAGTGGGTTTTGTAGGCTTCCTGGTGGAGGGGACTGGTGCTTGTGTTCTGGTGGATGAGGCTGGATCTTGTCTTTTGGTGGGCAGGACCATGTCTGGTCATGTGTTTTGGCATGTCTGTGACCTTATTATGATGTTAGGCAGCCTCTCTGCTAATGGGTGGAGCTGTGTTCCTGTGTTGCTAGTTGTTTGGCTTAGGGTTTCCAGCACTATAACTTGCTGGTTGTTGAGTGGAGCTGGGTCTTAACGTTGGGATGGAGATCTCTGGGAGAGCTTTCTCCATTTGATATTACATGGAGCTGGGAGGTCTCTGGTGGAGCAATGTCCTGAACTCGGCTCTCCCACCACAGAGGCACAGGCCTGACCCCTGGATGGAACACCAAGACACTGTCAGCCACAATGCTCAGAAGTAAAGGGAGCAAAAAAGTAAGAAAAAAATAAGTAAATAAATAAATAATATAAAGTTATTATAATAAAAAATAATTATTAAAAATGAAAAAATTAAAAAGTAATAAAAAAGAAAAAAAGAAAAAGTAAAAAGAAGGGAAGAAAGAGGAGAGTGACCAAACCATAAAACAAATTCACCAATGATAACAAGCGCTAAGAGCTATACTAAAAGAAAAAAATAAAATAAACCTGACAGACAGAACCCTAGTTCAAATGGTAAAAAACAGAGATATACAGACTAATCACACAAAGAAGCATACACATACACACTCACAAAAAGAGAAAAAGGAAAAAAAATCTATATTTAAAAGAAAAAAAGGAGGAAGCGAGCAACCAAATCAATAAACAAATCTACCAATGAAAATAAACTCTAAATACTAAAGTAAGATAAACATAAAACCAGAAAGAAATTAGATGTAGAAAGCAAAGCCTAATTCTACAGTTGCTCCCAAAGTCCACCACCCCAATTTTGGGATGAATCGTTGTCTATTCAGGTATTCCACAGATGAAGTGTACATCAAGTTGATTGTGGAGATTTAATCTGCTGCTCCTCAGGCTGCTGGGAGAAATTTCCCTTTCTCTTGTTTGTTCTCACAGTTCCTGGGGTTCAGCTTTGGATCTGGCCCCACCTCTGCGTGTAGGTCACCTGAGGGCATCTGTTCTTCGCTCAGACAGGATGGGGTTAAAGTAGTAGCTGATTAGGGGGTTCTGGCTCAGTCAGGCCATGGGGAGGGAGGGGTATGGAATGCGGGTTCCAGCCTGCAAGGCAGAGGCCGCTGTGACGTTCCAACAGCCTGAGGTGTGCCATGTGTTCTCCCAGGAAAGTTGTCCCTGGATCGCGGGACCCTGCCAATGGCAGGCTGCACAGGCTCCCGGGAGGGGACGTGTGGCTAATGACCTGGGCTTGAACACAGGCTTCTTGGTGGCTGCAGCAGCAGCCTTAATGTCTCATGCCCGTCTCTGAGGTCTGCACTGATAGCCGCGGCTTGCGCCCATCTCTGGAGCTCCTTTAAGTGGTGCTCTGAATCCCCTTTCCTCACACACCCTGAAACAATGGTCTCTTGCCTTTAGGCAGTTCCAGACTTTTTCCTGGACTCCCTCCTGGCTAGCTGTGGTGCACTAACCCCTTCAGGCTGTGTTCACTGGGTGCAGCCAACCCCAGTCCTCTCCCTGGGATCTGACTTCCAAAGCCTGAGCCTCAGCTCCTGGCCCCCACATGCCCTGGAGGGTGAGCAGACAAGCCTCTCTGGCTGGTGAGTGCTGGTGGACCCCAATCCGCTGTGTGGAGTCTCTCTGCTTTGCCATCTGCACCCCTGTTACCGTGCTCTCTTCCTTGGCTCCAAAGCTTTCCCCCAGCCACCCCCGGTTTCTGCCAGTGAAGGGGCTTCCTAGTGTGTGGAAACTTTTCCTCCTTCACAGCTCCCTCCCAGAGGGTCAGGTCCCATCCCTATTCTTTTGTCTCTGTTTTTTCTTTTTTATTTTTCCCTACCCAGGTACGTGGGGAGTTTCTTGACTTTTGGGAAGTCTGAGGTCTTCTGCCAGTGTTCAGTAGGTGTTCTGCAGGAGTTGTTCCACATGTAGATGTATTTCTGATGTATTTGTGGGGAGGAAGGTGATCTCCATGTCTTACTCTTCTGCCAACTTGAAGGTCTCCTCCAATAATCTTACTTTTGAATTTGAATTCTGAGACAGATAAAGCACAAAACCTTGCAATGAGTTTGTCACCTAGAAGAAACAAGACATCACCTTGAATTTTTCTTTTAGATACTTTCTTTGCTTTGCTTCCATGGGACTTTCCCTCAGGAGAAGTGCTTTTGTAATAATTGAAAATTAACAGTTATACAACAGTTGGAGGATAGAACAGAGGAAGTCATTAGCACACCCTATCGCTTAGTACTACTTTATAACATATTCAATTTAGAATATTGCAACAACAGATACAAATACTGTTTTTCTAACACCATATTTTTGTCTTAACAGAAACATATACAAGAAAAGGAAAGACACAAAGCTCCACTGTGCTATCTGGTGCCTTGATATAAAGGAGTTTTGGATGATATCAACATGTTGAATTTTCCCTTTATACGTGAGGTGATGAATAGTAAAATCAGGAAAGGTGAGAAATAAAGTGAAAGATGGTCAACATCATTTAAAGAGACCTGAACAGGGTCAACTCTTTTAAACAGAGGCATTGCCAGCACGTGAGGTGAAAAGATAAAACTGCAAACCTCAACAGATCTATAAAGAATCATGAATGAGGATGAGTACATCAATGGAGAGATTATAGATATGCCAGGTGAGCACAAAGATGCAGGTTAAGCATTACACTCAAGAGACTTTCAAATATTCACTGTCATCAAAAGCATTTGGGTGAAGGGGGTCAAAAGGTACAAACTTCTGCACGTTTGAGAGTTGCTGGGAGAGTGGATCTCATCACAAGAAAAAACAAGTTTTCTTTTGTGACAGTGTGGTGTGACATATGTTGAAAAAGAATCATTTGAGACTATGAAGAAAGACAGTGTCTGAACTCAGAGTCAGGACAGTGGACATATGGGTATCAGTAAAAACAGCAATTTAGGAGAGAAATGATGGGGTCAATTCTTATTTTACTTACTGTACATGTGACTCTTCAGTAGTTTTTGTCTATGTTTGACCGATCTCAGAATGATGGCTCTGATACACATTTGCAGCATTTGTATGTCAGTTCATTTTACAGAACCATAGGAATTTATATCTGACCTTTGTCCTCTCTTAAAGCTGGGTTAGGAATCAGTAGTGTGCCTCTCCAGTAAGAAGCTGGAAGTACCAGCCCATCCTGTTCTTTCCTTCTTTTTTTTTTTTTTACTTTTTTATTTTTTAACATCTTTATTGGAGTATAATTGCTTTACAATGGTGTGTTAGTTTCTGCTTTATAACAAAGTGAATCAGTTATACATATACATATGTTCCCATATCTCTTCCCTCTTGTGTCTCCCTCCCTCCCACCCTCCCTATCCCACCCCTCTAGGTGGTCACAAAGCACCGAGCTGATCTTCCTGTGCTATGCGGCTGCTTCCCACTAGCTATCTATTTTACATTTGATAGTGTATATATGTCCATGCCACTCTCTCACATTTTACCCTTCCCCCTCCCCATATCCTCAAGTCCATTCTCTAGTAGGTCTGTGTCTTTACTCCTGTCTTGCCACTAGGTTCTTCATGACCTTTTTTTGTTTCCCTTAGATTCCATATATATGTGTTAGCATACTGTATTTGTTTTTCTCTTTCTGACTTACTTCACTCTGTATGACAGACTCTAACTCTATCCACCTCACTACAAATACCTCCATTTCGTTTCTTTTTATGGCTGAGTAATATTCCATTGTATATATGTGCCACATCTTCTTTATCCATTCATCCAATGATGGACACTTAGGTTGCTTCCATGTCCTGGCTATTGTACATAGAGCTGCAATGAACATTTTGGTACATGACTCTTTTTGAATTATGGTTTTCTCAGGGTATATGCCCAGTAGTGGGATTGCTGGGTCGTATGGTAGTTCTATTTGTAGTTTTTTAAGGAACCTCCATACTGTTCTCCATAGTGGCTGTATCAATTTACATTCCCACCAACAGTGCAAGAGTGTTCCTTTTTCTCCACACCCTCTCCAGCATTTATTGTTTCTAGATTTTTTGATGATGGCCATTCTGACCAGTGTGAGATGATATCTCATTGTAGTTTTGATTTGCATTTCTCTAATGATTAATGAAGGTGATCTCTGCGTCTTACTCTTCCGCCATCTTGCCCAGACCCTCTCTTTCCTTCTTATACATCAGGTTTCTTCCTTCTTCTTTATGAAAATCTATCATTCTTTCCCTTTTTCTAATACTGTCTTCTCATACAATCTTTACTTAGAAAGAAAGAGAGCTACATTTCCTCATTTAATTCACTAGAATTATGAATGCAGAACTGCAATAATGTAGCATATATTCTATTCTTTGATATGTTCATAACAAAACTTGAAGTCACAAAAGACCACATACGAAAGATCAGTGGTTGCCTAGGGCTGGCTGGGGGAATGAGGAGAAAAAAAATTCTCCTAATGTATGTGGAGTTTCTTTTGGGGATAATGAAAATGTTCTAAAACTGATTGTGGTGACAGATAAATGACTCTGAATATACTAAAAGCCATTGATTTGTATACTTTAAATAGGTGAATTATATGGTATATGAATTGTATCTCAATAAAGCTGTTAAAAAACAAATTAAGTAAAATTTATGGCTAAAACATAATAAAACCTGGATTCTTTGATCGATTAAATAAAAATTGAATTGAGAAATGATTAGGGAAGTCCCAGGAGTTAAAGGTGTATGTTTTTTTCAAATGGTGAATTCAGTTTTAAAAAATATGTTACGTTTGGGGGAAAATGACTTTATTATATTCCAGAACTTTTTAGATTGCCTAACTTCATTTTTATGTTTTCCCATTTTTAGTTGAGGAAAATGGAACTTCCTTGTACTCATTTTGGATAGTTGTTTAATTATTATATGATCTACCAAAATCAGCTAATTTTGGCTTTAGTTTCCAAAATACACATCACCCACTGGGTAGTTCAGTGACAGGTTACTGAGGATAAAACCTACTGGTTCAAAGGTTTAAGTCTGTTTGCTCTTCTTAAAGCGAGATACTATTGAAACAATGATTTCCAGTCTACCCCTACAGATTTCAAAATACTAATGTGGATTCTAGAAGCCAGCTTGTTACTTGAAATGTGCTTAAGTGGGAAACCAGCACTTCAGTTTACTTCTATTCAGGGGGTTATATCAGTGTAGGTTTTTTATTAAAAAGCGAAGCACCTCTTGGGCTCCTTTCCTTCCTTTCTTTCTTTCTAAATATGTTTCTGAGAATAGAACTCTATTAATTAGACCTTGACATTTTGGTGACATTGTATTTTCAAAGTGTTTTAAAAAACAACACATCCTAATCTCATCAGAATATAAAACACCTTTTCTTTCCTCAAATACAATACATCTTATAGCCAACTCTTGCTCAGTTTCTTAAAGCATCACCCCTTGTTCACTCACCCCTTAAGAATTTATAGTTTTTTCTTTGCTATCTATTAAATTAAGTCTTAACTTCTCAACCTCATTAATTTGGGATTCATTAATTCAAAGAACCTTAAAGATAGAACAACACAACTTTCATACTTATGGGACATAGTCCAGCTTTTTAGATATGGGAGAACTAAAACCTGGGATTGAATATACCTGTTAAGCCTGTTTCTCCTGACCACCAGTACCCATGAAAAAAGTTGAACATTTCTTATTGAAACCTATCTAGAAAGCAGCTTGGAAACTGAAAGACCAAGAAGGTAAGGGAAGTCAGCCTATAGTATGGCAGTTATGGTTACACTAAAGGCTCAAGTGGCTGTTAGTGGTAGTCAAGATTCTTGGAGCAGGGTTTTAGCACACTGGATGAGCAGAAGAAAATCACTTCTTTCTGCTTTTCTTCTGGGAGTAAGCGTGCTAAATTCTTCATGGATTAACTCTTTTAATCTTCACAAGCTTTTAAACCTCACAACAAGGAGGAGGTACTCTTATAGACTAATTTTGTGTGTAGAGTAAAATAAAGTTAAGCAACTAGCCACAGGCAAGCAGAAGGTGGTAGAGTTGAATTCAAAGCAAGGCAGTCTGACTTGAGAAACTAGAGAGGAGTCTTTAAATGAATATGCTGTGTAGCGAGAGAAGGCTACAAAAGACCTCACATCCCCAGAAAATGATAAGATTTGGAGGCTCTCCCTGATTTTTTCAACTAATATTGGAATGTCAGTTTTTTGGGCCCTCTTTCCACTACCTCAGTGTGCTACACTTTGGGTGCTAAATGGTACAGGAAAAAAATATGTAAAGGAAGAAGTTCTTAGAAGGGAGCAAGATTAAGGCTGGGTCAGCTAGGGAAGGGAAGTGAGTCATGAACATGACCTTGAAGAACAGGTGGAACATATATTTTTAAAAGAGGAGAAATCAAGGAGATTTCAAGCAAGAGAAAGTTCCTTTCTCTCACTACTATATCCAACAGTCTTATAATACGATCATTAATATCTTCTATACAATTCCATTTCCATAACCTTTAGTTTTCATCATTACCTGAATGCTCTTATTCTTTTTGTCAATTCAAATCCTTTCCCATAAGGTCTGCCTCACTTCTCTCCACTGTGAAACTCTGCCCAGGCCAATTTAACCCCCAAATGGTTCTTTTCCTCATCTGAAATGCCTTCAGTCCTCATGGTCAAAATTGACAGGGTACCACCTTGGGCATCAGTGCTTGCCTTACCATAGCTCCCCAGCTGTGCCATGTATGTGATTCTTCTCTCCTCAGACTCAAGGGAAAGAGTCGTCTCTTTTACCTCTTTTGTGTCTTAAGAAGTTTTTATTTATGTTTTCACAAACTATTTAATGAGTGGCTCCTAGAAGTCAGGCAGTTGACTAGACGCTGGGTACGAAAGGTGAGTCAGGCCCTGAGTCGACCCACAATGAGGGTGCTAAAGCAATGGAAAAGACAAGAATGCAAATTCTTATTATTCAGTTATAAAAATTTTTATTATGGAGATATGTTCTAGGGAACTCAATTGAAAGTAGTCAACTCTATTTTTTCTGTAACTCTACCCTTCAAGATATGTTGGGACACAATAACTAAAACATTAGACACAAATGACTTGTATTGTGAATATAATTTTCTATGTGTGGCTCCATAGCAATTCAACAAAGTGTAATGTTGGAAGAATTTCTGACTTTATAAAATTACAAAATTTGTACTCAGAGTCCTGCCAAGGTTAACAGTTTTTTTTTTCTTTTCTCTAGTTTTTAGTACTCTTGAGTCTCTCTATGACTGACAAACTCCCAATCAGACTTTCACTGTCAGTTGGTTTGAAGATAGATTCCAGAATTAGAAGATGCTGAGAATGAACACCAGTATGAACCCTCATTCTGTCCAGACAATATAGATGTATTTGCTTTTCTTAGAGAAACCAGAAACAGAAAGGATTGTTTCCTCCATTTACACTAGGTGAGTGAAAAAAGAGTAATGAATTCATTCAGGCATAATAGGGGTCAAATTTGGGAGCAGAAGCAAAGTTTTGGGCCCACAGTAAATGTTTAATAAACTCTTGGTCAGTGAAGCCCCTTAAGGCATGTGCCCCCTAGAATTCTCTCCTGGGTTATAGTTTTAAAAGACTCTCAGTTCCTCTTAACTCTCTGGCTTAGGAGTGCCAATGCTCGGAGGTTTAAGCTCAATTCTAGAGTAGCTAGCAAAGCATCCTCAAATGTATCAGCATGGGGACCTGCTTTGTACTCTAGGAAGCCACCTACACAGGGTATCAGAGAGGTTCGAGAAATCAGATTTGTGAAGGTGAAAAGGAAGTTGCAGCCCTGGAGAGGTTTCAGAACCACCACAGTTGGCTGCCAATGGCTGTATAAGGCATTAAGACATTGTAAGGGTAAGAGCGGACAGAGAAGGATCATCTAACTGCACAGAGCCTGTCCAAAAATGTCCCATGGAACAAGCTATTTTCTCTGCCCTGGGATTATAGAGGCTCACTGAAAAGGAAAAAGTCACTTCAGCTTCCTCTGTTATTAGTTGTTAAAGGAGCTACCAGAATGGATGCAATGTATAAACTATCATAATAAGGATAAATTATAATGCACAGGACATCCTACAAGGACATTGTTTCTGCACTGTGACTTATAATTGTTCTGAACTTGATGTTTTGATTAATAAACACAGCTACCATGGAAATATATGAATATATTAACCTAATGTGTATAATGGATGAGGATATAAACAAAAATATGACCTAAGAAAAACACTTGCAAACTTTCTAAATGTTGTAAATTATAAATGTTGAAATTGTTGGGTAACTTGGCCCTGAAGGATGATCAGTTTTGATTACTGATAGTTATGATTCATGTAGTAAAAGAAAATATCTAGACATTTGCAACTAAACATAAGCAATGTCAATGAATTAAAGCCATTCATTCATTTATTGAACAAATATTTTTGACCTCTTATACTATTCCAGGCTCTGTGTTAGATACACAGACCTCAAGAAGTTCACTAACGGAGGAGAAAACACATTAACATGTGATAAGAGTGCAAGATGAGCTCTGAAGTTACAAAGACAGACCCCTTTGCAATGGGAGTCTACATTTGTTTGGGACCACAGGATGTAGCACCTGAAAGACAAATAAGTGAATGAATGAAAATAAGGAATCTCACAAGTGGGAAAAAAATTACAAAGGCATGAGATATGAAAGCATGTTGGATATACTAGACAGGATACTTTTTTCTTGCAATCAATAGAAACCGGTGCTGGTTAATTTAAGCAGAAAAGTGATGTATTGAATGATATTTGCATAGCCCCCAGAATCCTCAGGAAGTCTAAAGAACTAAGCTCAGAATAGAGAAAAAAAAAAAAAAACAATAGGAGACTGGGTAGCTAGAGGTGGCACTGATAGACCCTGGAAGCATCCACTGGCAGTCTTGGCCTTACTGGTCTGGTCACTGGTCACCATGACTGCCATTCCTGAGACCACTGCCTCTTGACACTGGACTTTGCTGCTGCCAGAGCCATAACTGAAATGAATGCTTTACTGTCCCCTCTTCTTTACATCTCTTATTCCAGGGACAAAGTCCTGGGAGCGATATCCCTTTGGGTAAATGTAGGTGCTCTAGCTTCAGGGAACTCAGAAAGGGAGTAACACTCTTCCATCTTCATCTTTCAGAGTTAGAAGCAGGGCTCCACTTTTCATCAATCTTCTCATTTCCTCAAATAGGAAGGCTGTTTGGATGCTGGTTATTAAGCTCTGTCCTTCTGTTCTCTGCTTAGTGGTGCTGGGGCTGAGACTCTGCAAACCACATTTCTCCTTTGCCTGCTGTAACCCTGATAAATTCTGCTAATAGGGGGTACTAGAGGAAGACTAGAAGGTTACAGGATGGAGAAGGGGCTTGTTTCTTCCTCTTTTCCTCCATTCTCCTATCAGAGTCCCCCTAGAAATGGTTGTTCAACTTGATAGGGGCAGCTGATTCCAGTCTTGAGTTTTTCCCCACATGCCAAGAAGCAATGTCATAACTGCCCATCTCCCACCGAGATACCTGCTCCAATAAGCCAGTGCCCCCTTTTCAGTAATCTGGAACTAAGCTACATGGAGACTTACTTCTGAGATACTAAAGCATCAGGAGGGCTGCACCTCCTCTTGGGATGTCTGGATCCCAACTCTACAAGGTCTTTTCCCCAAGCTTCCAGGTTCTACTAATCCCAATATCTTCCCTTTGTTCCCCCAACCACAGGCGACAGATGCCTCCTGAAGTTACTATTTGTGTTGCCTCAGTTGTTTCTTTTGCCTTTTCAGTCCTCCAGTACATATTCAACTGATTCATTTTGTTAAATTCTTCCTATTAACAAAACTACTGTGGGTCTTGGGTTTTTTTTTTTTTTTTTTCTTGTTGCCGTTGAGCATCCAAAATGGCAAATGTTCTCTAGAGCACATATGTTTATAACTTAGTATTCCTGGAGCACAAAGTACGAGAGCAAGCATGGCAGGAGATGAAGCTGAAGAGTCAGAGAAGAGCCACATGACGGGGGATTTGTTTGATCTTTAAGGAGTTTATACTTCATTCTATAGGTGGCAGAGAGCTATCAAATATTTCTAAATAGAGGGGTGAAAGTCAGATTTATTTGTTAGCATAACAACTCTGGTAGTGCTATGGGATGAATTGATGAGGACTGAGTATAGAGAGAATAGTAGGAGAGTACTGCAAAGGTACTAAAACTATTGAAGCAAACACAACTGGTTTGGATGACCAGAAGTTCACATTCATTAAGAAAGGGAATATTGGAGGAAGAGCAGACTTGAGGGTTAAGATGAGGTGATTAGTTTTGGAAATGTTGAATTTGAAGTGTCTGTGGGACATCCTGGTGTATGCTTCTTATATACAGATATAAATTTGTGAGCTGTAAATTTGTGAGCCTTTAATTCATAAGTGGGAGTTGAAGTAATCTGGTGAGATAACATAGAGTTAAAATATCCTCCCACCCATCAGGAGGGCAAGGGTGTGCTAGACCAATGCATCAACCATGAAGGTCAATACCCCAGGACTAGAGCTAGGTCCAAGCAGCCCACCTGAGGCCTTGAGAAGGAAGAACAAGAAGAGAAGAGTTTGCAAAAAAGACATACAATGGCCAGGAGAGGCAAGTCGTTAGATGGGACCAAAGGCTACGGGTGGGATCACAATTGGGAAAGAAGTCAAAATGAGGCACTGGTAGCAACTGGAATAGAACCATAACAAGGCTGAAAAATATTCACTGAGATTTGCAATTAAAGGTTAACTGCTGACAGTAGAGAACACAGATGCAGAAGAGTAGGGGTGCAAATGTCGGCGGGTAGAAGACTACACAGCAAGAGAGCAAGTGGAGTTAACAGAGTAGACCTCCTGCTTCTAGGAGAGAAGCTATGCAGGGAAGAGAGACTTAGGCAGGGTAATTGAAGGCTTTTAGTTTTGCTTGTTTTCAGATGTGAGTGAATTAAGCTTTTTACGTGCTGAGAAGAAATGGAAGAGGAAAACTTTGAAGACATAAAAGGAAAACTGTGTGGGTTGGATTGAGGTTCAGAACTCAGATAAAAGGATTATGTTTGGTTGGAGGAGCAAGAAATCTTTTGGTGTGGGTGTGTATGTGTGTGTGACAAAGGGAAAGAAGGTATGGATGGAAAAAGGCGGGTACTTTTGCAGCTAGGATTGTTGAAGAGGCTCAATCCAGAATGCTTCATTTTCTCTGGAATCACAATCTTGGGTGGTGGATGGGGAGTAGGCAAAATATGGAGACTGCAAAATTGTTGTGAAGAATAAGAGAAAAAGATAAGAAAGGCAATAGAAGAAGGTTTTCATAGACTGATTAAAGCATAGCTGAGTCATTTTATGTCATTGCCAATTCCATGATTCAGAGAAGAAAGCATTAATATTTTAAGAGGAGAAAGTTTCAAAGTGAACCAATTGGAAGACATTTCACAGTTTCTTATAAAACTAAACATACTCTTATCATGTGATCCAGCAGTAGCTTGGTATTTGCCCAAATGAGTTGAAAACTTATGTCTACACAAAAATCTGCATGCGGATGTTGATAGCAGCTTTATTCATAATTGCCCAAACTTGGAGACAACCAAGATGTCCTTCAGTAAGTGAATGGATAAATAAACTGTAGTACATTCAGACGATGGAATACTATTCAGTGTTAAAAAGAAATAACAAGCCTTGAAAAAACATGGAGGAAACTGAAATGCACATTACTGAGTTAAAGAAGCCAATTTGAAAAGGGTTCATAGTGTATAATTCCAGCTATATTACATTCTAGAAAAGGTAAAACTTTGGAGACAGTAAAAAGATCAGTAATTGCTGGGAGTTGGGGAGGGGGAGGGATGAACAGCCAGAGTACAGAGGATTTTTAGGGCAGTGAAACTATTCTGTACGGTGCTATAATGATGGATACATGTCATACATTTACAACCCATATAGTGTACAACACGATAGGGTGTACTTTCACCCCTAATATAAACTATGGGTTTTGAATGATAACAGTATATCAATGTAGGTTCATTGATTATAACCTCTCTGGTGGGGGATATTGATAGTGGGAGAGACTGTGCATGTGTGCCGCCAGGGGATATAGGCGAAATCTCTATACTTTTGGCTCCATTTTGCTGTGAACCTAAAACTGCTGTAAAAATTAAGTCTATTTTTTAAAAAAGTCAACCAATCAGGATCTTAAAATTTTGTTCCTGTTTTTTTCTTTGAAACAAAGGCTGCATTAATAATGAATACTTAAGGCCCCAGAGGAAATACAAATTTCATTCTTCAGTCTTATGCTGATGTAGCATTCCTTTCCACAGGAGTGAGCCAATCTCAGGGCTGGCCCCCAGCTTGAGTGGAGAACTGCTGTGGAAAGATTAGATATGAAGTAGCTGTGTCAATCAGATTATTTCTCTTGGCAGTTTGAATTTACAAACATGAAGCAAATCAGCCCTCTGAAGGAGAGCAGAAGTGAATTGGCCACTCTGAGAGAGGCTGTGAGGGCAGTGGGCCAAAGTTGTGAGTTTCATTTAGGTGGAATCAGGGACCTGAGGTTAGGGGAGAAGAAAGTGGGTAGCAGTAGTCAGCACCAGGATGGTAGCCGGCAGCTGAGTGAGGGGCAGATCGCATGGTCTCCTGTTGCTGATGGGACACAGGTTGTCAGCCTTCCAGTTCCCTTCTCTGTGACACAGCTGTCCTGTTGTGGTTCCTGTCCTCAGAGGTTTACAAATAAGGATCCTGTTGGCTTTAGTCTTAGTATCCTTACAATTACCTTCCTTCACTGAGCTATCTGGGTGGAGTCTTTATTCCATGCATCCAAAAGAACCTGTTTAACATGGGTACCATAAAAAGGGAGAGAGCACATTGTATATTCAAACAAGTTTAATTCACTTTATGAATTTTTCAAGTCATCTCTCCTAGTCAGAAAATATGCTCTTTGAGCAGGAATTGTATATAGTAATCAAACATTTGCCAAGACAGAATTACTCTACAGTGAAAATCCTTTTCTGCCTCATATCTTCCTTCTTAAGTGTAGTAGTTCCAATAAGAATATACCTTCTGGTTTCTGAATAAAGTAAAAATTTGATAAATCAGATTATTCGGGGGGTTACTTATTCCACAAGTCTTTATGATGACCTTAACCCATCTCTTTTATAGGCTTAACAGCCTGCTTTTTATTTCCTTGATGCTAGCATAGTGCTAACACATGATTGAAAATTAACTTATTGTCCTCACTTTTGTAATATTTCTATATCTTTATTTTATGAGTATAGAGATTCATTGATAAGAAACAAACTCTTAGTAGGAAGTTAATAGAGTCATGTAACTAAAATGTGTAGACCTGTCCTATGCCCTGGCTACTCTAAAATAGCCTCGCCTCTCCTCTCCAAGGAGCTTACAGTCCAGTGTAGGAGATAGAAACATAAAATAAATTCAATATAATGTGACAACTGCTAGAATGGAGCTAGGTGTGAAATGCTCAGAAGCACAGAGAGAGTGACTAACTCTGAGGGAAGAGAGAGGAGGAGGAATGAGGGAGATTTCGATCCATCACAATATTGCTGGCGTCATAGGAGCACTTGAGTTGCAAGATCTTGAAAAGTGAGTGGAATTGTCCCTGGCTGACAAAGACAGGGGAGATGAATGTTGAGGAATGTGGGTGACTGTTGGAAGCCATCCAGACGCTGCAACACCATGACAAGGTCATGGGGCGCTCCAGTGCGGAACTGCAAGGCGGAACCACATGTGGAAGGTGGACTACACTCCTCGTAAAAGCAACACTTATAATTTCTATATATATAAATTTAAGTGTGGCAGGATTTGCCCCAAGGAAAAATCTTAGATTTCCTGACTTCCCCTTTGAATACTGTTTGGCAAGGCCCGGTGCCTAAAGAGGGACATTGGGAAACAGTGACTAAATCTGGACATAGGGAAATGTTTCTTCGGAAAACACCATCCTCCCTAGAGATATGGCCATATGAGGGTGTTTATGATGGTAATAATAATTTGTGGTTCAATATTAATGGTAGTTTAATGATATTTGATCAATTAACTGGTGAACAGATATGTTCTAGATTAGGGACAAATAGAAATGATTTGGAAAGTTATTCTTTAATAGATTATTGGGATCCTAATATTGTTTGTTGCTATATTAAATTGCCTTTGAGTAGCAATATTCAAAATAGAAATTGTAAAATATATTTTAGATATTTTTATGGCATTATAAAAAAGGAATGTCCATGTAGGAAAAGCTATGTGGGGGCTAAGGATATATAGAATATAAGGATATATTTAAACTTAGGTGTTAAGGTTGGTTAACCACCAAGAATAATTCTTAGAACATGTGCTGTACGTAATGGTAACCTTGGAATTTATCTTATGAGAAAATCTAGAAACTAAAAGGTATGGTTTACGTAATCTTTTAAGGAAATCTTTGTGGGTTCAAAATGATTCATTCTTTCGACTCAAAACAATAATATTACAATGTATGTTAATGATTTATGTAATTCTACTGTAATCTATATATGAGTATATGAAATAAAGAAAGCACGAGATGGTGCTATTTTTACTTGGCTGAGTCCACGAGTCTCAGTCTCCTTCCTGTTGACTTGGCTGAGTCCACGAGTCTCAGTCTCCTTCCTGTTGTTCATCGCCGACGCTGTCCATCCTTTTGGGGTATCCTGGATCCTGTTGGAGCTGGACTCCAACAGGTGACATATTAATAACCCTGGACTGAATTGAGACTTATTTTAAACAGAGAGAATAGCATCTTTAAAAACAATGAGGAGGTGAAAGGTCATTTGTGTTCAGGAACTATAAGCAGTTTGGTATTTATATCATGTCTATCCATTCTGTTTGGCCACACTAAAGCTCTGTAATAAATTATTCCAAATCCAGTGGCTTAAACAACAAGCATTATTATTTACCATGAATCTATGGGTAGGCTAAGTGGTTCTGTGGATCTGGCTGCATTCTGCACATCTAAGCAGGATTCACTCTTGCATCTGTGATCTACTGGCCTGTAGCTGGGAGCTGGCTGGTCTAAGATGGCCTCAGCTAGGATGACTTGTCTCTGCTGCGTGTGAACTCTCCTTCTCCACCAAACAGGCATGGGCTTGTTTTTGTGGCCGAGGCAGGGTTCTAAGAGACAGCAAAAGCACATAAGGCTTTTTGAGGACTGGATATGGAACTGTGCCCCATCACATTCAATTAGGCAAAGCAAGTCACTAGTAGGAAAATCAGTGGGTGTTCTATAGTCACATGGCAGTGTCGGGGGTGGGTAGGGGACTGGCGTCATTTTTGCTATCAAACTATGTCACTAAATAGGAATGGAAGGAGCATGTGAGAGGGTGGAGGGAGGTGAGTCTGGAAAGTTTATAGCACCCCAGGCCTTGTAAATGGAGGTAAGAAATGCGAAATGGTGGGTCAAGTGAGACTTGGAAGGATTGGAGGCGGAGCAGTGATAGGATCAGTTTCTCACTTTAGGAAAATAACTCTGGCAGCATAAAGAGGATGGATTGGAGGCATCAGACCTTTTCCTTGTAAACAAATATCTGAGATGGAACTCTGCATAGTTATCTATTTATTTATATCCCACCTCATT
This sequence comes from Balaenoptera acutorostrata, assembly GCF_949987535.1. Taxonomy (NCBI): domain Eukaryota; kingdom Metazoa; phylum Chordata; class Mammalia; order Artiodactyla; family Balaenopteridae; genus Balaenoptera; species Balaenoptera acutorostrata. Next base: position 53,887,143 of record NC_080080.1, on the reverse strand, counting down.
CCAAAAAAGATATGATGCTGCAACTCTTCCATAGTTGCTCTCAAAAATATACGTATTTACACCCTTTCTATGTCTAAAAAAAATTTGAAGCAGCTCTAGTTGAATTAGGCCCAAAAACCATCTTGGAAGTATGTTGTTGTCTGTCTTAACTGAGCCACCGGTAAATGAAGCTCCCAGAGCTTCTAGCCAAAGAATATTCCTGGAGGTGAAATAAACAGAGGTGAATTTGGCTGCTTAAAAACACATGTAAGTTCTTTATTTAGAACTCTGATTCCACGGTGGCTGAAGAGAAAGAAAGGTATGGCAGGCAGGGTGAGTTCAAACAGAATATTTACCATTCCAGTCCATCTTAGGAAACACTGCAATAATTTCTGCTTAGCAGACACAAAAATAGGCTGGTAAAACTGATACCCTGTAGGCAGAACAAAGCTGAAATAACCAAAAAGGCTCTGCAGAGATTGAACAAGTAATTGGCAAAGTTGAAGTTGCCTTAAGCTTGTGGTTAACATTGGGATAAACTTGAAAATATCTATTTCGCTTTCACTCTTACATTTGCATGTGAAAACAAAGTGAAGTAGAAGTGAGGGTTAGAAGCACTGACATTTTCTTAGGAGGTTCTTCCTGAAACTCAATCAGTGTGGTTTTTAATAACCAAGAGGGAAAATTCATTTCTTTAGTTCAGTGTTAGTCAGTGTAGTAAATCATATACTTTTCAGGATTAAGAACCTCGATCACACCATTTTCATTTGACTTACCTACATTTATTGAAGATGCATTGTGCAGCTCTGTGCTGAATCCTGAGGCTCCAGAGATGAGTAAGATAATGCTCTTTATTCTTGAGTTGCTCACAGATAGGCAGGGAATAAAGCCAAGGGCCACATATCTTTCAAGTGCTAGTATCTAAATATGAACAGAAAGGTGTGGTGCCACAGGAAAGAGGGCAAAAGCCGTGGTTTACTCTGTATCACTGCCCTTTGGTCTCAGAGTTTGTATCCTTGGGACAAAAGGCAAAACAGAATTATGTTCTCACTTTCTACACACTAACATGTATTGAGGCTCATTTAATCAGGGACCAAGACCAGAGGTGAGGCTTCTAGCTGTTACTATCACATAGGCTTCTCTTGTCTAAAATGATCCCAGAGGGCTTGTGATACTTCACGGTGCATATGCACAGCTGAGATGCTTGTCTTCTTATTTACAGACGTGATACTAAGAAGCAGTCTTCCGCTTCTTGGTGCAACCCCAGTTTCTGTCTGTTATCCGAAAGTATTTATTAATAACAACCCCCTCTAAAGAGTTCTAGTTTGGCTGATAAATTATATGGTCACCATACTAATATTAATGACAGACCCTCTGTTAAACCTGAGTAACTGAGCTGTTTTCCAGTCATGATTCTTTTTGGTGGGCTCCAAGTCATCCCCACTCTCTTTTTTGACCAGGGATGTGAACTCTCATGATGTCCGGCCTAATTTAAGAGTGCTGTTAGGGGTTATGCAACAAGTTTTTCTCAGAGCAGAGATAACTACTCTGTGTGGAGACCATGACCATGGGACCATGACCATGGTTCCCCTGCACTAACCGAGAGGGAAGCTGACTCTAGTAACAACTTGATAACTGCAACCTTGGCAAAGAGGAGAGAGACAGTCCCTCCATATGCACCTGAACAAAAATTCACATGTCAATCTTGAAGGTTCACCACTGTGTTATTTCCGTACTTGAGTATTTGTTAAATACTTGTCATGCTTCCTAAAATATGCTGAAAATAAAGGTTTTAAAAATAATTTTGGGCTTCCCTGGTGGCGCAGTGGTTGAGAATCTGCCTGCCAGTGCAGGGGACGCGTGTTCGAGCCCTGGTCCGGGAAGATCCCACATGCCGCGGAGCAGCTGGGCCCGTGAGCCACAATTACTGAGCCTGCGCGTCTGAAGCCTGTGCTCCTCAACAAGAGAGGCCGCGATAGTGAGAGGCCCGCGCACCGCGATGAAGAGTGGCCCCCACTTGCCACAACTAGAGAAAGCCCTCGCACAGAAACGAAGACCCAACACAGCCATAAATAAATAAATAAACAAATACTTTAAAATAATAATAATAATAATAATTTTGTAAGGTCTTATCTTAGGACAAAACCTTTTCTGCTTTGTGTGTGTTATGGGCAGGACTAGGATTTTGGCCTTCGTTCTCCTTTCCTGTCACAAATGATGCATAGATGTTTCACGTAAATTGATGGCTCTTCAATTAACTATCCTTAGGAACTTTACAAATTGGATGTGACTCAACCATTCCTTGTTTGGTTAGTAAGCTTTTGTGGCTTGGATTTCTATATTACTTACTCTTTGGAAAGGGCCTGGTTTGAGTTCTATTATTACATGAACTCCTGGAAAGACAGACTATGGTCTTTAGACCAGTTTTTGAGCCTGAGCTTTGCCAGTCTATAACTATGTGACCTGGAGTAGGTTACTTACCTTCTCAGACCACAGTTGCACTATTTGTCAAATGGGTATATTAGAGTCTCATGTAAAGAGACTCTAGAGTGGTATTGTGAGGACCATTATAGGGCTTTATATCTAGTAGATGCTCAACACATGCTAATTCCTTCCTCTTGTGAGGACCATTATAGGGCTTATATCTAGTAGATGCTCAACACATGCTAATTCATTCCTTTGCATCCTACTAAAGAAAATATCTCTCCCAACCTTTTGACTCTACTATTTTAGGGATCTTATCTTACTGTCATGAAACTACCTGTAATCAAATTCTTTGAGTATAAATATCCTTAAATAATATAAATATTCTTGGAAGAATGACACCAATGGTTCTTCAGGCTTCAGATTTAGGGGACTCTTTTGCTAATTCAAATGCAAGTGTCTGATTTAAGGAAATAAAAAACTGGTAGGCTGCTTTCTATTTGTACATATAAAGTGTTGGATTAAACATTTGTTAACTAAATTAAATATAGCTTTCTAAAATTAGCTGGGATTATTTTTCTAAAAATTTTAAAAAATGTGTAAAAAGATTTCTCTAGTAATAGAGAATAATGGCCCACATAAAAAATAATAGAAACTGGCAACTTGTTCTGAAAGAAAAATACATTGCAGCATGTGAGGAAGATTTAGAAGAGTGAACTTGGAGACTATGTCCAAAAGCAGAAATTTTGTAGAGGACATATATCTATTATAAGACAGTCATGGTATAAGACAAATGTTTCTTTAAAATGCCATTTAGAGGAACAAATATCTCTTCTACTGGGAGAACACACCCTCCATTGTAAGCCGTGGAAAGATATTTGATGAACTGGAAAAGGGACAAGTATGCATGGAGGTGGAAGAACACCACACAAAAATGGGGGGATGTTTTACACAGGCAGAAAGGCAGGTGCTGCATGTCAAAGGGAGACTTTGAATGGAAAACATCATGACAACTACTTGAACAGAGAAACCAAATCATGGAAATATCTTCTAATTTTTTGTGCAAATGTCATCCTTGCAGGGAAGAAAATTACCACTCATTGTGAAATCAGGCTCTCACACCTCTCATCTTTTTTTTAATTAGTGCCTCACCTTTTTCTTTTCTCTCAAAAGTACTAATCACATTTTAAATTGCTATGCAATTTACTTAGCAATTTTGTGTATTGTCCATCTCCTCTAGCTAGAATAAATGAAGGCAAGTACATCTGTCCGTTTTTTCTTTTGTTCTCTTTTATATCCCTGACATATAGTAATACAAGTTTCTTGAATGAATATATGCTCACATAAGTCAGTGATCTTAGGATGGAAAAGATGGTATCTTTTAGGAGAAGGGAATACTGCATGTTAATTCTATTCAAAATTTATTGTGTTACATGCTCACATGCACAAACATTGACAGAGTGTGAGGTAGATGGAAGATCTCCCAAAACTGAAAACTCTCATTCTAAATATATAACTAGAAAAGATTCCTTAGAGTGACTCCTTCCTTAAGTTGCTTTTGGGGCTTTTTATTGTTTTTGTTTATTTGTTTTTCTTTGTAGATGTAAATATTACTGATATGGCATATTTGTCTTCATTTGATAGATACAAAAATGGCAGTGAGTGTGCCTCAGATATGAAAGGACCAAAGGACAGTCTGATTGTAGCCTTCAGGAAGAAATCAGAGAGGAAAGCGCAAATATTGGAAACAAGGTCAAATGGAGAAGAGAGACACAGAAACAGAGTCGAATGTGCCATATATTCTGGAAAGGCAATTCTCATCTTTATTCTCACTTCTTTTGCCCTGCAAAAGGACAGAACAGTTAAAAGCACCTGATTATGAACATTAGTAAAAATGTATACATTTTATTATTCAATAAATATTAGGCAAATGTAGTCTTGTTTAACAGGTTAATTCTGGCTAAAGATAAAAGCAAAGTCACTTAACTAAGGGACACACCAAAAAGGGTAAAGGCATGTAAAAATAAGAATTATATAGGAGTATTAACATTATACTAACATTCAGAATAAGCTAAACTTTGTGAAAAATGTAAAGAACAACAATTAGCTATTATGCCTGAAATGTCAAATGCAATTGTATGCCATATTTCTTTATGATTTTTACTAATCTAGATATTTTGAAAGACTGACTACCTCTTAGAGTAGATGCTAAAATTTTAAGAGGAGAAAAAGAAAATGATCAGTTTCTCTTTTTTGCAAGTGGAGTGATCTTTAAGTTGTAAAGGGTAGAACAAATAAAAAGATTGTAAAAGAATATAGTGAATAATTGTGTACCAACAAATTAAATAATCTAGATGGAATTGGCAAATTCTTAGAAAGAGATAAACTATCAAAACTAACTAAAAAGGAAATAGAAAATCTAAATAAACCTATGAGAAGTAAAGAGATTAAATCAGTAACTGGTAAACTTTCAACAAGAATAGTTCATGATCAGATGGTTTCACCTACGAATTCTACTAAATATTTAAAGAATAATTAACATTAGTCATTTGCAAACTCATCAAAAAAGTGAAATCCTTTTCAAACTCTTCCCAAAACTTTCAAACTCATTCTATGAGACCATGATACCAAAACCAGAAAAGCAGATCACTTCAGACTAATATCCCTCATGAATAGAGATGCCACAGTGAAACCACAGTGAAATACTACTTCACATTCACTAAGATGCCGTTAATAATTTTTAAAGGGGGGGGGCATTGTGCTATTCTTCAAATAGTTAAACATAGAATTACTATCTGACCCAGCAATCCTACTGCTAGGTATATACCCAAGAGAACTGAAAAGAGAGACTCAGGTACTTATACACCAATGTTCATTAAAGCATTATTCATAATAGCCAAAAATGAGAACAACCCAAATGTCCATCAAGTGATGGAAACAATGGATAAACAAAATGTCATATATTCACAAAGGGAATATTATTCTGTCATAAAAAGGAATGAAGTATTGACACAAGCTACAACATGGATGAACCTGAAAACATCATACTAAGTGAAAGAAGCCAGGCATGACAGACCACATATTGTATGATTCCATTCATATGAAATGTCTAGAATAAGCAAATCCAGAGAAAGCAGATTAGTGATTGCCAGTGCTGGTGGGAGGGGGAATGGGAAGGGATTGCTTAATAGGTATGACATTTCTTTTGGGGATGCTGAGAATGTTCTGGAATTAGATAGTGGTAATGGTTCCACAGGTTGAGAATGTACTAAAAGCCACTGGATTGTATACTTTTTTTTTTTTTCAGATTGTATACTTGCAAATGGTTAAAATGGTGAATTTTATGTTAGGTGAAATTTACCTCAATAAAAAATACACAAGGCTGATAGGAAAATAGGGTTAGGGATATAACACTCATAAACTTCTCAGCGGCACATTAAAAAAAGATAGGAATGTAACTTAAAAAAAACAGACTGGATTCTAATAAAATTTGTAGCCCAGTTTTAAACATGTTAAGTGATTAAGGAATGAATAAATACTGTAATACGTATGGTACTTTACTTTGAAAATCATCTGAAGTTTGCTTGTAGAAGTGGGTGCCTTCACTTTCATCAGGCTTGCCTGTTTTGGATCTCACTTCTTTCACCACATGTACCACAGGAAGAGAACAAAGTAAGAGAAAAGAGAGATGAAAAAGAGGAGGGAGAGGGAAAAATAAAAACAAACTGAGAGGAAATGGGAATGTTAAAGAGTTTAGAGCAGGAGCCATGTGGCATTGGCCATGAGAAGGCTTAGAGCTTGAGAGTTTCTGAGAACTGGTGACAGGTGTTAAAAGGAACCTTATAACACCAGATATGGATGGATGTGGCCCAGTATACTCATGAAGTATGTGTCTGGATGCATTTTATATAGTCCTATGCAGCTTCATTCAGCTGGGTGCAGTTTATTGCATTCACCTAATGGTTCAGGTTAGAACAACTTTAGATTTTCAAAACATGCATTAAAGCATAACTGAGTACATTTTAATAGTTTTTTTTTCATATAATTGTGGCTAATTTTTTAATATTACCCTAAAACTCAACAAATAGTTGTTAAAGATTAGCTTCACTGTAGAATCGAAAACCATATTAATACGTTTTTCATATTCTGTTACATTAAAATTTATGATCTATCTTGTTCTTTAAATAGATTGCTTACCCATGCATGATTTTGTAATATCATCCTTTGGCTATTTGGAAAATATTGGTTCATTGAGTTACTAGCAAACTGACTCCAAAGATATTTTAAAAAAAAGGATTATATTCCACGACCATATAGGATTTATTCTAGAATGCAAGGTTGTTTCAACATATGAAAATAAATAATATGAAATAAATCAACATATGAAAATAATATGGTAATGCACCATATTAATAGAATAAAGGACACAAACCACATAATCATCTCAAAAGATGCAGAAAAGCATTTGACAAAATCCATCACCCTTGCATGATAAAAAACATTTAACAAATCAGGAATAGAAGGAAACTTCTCCAGCTTGATAGAGGGCACTTACAAACCCCCATAGCTAATGTCATACTTAATTATAAAAGACTGAAATCTTTTCCACCAAATCAGGAATAGGACAAGGATGTCCACTTTCACCACTTTAACATTCAACATACAATACAACATTGTACTGGAGATTCAGCCAGCATAATTAAGCAAGAAAGGGAAATAACAGGGATCCAAATCGGAAAGGAAGAAGTAAAATTTCTGTATTTGAAGAAGACATGATATAAGAAAAAATCATGAAAAATCCAGAAAATATCCTATTAGAGCTAATAAACAAGTTCAGCAAGGTTTCAGCATACAAGTAATGATGCAAAAAATCGGTTATATGTTTATAACACGAGCAATGAACAATCTGAAAGGAAATTTTTAAAAATTCCATATACAATTGCACCAAAAAGAATAAAATTGTGATAAAATCAACAAAAAAGTTCATGACTTATACACTGAAAACTACATAACATCATTGAAAGAAATTAAAGAACTAATACACGGAAAGACATCTTATGTCATGGATTGAAAACTTGATATTGTTAAGATGGCAATACTCCCTAAACTGATCTTCATAGTCAATGTGATTCCTATTAAAATTCCAGCTGTCTTTTTTTACAGAAATGGGCAATCTATCCTAAAATTTAGATAAAAATACAAGACACCCAGATAGCTTAAACAATCTTGGAAAAGAACAAAGATGAAGGACTCACATATATCAATTTCAAAACTTACTACCGAGCTATAGTATTCAAAACAATGTGGTACTGGCATAAGGATAGACATATAGAGTACTAGAAGAGAATTGAAAGTACAGGAATAAACATTTCCAGTCAACTGATTTTCAACAAGGATTCCAAGAATATTCAACACAGAAAGATCAGCCTTTTTAACAAACTGTGCTAGGACAACTGGATATCCATATGCCATAGAATGAAGAAGGACCACTATCTCACACCATATACAAAAACTAATTCCAAATGGTTAAAGACCTAAAATTAAGAGCAAAACTATAAAACTCTTAGAAGAAAATATAAAAGAAAACATAGATATAACTTTGTAACTTTGGATTAGGCAACGGTTTCTTACAGATGACACTAAAAGCACAAAAACAACAAACATGCATACATATATACAAGTTCATCAAACTTAAAAAAATTTGTGTTTCAAAAGACACTATCAAAAAAGTTAAAAGAGGGACTACCCTGGTGGTGCAGTGGTTAAGAATCCACCTGTCAATGCAGGGGACACGGGTTGGATCCCTGGTCCAGGAAGATCCCACATGCCGTGCAGCAACTAAGCCCATGTGCCACAACTACTGAAGCCCTCGCGCCTAGAGCTCATGCTCCACAACTAGAGAATCCACTGCAATGAAAAGCCTGCTCACCTCAACGAAGAGTAGCCCCCGCTCCCTACAACTAGAGAAAGCCTGCGCACTGCAACGAAGACCCAACGCAGCCAAAAAAAAAAAAAAAAAAAGTTAAAAGATAACCCATGGAATGGGAGAAAATATTTGCAAATCATACATCTGATAAAGGACTAGTATCCAGAATATAAAAGACCTCTTGCAACTCAAAAATTAAAAGACAAGTAATACAATTGAAAAATGGGCAATTTCTTTGGATATGCATTCTTCAAAGAAGATATACAAATGGCTAATAAGCACATGAAAAGATGCCCAACAGCATTAGTCATAATGGAAATGCAAGTCAAAACAACAATGAGATACCACTACACATGCACTAAGATGTCTATAATCAAAAAGTTGAACAATAGCAAGTGTTGGCTAGAATGTGGAGAATTGGAACTCTCTTACACTGTTGGTGGGAATATAAAATGCTACAACTGCTTTCTTTTTAAGATTTTTTTGATGTGGACCTTTTTTAAAGTCTTTATTGAATTTGTTACAATATTGCTTCTGTTTTATGTTTTGGTCTTTTGGCCGCGAGGCATGTGGGGCCTTACCTCCCTGACCAGGGATCAAACCCACACCCCCTGCATTGGAAGACAAAGTCTTAACCACTGGACCACCAGGGAAGTCCCTGTTATAACTGCTTTTGAAAACAGTTCCCCAAGAGGTTAAACAGAGTAACACTGTAACCAATAAATTCCACTCATGGGTATATATCCAAGAGAAAGGAAAACACATGTCCACCCAAAAACATGTATGCAAATGCTCATAGCAGCTTTACTCATAATAGCCAAAAAGTTGAAACAACTCCTATTTCTATCAATTGATGAATGGATAAATAACACATGGTACATCCATACAATATTATTTGGCCTTAAAAAGGAATGAAGTACTGATACAGGCTACAACCTGCATAAACATTGAAAAGATTAAGTGAAGGAATACAACCACAGAAGACAACCTATTAAATGATTCTATTTATCTAAAATGTTAGATAATAGGCAAATCTGTAGAAACAGAAAGTAGATTAGTAGCTGTCTAGGACTGAAAGTTTGAAAGAAAATGGGGAGTGACTGCTAATGGATACAGGATTTCTTTTCATAGTGATGAAAATGTTCTGAAATTAGATTTTGATGTTTGCACAACTCTGTGAATATAATAAAGCCACTAGATTGTACAATTTAAAAAGGTAAATTTAATAATAAGTCAATTATATCTCAATAAAAAATGGAGAGATATAGTGATTATTAGGAGCTAGCAATGGATCATTTAAGAACAAATAATACTTTAATAATCTCACTGACTACCATTTTTTCATAAGTGGACCAGACATATAGATCAGAGAAGTGACATACATGTAGGCAATGTATGTTGATTTAAATAAGTAATTTGACCCAATCATCGTTCCTTTATTTATTCAGTAATTCATTTTGCAAATTTACTGAGAACGTGCCTGAAGTATGCTGGCTATTGGAGATATATAGATCAACATGAAACAATTCTTTATGGAATTAGCCTACTAATTAAAAACTATTTTGTAAGTTAGACAAGAGAAGTTCAGAGATGTTAACTAACTGCCCCAATATCACACAGGCAGTCCATGACAAAGCAAGGATTTGAACCCAGTTACATTTGGGTTCAAAGCCCATGATGTTCCATTACATCACACATCCAACAGCAGTGTGCTGGTAGGTAAGAATAGGAACTGGGTAACAGTGTAATTAGGGAGATTTACAAAGAGAATAACTGTATGCAGAGAATGTTAATTCATGGACTGATCTCAACCTGGAGGGACATCGTCAGAGTGGTCAAAAAGTGTTCTTCCCATGGCTGGATCCTATTTGATAGTCTTATCAACAACATAAATGAAGACACAGAAGGCAGACTGGTCACATTGGTTGTTGACAGAAAGCTGGAAGTGATAGTTAGTATGCTCATAAAAGAATCAGGATTCAAAAAGATTTCATCAGACTGGAAATATGGGCTGATATTAATACAATATGCAGGGACAACTGGCTTAACAGGAATTCATGTGAAAAAGACTTGGATATTTAATTGAGAGCAAGCTCAATATCATTCAAGGGTCTGAGCCAAAAAAGCTAAGGCATTCTTACCTTGCATTGAATGAAAAGTAGTGTCCAGGAAAAGAAATGTAATTGTACTTCTAGTCACTGCTCTTGTCAGACAAATTCTGAAGTATTTTGTTCAGTTATTGTTAAGAAGAATATTGACAAAGTGGAATATGTTCAGAGGAGAGAGATCAGGAGAATGAAATGTGTCACGTGAAGAACTGGAGATGTTTAGCTTAGTATGAAGAGTTGGACCATACAGTGGAAGTGGGAGGAGGGAAATGAAATAGCTTTTTTCAAAGACTTGAAGGCATATCTTAGGGCCGTAGGTTTAGTTTAATTCCATTTATTCGAACAAACAGAGCTAGAACCCACACAAGATAGGAAGACAGATTTGTGCTCATAAATTATCTTCAAATAATTGGAGTTGTGGAAAAGAGAATAATCTACTTTGTAATTTACTGAGCAGTTACTCATGGGAATCACTCAAGAAGAGTCTGGATGACCACTTGTAAACTGGAGATACCTGGAACTTCACTGCAGTTTGGATGAGATGACCCATGAAATCCATTTGAAGTCAAAGACCCAATAACAATTATAATAATAATCATTATTATTGTATCAGCTAATATGTATTGAGAAAGCTACTATAGAAAATATTCTACATGCATTATCATATTTAGCTCTGACAAGAACTTAATGAAATATTTTATTATCCTCATTTCATAGATGAGGAAACTGGGGCCTTAGACAGGTAGAGTAACTTTCCCAAGGATGCATGGCTTATTAGACGTAGCACGCAAACTTAAGGTGCTGTGATTTCAGAGCCTCAGATCTTAATGCTTTCTAAAAACTCTTTTAATCTCTATGTTATTTAATGAGTTATAAGACTATGATTGTGAGATAATTTAGCTCAAATTCTATATGTTCACAGTGAACATATTGGAGGGTATTGTATTGCTAGACATCTGAATAATTCAAGGTCAACAGGAACTCTTATCTTTGTGGAGAGTAAAAGCCTGTCCAGTGGAATTTCAGGATTGACACGTTCAGTGTTTAAAAAAGCAAACAGCTTAGCTCGTATTTTAATTCTTGGATTATTTTAAATAAGACAGTGCCAGAGTATATAAAAGCAGACAGCTTGGTTTCAGATTTTTACTCCTGAATTGAGATTTCAGTATGTATGCCATGACAGCAGATGCCTACCAAAGAGTGGAAGGAGTAAGGGATGGAAATTACTGTATTTACTCTTGCGGTAGGCAGATAACTTTTCTTCAACTTACATAGTTGTTTTGATTTCCTATAAATAGTGAACCAGTGATGAACAGGTGACCTCTGATATGCTGCTCAGAAAAACGTGTTTAATTTGAACTTGTAGGTCCCACCACAAAATTTAAGTCTTTGGAAGAGACAAAGGACAACAGTGTTTTGCTTCAATAAATTCTTTTCTAGTTTAGAGTATTTCGAGGACAGTCAAATCAGAAATAAATTCATTCATTCATTCATTGTAGGTAACAAACAAATTACTATAGATTTTAATAAGTAGAAGAAAGAATATACATATGGTGCGCTCACAAAAATTAAGGAGAATCTACTTGGGTGAGATGACCAAGAAAGGGCACTTTGAGTTGGTGACTATTTAATTTTTTTTTTTATTGACGTATAGTTGATTTACAATGTCATGTTAGTTTCAGATGTACAGCAGTGATTCAATTATATGTATATGTATATGTATATTCTTTTTCAGATTCTTTTCCCCTATAGTTCCCCTATAGGTTATTACAAAATATCAAGTACAGTTCCCTGTGCTATACAGTAGGTCCTTGTTGGTTATATATTTTATATATAGTAGTGTATATATGTTAATCCCATCCTCCTAATTTATCCCTATCTCCTACCTTCTCTTTGAGAACCATAAGTTTATTTTCTATGTCTGTGGGTCTGTTTCTGTTTTGTAAATAAATTCATTTGTATCTTTTTTTTTTTTTCAGATTCCACATATAAGCTACATCATATGATATTTGTCTTCGTCTGGCCTACTTTATTCAGTAGATTAATCTCTAGGTCCATCCAATGGCATTACTTCATTCTTTTTTTATGGTTGAGTAATGTTCCATTGTATATACATATACATATACATATATATATATATATATATATATATATATATATATATCACATCTTCTTTATCCATTCATCTGTCAACGGACATTCAGGTTGCTTCCATGTCTTGGCTATTGAAAATAGTGCTGCAATGAACACTGAGGTTCATGTATATTTTCAATTATGGTTTTCTCCAGACATGTGCCCAGGAGTGGGATTGCAGGATCATATGGTAACACTATTTTTAGATTTTTTAAGGAGCCTTCATACTGTTCACCATAGTGGCTGCACCAATTTACATTCCCAGAGTTGGTGACTTTTAAACTGAAGCCTGAGTAAAGGGAGAGAGCCCAGGGAAAGAGCACTCCAGATAGAAGACACAGCAAGGTGGGACTTCCCTGGTGGTCCAGCGGTAAAGAATCCACCTTACAATGCAGGGGATGCGGGTTCAATCCCTGGTCAGGGAACTAAGATCCCACATGCTGCAGGGCAACTAAGCTCGCGTGCTTCAACTAGAGAACCTGCGTGCCACAAACTACAGAGCCCACGCGCCCAGGAGCCTGCGCATCACAACCAGAGAAGAGAAAAGCCGCATGCCACACCTAGAGAGAAGCCCGAGCACCTCAGCGAAATGTTCTGCATGCCTCAGCGAAGATCCTGCGTGCCACAACTAAGACCTGATGCAGCCATAAATAAATAAATAAATAAATAAATAGAAGATATAGCAAGCTGAAAGGCGCTGTGGCTGGGAGGAGTTCAGTATATTCTAGGCATACATAGAAGAGACAGCAATCGTCCAGATGAGGGATGTCTGTGTCTTGGACTAGGATAGTAACAGTACAAATGGAGATGAGTGGATACACTAGAGGTATATTTTGGAAATTGAAATCAGACACTAGAATGAATACTATGCGTGTATGCAATATCCTAGGTGCAGCACATATGCATACAAATAGCTCTAGAATCCCTATTCTAATTCTATATAATCTCAAGAAATCTTCGACACTTTTCAGTCTTTTATCAAAAGTCTTGAATATAAGCAATTCTTTTTCCTTAATGGGATCCTCCTTCAGACAATTCACTTTCTGTTAGTTAGAAAATCCCTCCCTCCCTCCCTCTCTTCCTTGCTTCCTGCATTCCTTCCTTTTTGCCTGCCTGTCTTTCTTCCTTCAGTAGTATGTATCAATATTACATGGCTACTTGGTGTCTAGCAATGGGTTAGCTACTGGGCATATGGTTATGACCAAACAGTCCTGGTTTCTGCCTTCATGAAATTTTCATTTAATTGGAAGCTAATTAACCCAGGGCAAAATTTTACCGCTTTTACATGCCTATGTTTTTTAAGCTAGTAATTGCTGAATGCTTATTAACATCAGACAGTATTCTAAACACATTATAGGTGTTATCTTAATTAATCCTTAAAGCAAACACATCCCCACTCTACTAATGAGGAAGCTGGAGCTCAGCAAAGTTACTTTCCCCAAGAAAATGGCGGAGCTGAGGTTGGCGCCCAGGTCTCTGGAACTCTGAGTTCTACCTCTTAATTGCAATGCATTGAAGCCTCTCTAATTCTATTTTAAAACTAACTAACCAAATATAAAAATAAAAGCCAAAGAATGGACAAATAAAAACTTGCTCAAGCATCAGCTGTTTCTTGCCACAGCTGAATCTGTGGTCTTCCTTTAGTTGGAAGGGAACTGGAGAGTTTTATACCTCCTTTTCTCAGGCTGCTCTGGTCTACGTGCATTTAGATATATTTCAAGAGAAGTCATAAAATGGCGATCACCAGGCACAATATCAATGACCTATTAGTTAACCTGAATCTCTAACTGATAACCATTCATTATCTCCTAATGTGAAGAAAACAAGGTATTTTTGTATATTTCCATTGTCTCATTTTGAAAGTAACTAAGTTGAAATGTAGAAATTGAGTTTTGTTTCTTGTTTCTTCCTCCTTGTGCAGCCACACAAATTTCACTAGTGGTACTACAAACTCTATTTGAGATCTGTAGCTTCATCACATGAAGCAATGTTTTACTAGAGTCAAAATAATGCAAACTATTGTTCCCCTCTTGCTCTTTACCTCCAATTCCATTCCATGTAGTAGTCAGAGTGATCTGCAAAGGTGAATCAAGTCGTATTCCTCATCAGCATTACATTCTCCAACAACTGCCATTGCACTGAAGTAAAAGATCAACACTTCCCTGCAACCTACATGGCCTTACATGGCCTAGCCTCTATCATCCTTTCTATCCTCTCCTTGTACCACCCTCTCCCTTGATTACTACCCTCCAGACAAAGTGTTCTTGGAGTTCCTTCCACCTGAAATGCTCTTTCTTGAATTCTTGCAATGGTTAATGTTTTTCCATGTTTTAGTTCTTTTATTTCACCTCCTCAGGAAACTCTTCCATAATTATCATATCTAAAGAAGACCTATCTTTTCCAGTCTCTCCAGTGGATTTTTCCCTATAAGCAATGGTTATTGTCTGTTTACTTGCTTTTTGTCAGTGCCACCCAACTAGAATGTAAACTCAATGAGGGGCACAATCTCTCTTGCTCCTTAATTTATCTCCAGTGCCTAGAACAGAGTTTATAGAAGCATGTAGAAGGCATTAAAAAACTGTGTTGGATGCATGAATAGGTGATATTCTGTCAATTACATTCTTTAGATATATTTTAAAAACCTACTGGATTTTGATAAAATAGTATTTCATTTGGAATTTGCTGAATTGGGTATGTCAAATATACTAATAGGAACTTCAGAAGTAATAGTTACTATGATTAGTCACCTGTATCACAGGCTAAGAGGACAATGTTGGACCAGTCATTTAATAAAATAAATAAATTTTTGCACTGTAATGACTTGAAAATTATGAAATGAAATGTGATGACCTCAGAAGTTTCTATCTGTTAGTTGACAAAGAAACCATTTCTGAGAGATAGGATTTATGCTAAGATTTGTGATACATCATTTACCTACATCTGTAGTAAAATCTAAATGGAAGGTATATGTTCGAGTCAAAGTATATTAAATTTATGAAATAAATGATTATAATTTATATTTTCCATGCAATTCAATACTTGTATTTCTGGATTTTAAAAATTACTCTGTTCTTGTTAAGAGAACAATAAAATTCTTTACAAGGTAAGTAGTAATGAACAACTCTTTCTAAGTTACCACTGCCAAAGAGAGATCCATTTTTATTTACTTAAATAATGTACCTTAAAAAAATCAATGTAGATGTTAGTAACACAACATTTCAGCAATGTGAAAGTGTGAAGAAATTGTTCCTGAATCAGAGCTGACAGATTCATTTTTTAAAGTTAGTTTTGGGCTCATGCCACATTTTAATTATGGCAAGGAGAAAGTTTGTGCAACATCAGATATGCTAGGCTGTCATTTATTTCTCTCATCACCATGTCCCAGACTAGGCAGTGTTGGTGGTTGCAAACTGAGTGCTGAACCCTGGGCAGCAATGCCCATTACTCATCCTCTCAATCAAATATCAATGTGGAAAGTGGTGACTTAGGCCAAAGATGAAAAGATCTGGCCAGCTGTTCCTCTCCAGCTCAGTTCTGATTCCTGTGTGAAGAAAGAATACCTTAGAAAAGTAATTTTGAGTCTGAATACAGTGATTGCCAAGCAAAGAATCCAGCTCTGTTTATTTTGGAAGGGCCACATGCATCAATCTGGCTGTGAGCAAGGTATAGCAAGGTTCATCCATCTCATTTGAATGGAGATTCCTCTGAGTGAATTTTTTGTCTTCTCTACCCTGTCCTTGGCACCTTCTGAAAAGAAGAATGTCTTTAAGGTCAATAATAAATGATTACTAATTATGCATGAAACTGAAAACCAAAAGTCTGGTCAGAATGGGCATCCTTGAGGATTCAAGCTCTGACAGTACAGAGGGATAAACTGTCCTAAAGGTTAATGTCAGTAGAACATAGGAGTTTAACGAGGGATTAATGAGGGATGGTGAGGCGGCAGGATAGATCTCCAGGCAGGAGCAGGACACTCTTGGTCTCTGATCATGTTATTCCCCATCTGACTCACCACTTTCCCATTGGTTCTTGTCTGTGCTTCTTCCGTATCAAGTCTAAATTGGAACCTTCTTGGCCCGGAAGTGTGGATATGCTTTCCAATTTTTCCAGGTTGTTGACATTCATAAATGCTAACAATGATTAGGTTCTCTGGTCTAAAGAAACTCTGGCTCTTCCGCATTGCAATTTACTTCTACATGTCATACAAGTAATTTTCACTCAGTTATATTCCATTTTCAATAGGATATTCTGAAAAATTAAGTTATGAAGACTAATTCTGGTTTCTATTAAGTAGTATTTTGTTTCTAGGTTAAAATATATTGGATCTTATAAAAGAATTTTTTAGTGTTGAATATAAATTCCTTAAAGTCTTTTGAATTCATATGATACTTATGATGTATGAAGAAAAACACATTTTACTGAAGACAGTTCTGATATGGAACTTTAATTCCAGAAGTTTCAATTCTAGTTACACATTGAATTGGCTCCAGGAAAATATTTATTCTAGCATGTAACAAAACACATTTGTTTTAGACATCAATATTTATGTTGATGTCTTTCAACACTTTTAGTTTTACAGGGTTTCATATGATTAGCTATTTATACTGCATTATGCTTTTCAAGCTACTTTTTTGTTGGGGACATGGTGAGCTAGGATTTCACAAAGGAGATATTAAAATTTTATCATAAACGTTCCTCTGCTAAAACAAGGCAGATAACTTACGTAGCAGAGCACAACATAAAAACAATAGATTACTGCAGCTATTCACTCTCCAAGTGGAATTTCCCCTTCCTAATCTTACATTTCATCTGACTGAGTATATACTGTAATCACCTTGAAGACGATGTAGCTTACCATATTGTGTTAATAGTTGTGTTTTTCTTTACATTGACAATAGTCAACTAAAGAAGTTTCTAGTTTGAGAAGATTTACCTCAAAATTTCACACTGGTTTTAAGTTATTTGAATACTAAAGACCAAACTATATGCCAGGGATTTCAGTTGATTGTAATATATAAGAGAAATTAATAATTTATCTTAAAAATTAAATTAGGTAAATAATTAACTTTCCCCATATCATTACAAATCAAGAGGATATATTAGGTTGAGTAAAACAAAGTAACAAACAATGTTATAAAGCCATATCTGAATAGAAATTAGATTTTTTTGCTATTTTTTTGGTTTTCATGATAATAAGCATTATATAGTTTTTAATGAATACACGTTAATGCCTTAGTACCTGTGAGAAGTATTAATTCCTCAAAAGATTAAGGTCTACCAACTTAGAGAATTCAAGTATTATATGTGATATTTGATGATCATAGATATTCAAAGATGAAGGGACATTCCCAATCTGTAGTCCAGTCCTCTCATTTATGTATAAGAAAACATTACTTGAGATGTTAGGCAAATTTGCAAGGTTACACACATAGTTAAGGATGGAACTAGAATCTGGGTTTCCCCATGAAGTTCAATGCAGTTATCAGCTCCAAAAGTGGCTCATTTATACCTTCAATGTTGTCAAATGCATTTTTTTATCATGTAGAGAAATGTGAGATACATGGCTATGAATTTATCAGAAATTACATTTTTTTACACGACAAGAGAGCCCTTATCATTTAGAGTCAAAATCAGAAGTGTCCAAATAACTTCTTCTAAAGAGAGCAGATAAAAATTAATCATATCTTAGGGTATGAGGCATGCTGAGACACTACTGAATGAATTTTTTTAAAGTAGTGCATGATGGCTTAATTGACAATATTTTTTTTCTTAGTGGGACATAAAATAATAATTTATCCTAGGATCAATAGCATTTACAATGGAGGAAATGAAGATATTTAAATAGCATTTTTTTTGTAGAAGGAATTTTTACTTTTAAAATACTGAAAATTGGAAATAGGAAGAGGTTAGTAAAGGGGTACAAACATTCAGCTATAAGATGAACAAGATCTGGGCTTCCCTGGTGGCACAGAGGTTAAGAATCCGCCTACCAATGCAGGGAACACGGGTTCGAGCCCTGGTCCTGGAAGATCCCACAGGCCGCAGAGCAACTAAGCCCGTGCACCACAACTACTGAGTCTGCGCTCTAGAGCCCGCGTGCCACAACTACTGAAGCCTGCACACCTAGAGCCTGTGCTCCATAACAAAAGAAACCACCACAATGAGAAACCTGCACACTGCAACGAAGAGTAGCCCCCACTCGCTGCAACTAGAGAAAGCCCACGCACGGCAATGAAGACCCAACGCAGCCAAAAATAAATAAATAAATTAAATAAATAAATATTTTTAAAAAGATGCATAAGGTCTGAGGGATTTAATGTATAACGTGGTGACTTGCTAAGAGAGTAGAACTAAATGTTCTCACAGTACAAAAGGATAAATAGGTGAGGTGATGGATGTATTAATTAACTAGATGGGAGGAATCTTCACAATGTATACATATATCAAATCATCGCAATGTACACTTTAAATAGCTTACAATTTTACTTGTCAATTATACCTCAATAAAACTAAAAAATACAGAAAATTCTGCAATTCTATCAACATAAAATATTTTGAGTAGATTATTTAAATTTTATTATTTATTTGGAATAAATATGATAAGATAGCTGTGTGGCATATTACACTAATTCAAATACTTCTATTAGTCCTGATTACTTAATTTTGGGGAAAAAATTACTTAATAACATTAAAAGCCTATAAAATTTAAACACAATGCAGATATTTTTCTGCTGTTATTCAGAAATTTGATGAAAAGCAATCTCTAAGGTCTCTTTTTTTTGTGGTTAAAATGTTTGATTTTATTTTATTTTTTTTAACATTTTTATTGGAGTATAATTGCTTTACAATGGTGTGTTAGTTTCTGCTTTATAACAAAGTGAATCAGTTATACATATACATATGTTCCCATATCTCTTCCCTCTTGCATCTGCCTCCCTCCCACCCTCCCTATCCCACCCCTTTAGGTGACCACAAAGCACCGAGCTGATCTCCCTGTGCTATGCGGCTGCTTCCTACTAGCTATCTATTTTACATTTGGTAGTGTATATATGTCCATGCCACTCTCTCACTTTGTCACAGCTTACCCTTCCCCGTCCCCATATCCTCAAGTCCATTCTCTTGTAGGTCTGTGTCTATTCCCATCTTACCACTAGGTTCTTCATGACCTTTTTTTTTTTTCTCTTTTTCCCTTAGATTCCATATATATATGTGTTAGCATACAGTATTTGTTTTTCTCTTTCTGACTTACTTCACTCTGTATGACAGACTCTAACTCCATCCACCTCACTAGAAATAACTCAATTTCGTTTCTTTTTATAGCTGAGTAATATTCCATTGTATACAGGTGCCACATCTTCTTTATCCATTCATCCGATGATGGACACTTAGGTTGCCTCCATGTCCTGGCTATTGTAAATAGAGCTGTAATGAACATTGTGGTACATGACTCTTTTTGAATTATGGTTTTCTCAGGGTATATGCACAGTAGTGGGCTTGCTGGATCGTATAGTCGTTCTATTTTTAGTTTTTTAAGGAACCTCCATACTGGTCTCCATAGTGACTGTATCAATTTACATTCCCACCAACAGTGCAAGAGTGTTCCCTTTTCTCTACACCTTCTCCAGCATTTATTGTTTCTAGATTTTTTGATGATGGTCATTCTGACCGGTGTGAGATGATATCTCATGGTAGTTTTGATTTGCATTTCTCTAATGATTAATGATGTTGAGCATTCTTTCATCTGTTTGTTGGCAATCTGTATATCTTCTTTGGAGAAATGTCTATTTAGGTCTTCTGCCCATTTTTGGATTGGGTTGTTTTTTTTTTTTTGTTATTGAGCTGCATGAGCTGCTTGTAAATTTTGGAGATTAATCCTTTGTCAGTTGCTTCATTTGCAAATATTTTCTCCCATTCTGAGGGTTGTCTTTTCGTCTTGTTTATGGTTTCCTTTGTTGTGCAAAAGCTTTTAAGTTTCATTAGGTCCCATTTGTTTATTTTTGTTTTTATTTCCATTTCTCTAGGAGCTGGGTCAAAAAGGATCTTGCTGCAATTTATGTCAAAGGGTGTTCTGCCTATGTTTTCCTCTAAGAGTTTGATAGTGTCTGGCCTTACATTTAGGTCTTTAATCCATTTTGAGTTTATTTTTGTGTATGGTGTTAGGGAGTGTTCTAATTTCATACTTTTACATGTACCTGTCCAGTTTTCCCAGCACCACTTATTGAAGAGGCTGTCTTTTCTCCACTGTATATGCTTGCCTCCTGTATCAAAGATAAGGTGACCATATGTGCGGGCTGGGCTTTCTATCCTGTTCCATTGATCTATATTTCTCTTTTTGTGTCATTACCATACTGTCTTGATTACTGTAGCTTTGCAGTATAGTCTGAAGTCAGGGAGCCTGATTCCTCCAGCTCCGTTTTTCGTTCTCAAGATTGCTTTGGCTATTCGGGGTCTTTTGTGTTTCCATACAAATTGTGAATTTTTTTGTTCTAGTTCTGTGAAGAATGCCAGTGGTAGTTTGATAGGGATTGCATTGACTCTGTAGATTTCTTTGGGTAGTAGAGTCATTTTCACAATGTTGATTCTTCCAATCCAAGAACATGGAATATCTCTCCATCTATTTGTATCATCTTTAATTTCTATCATCAGTGTCTTATAATTCTCTGCATACAGGTCTTTTGTCTCCTTAGGTAGGTTTATTCCTAGATATTTTATTCTTTTTGTTGCAATGGTAAATGGGAGTATTTTCTTAATTTCACTTTCAGATTTTTCATCATTAGTGTATAGGAATGAAAGCAATTTTTGTGCATTAATTTTGTATCCTGCTACTTTACCAAATTCATTGATTAGCTCTAGTAGTTTTCTGGTAGCATTTTAGGATTCTCTATTCTAATGTCTCTTAATGCCTTTATAAGCCATGATTTTAGGTTTACCAGGTTTGTGCCTTACAATTTAAAAAAAAAAGGTAATTTGAATTTCTTCCTAAATGAAAACTCCACCGCTCTTAAATATTTATTCAATTAACTGTTTAAAGTGAGAATAATGACAAATGTGAAATGTTAGTTTTCAAGTGCTTGCACACATGTTATTTCTTTTGATGCTAATAACAAAGTGTAGTGTGCAGGGCAGTTATTACTTATTCTGAGAAGCTAACTGGCTAGCCTAGGCTAGCAACACTTTGCAGGAAGAGCCAGAAGTGGAATTGGAGTCTTTCTAGCTCTTAGAGAAGTGAGGTTGATGCTTTGTTTTGCTCAGGGAAGCAAAAAAAAATTTACACTGTATGGGAAACAACCCCCTCCTCCCCAGTAAAAATAATACAAAAAACAAGTCAATGCAACTCTAACAGTGGCTTGGCCTTGAGTTAGAATGGCTGCAGAGAGGAAAAGAAAGCAGGTTTAACAGAGAACTGATCTTAAAAATGAACCAATGCCGTTTCAGTGTGAAATTTTACATAAACACTCACTATGTAGTCTGCAGAATGGTTGATGTAAACAGTTTAGCTTTACCAGGTATAGACAATGAAAAGGACAATGGAGTCAAAGAGAATAGTGTGTGAAAAGGCATAGAGGTAGAAAAAAATAAAGTGTGTTATGGGAAGAGGGAAGGATACTCTGTAGCTGAAGCAGAGGGTAATTGAATTTGGAAGGAAAGGCAGGGATAAAGTAGAAAAGCAGGTTGGATAGACTTCTGAAGACCCTGAATGCCATTCAGGAGAGTTTGCATTTCACTTTTAAAAACTTATTTATCAAATAATATACTAAAGAAGTATTAAGCTTTGTAGGAATAAGAGTCTTTTTAGTTCTTATCACAGGGCTTTTGAGTGTCAGTTAATTTTGTTATATTAGATTAATACATTTTGCACATAAATGGTCACATACGGTTAAAAAAGTTTACTTCAACTCCCACTGCGTGAAGGGTCCATTAGATAGAGAAGCTCAAAATAGTTCAAGGAGAAGGTGAATGCTGTGGGTATTAATTTTATCTTACCCCAGCAGAATGCATCCTTCATCTCAGTAATGTCTGTGGGTTAGCTCCTGTGCTCTGTGACATGCACAAAAGGCACTGTTTATAACCAAAAAGGAACGAAGAATTTTCAGGGTAGTTGATTGTCCAACGAGAAACTGGATAAAATGAACAAGGCCACAGAGGGTACTAACTTTGCTGAGACTGGCCTAGACTGTGATAAGTCCTTTACTATGGTATCTCACTGAAGTCTCACAAGAACCCTGTAAGGCAGGCATTATTCTCCTCATTTCACAGATGTGCTGCTTGCAGCCAAAGAAAAATTTAGGCAAATGGCCACCTAAATGCTATGAAATGTCAAAACAAAACACAATTCTACCTGTTAATTTTGCAGGCAAATACTGTCATTAAGTTATTGAAAACTAGAATTGATAATCTAAATTTGGTCCTAAGAAAAGGTGTCATAAATTTCAATTAATGCATTTTCCTCAGTTTAAGATGTTATTACTGTATTTCAAAAGAAGAATTTGTATTTGAAAGAAAATAGTGTGAATTTATGAACACTGATGATCAGATATTATTGCATAGATCTGTGGGGAGGGGCTCTTCACCTTTAGATTCATGCTCCCACTCTCAAATAAAGTGACTGTCTCAGGTCAATACATTTAGTGAGGGACACCAGTTGGGACAAGGTCTCAGGCTGCTCTCCAACAAATTTGCTGTGAACAGGAGCCAAAATCTAAGATTTTGTCCAAGTAGCTCAAACTGGTGACAAACTCAGGGACTGGGCCTATCAGGTTTTTACCTTCTTTTACCTGGAAGAAGGTAAAAGTTTAGTTATATATCATAGTTAAACAGATGAATTTAAAATTTTGATTTTAGAGGGAGAGATGGATAAAAGGAATCACCTCTGTGGTGATGGGTAGAAACTAAATTTTTGGTGGTGAGCACACTGTAGTGTATACAGAATTAGAGATAGAGGGGAGATCAAGAGGGTGGAGGAGGATGATGCAGAGCTTACTTTCCCCCAGGAATGCAGCGAAAATACACCTACATGTGGAGCGATTCTCACTGAAAACAAACTGGACACTGGCAGAAAGACTCTTATCCAACCAAGGCTCTAAGCAATATCTGCATGAAGTCAGGTAGTTAGGGAAGATAAGGGATCAGATTGGGACCTGTGAGCCAGGGAGGGGACACAGAAGAGCAGGGGATTACATGGGCTCAGAGATCCTCCCTAGGGAGTGAGTACAGTAAGTCCCCTACATACAAACCTTCAAGTTGAGAACTTTCAAAGATGTGAACGTGTGTTCACATGTCTCAATCACATAAGTTAGTTCACATGTCTGGAGTACAGTGTCATATGCGTGTATCCTCTACAAGTGGTTGTGCTTTTGTGTACTTTACTGTAAAGTACTGTTGCTGTGCAACATGAGGAGCTTATTAACAAAGACCTGATGGAATTGGAGGTCCAGAAAAAGGATGTGAAGAGAGACAAGAGGAAGAAGTAACTGAAGAACTGAAGAGATTCATGAAGCAGGAAATGGCAAGTGGATTTTCTTTATTTGAGAAGACACTGTTAGTTTTTGAGGCACAGGACCCAAACGTAGAACGGTACATGAAGGTTGCAGCAGCCGTTTGGAATGCAATCCAGTGCTACCATGTCATCTATGACGAGAGAAAAAGAGCTACTACTCAGACATCACTGGATCATTTTTTCAAGAGGGTAGATAGAATTGAATCCAGCAACGAACCAGAACCCGTGCCATCCATGTCAGGTGTGAGTGAAATTGCAGCTTGCCCTCCATATCTTATTGCTGATGAACTTTCAGCTCTACCATCTCTCACCTCCTCTCCCTCCTCCAGTCAGTAACTCTTGTTTCCTGTTCACTCGAGGCCAACCCCTGTATGCCAGCTGTTGTACTATACTATTGTACTTTTCAAGGTATTGTTCTGTAAGAATTAAAAACATTTTCTTTATTTTCTGTGTTTGTTTGTTTTTTATGTGTTATTTGTGTGAAAAGTATTATAAACCTATTACAGTACAGTACTATATAGCCGATTGTGTTAGTTGGGTACCTAGGTCAACTTAGCTGGACTTACAAACAAATTGGACTTACAAATGCACTCTCGGAATGAAAGTCGTTCATATATAGGGGACTTACTGTACTTCAAACCACATATGGAGCACCCTAGCCCTGGGGTCCGACACTAGGGGGGCATGTCTCCTTAGCAGGTTTGAGAACCAATGGGACTAACAGGAGGGCTGTAATAAACCTAGACTCTGCTCATGTGCACACACTTGCTTACTCTTGAAACAAGGCAGAGGAAGCAGATTGAAACTGCCCAGGACTTGCTGGTTTCCTGCAACAGCCCCAGTATGTACCACAGCCTGAGTTGAGTGCTCACTCAGGCCCTGCCTGCTCTGCAAGCAGTTCCTGGGATGAGGGCTGCAGTGGACAAGAGAAGTATGCAGTTGTGAGGGATGTAGCCAGCTGGGATCTGAATGGGGTAGGGGCAACCATTGCTAGCACTTACAGAGGCAGTGAATCGGGAGCAGTCCAGAACTCTGACTGGTGCTGGAACTGCCACAGCCAGTGCCCCAACTCATGCTGAGCACCTACTCCAGCTCCTCTTGCTCCAGCACTGTTCCTCCTGGGGTGAGGGCACCAGTGTTGGAAGAGGGGAAAGCACACACTTAGAAAGAATGGAGACAGCTCAGACCTGATCCTCAGGGATTCTGCTCCAGCCACTTAGAACCCACTCCTGCCCCCAATAGGGTGGTGCTGGCCACTGAGCAGAGGAGAAAACCTGCTCACACCTGGCTCTGGCTTTAGCCATTCCATCCCCAGCCCCACCTCCTACCAAGGTGGTAGCTGCCAGCACACCCTAGGGAAAGACTTGACTCATGCCCACATCAGCTCCAGCCTTCCCACCAAAGCCGCTGGCATGTGCAGACTATATAAGGATGCCCCATATAAGGACACCCCTCAAGACCAGGATAGGTAATGGTTTCACCTAATTTCATAGAGTCAGAAAAAGTTAAGCAAACTCAAAGGAAAGAGGAATTTGTTTCAAATGAAAGAACAAGAAAAAAACTGAAAAAACTGCTAACAAAACAGAAATAATTTATCAGATAAAGAATTTAAAGCATTAGTTATTAATAAGAACGTTAACTGAATTACGGAACAACAAATGATCAGTGAGGATTTTAACAAGAAACTAGAAAATATAAAAAATAACCAGTCAGAGCTGAAGAATAAATAACTGAAATGAAAAACACACTAGAAGGAATTAAAAACAGACTAGATGATACAGAAGATCACATAAGTGATATGGAAGACAGAATAATGGAAATCACTGAGTCAGAACAGCAAAAAGAAAAGCAATTAAAAAAAACTGAGAACAGTTTAAGGAATCTCTGTGACAGTATCAAACATACTAACATTCATAATACAGGGTTCCCAGAAGGACAACACAGAGAGAAAGGGGTTGAAATGTATTTAATAAAATTATGGCCGAAAGCTTCCTGAACCTGAAGAGGGAAACAGATATACAAGTACAGGAAACAAAGAGGTCCAAAACAAGATGAAACCCAAAAGACTCACACCAAGACATATCATAATTAAAATGACAAAATTTAAAGATAAAGAGAGAAATATAAAGGCAGAAAGAGAAAAACAGAGTCACATACAAGGGAACACCCATAAGACTATCATTTGATTTTTCTGCAGAAACTTTACAGGCTAGAAGGAAGTGGAAAGATATGTTCAAACTGTTGAAAGGGAAAAACCTGCAACCTAGGATACTTTATCCAGAAAAATTGTTTAAAATTGAAAGATAAAGAAAGAACTTCTCAAAGAAGCAAAAACTAAGAGTTCATCAATATTAAACCTATCCTAAAGGAAACGTTAAAGGGTCTTCTCTAAGTGGAAAAGGAAAGGCTACAGCAAAAAGGTAAGAATTTATAGGAAAGAAAAAGTCCCAGTAATAAAGGCAAATATATAGTAAAGGCTGTGGATCAATCACTTATATAACTTAGTATGAAGATTAAAGAAAAAAATTATAAAATCAACTATAAAGACAGTAAATAGTGAAGAGATAAACATGAAGATATAAAATATGACAACAAAAACACAAAATGTGGGGGAGGGGAATAAAATGTAGATCTTTTAGAATGTATTTGAACTTAAATGGCTACCAGTTTAAATCAAGTAGATATAGTTATAGGTCAACATTTACAAACCTCATGGTAACCACAAATCAAAAATCTACAATAGATACACAAAAACTAGAGAGAATGGAACACAAGCATACCATAAAGAAAATCATCAAACCACAAGGGAAGAAACTATAATAAGAAGAAAAGAACAGAGAAGAACTACAAAAACAACCAGAAAACCAGTGGGAAAAAAAAAAAATGACAAGAGGTACATATTTATCAATAATCATTTTAAATGTCAATGGACTAAATGTTCCAAGCAAAAGATATAGGGTGGCTGATTGGATAAAACAAGACCAATTTATATGCTATTTACAAGATCCTCACTTCAGAGCTAGAGACAAACAAAGACTGAAAGTGAGGGGACAGGAAAAGATATTTCATACAAATGGAAATGACAAGAAAGCTGGGGTAGTAATACTCATATAAGACAAAATAGACTTTAAAACAAAGTCTATAACAAAAGACAAAGAAAGGAATTATATAAGAATAAAGGGATCAATACAAGAAGAGATATAACACTCATTAACATATATGCACCTAATATATAAAGAATAGAATAGAAGCACCTAAACGTATAAAGCAAGTATTAACAGACATATGGGGAGATATTGACAATAATACAATAATAGTAGGGAACTTTTTAACACCTCACTTACATCAATGGACAGATCTTCCAGAAAGTAAATTAATAAGAAAACAGTAGCTTTAAATGACACATTAAACCAGTTGGATTTAATAGATGCCTGCAGGAAAATCCATCCAAAATCAGCAGAATACACATTCTTTTCCAGTGCACATGGAACATTCTCCAGGATAGATCACAGTGTAGGTCACAAAACAAGTCTCAACAAATTCAAGAGGATATAAATTATACTAATCATTTTTTTCTGACCAAAATGGTATGAAACTAGAAAGCAGCTACAGGAAGAAAAATGGAAAAATACAAACACATGGAAACTAAACAACATTTTATTTAAAAACAATGGGTCAGAGCTTCCCTGGTGGTGCAGTGGTTAAAGAATCTGCCTGCCAATGCAGGGGACACAGGTTCGAGCCCTGGTCTAGGAAGATCCCACAGGCTGTGGAGCAACTAAGCCCATGCACGACAACTACTTAGCCTGTGCTCTAGAGCCTGTGAGCCACAACTACTGAGCCCATGTGTCACAACTACCGAAGCCCATGTGCCTAGAGCCCATGCTCCACAATAAGAGAAGCCACCGCAATGAGAAGCCTGCACATCACAACGAAGAGTAGGCCCCGCTCTCCACGACTAGAGAAAGCCCACACGAAGCAATGAAGACACAACACAGCCAAAAATAAATTAAATAAATAAATTTTAAAAGACCAACAATGGGTCAATGAAGAAATCAAAGAGGAAATCAGAAAATACCTCGAGACAAATGAAAATAACAACACAAATTTCCAAAATCTATGGGACACAGAAAAAGCAGTGCTAAGAGGGAGGTTTATAGCAGTATAGACCTATCTAATGAAACAAGAAAAATCTCAAATAAACAACTTAACCTACCATCTAAAGAAATTAGAAAAAGAACAAACAAAGCCCAAAGTGAGGAGAAGGAAGAAAATAATAAAGATCAGAGAGGAAACAAATAAAATAGAGACAAAAAAACATTAAAAAATATCATGAAACCAAGAGATTTTTTTTTTAATTCCTCAGATAAGTCATTTTCTTTTTTTTTTTTTAGCTACTTTATTTATTTATTTATTTTATTTTTGGCTGTGTTGGGTCTTCGGTTTGTGCGAGGGCTTTCTCCAGTTGCGGCAAGCGGGGGCCACTCTTCATTGCGGTGCGGGGACCGCTCTTCATCGCGGTGCGCGGGCCTTTCACTATCGCGGCCCCTCCCGTTGCGGGGCACAGGCTCCAGACGCGCAGGCTCAGTAGCTGTGGCTCACGGGCCCAGCTGTTCCGTGGCATGTGGGATCTTCCCAGACCAGGGCTCGAACCCGTGTCCCCTGCATTAGCAGGCAGATTCTCAACCACTGCGCCACCAGGGAAGCCCAAGAGATTTTTTTTTAAAAGATGGACACAATTGATAAGTCTTTAGCTAGCTCATCAAGAAGAAGAGAGGACTCAAATAAGCAAAATAAGAAATGAAAGAAGAGAAATAGCAACAGATACCACAGAGACACAAAAAATCATAAGAGAATAGTATGAGCAGTTCTATGTCAACAAATTGGACAACCTAAAAGAATTTGATACATTTCTAGACATATGCAAACTTCCAAGCCTGAATCAGGAAGAAATAGAAAATCTGAAAAAACATTAGTAGTGAAATTGAATTTATAATTTAAAAAAAAACAAAAAAACCTCCCAGCGAACAAAAGTCCAGGACTGGATGGCTTCACAGGGGAACTCTACCCAACATATAAAGAACAGCTAATACCTATCCTCCTCAAGCTATTCAAAAAATTGAAGAGGAGGGGACTTCCTTGGAGGTCCAGTGGTTAAAATTCTGCACTTCCATTTCAGGGGGCACGGGTTCAACCCCTGGTCGGGGAACTAAGATCCTGCATGCCACACATTGCAGCCAAGAAAAAGAACAAATTGAAGAGGAGGGAACATTCCCAAATTCGTTCTACAAGACCACCATTACCTCATAACAAAACCAGACAAAGACACTACAAAAAAAGAAATTGCAGGTTAGGGGCTTCCCTGGTGGCGCAGTGGTTGAGAATCTGCCTGCCAATGCAGGGAACACGGGTTCGAACCCTGGTCTGGGAAGATCCCACATGCCGCGGAGCAGCTAGGCCCGTGAGCCACAATTACTGAGCCTGCGCGTCTGGAGCCTGTGCTCCTCAACAAGAGAGGCCGCGATAGTGAGAGGCCCGCACACTGCGATGAAGAGTGGCCCCTGCTTGCCGCAACTAGAGAAAGCCCTCGCACAGAAACGAAGACCCAACACAGCCATAAATAAATAAATAAATAAATAAAAATTTAAAAAAAAAGAAAAGAAATGGTCCATGTCACTTTCACTAAAAAAAAAAAAAGAAATTGCAGGCTAATATCTCTGGTGAATATAGATGTCAAAATCCTCAACAAAATATTAGCAAACTGAATTAAACAATACATAAAAAAGATCATACACCATGATCAATGGGATTTATTCCTGGGATGCAAGGATAGATCAATATCCACGAATTGACCAAAGTGATACACTACATTAAGAAAAGGAAGAATAAAAATCACATGATCATCTAATAAATGTAAAAAAAGCATTTGACAAAACTCAACACCCATTCATGACAAAAACTCTCATCAAAGTTGGTACAGAGGGAACATATTTCAATATAATAAAGGCTATTTATGACAAACCCGCAGCTAACACCATACTCAATGGTGAAAAGCTGACAGATTTTCCTCTAAAAACAGGAATAAGACAAGGATGCCCACTCTTGCCACTTCTGTTTAACATAGTATTGGATGTCCTAGTGACAGCAATCAGGTACGAAAAAGAAATAAAAGGCATTCAAATGGGAAGGGTAGGAGTAAAAGTGTCACTATTTGCAGAAGACACAATATTGTATATAGAAAACCCTAAAGTCTCCACCCAAAAACTGTAAGAACTAATCAATGAATTCAGCAAAGTTGCAGCATACAAGATTAATATACAGAAATCTGTTGCTTTTCTATACACTAAAAGTGAACTATCAGAAAGAGAAAACAAGAAAATAATTCTGTTTGACATTGTATCAATAGAATAAAATACCTAGGAATAAACTTAACCAAGGAGGTGAAAGACTTCTACTCTGAAAGCTATAAGACACTGATGAAGGAAATTGAAGATGACACAAATAAATGGAAAGGTATCCCATGTTTATGGATTAGAAGAATTAATATTGTTAAACTGTCATTACTACCCAAAGCAATGAACAGATTTAATGCAATCCCTATCAGAATATCCATGACATTTTCACAGACTAGAACAATAATCCTAAAATTTACAGGGAACCACAAAAGACTCCAAATAGCCAAAGCAATCTTGAGAAAGAAAAACTGAGCTGGAGGTATCATGCTCCCTGACTTTAGACTGTACTACAAAGTTGTCAAAACAGTATGGTACTGACACAAAAACAGATACATAGATCAATGGAACAGTAGAGGGTGCCCAGAAATAAACCCACACACCTATTGTCAATTAATCTATGACAAAAGAGACAAGAATATACAATGGAGAAAAGACAGTCTCTTCAATAAGTGGTGCTGGGAAAATTGGACAGCTACAGTAAAAGAATGAAATTAGAACGTTTTCTCATAGCATATACAAAAGAAAACTCACAAAACCAAAAACCTCAAAATGGATTAAAGACCTAAATGGAGGACCAGAAACTACAAAACTCCTAGAAGAAAACATAGGTAGAACACTCTTTGACATAAATCTTAGCAATATTTTTGGATCTATCTCCTAAGGCAATGAAAACAAAAAGCAAAAATAAGCAAATGGGACCTCATCAAACTTGAAACCTTTGCACAGAAAAGGAAACTTCAACAAAACAAAAAGACAACCTACTGAATGGGAGAAAATACTTGTAAATGATATGTCCAATAAAGGGTTAATATCCAAAATATATGAACAGCTCATACAACTCAATATCAAAAAACCAAACAACCTGATTAAAAAATGGGCAGAAGAACTGAATTTTTCCAAAGAAGATATATAGATGGGCAGCAGGCACACAAAAAGGTACTCAACATTACTAATCATCAGAGAAATGGGAATCAAAATAATAAGAAGATATCACTTCACTCCTGTCAGAATGGCTAGCATCGAAAAGTACAAATAACAAATGTTGGCAAGGATATGGAGAAGAGCGAACCCAAGTACACTGCTGGTGGGAATGTAAACTGGTGCAGCCACTATGGGAAACAGTATGGAATTTCCTCAAGAAACTAAAAATAGAACTACCATATGCTCCAGCAATTCCACTCCTGGGTATATATAAGAGGAAAATTAAAACATTACTTTGAAAAGATGCATGCACCCCAATATTCATAGCAGCATTACTTACAATAGCCAAGATATGAAAGCAGCCTAAGTGTCCATCAACAGTGGAATGGATAAAGAAGATGTGTCTCACACACACACACACACACACACACACACACAGTGGAATGCTGCTCAGCCATAATAAAGAATGAAATTCTGCCATTTGCAACAACATAGATGGACCTGAAGGGTATTATGCTTAGTAAAATAAATCAGACAAAGACAAACACTGTGTGTTATCACTTATATGTGAACTCTAAAAAATAAAAGAAATGAACGAATTTACAAAACAGAAACAGATTCACAGATATAGAGATCAAACTAGTGGTTACCATTGGGGAAAAGGAATGGGTGAGGAGTAAGATAGGGATAGGGCATTAAGAGGTATAAACTACTATGCCTAAAATAAATAAGCTACAAGGATATATTGTACAACAGAGGGAATATAGCTGATATTTCATATTGATTTTAAATGGAGTATAATCTATAAAAATATTATACACCTGAAAATATTGAGTTGTACACCTGAAATTAATATAATATTGTAAATCAACTATACTTCAATTTTAAAAAAGAATTAGAAATATAAGGATGTACACATGAAACTTACATAATGTTATAAACCACTGTTACCTCAATAAAAAATAAATTAAAAAAGAGATAAACTGAAGGCTAAAAATTATTTTTTTAAATTTTTTATTAGCCATATTTACATTTGTATCCCAGAATTTGTTCTATGAAAATAAAAATGTGTTAGAAAATACATATCTCTATAACATATAAGATATTTAAGCACAATTATGTAATTACTTCAAATCCTAATTTATGCTTTGATCGTAGAGGTGAATAAATAGGCAATTTCTCACTTCTTTTGTTTGTTTCTGATGCACTAGAAACACCAAATGTATC
This sequence comes from Balaenoptera acutorostrata, assembly GCF_949987535.1. Classification (NCBI taxonomy): domain Eukaryota; kingdom Metazoa; phylum Chordata; class Mammalia; order Artiodactyla; family Balaenopteridae; genus Balaenoptera; species Balaenoptera acutorostrata. The sequence goes on along the minus strand of NC_080080.1, from coordinate 53,854,473 downwards.
AACTTGCAGAAGATTTGACTTGGTTATATTACCTAGCATCTTGCAAAATAAAATGCCAAATCGAGAGTAAAAATATGTTTAAATTTTATCAACTTAGATCTTTCGAGTTTATAATTTTAACATACCACCTGAAACTTCTACATTCAGACACTCCCTCCTCCCAATAATTTTATTTATCCAAATTATCTTCTTTGATTACTCTGTTCTCTCTCTCTCTCTCTCTCTCTCTCTCTCTCTCTCTTCCTTTCCCTGTATGAACACACTCATTTTGGGGGATAAATCTTACAAATTGCCCAATACATCAACTTTCCAATAATAGTGCTGAGAAATTCTATGTACATGTTAAGGGATAATTTGTAGCTCTTTTTCTGGCATTATTTTTCTCAGTGTATACCTAACAGTTTTCTTTTTTCAAGCCAACTCCAGAAATCTCAGTGTTTTGGACACAATTTAGATTTTTCTCTTTGCTCTGTTGACAGGGAATTTTGAAATTTATAGACAAACATGCTGGAGTAAATCAATTCAGATGCAGATGATTAATTTGGGGCTTCTGAAAAATATATTATGGTCTAAAATGACATGATATAAACTGTTTTGAAATTCCAATTTTGATTAACTCTCACAAGAAAGTACAATGAAAAAACCAACATTAGTTTTCAAGACCACAAGCCCAAACCTATTAAACATTTCACTTTGCAAATTCTAACTAGTGTTTATGTGAAATTATGTGCTATTGTGCAAGTGTTTAATTGATTACTTTGCACAGTCTTTTTAAAATTTTAATTAATGACAACCCATTTTAAAACTCTATGCATAAATAGTAACAATATGATGAATTCCTGGATTGTTGGCCTTGTTTGGTATAAAGGCTTTATTACAAAACTTTACCTGTATCATTACTGTATCAAATAACATGAAATGTAGTTACCAATCTTCTAACCACATATAGCAGAAAAAGAGAGATGGAAACAATTTCGTGAATTGGCACAGGATCGTAGTTTACTGATACAAATAATTACGCAGAATATAACCTCTATTAACCACAAACTACAGCGGCACACTATCACAGTGAAGCAGAAAAATGGCCCAGATATGCCAACTCAGTAGCCTTTCTAATCCAACACTGACATATTTGAGCTCAGAGTCTAAGGGCATTTGCATTGATGTTTGCTTGGATTTTCCAAACCGTCTCAGTTCTTGATTCCACATCGCTATTGTGTGGATCAAATAATCCCTGGTCACAAAAATACGCTGGGGAGTGACTCCCCTGGCGTCCAGGTTATGAGTGTGGTTAGTCATTCCACATGCCTTGGGGATGAGCTATCTTTACCATGATGAGAGATTTCCTTTTCAAGTTTTGTAATCCCCAGATACAAAAGCCTAACATCAATAAAAGTCAAAGTAATTAAGAAAAGGTATATTACAACCTTGTTCAAGACAGCACTGGAATTAGGCTTATCTCTTCTTGCTGTCTTTTTTAGAAATAAAATTAATACTGACCTGGAACAAAGAAAAAAATTTATATACTCTTAAAACTGTAAATATCTACTACACTGTTTCTTCAGTGTGAACTACAACCAGACGTTTAAAAATATATCTTCGACATGTGCACACTGGATACGCCAGTTCTATTCTCCTTTTGTGTGGGTTATCGTACTATAAAACAACTTGGGAGGGGGAGAAAAAAAATACAAAGCAATTCTGGAAAATTTTCCGCTCTCTTTTCTTCCAGTCTTTCATTATGTCTTGGAAAATGAGGTCATACGTTTTACACAATATGACTCACTTTATGTTCGTGGCCTTCCAACACTCCAGAAGGTTCTCGACTTTTCGTGAGCAGACTTACAGCTCACGCAGTCGGTAAATCAGGCTCCTGCTCTGCGGTAACCTGCATCCAGATCTCTCCCCGATTCCCGAGACCCAGCCCTCGGAGTCCTGAGGACCAAAGGGACCCACGAGGTTAAGAAATGCTGCCTGGTGTGGTTCAGGGATCTGGCATCGTCAATCTCTCAAGAATAACAGAGTTAGAGAACCTGCCCTCCGGCCTCTTTCTTCCCATCCTTTGCTGCTAGGATTTTACAAGTTGCCTGCAAGGGAGTCAAACATGGGTCAGGCAAACAAACGTGTTCTTTCCAGCCACCGAAACCGGATCGCTGGAGCGAAATAAACCCGCAGAAGCATCTGGAGACCGCAGCCAGACCGGCAGCCTGCGCTAAAAGCAACTTCTAAGTGAGGCTGCAAGTGCCAGCGGGGTGCAGATTTTAGTTGGATGCTAAGCACAACTACCACGCCCCATCCCCCCTTACCAAAAAAAAAAAAAAAAAAAAAAAAAGCTTGGAGGAGGGAGGGAGGGAGGAGGAGGAGGCGAAAGTCGCCGGCATTTCTGCACATCGGCGCCCGGGGTTAGAGAGCCGTGCAGCTTTAGGAGCCGGGAGGAAGGAATAGAAGGGCCAGGAGAAGCGCTCCCAGGGAGAGGGGAGGGGAGGGGAGGAGAGGGGAGGAGAGGGGAAGGATGCCCTCCGCCCATCTCCCCCCACCCCGACAGCTGTCCAACTTTTGGAATTCATTGGCTTCCCCACTCCGCCTCCCAAATACCACCCCAATCCTGTTTAGCCCCCCACCCCACCCTCGCTGACCTAATAAGGCCGTGCAAGTGTGGGGGGACCTATATAAAAGGTGAGGGCTCACGGGGACTGTGCACGGCGGAGGAGAGAAGGCAGCAGCCGTCCAGTGCCCAAGAAAACGACCATGGCCAAGGAGTGGGGCTACGCCGACCACAACGGTGAGTGTGGGCAGCGGCTGCCGGTCAGTTCGGGATGGTGCTGCTCAGAAAGTGCGCAACTCCAGCAAGTGCGGTGGCGCGGATGGAAACTAACATTTACCGAGCACTTCCCGAGTGCCAAACACTGCTGACCCTTTTACTTTTTATCTGATTTAGTTCTCCGTGGTGTGGAGCTGTTATTACTCCCATTGGAGGAAACTGAAGCGCAGAGAGGTTCGGTAACTAGCCCAGATCGCAGTGCCTCTGACGGAGAAGTCAGACCACCGAGGGCCAGTTCTCACTGTCCCCTTCTCCATGATACTGGGCAAGCACTTAACCTCTCTGAGCCTGGTATTGGTCTAAGCTGCTCTGCCTGCAGCTCCTGCTTACCCATGGGAAAAGGAATATGGATATGCTCTGAAATCTACTTAGGGTCAGTGTTATTTTATTCCGGCTCTATGACAGAAGATGGCATTGGTAAAACATGTGATGAAGTCCACTTCAAAAATAAAGCTTTGAGGCTATATTTGAGCAAATACACGGAAAATTTGAGGAAATACACAGAGTTAAGTATAGTCTCCAGGTACACTATTAACAAAACTATGAACAGGTCTTAAACACTAAGCCTTGTATTGCCCAATCTGATATTCAAGACCTTTTTATAATCACTGGCTAGCCTCTGTGTATTTTGCTGGTTTAGTCACTTAGAAAGAGGGCTTGGATTGTGCCACCAAATAAATAAATCCCCTCAATTTGATTTCCCAGGTCCTGACCACTGGCATGAACTTTACCCGATTGCCAAGGGAGACAACCAGTCGCCCATTGAATTGCACACTAAAGACATCAAGCACGACCCTTCCCTGAAGCCATGGTCAGCATCTTATGACCCCGGCTCTGCCAAGACCATCCTGAACAATGGGAAGACCTGCAGGGTTGTGTTTGATGATACTTATGACAGGTCAAGTAAGTATCACACTTAGGTAGAGACACGTGAACATTTTCAACATCCATATTAGCAAAATGTGATTTATGACACAGCAACAGAATTGGTGGGAAGCGGGGGGCACTTCTTCTCTGAAAAAGGAGATGACATTTGACTTTGCTCTAGTCTTGAAGAATTACATTTATACATAGAAGAGGAATGTCTCACTCTCTAATGCTGGTCACCCAGGCTGCTACAAAATGGCCCCATGCCCAAGCTAAAAGTTGGCAATGCATTCCTGAAATGAAACTTGATAGGGAGGTGATGGTAATGAGTCCAAATGAGTGTTCTTCAGGCTCTGATGGTCTACACCTGAGGGGTTTTTTGCTTCCTAACCAAGGCCTGGAGAGCAAGGCTCCCAGTCCCAAAAGTGGCACAGATTCCATTCTACAGAGCAAGGAACATAGCAAAGAAACCAAGTAGGTACTCTCTTCCTCTGCTGTGTGGGTAGGGGCCAATCCAGGGGAGAGAGTAGACCCACTGTATGAATCAAGAAGACTTGCCTTCAATGCTTCAGTGGGGTTCATCTGACTAATCATTTTGGTGAGTGTTTTTGAAGAATCTGACAATTTCTTCTTGAGTTGTGATTTGTATTTGTGTGAAAATGAAAAATCTCATGTTTAAAAAAAAATCTCTTTATTTCACCTACACTATTAAGCAAATCAATGAAATAAAAGAAGGCTAATTAGAAATGCTTTATTTCACTGTGAATGAAGTAAGAATCTACCTTTAGCATTTTGGTGCTTGATATACAGTAATACATTTTCCTATAACCACATTTGTAAAAAATTTAAAATTATCCTTACTGATGTATAGGAATGAATATTCTCAATGATGTTGTAATTAAAGAGTAATAGTTATAATTTCTACCTACTAGCAGGTTCCAGGTAAGGAATATCATAAAAATATATTTTCTTAAACAATAATCTCGTTGGTATCTGCTACTTTTTTTCTCTTATCCATTTAAATCAAGTTCCATTCTGAAGGATTAGTAACAAAATTAAACAGTATCTGTTAGGTTGGATCACATGAAAATGACTTTTTGTAAGCAAAAATGATTGACTATTGACAATTTCATATAATTCATCCTAATAAATTGGACTCATATGACCAAATAATAACTGTTCCTAGTGGTTGGGTAGAAAAAAATGCAATTAATCAAACCAGTCGTTCCTACATGACCAAGCTTACACAAGCCTCATTCTATTGTTTTAGACCTATACTATGGCTTTCAGTGTGCCATTTCAGCACCAACAGTTAGTCAATCTTTTCTAGAATAGCTACCCTCTGAATTCTATTTTGATCTAGCTTATGTTGCTAAATTTTGATTTTAGGGTTTCTGTATAGTTTCCAATATCCTTTAGAAAATATTTGAACTTCTAAATCACTCCCCAGGCTGAATGAAGTGAAACCAAGTTAAGTGCCAGGTTGAGGTATTTGGACAACAAACTCACATTCATGCTATGGAGAATCATCTCGTTTAGGGGTCCACATTGATTTCCTGGGAAACTTCTGAATTTTCCATTTCATCTCATTTGAGTAAACACAGTCTGAATTAGACATGGATGAGAGCTCTTGCCTGTAGTACTGAAGAAAAGTGTAGTGAGGCGAGACATGGAGAAGGAATTCACATTTGTTCAGTGATGACTCTGCTGGGCACTGTGATGAGCAGTTTAAAGCCCTTAATCTCATTTAATCCTCACAGCAGCTCTGAAAGGTCAGTATTATTATCACCTTCAGAGAGATGCAGAAATGGGTTCAGAGAAGTTTAGCAATTTGCCTGAGATCACACAACTAGCAGGGGGTGGGGCCGGGATTGAAACCTAAGTCTGCCTGGCTCTCAAATATCCTGTTCTCCCCAGTGCACCACACAACAGACCTGTGCTTTGGTTGTTTTCATTGCCCATCTCCTGTTTTAATTTTATTTTCATACATGTTAAATTGACATTTAAAAAATAATAAAACAAGCAAAGAAAATCAGAAAGACAGAGAAGAGAAAGCATTTATTCTGATATAACCCAAGACTTGACTTTGTGAGAAAGAGACAAGTGTGCTTGGGAATGGCACCATCAGCCCAGCCCATCAAGCTTAGGCTATAAGGGCTGTTTAAAGCAGGGCTCTGTAAAAGAAGTGTGAGTTCACTGCTGACCTAGCTTCTCTGAATCACAGTGCTGAGAGGTGGTCCTCTCACTGCACCCTACCGGCTTCGCCAGTTTCATCTTCACTGGGGCTCCTCGGATGATCACGGCTCTGAGCACAGCGTGGATGGAGTCAAGTATGCAGCGGAGGTAGGAGGAATTGCCATTACCCACTCTGGATCTCACCCGGTGAAAACTGAAAACTGAACGATAATGACAGAATAGCATCCAATGCGTTTGCTTCAAGCCTGTAGTTATGAAAAGAGCTGCAATAGTTTAGCATAAACTGAAGCTGCCCAACATTCTAGGTTAGACAGTTAAGAGAGTGTAGGTGAGTTAGTGTCACGCATGAAGAATTTCAAGATTGTATTTAGAAATTGGATAGCAGCTTAATAATAATATTTTTAAAAAAGCCAGGGACCTGACTGGAACTGAAAAGATAATGGTAGCTAATACTTATTAAGTGCCTACAAGTACTAACTCATTTGATCCTCTCAGCACACTATGAGATGGGCTACAGACAAGGAAACTGAGGCACAGAAAGGTTACATAACAAAGTCACACAGCGCATGAGTGCTAGACCTGTGCTCTACCTTATGCTGATTGGCTTCATAGTTCATCATCCTGCCCAGTGCTCTAAGCTGCCTCTTTTACAAGACTGTGGTGCTTTAAAAATAGCACTTAGTAATTCTGGCTAATGCTTATGCTCTAGTCTCTTAATGAAGGGTGTGCATATGTGTGTGGATGTGTGTGTGATTTTATATGTACATATGTACTTATACAGAGATAGCTAGATATAGATACACACAATTTAATGTGAACAAATACTACTCTCTGTTCCAGTTAACCCTTAACGGAAACCCATGATTTGTAGCTCAGATCAAGGCATCAAATTACAAGGAAATAAGACAAGCCTCCTGCATGTTCTCTGTATAAAGCCAAGCCTATAAGGGGTGACAAATGCCCTGGAGGTGAGGATAATTCCATTTGTACTGCCAAACTCTTCCAGAGGCAGACTCTGGTCAACCATAGGAGCTGAGACAGAAACCTTGGAGCCACTTGTGGACACTCTCTTAGGCAGCATCATTAGGCAGCCTAACTAAATTTGACTAAACAGTTAAACTAAACTATAGGAGACCCGAAGTACTTCCCTGTGATCATTTCTCTACAGCCCATCTAGACAGCCGGTGACAGGATAAATTAATTGAGAATGCCTTCCAGACATCTTCCCCCACAAATGGGGAAAGTTTAGTATATTCCTTACAAATGTGGGCAAGGCTTGCAGTTCGGTCTTTACATGTGGGATTATCTCACACTTTTGGTCTTGAATAAAATACTTCTAAATTGCCATGAACTATTGTATTCTCTTGCCATTCTATATAATGCAATGTGAAAAATTTGACTAATTTAACTAGTGTCTATGTTAGCACCTTAACATTATTAAGGTAAGGTGACCACCCAGTTCTAGACCATTTGTTGCTGAAAGGAGAGAGGCATGAAGACACCTAAGAATTTGTCCCCTTATTTTTCCTCTCCTACTTCCCAGTTAATTGTGACTTTAGAATGCTAGCAGATTCCTGTTTATAACTCTGTGTTTCACTGTTTGATTTGGTCAGAAAAAGGACTAATGTTATACAAAGCTAAAATAATATTTTGAATTGGTTTAATGAAAGTTCAGTTTTTACCAATTCTACCTATCATAACTTTTAATTTGAATCATTAAATGTCTTACCAAAATATTGCATGCTAATTTTTAGAATTCTGTCAACTTCTGTGAGAGTGTTCAGCAACCTTAGACTGTATAATTATTGGGTTTATTGTGAATAATTTTATACTTGTTTCCTTATTTTAGGAATTTACCTCATAACCTCTGTTCTATGGTTTCAGCTTCATTTGGTTCACTGGAATTCAAAGTATAACAGTTTTGCAAGTGCTCTGAAGCAACCTGATGGAGTAGCTGTGATTGGCATTTTTCTGAAGGTAAGGTAAAAATTGACCATGTATTTTTTTCAAAGTTTAGTTCCTTATCAATGCTTAAGTTTTACTCCCTCCTTTTATTTAAAGGGGAGAGAGGAATGAATTTCAGTATTCATTCAACTATTCAAGATATTTCTGTTAAGATCAGCTCAAAATTTTTTGCTCTCCCTTAAAAGAGTAACTTTTGCCATACTTCAGTACCCCTAGCACTTCTAAATTTTCTTAAGATGCAGGATGTATGCGTGTGTGTGCGTGTGTGTATGTGTGTGGTGTGTGTGTGGGGGGGCAGTGGAGATGGAGCCTTTGAAGGAGCTTATTTCACTGGCAGTGAGGGCAAGGGCAGCATTGTTCATTACCCTTTCCTGCTACTCCATGTCAATTGCAGTGGAAACCAGAAAAGCCAATGTTGGGAACGTCTGTGATGCCGAGTCCCTGGCTGGACATCCACTCGGCTTAGGGTGGCCACCACTCACATGATCCCAGGCTAAGATAGCACATGGAATGTGTGTGTTGTTGAGCCAGCCTTGGTGTAGAGAGGACTTGGTGTCATTAACACATGAATTTAGTGGTAACATAACCAAGATTTTAAGCCAGAGGTGAAAATCTAGCTTCTTTCTTTTTGAATGACCTAATTTGTTTTATGTTCTGAATTCATTGGGTCATTTTCAGTGCTTGAACACAGTACTACAGGAAGTGGAGTGGGTCTGAGCAGAAAGACAACGAGTTTAGTTTTAGATACACTGAGTCCATCCTAGCTCTAATTCTATTAAAAAGAAAAGTAGACTGACTTCACAGAGAAGGTCAAGGACATAGATGTAAATCAACATGTAATTTGTGGTTTTGTACTTCAGAGGCCTGGAGTCCAAGTTTAGTTCAGAAAATATATACTCTAAAATCTTGGGGGGGGGGAATAAACTTATGTTTTTGCTTAGTACAAGATATTCTGACAGATTTATAAACACTAGTTGTAGATGGATGGATTAAAATTAGTTTTTAAGACAATCCTAAATTATGGAGAAGAGAAAAATATAGTTGTTGGTTTACTTTTTCTTTTTTTTTTTTTTAACAGATAGGACATGAGAAAGGCGAGTTCCAGCTGCTCCTTGATGCGCTGGACAAAATTAAGACAAAGGTAAAAAAAAATCATTTTCCCTCCCAGAACATAAAAGCAGGGTATGTCAATTTTTTCTTTTTACATTTTCAAGTGTATTTCTTTCACCTAAAATCTGTTAGTAAGTTTGATGAAAATGCTAAGCATACATATAAAAGCAAATGCTATTATATTTGTATGTATATTTTTATGGTTTATAGGTTTTAGAGCAGTTTCACATACATAAATTTATTTAATCCTCATAGTCAACCTGTCAGATAACTACATTTTTAATGAAGTGTTTGAGAGAAAAGTTGAGTGGTGTTCCCCTGCCCAACACACACACACACACACACACACACACACACACACACACACACACACTTACACACATGCAGAGGTACTAAATGTTTGGGTCCTAGTGTTTCCCTTTCTCTCCTGGGTGGCACCTGTATATTTTAAATCTTAACAGTAGATTCTTCTACTTAGCAGACTCACTTTAATTCTTTCTGTTCTAATCAAACGCTTTTAGTTTTACCACCAGAGAAAGTAAGTATTCTGAGTATGATACTCAATAAAAATGCAACTCTGTTTTGTATCATCAAGAACCACAGCATTAACTTGTATGAAATATTTCTATTACAGTTTATAATGAGTTTGTCCTTTTTCTTGAGAAATGATAGATTTATAGTGCTACCTAGAGTGAATAAGGAATAAAATTGACTGTGGCAAAGTCATACCATGCAAACCGGCCTCCCCCATCTGCCCTTTATATCTGAAAGGCACGTCCTTGTTCACAAGCCCCGTTTTCTCTGTTGCATTTGAAATCCATTCTCCCCAAACGGTGAGACGCTGGGGCAGGCGATGCGCATGCGCCCGCTCACCGCGCTGGGTCCCGCTGTCTCCCAGGGCAAGGAGGCGCCCTTCACGAACTTCGACCCGTCCTGCCTGTTCCCCGCCTGCCGAGACTACTGGACCTACCACGGCTCCTTCACCACGCCGCCCTGCGAGGAGTGCATCGTGTGGCTCCTGCTGAAGGAGCCGATCACCGTGAGCCCCGAACAGGTGAGCGGCGGCCGCGGGCCGGCCTTGAGAACACGCTGACTTACCGTCGCCGGCGGGCTCTGTGAGATACAGACGCTAAACTGAAAATATAAAGCAATAGATGCTTACCGAACAGCTCTGCGACTGGAGATTTCATAGTTTGCCCCGGTTAATTACGATCAGCCTGTTTAACTTTCTAAAGCTCAACTTCCAAAGGGTACCAGGCTAAATGCAAGAACATTTAAAGGTGGCGGTGATGCTGAACAATGCCCAAGTTTGTGCTCTAGAAACACTGAAGGGTACAGATCCATATGAGTTAGACTTTGCTAATTTGGAGAACTCCCAAATACTGAGCCCTGTTTAGGAGATGGAATGGTAAATACAGGCCTGGGGATAAGATGCTGGTGGAAGGGATTGAATATCCTTGTGAGGTGTGTACTGGTTCCCCAGTTTTACAGCTAAGTAGGCTGAGGCTCAGATAGGTTAAGCAGTTTGCTCATGATCACACAGCCAAGGGCAGGATCTGAGATTGCACCTCCAGTCTGTCTGCTTTCAATACCTTCGACCTCTCTCCTCAGGCCTCCCTTCTAAGTGTTCATGTAAATTGACTTCATTAACTTATGCAATGAAGGGCCAATTGAGCTTATTATTTGCACTGTCTTCCACTCCTACATAAGGGATAGATTTCACACTGATCTGTCAAATTAAAATAATTGTTTCAGAATTCAGGAGGAAAAGGTTTTGACCAGAGGGTATGGTGATCCTGTATAAAATGAAGAAAAGTGTTTTTACAAATTAAAAAAAAAAAAAAAAAAAAAAAAGGTTTTTGTTACTCAGAACCAAATAACTCTGGACTGGACATTGGAGACAGGTTTTGTAGTTTGCTTGTTTAGAAAGCTGGCGATTTCTAACTCTTTGTCACACGCTTAATGTGTCCACTTGGTCCAAATGTCATGCTGACAGCCTTCCCTCGCCCCTTGCAGATGGCCAAGCTGCGGGGCCTCTACTCCAGCGCGGAAAATGAGCCCCCGGTGCACCTGGTGAGGAACTGGCGCCCTCCACAGCCTGTCAAAGGCAGGATAGTGAAGGCCTCCTTCAAGTGAGGCTGCTGGAGCTTGCCCTCTTCAGGAAAGGAAACCGACAGTGCAGAGCTTGTTTCCTTGCCTCCTTTTGGTGCTTCTTACTCCAAGTATATTTCACTTTTCCATACCAAGCAATGAAGATGAGAGATGTGATCACCAAGAAACTGGAATTAACTATTGACAAGATCTAATATGAAAGCATTTGGCCTTTTTAATAATCACCTTTCCTGTAAAAACAGCATTTCTAGTAAGGTTTCAAAGAAGAAGAAACAGAGTTGGAAGAGGAAAGGTAGAGAAAAATGGCTGTTGGGCACTGTTTTTGTGTCATCTTAAATTTCACAGAACTTCAGTTTACTCTTTTCATGTTATGAGTTATCCATCTTAAAGAAATAATGAGTAATTATATACGTGGGGGTAGAGGTGTCTGAAGATCGTATAGCAATTCAGCATAAGCCAGAAATTAAAATGACTGTGGATACCGAGAATTGAGATGGTGATGTGTTTTAACCTTTAAATAAAACCAATAAGAGGTCCATCACTTATTCACATTTAAACTACTGTAAAGATTGCCTGGTTTTGATTATCAATGAAAGTAAAATACACTGACTAGGAATTTTTTTAAAAAAATTGACCCACTATTTGAATGCTTTCTTCATAAAGATGTTGACTTTATCCTAATATTTTTCTTTACCTGAAGGAGGGCCATTTATTTTTCATTTTACTACTTTTATCTTTGCATGCTTATTAAAATAAAAACTGCCTCTGATATCTTTCTAATTTGAGCGTGGGATTAATGATTCCTAGAACATGCAGGAGTGAATGCCTGCACTTGAAGTAAAAGCAGTTGTACTGATCATCAAAACTAATAAAGACATGAATGTAAACAGTTGAGTGTTGTGTTTTTTAAGGAGGGAGAACATTGTAAGTTTATTTTTATAACTGAAGTGACTCAAATTCTGAGTTGGATTGGAAGCTACATTCCTTGTAGAGCAGCTGAAGCAATTACTGGGGGCCTTCCGAGGAGATTGCAGACAGAAGAGGAATGTGTAGCCATACATTTGACAGTGTGGACTAGTTTCCAGAGGCCTCAAAGTTGGTTTAGGATTCTGGGGTGCATACCAGTACCATGGTTGCTAACTTAGGGGCATGGAATCAACTCAGACTGTAGCCTTTATGTCCTTATTTTTTTAAAATGTGCATCAAGATAACACCAGTCTAACACTGAAAAAATCCATACATTGAGACCTTCAAAAATATCTTTAGACATAAAGTCTAATTTTGCAGTTAGTAGCTTTGATAAATCTTTTATCACATCACTGGCTAATATGTTAACTTACTTTCAAAAATGGCAGCAATAATTGAATTACCCTAAAGAATGAAAATGGTATTGGGTCAGGAGAGTCCTGCAATGCTGGAAATCAAGTCATGTGACAGAGTCCTAGGAGGCTAATGTTATTTAATGGTTTACCATTTGGGTGAAGTAAAACCAGGTTGGTCAGTGCAAACTGGTTGTGTTAATTAAACCCCTTGAAATTAGGAGGTGTGGAGCTTTCATCAGTTAGTGGTAATACACAAACTGATTCTCTCAGGGTACTTGGTAATGCTGGGAGCACTGTAAAAATGTACCCAATGCACACTCATATGTGGTGAAGGAACATATGACTTAATTCTAGCTACAATGGTGCTTACACAAGCTTACACAGGCTGGACAAGGCTGGAACTGTTTTAAGGGAAAATGTCTAATCAAGAGAAGGTATCTCCCTAGACCATGAGCTCCATTAGGGCACAGACATGAATCTTGTACACTAACATCCCCCTTTTTGCCTAGTATGGTGTCTGGCACTTGATAAGCACTCAATAAACATTTGATTTCATGAACATAGATGAACCCAGGACAAATACTCATCTTCTTTAACAACACAGGATTAAGACTAATACTGGTTTTTACTCATCTCATTCAGTTTGGGTCTCCTTGGAAAATGATCTCTTTAGCTTCAGGTGGTAGCCTTCCAGTAGAACATATATTCCCTCTCCCCCATCCAAGTCATTGTAAATGATCACAATTATCACCCAACTTAAAACTTCCTCTCAACTTCTCCCTGCAACTCAAAGTGCTGAATTATTATAAATGTCCATTAGAATATTGAAACCACACTGTGTCCTTATTCAGTAGGGGGACAATTTTCCTGATCATGCACAGTCTTCCAAACAATTACATTTTAGGCATACACAGCCTACAGAGGGGAGATGGCTAGGAGCTGCTGTGGTGAAAAATGTTTCCACATCTGCCAACTTTTGTTCTTCAGATATAATCATTTCAGATATTTTAAAACTTCAGCAAAGGGCAGAAACTAATTTGAATGATGTGTGTGTTACAATAGTCAGATGATTATATCCTTAAAAGTCTATGAATGGGGCATCATCAATAAGAATTTACTGAATATAGGGCATTGCTACATTTTGAGAGGGTGTATATAATTCCTACCCCTTTAATGGGGAGACAGAATATATTTATGAAGAGGTAAATAACTATTCAGGACCACTGATCCAAAATTCTTTATGTGTAATCAGTGAATACTTATGTAGATGAATGGGGAGTATTCTACACAGAACATGTAAAACTGAAGATTTTGGTGTCTAACTATAATCATTTACATAATTAAATAAATATGGGTGAAATTGATCAACTATAAACAACTGGATAGATGTGAAAAATTAGTATGTCAGTTACTCAAATAAGAATTGGCACAAATAAAATTGTTCTAAAAGAAATACATATGGTCCAAAACCACATCAGATACCATGTATAAATAAAATTAATGAGATTTTAGTTTCTCCTCTAATACCCTCTTATTTGATACTAAAAAGGAGCTGTGGACATGAGCAAAATACATTATTTTAGCGGACAAAGAATAAGTGAGAAGTAAGAAAAACTGCAAATGTCATATTTTTAGAAATTCTAAAAATTTCAAGTTTAGTATATGAAGATTTAATGATTTTTTTAAATGACCCCTAAGGTAGCACTTAAAGACTTAAAATGCAAATAAGAAGACAAAATCAAGTTTGCATGTTATTTTCATTTAGATCACTGGATGGCAGCAACACATTTAAAAACTTTCATTTGGGTCCCTAGATGACAGCAAAATAATTACAAAAATGACAAATGAAATGTCATTCACGGAGCAATGAGGGTTTTTATTTTTAAATCCTGAATACTCTATTTCCTTTTCCCAAATGTTCAATATTAACCATCAATATCTATCACAACAGAAAAGATGGTGAGAGAGTCTTACATATTTCTGATAATTTTTTTTTTAAACACATGGTCAATCTTTTCTTAAAAAAAATTAATTAATTAATTTTTGGCTGCATTTAGTCTTCGTTGCTGCATGCAGGCTTTCTCTAGTTGCAGAGAGCAGGGGCTACTCTTCGTTGCGGTGCACGGGCTTCACATTGTGGTGGCTTCTCTTGTTGCGGAGCACAGGCTCTAGGTGCGTGGGCTTCAGTAGTTGTGGCTTGCGGGCTCTAGAGCACAGGCTCAGTAGTTGTGGCGCACGGGCTTAGTTGCTCCACCGCATGTGCGATCTTCCCGCACCAGGGCTCGAACCCGTGTCCCCTGCATTGGCAGGCGGATTCTTAACCACTGTGCCACCAGAGAAGCCCCTTTCCGAGAATTTTCCAAAAGTGAGGCCTGTGTGTTAGTAGTTGGTACACTAAAACTGAGACAAATGAGAAATGAACATTCTACAATCCTGTTCAGTCTTCTGGAGGCCTGGGTACAAGGTACACAGCACTCCCCAACACGTGGCCTCAGGCAAGTTAACTTCTCTGTGCCTCACTCTCCTCATCTGTGAGCAAGAGTGATAAAAGTACCTGCTCAGAGGGTTAGGTATTAAATGAGTTAATGTATGTAAACCTCTTAGAGTAGTTGTTCCAGACACAATAAAACTCTCAACAGCAGTTAACTATTATCTTCTGTAAGTTAATTTTACTTCAACCAAGAAAAATTCCATTGGCTTATTCAATACTTAAAGTCATGTTTCTTTCTGGATGTTTCTATGAGTAAGGTCATGAATCCATGTCTTATCAATTTAGACAAGACTAAGGAGTTAGTTACCATAATGGGCTCCCCTAATGAATTCCCTCTGTGCTTGGCATTGGGGAAATGGTTTCTAAAAATAATGGCGATAACTCTTGTCTGATACTTTTCAGCAGCAAAAACAAGTTGTGGCTCCATTAGAAACCAGCACAAAGCTAGAAGGGGTGATTTGGGGAGGATCAGAAAATTTTCTGGAGGAAGTTTCTATTCCAGAGCTCTGCACCTGACCTTCTGAGGAAATGTATGATTAGCAAAACATTCAAAAACTAAACCAAAATAGAGAGGTGAGAGAACTATGGTGTTCACTCTGTTTTGCTGACTTTGGAATGTTGGCAGGATAGAGTAGCTCAGAGTGCTGTGTGAAGCGGAAAATCTATCCTCACCATAAGTACAGGAAGTCTCTTGCCATGAAATTAATTTGGGACTTGTCTAGGCATGTCATAAAATCAGAATCATGAATGAGATGCACAAGTCATCCTGGAGGCTGAGTTTATCCATTTTGGGGCAACTCAGCTCCAATTGTACAAAAGGAAATAAAACAGTCGAGGCTTAAAATCCAGGATCCAGGGAATGACTAGAGAACTAATTAACTACTTCAGATTTGAAGGCATTTAATGGCAACCACTTGACAACTTGACGAGGTGCATAATCACAGATAATCAGCAGGAGTAAGAGTGAGTGTAATGGTGGGGTCACAGGGGACCAAGTGCACCACAGAAGCATAAAACCCAGTGATTTAAAAACTAATTTTAGCCAGGTGAGAATCGACTCTGTGCAGTAAATGAGGAATAAGATTCTCCCTTGTATTTAAATTATTCCCAGGTAGAGGAGCCTGGAAGCTCAGGAAAAATATTTTGGCCATTAAATGTACATATTCTGTTTCAGCATGCCCGTACATTTCTATCATACTCACTCAGCTCATTTGAAATTTGGGTGGTTACAAACACATTTGTTCAAGGGAAGTCATTCCCCCAAGGACAATTGAGTCCCGTGAAAGTATATGACAAATGGAAGTGTCTGAAAATACAGTGCAACTTGGGTTCAAAGAATTCACACTTCTCCCTCCTGTGTGTGTGATTGGTTTAATGCAACACAGGACCCCAGAGAAGGGGCCTGACATGGGTAGGGAGACTGTACAAGCCAAGCAGAGAAGATGGAAGGGTGGGGCCCAGCCCAGGGAAGAACTGAGAACTAAGCAAGAAAAGGTGCATTTTGACAGTCAGCAATATGGAAACTTTCGTCCAGTGAAGACCTAGGGCTCAGGTTCTTGTACCAGGAATTAATTAATTTTAAGAGTAACAAGATTACTTATCAATTCTATCTGTAATGTAAGTCAGTGTATGCATGTGTGTATGTAAGTGTGATGAGTAGTGGGGGCAGGGAGATTTAGGAGGGTAAGGACTCTCTCTGTCTTGTTATACTACAGAGGCCCCAGTACCTAACACAATTATCTGGAACATAGTCAGTGCTGGAAAAGTACCTGTTGAATGAAGGGAGGAATGGACGGATGGATGGACAGATGGAAGAGGCAGTGAGAGTCCTAAAATAATGAATGCCAGTCTAAGTTCTTGAGCTGGTGGGAGCTATGTCTTCATCCTAGGAAGGTCAGTGACATATCTGGAAGGGCTCTTGGAGAAAAGCAGGGGTTTCCATTGCTGCCACCCAGGCTTGTCTGTACAGAGAGTGTGGGTGCCAGAAGAGAAACAGTTTTACATATATCCAAACCTTATCATTTGCAAATTTAACTGAGTATAGAAGAGACATATTTTAAGAGATATAAAAGGAGATTCTCTACCAGAGTATTTATCTCTTAGCACCCATGCTTCTAATATGCAAACTGAAGGTAGTTGGCAATGAGCCTGTGACATTGGGCTCTGGTGATACTAACTGGCACGATTCATGCTAGTGCTTGAAATTTTATAAATTTGCCTTTATTTTCTCATTTGTCATTTTAGTTCTTCATTTCATTCACCTTTGTGCTCATAGCAATTCCACATACATAATCAAGATAACTCTTTAACTCAAATGCTTGTGTTATGGCCAGAAATGAGCAAAGTATGATACTTTTGAAAATTCAGTAAAGAGTTTCAACTGACAGGTTCCACCCCACCCCAAGCAAATGACGGTCAATTCAGGTAAATGTCCTGCCCTCCACAAACAACACAGACATATATACCACATATATCCTCACACACTTGTAATTACTACCTGGAGCTTTACAATATAGTGGATGATTCTTTGAGAAAAACATTTACTCAGGCAGTGAATTTACCAGAAATCAAACTCAAGTTCTGTTTTGGCAGGTGGGGAGGGTGGTAGGAAATGCTAGTTGGCAGCTCAATTCATAACTAGAAGTGTAAATCTCTGGTTGCCTCTATAATTTTTTTTTTTTAATTTAAAGAAGTATTCTAATGATATTTCGTCAGAGGTCTAATTTCTTTCTTTTAGTTTGTTTTCTCTAACAAAGGGCCTGTTGTCAAGATTGTGAGGTGCACTAAGCCTCTTGTTCTTAGCAGCTTGATATGGAACATTGATTAAGCCCTAGTAGGGGTGGGGAGTTTCAGAGGAATTATGAAATAACCACAAGGAGCAAAGAAGAAAGTTTACAGCTTGCTAAGATTGTAGTGGTTTTAGCTGGGCAGAAGCATTCAATATTTGATATATAATTTTAAAAGTATTTGCAAGTGACTAAAAAAACCCTTTTCTTTAAAGGATTTCATGCTTTTCAAAAGCAATTATGTGTCGAGTATAAAAGAAATAAAAGTAGGTCAAGGATCTACCTGGAAGCATCAAGGAAGAGAAAAAAAAAATGAAAAGAAAGAGTCCACCTTCAAACATTACTCAAGAGAAATTGTACTAAATGTGGCTGTGACTGCTGAGGAGAAGGCCTTATCGGGCATGGCCATGGTGCCCAGCACACTGGGCATGAAATACATGGTAAATAGTGATATCAGTGTCATTGGAAAGAAGGAAAAGATAGCAGAACCAAGGGCACAGGCGACCTGCAAAACCTGGCCCTGGGTCACCTGGGCCTCTAGGCCAATAGTGGACTCCAGACTCTTTTTGGATGACGTAGCCACTAGGGCTCAGTTTTAGAACATGAACCCCCAATATAGAATTTTTAAAAATGAATTATATACTCACAGTATTATACTGCTATATATGTTATAAAATATAAATAAAGTGGAAATTTTCAGGGAGTGAAAAAATAGCTATTAAGAGAAACATTCTCATGGTTTTTTTTCCTGCCATGGAGTGGTCCTTCATGTGCACCCCAAGGTGTGTGCATTGCGTGTGGAGGCAGCTGGTTTGGCGCTGTCCACTAACAAGACCAGCTTAGACAGTCTCCTGCCAGCCAATCAACTTCACTCTGTTCTATGATTCCTCACCTCACTGGGCCACTGTTGCATTCACTGTCTCACCCAGTGGGGATTAGCTGAGTGTAGAAGTAGAAAGGATAACTCTATCATACGTGTTAGAAAAATAGTGCAAATAGGCCCTGCTGTGAATTGTGAGAAGTCTAGCACACCGTTTTGACTGACCAGTTTTGACCTTGGGTTGGGTGGTTTTTTGAATTGGTTATAAACTCTTTTCGCTCAGTCAAAGATGGCCAAAGAAAAAAAAACAAGAAAAAGAAGAAACAAAAAGGCATCCCATCATATCAAAGATAACTCAAGGGATATTTACTATGCTATTCCTTCTGTCCCTTAAAATATGGAAATTTATTGGGCTTCCCTGGTGGCACAGTGGTTGAGAATCTGCCAATGCAGGGGACACGGGTTCGAGCCCTGGTCTGGGAGGATCCCACGTGCCATGGAGCAACTAGGCCCGTGAGCCACAATTACTGAGCCTGTGCGTCTGGAGCCTGTGCTCCGCAATAGGAGAGGCCGCGATAGTGAGAGGCCCGTGCACCGCGATGAGGAGTGGCTCCCACTTGCCACAACTGCAGAAAGCCCTTGCACTGAAACGAAGACCCAACACAGCCATAAATAAATTAATTAATTAAAAGAAAAAGTTCACTGCTCTGCAGCCTTTTAAAATATGGAAATTTATTAATTCAAGTGTGTATTCTATACAAGGCACTATGCTCTAGAGGAAGAGAAAGAGAAGGAAGAAGAGGAAGAAGAAGAGGAGGAGGAGGAGGAAGAAAAGAAGAAAGAGGAGGAGGAGGAGGAGAAGGAGAAGAAGAAGAAGGAGAAGAAGGAGAAGGAGGAGAAGGAGGAGAAGAGGGAGAAGAGGGAGAAGAAGAAGCAGCAGAAGAAGAAAGAAGAAGAGGAAGAAGGGGAAGAAGAAGAAGAAGGGGAGGAGGAGGAGGAGGAAGGTGGAGAGGGAGGGGAGGGGGAGGAGGAGGGGGAGGAAGGGAAAGAGAGACAGAGGCACTCAGATATATGGAGAAAATTTGTGTGGAATAACTTTGAAAATGTTGTGGCTTGTAAAACAAAGAAAATTTTTGTGAAGTGGTAAAACAAATGCACATAAGTAATATGAAGCAAAGAAGTATAACAGAAATGCTATGAAGTTGCAACATCAGGAGCAATATTTTTAGGTTATGGACTACTTCTCTTTTATCCCCAAATCCTCATTTAGCCATCCAAAACTTTCAAGATATCTTTCTTTTTTTTCAAGATATCTTTTCTTGCATAAAATAAACTTACTTTCTGTTTAGGATTAACCTGGATAAGTACAAAATGAGCAAACTACAGAATTATAAAATGTAACCATCTCTGTTTCCTGTGGCCTATCCATATATATTTTAAGATTATAAGAGTGCTGGTTTCCCATTTGTATACTCTTAAGACGGTTTCCAGAAAACCAAATTTATCTGGATCTAAACCTTCCTTGGGCTATTATGGCATGAGTGACGCTCTAGAAGCATAAAGTAATTTACTTTACTCCTGTTCTTAAAATGATGGCTAAAGGCTAAGGTTCTCACTGGGGGAAAAGATATAACTACATGGAGACACTTGAGGGCACCCTAACCAACAACCTAAAACAACAACAACAAAAGTCATTAAAAGTATATATTCAAATGTAAAATTTGGGGTGGGAAAGTATGTTTTGCCTCTAGTTTATGACACCAGTGAATCCTGACTCGTGCCCTTGATAAGGGGGAAAAAACTGCTTGTCATGCTTATAATTCCCCTTGCATGGAAAAGTTAAATTGTTCTGGTTACTAAAAGGAAGTCAAAAATTCCCCATTCAAGGTGGTGATTTATAAGCAAATGAGAAGTTTAATCATGTGATAAAGTTACTACTAACATAACCAACTCTCATGATTTGGTAGAAAAGCCATTATTGAAGATATGCTGAAGCAAAGTGAATAAACAATCATTGCAAGGTGCAGACGTGAGATTTTATGCTTTTCTATCCAATCCAACCAACAAAAATGAGTGAGAGCATATTATGGGCAAAGCACTCTCCTAGGGCTCATGTGTTGCTGGATACATACATAACTTTCACAAAAGCATTACCATACAGATACTCTTAAGGCAGAGTTTCATGATCATGGTACTATTAACATTTTGGACTGAGTAATTCTTTGTTACAGGGGGCTGTTCTGTGCATTATAGGGTGTTTAGCAGCATTCCTGGATGCCAGTAGCACACTACCCCCCAACAGTTGTGACAAGCAAAATGTCTCCAGACACTGTCAGTTTTGCCCCCAGGTGAGAACCAATGCTCTAAGAAGAGGTGGACTTTTATTAAATTGAATACTTCATGGTGTCACGTGTGGTAGCTGCCATGGAACATAAAATATTTTAAATGTATAATTTGCATTTTTAGTGTAATTGTCTCACTTAATATTTTCATTCCAGTTCTAGTTGATTGAAACAATGTTTGAATTCACCAACTACTCTTAAAAACTAAATAGATTTAATTACTACGGAAACGTTGAAATGTTACTAGTTTCCATGAAAGAAAAAGACACATTTAGGAACTAACTTTTTAAACATCTGAAAAGCAGTTTACTAAGGGAAGTTGAACTCATCTGTTTATTAGATGTATACTTGGTGCCAGCTCCTGCCACTTTAGTGATTGGTAGGAAACCCGAAAAGTGACAAGTATGTCTATATAACTTTGTTTTACAGAACAGTAATGCATGCATAATCCGAATGCACTGTTACTATATCACCTTGAGGCCACACAGCAGATGGCTAAGTGCTCAAACTCTAGAGTGGGACAACCTGGGGCAAACTGACCTACATCTATGCCTCAGGGCTGTGTAAAACCTTCAGAGTCATGCTTGCAGCATAATCAGATTTCCAAAAATGTTATTTTTTTATAAGAGTAGGAACTCCAAACATATTTCTTAAGTAAACGTGAGTTTTTTCATCCAAGTTAGAGAAACAGAAAAGCCAATTCATGATTTTACAATGGGAAGTACTATAATAATAATTATACCATTTATTCAATAAAGAAAATGTTCCAGAACCATATCTGCTATCTTCCAGATGTTAGTTCTCATCATAATGCTTCAGACCTAGAATTTCCCCCTAATTAACAAATAAAGTAAGTAAAGTTCAGAAGGATCGTGTAGCTCACTCAAGGTGATGGTAACACAGCACGTGAGTGTTAGAGCCAGAATCTGGACTCAGGTCCATCTTCTCAGAAAGTTCATTCCCACTGCACAGTTTTATGCCTCTTTGCTACACTAACAAAAATCCTAACGGAGCAGCTAACAACATCAGGCATCATGCTAGCTTACGTGACTAAATCACACGAATTTGCCCATCTAACACTCCCAACAACCCTAGGTACTCTTATTACATTTGGATGTAGAAACTGAGGCTTGTGGAAGTGAAATAAATCATCCAAGGCTGAGTAGAGGGTAAGTCGTAGAAGCTGAATCCAAACTCAGGAAACCTGGGCTCTTGGCTACTATGTGATACTGCCTCCCATCCTATGGTAGAAGAATGTCAAGAGACTCAGAGGCTAAGAAGGAAGCCAGAACCAGGATTAAAATGGCTTGATGGGTCAGGAAAAGGAGTTTTAATCTTTTTGTGAAAAGTCATCGTCAGATGGTCAAAGGCAAGGGAGTGAGGGAACAGCAAGTGCATTCTGGGAACCTCTACAAATTTCCTCATCCATAAAATAAATTATCAGACTAGATAATCTCTAAACTCCTTTTAGTTCTGAAGCACACTATATTATTGCAGTTTGTATCATTTCCTTCCTTCCAACCTCCTGGTGGCTTCCCTGCGCAATTAGTATAAAATCCTTCCGGGGGAGTAGGGTCTGAAAGGCTCTGCGGGTAGCTGCCCCTGCCTACGTCTGACTTCACCTCCTTGTCTTCTTTTCCTCGATCACAATGCTCCCATCACAAGTTTTTCTGTTCTAGAAATGTCCTTGATCAGGGCCTTTACATTTTACTTTTTCCTCTGCTTGAAATGTCCTTCCCCAGATCTTTCCTTAATGGTTCCAGAAATGCCACTGCCTTCAATACTATAACCACTGCACCTACAATAACATCCACCCCGTTATTCATTACCTCACTGGAAATTCACTTTTCTTGTTGCTTATTCATTTATTGTATTCTACCCCCATCCATCCCCACGTAAGCTCCACGAAGGCAGGGACTCTGTGGATCTGGTGCATGGCTGCAGCTCGTGTGCTGCAGCCTGGCACGTAACAGTACTTGACAGATTTATTGAATGAATGAATGGATAGATGACTCCAGTTTTTACAGCCCACATAGTACCTAAAAAATAGTAAACACATAACAGGAGTTCAAAAAACATATAATAGTAGTAATGATAACTAGGATTTATCAAGTTCTAAATATCGGCACTGTGCTAAATCTTTTATACAAATTATGTACATTAGTCCTTGCCTACTCTAGCAGGTGGGTAATTTTATTATCCTAGTTTTTCAAATGAGGAAATTGAATCTTTGCAAGACCAAGCAATTTGCCCAAGGTCAGAGTGCTAGTAAATTAGCCCAGATTCAAAACCAAGTCTAATTACAGCACAATGCTATTTGTTAACCGACTGGCTTCTCTGTATAGAGCAACTGCTATTGCCTTCATTTGGATTAGTGACTTCATAATTTCAAAGAGCATTACTTGGGTAGTTACTAGTTGTGTCCTGGGGCTCATGCCAGATAAAAGTGATACATACCTAGGATTCGGAGGTGAATAATGTGATACAGTTCCCCACCTCAGGTGGCTCAGTTTAATAAGAAAAACAAATATGCAAGTGTGCTTGAATGGACTTCTCCATAACCCAAACACTCCTCCCTCTCCCCACAAAAAGCTGCATGCTGCGGAAAGCTCATTCTTCTTGTTTCCCTGAACCTTGCCCAAGTATTTAATTTTGCATTCATTACATTATATTCTAACGGTTTAGCACTGTCTCGGGTGAACTGAATAGCCACCATTTACTGAGTGCCTTGATGTAGCAGGTGATTTATACATAGTCTCTAATTGAATCCTTACAATAACCCTGAGGTGGGTGTCATTATTCCTACTTCACAAATGAGCAGCCAGCAGCTTCTTGGGGTGGTGGATTACAACTTGATGATCGTAATAGTGTCTGATTAGAATGTGGTATCGAAAATACTTGGATGGATGAATATGTGTGCAAAGACCTACAGGAGCCCCAAGAAGGGATTGGCTCTTAGCCTCCATAGATATTTACTTGAAAACTATGATTGTAACAAACATGAGACTAGTTAACTTTTTATTAACTTATTAGTTTTGTAGTTAAATGTTTAATAAACTATGTATATTTCACTTTGTAAAATATATTAACAATATCTTTACTTTGAGGGGGGAAAAGCAAATACTTTTCCATTTTATTTTATATTTTTAGCAAGATTAATATGTTAGAAGCCTTTTTATTATGATAATTAGAGCATGGACTTCAAGATTTTTATATTATATTTCCCTGATGTATAGCCTGCCATTTCTTCCTCCTGGGGCAGGGAAAAAGTGCCTTTCTTCAGGTACTGTACAGTTTCTTTATTTAGAATTATTCTTAAATGAACAAGTCTTTCCCTCTAGTAGAAACATGGGGACAGGATAATTAATATTTTTTATATTTAAAAATCTAATCTTAGAGTAGTCTTTTGAACATAACTGAATCATGACTGCCTGCTAAGAATGCCCTCAGTAAAATAAAGTTACATTCTGAATGTATCTACATGAAGGCACAAAGGCATCTCCATCATTGAAAAAAAATGGACAGAAAAAAGTATTAAGACAATCACTGTAATAAAAAAAAGTTAATTAAAAAATGTAGATCTCTGCTGAATATCCAAAGGTGAGATACATTTTCTGCCCTGCAGTGAGCATGTGACATTCTCCCCAAGCGCAGCTCTGTGGGGAGGGCGTGCTCCACTGAAAATGAGTTCATTTTCCAGAAGCGAGAGAGAAGGGGGAAACTCACTTGAATAATAAGAATCTATTTTCTGAACTGTAGTTTGGTGGTGTTTGAAGTTTTAGAGATATTTATTAATCAAAATATACTCTTATTACTTCCATGTTAGTAAAGCCACAATCCAGCTCCACAGAAAATGAGAAAGACACAATGATTCCAGCAGATCTGAAAGCCTAACTACCTTCACAGAATCTTTAGAACCCACTTTACATTCATAGACTTAGTATTCAACTCTTAGCACTTACCAACTTTACATCCCCAGGGCCTAGTGCAGAGTCTCGTAGAAACTGCAAGGCCCTCTCCTTTTGAATTAAGTAAATATTTCAAAATTATGCAAAGAATCAAAATTATTTTACTAGACTCCACAAGACACTATGCAGCTACAGAGGCATAAATAAAAGGTTCTTTGTAACTACAAACTACATTTTCTGATGTTACTAGAAATCAAAAATAGCTCACTGCCTAAGAATTCACGGTGACATCAACCAGAAGACCCCAACACAAAGAGATATACACTTTTCTGGAGTCTTAGGACAAAAGCAAGTAAATCTAAATGTGAATCATATTTGTTTGTGTGGAATTGACTGAAATAAATAGTAAATAATGATTTTGAGATCAACATTGCAAAAATTTACACTAATATTATAATTTATCCTTTTATTTATTATAAGAGTAATATGATGTTAAGGCTGATAGAATTGTATAAAACTGTGTCCTGCTGCCCCAATTTTAACTCTAATACTATGCTCTCAAAGATCACAGAGATCCACAGGACAGAAAATCCTTCTCCACTTTTTGTGGCAAAGTCCCTTGAGGGAAATGAATTCTGTCCCCACCTCAAAACAGTCCTGACTTACCCATTAGGTACAGGAAAAACAGTGACTCGGGCAACACTTTTAGATATCCATGAAAATATTTTCTTTTAAAATCAGAAGAAAAAATTGAACATTTAGATCAAAGAAAATATTTAAATATATAATATTAAGGTATTAATCTTTATATCAATACAGCCATAGATACCTGTATGTGTGTGTGAGCTTGTGCGTGTGTGTGTATGTTTATGAAGAAGGGACCCATAAAGGCAAAATGCTTAGGGCCCAGGAAAGCTATAATGTTGCCTTGTCCCAAAAATATCCTGTCTTAAATTTCTTTGAATTGGTTTTTAGGTATGCCAGATGCCAAGTTTCCTTTGTCAGCCAAGGAAATTCTCATCTTTTTGCAAGAAATTCTTTCTTTTACCCAATTCCTGTTAGAAAAGTGATTCTTTAGAAGTTTTGATTGCTTTAAATCAATATGTACTCAACTAGGAAGTCTCTCCCGCAAAATTAATTTTTTAAAGAGAAAAAAGAAGGTAGGAGGAGATGAGCACTTTATATGAGACCTTGACAGCTCTCAAGGAAATGCATTCTCCCTTGCTCGCCTCAGTTTGGACTTAGGCAAAAGAGACTCTCTCCTCTTTCTTGATTTATTCCACGGCCTTCCAGCAGGGGGAGCGTGGTTCTCAGCCCTAAGCGGCTCGCTCCCCAGCGCCTCAAGGGACCGTATCCCTATTTGCCCCAAGGTCATAGCTCCTAACCGAGCTTGCCGGCCCAGGGACGCGGATACCGGTCAGCAACCCTCCGGGCTGGAGACCTCGGCGCGGGTGGGGCCGATGGGGCGGGGCGGGAGGGCTCCGAGGCCAAGGATGCGATCACAAAGGGGACAGGGGATGAGAGGCACCGGGTCCGGGTCCCGAGCTGTCAGCGCTGCCGCCAGCCTCAGCGCCCCGGAGGGGGATGGGGTGCACGTAGACGCTCCGCAGCCCAGTCCAACCCAGGAGCCCAGGAGCAGCTGCCCCCGCCGCCTCCACGCGCGCGGAGGGCTCGGAGCCTCGTGGCTGCCCAGGGACCCGGGGCCCGCGCCGCGGGCCGAGGGAGCCGGGCGTTGGGAGAGGAGCTCCTGAGCCTGGCCGAGCGCCCGCCGGGAGGGCGTTCTCCCCGCCCCCGGAGCCTCGCCAGCCCGGCCCGCCCCGAGCGCGGGGAGATCACCTCCGCCTGTCACCTCCTCCCCGCGTCGCCCAGGTCCACCCGGGGTCCCCTCCCCCGGGCCGCCCCCAAGCACGAAGTTGGCGGGAGCCTTATAAAAGCCGGCGACGGCGCGACCCGTGGACACACGTTGCAGGCGCCCGAGCAGCCGCCGCTTAGATCCGCGCCAACTCCTCTGCCCGGACCTACGGCGCGACCATGTCCCATCACTGGGGATACGGCAAGCACAACGGTGAGTGCGGGCGGCGGGCGGGGCGGCGCGGCGCCCGGGGCCCCGGTACCCGCAGCGCCCGCACCAACTGTTAACCGCTGCCGTCCGGAGCACCCGAGGCTCAGGTGCGCCTCCGGCGCCCGCCCCGCCCGCCGCTCCCAGGCGCGGGATGCCCCCAGCGCAGAGCCCGAGACCACTGTCGAGGAATCCCTGCGTCCCGCTGCGGCGCGCAGGGCCCGGGGAAAGGGGTGCGCAGCCGCAGCCGCGGGACCCACGGACAGCCCCTCCAGGGTCACGAGCCGGAGACCATCCTATCCCGACCCAGGAATAAACTAGGAAGGGTTGTAAGGAAACATTTTAGTTGTTGATCGCAGAGAAATTAGGGAACCCCTTTCACCCCTCCAACTTCATCCTCAGCACCACCTGTGGCTAAGACTCTCAGCACGAACTGTTCCGGGGCATTTTCTTGGGCTGCTGTGAATCCTTTGCGCTGATTTCTGAGTTTTCCCTTCATCTCTCGACTTCTTATGTTAGGAGGTCACCAGGAACCCAGCTTTATCAAGGCCACAGATCTGGGTTCTACCGGGCCAGCAAACGCAAGGGAAAGATGTGTCTGGCGCGTCTTTGAACATCTCTAGGGGTTTGGGGATCCCCAGGTTATGGGGATCCTGACCATTAAAGGAGGGGTGCCCGGGCCTGAGCAGTTGACTCTGTCCTTACATCTAGTCCGAGGACTAGAGGAAGGAATTCCGATCTGCTGGAGTGTCTTAAGTGAGCTTGCGTATCCCAAATCCTAATCACAAACCCAGTGTCAGTTGCTCAATTTCAGTAAAAGGAGCATAAAAATGGCTAATATTTATATGGCGCTCACTACTTGTTCTAAAAGCTTTACATGTATTGATTCTAATTCTCACACCAACCTCTATAAGCTAGATGTTATTATTACCCCCTAATACAAGTGAGAAAACTAAGGCACAGATCAAATGTTTTCCCAAAGGTTATTCAGCTGTTTGGTGGTGCCGCCAGAATTGGAGCTGAGCAGTTTGGCTCCAGAGTCATTGCCCTTTTCTAGGGGTCTGCATGTGCCCTTCCCCACATTGGGGGGTTCACACATCTGTTCTCAAACCCAGGACCCGAGCAATGGCATAAGGACTTCCCCATCGCCAAGGGAGAGCGCCAGTCCCCTGTTGACATCCACACCCAGGCAGCCGTTCATGACCCTACCCTGAAGCCTCTGTCTCTTCGCTATGAGCAAGCGACTTCCCGGAGAATTATCAACAACGGTCACTCTTTCAACGTGGAGTTTGATGACTCCCAGGACAAAGCAGGTCAGTGTTTAAAAAATAACTTGTGCATTTCAGCCAGTAGCTGTTTTCCCAGCTTAACAGGAGCAGCAGCAGGACCCCTGTAATACTACACTCTGATAATCTTCATTAGGTTGCGGTCTCTGAGGAGTAGGCTAATTACTTTGAAGTGGCAGCGGCTGTCTCTCCCTGTAAAATTCCTGGTTTCTATGTAGGGCATTGAATAACTGTGATATGCCTGGGAAAAGTCACAAAAGGCAAGGTCCCCTGGCAACAGAGATCAGCAAAGATGAGATCTGCAAAAATTGAACTTTTAAGACTCTTTCTAAAATATTTGTTTCCCAGAATTGATGCCTATCCAATAAAAAGCACAACCTAGGGTGATCTTCAAGGCAGCAGTGAGAAGAGTGATGAAAACCTAATACTTTAAAATCCTGAAATTCTTGGAAACATTGTATTTACAAATAGTTTCTCAGCATTGGGCTAGTGTGATAAAGGTGGCCGTGTATCTTGGTATCCACCCAGAAATTCATTCCACAAAGGAAAATGTTTTAGAGTTGGTTGGACATACCTGGTCCATTACTGACAAAACCAATTACCATAATTTATTTGTAGTAAAGCTCTTTACAGAATGCCCTTTGAATTGTTCTTTTTTTCTTGCTTAGAAATAGGAGAACAATACCCTTGATTTTGTTGCCAGTGTCCTATTTTTCTGAGTGCTTTCCTCTGAAGGGCACTGAGTGAATGGAGCTACAAACACATTATGTGTGGTGGTGTGGGAGTCTGGGGGCCGGGGGTGGGGGGGCGCAGGGAGCATTGGGGCAAAATGAGGGAAGATAGAGACAACATTCAATAATGCTGTCAGAATGTTGGAGTAATGACCTATAGTACTCACATGGTATATAAATGTAATTATAGTCATTATAATAGAGTTGACTATTCTCTTTCAGTAGCTATCCAATGTATTCAGTACAGTTTTGAAAAAATTCTTCCTTCCTCCCCTCTTGGGAGTGATAGTAACTTACCCTAAGTTTTTGTTTTCTTAACTGTAAAATTGGAGTAGCAGTAGTATCTATTACAGAGGAAGGATTGAATGGGACAGACATATAAAGCCTAGTGCCTGGTAGCTAACAATTCCTCAATAAATGACCGCTGCTCTTGTCGGGTCTGCACACCATTTGACTGCCTTTATTAGGCAATTGCTGTAGCTATTGCACCTCTGATAAGTTTTTTGAATTAAGTTTTTAATTAGCTTTAAAATTACTTCCCATCACTTGATGGTATTTTAAAATCTCACTTTTATATTGTCCCAAACATGCCATTTATTATATTAAACTATGTACTGATTTTATATATGACATTATTACATAGTAATATGTTTTACCATGAATATGTCAAGTTCTGATGGATTTCTACATAAGCAGGAACTAATGAGAGCTAGCCACCTTTGTCTAACTACTTCTGGTGAATAACACATACATTACTAAAGCAACTGGCCATGTTTAGATTGTGAAACAGATGAAAATCAAGTGGTTCGGATAGAGGCTCAAACCCATGTCTTTAGAGACAGAGGTATTATTCACCTAGTTTTTATGCAAAAAAAAAAAAAAATTCTTACGAACACCACTTATATGTAAGACAAGCTAGGCATCTTGAGGGCAGGATGGAGTCCTGGTCCCTCTCCTGCATCCCCGGAGGCCATGATGGGGATACCTCAAGTAGAAAGGCATAGAAATAATAGATACTGACAGTCACTTTGATAAGTGCAACAAGGAAGTATTCCAAGGAAATATGGAAAGCAGGTTTGGAGTTGGCCTGAGCAAGTCAGAAAAGACTTTTCAGGGTGAATAAAGTTTGTGGTTGAAGGATGAGGCTTGAAGGATTTCAGTGTCTTGGAGGAGACTCCAGGCCAAAGGAAGTAGGAAACGTGGGGGACCTGAGAGAGCCGGGCAAGAGGTACAGTAAAAACAAGAGGAGTGAATGTTAGAAAGACTTGTTCTCCTTTACATATGAAAGACTCCTTTGTAATTTTGCCCATACCTCTTCAACATTTGCAGTTGTTTTGATTAAACAAGGAAGCATTTTTTTTTTCTAGAATACAGAATATATTAAATGTTGATGTTAAGGGAAAACACATCTACAGGATAGAAAAAAGAAAACAAAGTGAAACAAAACCAATCATCCCATGCAGAGAAACACCCTTTAGACATTTTTTTTTAAGATCCTAGACTCTCAAGTTAGAACAAATGGTAGAGATACTCTAGTCAAACCCACTTAAAATAAACATGAAGAAACAGAATGCTCAAGAGTTTAAGTTCCTTGCTAATCATCTCCTTCCTAGTTTGTTGGAATGAGACTAAATGGCAACCACTTAAAAATAGAAATTGAATAAGAATATTTGAAGGACCATCATAGTTAATATTTAGTGTGTTTGTACTTGTACCATGTTTTTAAAAACTGATACACTTTTCTGTTCACTTAAGTCGAAAAATATTTTTTCATTTTGGTCACTCAGTTTTTTAAAATGGACAGTTTATCATCTCTTTTTGTTAGGAATTATTTTCATGGTGTTAACATTTTTAGATATCCTTTATTTTCTGTATTTAAATGCTTCAGTTCATTTACTTCCCCCCCCCCACCCCCAGTGAGATTTCAGTCTTTTAGAACTTCTCATAGACTCAGATTTTCAGATGTATCCTAAATGTTATCTTATACCCAAACTTAAATACTTGGGTATAAGGAACTGAACTGGTAGAATTTATTTCTATGTTTAAGCTTGAGAGAAATCTTTTTAAATGTGGAGTTAATAGGCTTTAACTACAAGCTTGGGTTAAAGCTCTCATCAATCTTCTAAATTCCTTTAAAAATAAACCACCTTAAATTAATGAAAAATTGTTAATCCTGTTAGGTTTTTTTTTAATTATTAAAAAATAAATCTTCCTGCTTGAGATCTTTTATTACATGCTTCATCTGGGATAAAAGAATAGTAGTCAAATTATTAACTCCTGCTAACTTATTAACTTTTATTAATGAATTTAAAACTCTCCTGCTTTATAGCAAAGTTAGAGGCAAATATTGAAAAGCCAATGCTTGAATTATTGGGCCAACCCATATATAACTCTCATATCATTTCTGCTTTTAGAAATTGGAATATTTTTATCTGTTTTTATTATTTCAAGAAAGAGAAGGAAGGAAGCTGAGTTTACCTGTGTTCATTTCAAGCATATCATTGTTTGTATGATACAATGGATCGTCATACAAGAGTCCTGCTTGATTTTCAGGGACTTGCTTTTGAAGCTTTAACATTTTCCTTTTACAAACAATTATAAGTTAAAAGGAAACAAAACAACAAAAAATGGAAGGGCTTGTCCTGCATACTGCTAATGGTGTGAGCAGAACCCTAAGCTTCTATAAAACTGACAAAAGCATTCTAGACACTGTATTTAATTATGTTCATGTCAAAGAGTTACTTTTTTTTTTACTCTCGTACAATTGCCATAAACCTGAAACTGAAAATTTCTGTTCTCTTGAATCTTAATTGTGCTTACACTAGTGAAAGTGACAGCTAAATATTTCACTACATAAAAAGAAATGGAATGTGGGTGTCTATTTCTCAGATTTGTCTACACTGACATTTTTTTTTAACCTTAATAGGTAGCCCTAGGATTATTGACCACTGCCGAAAAACCAAAACCGATTTAATAAATTTCAAATTATTCATAGAGAAAATTATTCACCTGCTAGAAATGTGTTTTTAGTAGACTTATTCATTTACTTCATTAATAGGAAATCCCTTAAATTTTAGTTTTAAACTAAGGATTATTGGGAATAGTTATTTATATTTTGGATTTAAGAGAGATTATTGACATTCACCAAGGTCTTTAGTTTGTTATTTGGATGCATCTTATATTACGTAATAATAAAGTGATCAAGAAGGAAAACAATTTTTAACGTTAAATTTTGTCTTTAATTTGCATAATTATCTAATTTATTTCAATATTACTGGAATGAATCTCTTTTCACGAGTAATGTATAATTTACGTAAGTAATATGTATAGGAAGACAGATTATAATATTACATTTAGTGCTTATTTTGTGTTTTATATATAGTATGTATAACTGATGGAAGATCAAAAAGTTAAAATCTTCTGGGGCTCTTGGTTTTGAGATTTGGATTTAAATTAAGTTTGGAGGGGTCTTGAAAAAGACATTGAGTCTTTGAGTAGAAAACCCCATTTATGTATCTCTATCATCACTTGTGGAAAACATTTCTGTGTACAAGTGGTGATTGACTCTTCAGAGCCCCACTAACAGATTTTACAGAGAAAAAAAAAAAAACAATTTTAAAAGAATATCAGCAATTTCTGATATTCTTTAAAATTATTTTTGCATTAGAAAAACAGGTTTTATTTTAAACTGGGGTAGTTAGAAAATGGCTTGGAGCAATCAAATTAAGTAAAAAAATAAGTAGATCCAGAATATTGCGTAAGCTCCATCTTTAACCTTGTCCTTCCTATTTCTCAAATAAAAAGATGTATGCTACCTTTATTAGAGTTGATGGCAATTTATTATTATAACAATGTTTTGAGGGATTTCATTGACTAAACTCCATGCTAAGAATTTGCTGAGGAATGACCAATTAGTTGAAGAAGACCAGAAATGCTTTTTGTAGCAATTAAACTTTAAGAATTTAATACCTTTCCTAATTACAGTGGGCTTCTAATCTACATAGCAACATGGTTTTATTTTAACAGGAGTTCAAACAGGTATCTGGGAATAATAGATTAGCCCTGAAAGTGTCTAATCTTTGAACCTAGAGTTTTGTGTTTTTTTTTTCGTATTAGAAAGCCTTATTTAATAAAAGCTCATATACTCTTGCCTAATTCTAAATCTTTTCTGAAATAAGATCAGTTATCGTAGATGCTTACTATGGTTTTATTTTACTAATTTTGCCACTTGGTAGAATTAATGATATTACAAATGGTTTTTATGATCAGCCAGTTAGTTAGTAGTTTTAAAAAGTTATTATAAAGGAATTAATTTTGGAATCAATTTACCTTATAAACATGTATTTTGTTTTAAGGGTATATATAATTATGAAAAATGGGAATTCCTTCATTTTGGAAAAAGTCTATTTTGGGGATATAAGGATAATTCTTTCCTTATCAGATTTAGAAAAACACTTTTACAATAAAAGTTGTTTTTAAGTTTCAAGAGATGTGATATTATCAGAATACATCCAAATTCATGTTTCTTAAGAGATCTGTAATGTAATACCATTTATAATTTGTTCTCTCTTTCTTTATTTTTTACTCTTTTCTTCTCCTGGCCTATTGTAAGGCAGACCTGGCAGCCAGAGTTTGTATCAGGAACCATAGAAAGGCCTGACTGCCTAAATATCTTCCAGCCAGCATTATCTTTTCTTTGAATAGATGAATGGGTATTGCTACCATCTAAGCATATTTAGGTGAAGTTGAGCGAACAAACTTTTTTGTACAGACTTTGTCCCTTGGTTTTACAAAGCCAAAATTAGTTTGGGCTCATTACTCTGTGGAATTATAAACCAAAGCTAATAAAATACACTTATAGCAAAAGGTGTTCTAATCCCAGTTCTAGAGATATAAAATTGAAGTAGTAGAACTAAACTAATTTTTAAAACTTTTAAGTATATCAGTTAAGTCCCATTAATACATATAAATTAGGTAAAAGGCTTTTTGGAGGGAATGGGAGAAAGAGTGATTTCTTACTACTTTATTCCTCTCTTAAGACACAGCTCATTAATTATCTACAGATAGACTATAGTCTAAGAATGTGATTTCTAATATGGATTTAAGTATAACAAATTTACATTAATACCAGAACAGTAGAATCATGGGATGGGATGATTATTAAAGTTAGAATTTCAAGAAAGCATTATGCACTGCATCTCACAGATGATCAGTCAATTCTTAGTGAAGTAGTAAATAATTGAAGGTATCCATTCTACAGATGAGCAAATTAAAATCAGAAAGTCAAATAGAACATTTTAAGGGTATAAAGCTAATTAGTAGCAGCGACAATCTGCTGTGTGAGGAAAATTGTAAGCCTGTGTAAGGAAAAAGCCTGTGTAAGGAAAATTGATTTTATGTTGTTAAGCTCAGGGAATGCTTATTGTTTCACAAATTCTGGTAAGAACTGGTATCAGAGGTTAGCAAAGCTGGCTGAAGGTCAGTCACTGGGCCATGGCAGAGGAGAGATTCCTCAGCTTGCAGGTGTGCAGCAGACCAGCACTGGCGAGCAGCTGTGGGCACTTCCTCACTGATTCACAGAGGAATTCATAGTTCCCCTGAAAATTTCCTCTCTCTGAACCTGAACCTGAACCTATGAGGAGGTCCAAAAAAAATCTGGAAGAGAAGTGCCACTGTGCTCAGAAAACAGTTGGGAAAAGCATCCATCCTTCAGTCAACACAAGTGAGGGAAAAAAAAATAAACAGTTGAAATGATCCTCTTTAGCTCTGTAGACTAAACCTGAGTCTAGATTTAATTTTCACAGAGTGAAAATGTTGGTTCAGGCATAAATTTAGTACTATAAAATGGGATTAAAGATTGTAATATTCAGTAGTGTGTGTTTCACGTGCATATGTACGAGTGTGTGTGTATGTAAATGTGTGTGTGTATATATATATATTTTTTTAATTTTAGTGCTGGAAGGAGGACCCCTCAATGGCACCTACAGATTGATTCAGTTTCACTTTCACTGGGGTTCATCTGATGAGCAAGGTTCTGAGCATACTGTGGATAAAAAGAAATATGCTGCAGAGGTAAGATACACTTTTTTTCTTTCAAAAGCTTAATTTTGTAAACTCAAACCACCTCTTTTACAAAGGACCTTCACATTTGCTTTTTTTTAACTTTTATTTGTGATATTACGATTAATCCTGCAAAACTTTCTCTAAGACCTCCATTTGCACAAAATTAATGAATTCAAATTGGAGGATCCTGTTTTAACGGAAATCTAGAAATAAACTTTCTGTCTTTCCTCAAAAGTATGCAACTCTTTGTCTTAGAGTTGTTGAAGGAATCACTTGACATTATGCCAGTTAGAATTAAAATACAAGTTTAGATTTAAAATTATCCACATTTTCGCTTTCTTTAGTAACCTCTAGCTGTGAAGAAAAGATCGCTAGATAGCTGTGTAGGCTTTTATCATGTAAATCATTTGTTGTTTGTGGTTTTGTCTCCGACTTTAGCTCCACTTGGTTCATTGGAACACCAAGTACGGGGAGTTTGGAAAAGCAGCGCAACAACCTGACGGACTGGCTGTTTTGGGTATTTTTCTGAAGGTTAGTTGATGGCCCAATTCTTTTTATCCCCTGTTTTCAAAAAAGATTAACCGGACAGAACATTCATAACAACTAGGACATTCTACAAAGAGCCTAGGAAATGCCTTTGGCTCTGAAGTATTTTCAGGCTTATTTTCCCATGTATCTGCTAGTAGCAGTAGAGATGGAGGACAAAAAGACAATTGCAGAGGTATTTCATAGGTACCATTTGGATGTAAATGTGAAGGGTATATACATGTGAAATGTGAAATGAGAAACAGGCATATTTTGGATGAACACTAGTATTTTTTTTCATTCAACCTTAAGCTAGATAGTACTATTTTATGATAGTGCTAAATTAAGACCAAGTTTTGGAGAAGTGAAGGACAGTGATTCCATATTGGAGAATTCAGGCAACAAGAGTAGGTCATACAGGTTGAGCTGCCCTCTGGATAGATGTAAACCCAGTGGAGAAAGGTCTGGGCTGCAGATTCATGGTTCCTGGAAATCCTGTGTCAAGGTGGAAGCTACAAGTGTATATGAAATCATCCAAGGAAAGCATGAAGAGGGAGGATAAAACTGCTCAGCAAGCAACCCTAAGAAACTGCAAACTGTAAGGAAAGATGCTGATTAAATGATTGAAAAGGAATACAGGAGTCAAGGGAGATTTGGGAGGCTGGAGAGCAGAAGGAAAGCCAAAAGAGGGGAGAATTTTAAAAGGAGGGAAGGCAATAGCGTAAAATCCTGCATGAAGCTTAAAGTAGGCACATGAACAGTGCTCTTTGCTTTGGCAGTTGGAGATCACTGGTGACATTTGAGAAGGTAATTTTAGGGGAACTACAGGGGCAGAAGCAGAAGGAGGTTGTCAGTGAAAGTAGGGAAATCAAACTAAGACTGATGGGTGGCGTGTAGCAAATGGTGGGTTTTGGTTAGCTATTTGGAGAAATTTTACCATAGAGCTGCCCTAATCAAAAGCTGGTGTAGTGCCAACTGGAATACACTATCTTGTCGCTTGTCTCTTTCTATAGATTGGTGATGCTAAACCAGGCCTCCAGAAAGTCATTGATGTGCTGGATTCCATTAAAGCAAAGGTATAGTTGAATTTTTTGCCACCTGAATAAGGTACCTATTTTCCATACCCCACTCATTTTTGAAAATTCTTTTTTTTTTTAAATTAATTAATTTATGGCTGTGTTGGGTCTTCGTTTCTGTGCAAGGGCTTTCTCTAGTTGCGGCAAGCAGGGGCCACTCTTCATCGCGGTGCGCGGGCCTCTCACTATCGCGGCCTCTCTTGTTGCGGAGCACAGGCTCCAGACGCGCAGGCTCAGTAATTGTGGCTCACGGGCCTAGTTGCTCCGCGGCATGTGGGATCTTCCCAGACCAGGGCTCGAACCCATGTTCCCTGCATTGGCAGGCAGATTCTCAACTACTGCGCCACCAGGGAAGCCCCTGAAAATTCTTTTGCTCAAATTGAGTAGTCTCGGTTTGACGTGTGGTGCTTAGATGAGCAGTTAATAAAGGTAAAATGTTGCTTATGCGTTTATTTAACTTACCTTTATCCCAAAGTTGATCCTAATGCTTGTATAATTTTAAGACTTGTATTTATTTAATCTTGCTTCCCATCATTTGAACATCCATGTGCATGCATCAGAGAAAATCATGATTGCAAGGAGGCTGAAAGATCATCTGGTCAAATTATTCACTCATTCATACAGCAGATATTTGCTGAGTACTTACTACATGCTGGTCACTTTGTTAATCTGGGAAATACAGTGGTGAACATGACAAGTAAAGTCATGCTTTGTGGAGATTTATATTCTATGACCTCTTTGAATTCATGTTTAAATTCGCTCCACAGCACAGTTGTGCTGAGGTCATGGAGCATCTGCTTATAAATACTACCATCAGCAGTAGCAACCTGGCTTTATAAAACTCATCCTCAAATTGAAGCAGCATCTATCTTCTGAAATGCTCACCTGTTACCCTGAGCTTAACTCTCTTGATTCATATAGAATAAACCTGATTCTACAACACTAATTCAAAAAGATATATGCACCCCCTCATTCACTGGAGCATTATTTACAATTGCCAAGACAGAAACAGCCTAAGCATCCAGTAACAAATAAATGTTTAAAGAAAATGTGGTATATAGATAGATAGAGATAATGGATTCAGCCATAAAAAAGAATGAAATCATGCCATTTGTGACAACATGGATGGACCTTGAGGGCATTAGGCTAAGTGAGATAAGTCAAAGAAAGAAAGACAAATACCATATGAACTCATATGTGGAATCTAAATAAATAAGCAAAACAAAACAAACAAACAAACAAAAAACCAGCTCAAAAATACAGAGAATAGATTGGTGGTTGCCAGAGGTGGGGATGAGGCCAAAATGGGTGAAAGGGGTCAAAAGGTACAAATTTTCGGTTATAAAATAAGTCGTGGGGATGACTTATAAATAAGTCAAAATAAGTACTATATTGTCTATAGTTAATAATACTGTATTGCCTACTTGAAAGTTGCTAGGAGTAGATTTAAAAGTTCTTATCACAAGAAAAGAAAATTCTGTAACTATATATGTTGACAGGTGTTGACTTATTGTGGGTGATCATTTCACAACATATTCAAATATTGAATCTTTACATTGTATTCCTGAAACTAATATAACATGTCAATTATACCGCAAAAAAAAAAAAAAAGAAACAAAGCAGAACCTAATCTTCCTTCCACTTGACCCTATTCTCTATCAGCCTTTTACCTACCCCCAGGCTAATTATCTTTAGTCCTCTTTAACTAGTCTTACATGACAGTTGTCTCTTTGCAGCAAACTTGTCACTCTTCCAGTAACTCTTTCCTGTTGCTTCTGTTGCTCTAAAAGCATGGTGTCCTGAACTGAATACAGTTCTTCAGTTCTGACCGAGCCATCAAATAGGACAGCAAGACAATTACCTCCTCATCAAGGATACTATATATTTTCTGTTACAGCAACCTAAAATTGCATCATTTCAGTGGCAGTAATTTCACTTTAAATACTGGCTATGATCAGTTAATGACTTAAAGAAAAATACAAGGGATTATTTCAGAACAAGGGTCCCCAACCCCCAGGCCACAGAAAAGTACCGGTCCGTGGCCTGTTAGGAACTGGGCCGCACAGCAGGAGATGAGGGGCGAGCGAGTGAGTGAAGCTTCATCTGTATTTGCAGTTGCTCCCCATCGCTCACATTACTGCCTGAGCTCCACCTCCTGTCCAATCAGTGGCAGCATTAGATTCTCATAGGAGCGCGAACCCTACTGTGAACTGCACATGCAAGGGATCTAGGTTGTGCTCTCCTTATGAGAATCTAATGCCTGACGATCTGAGGTGGAGCTGAGGCGGTGATGCTAGTGCTGGGGAGTGGCTGCAAATACAGATTATCATTAGCAGAGAGGTTTGACTGCACAGAGACCATAATAAATCAATTGCCTGCAGACTCATATCAAAACCCTACCAGTGAGTGGCAAGTGAAAACAAGCTCAGGGCTCCCACTGATTCTGCATTATGGTGAGTTGTATAATTATTTCATTATATATTACAATGTAATAAAGAAATAAAGTGCACAGTAAATGTAATGCGCTTGAATCGTCCCCAAACCATTCCACCCCTCCCCTGGAAAAATTATCCGTGGAAAAATTGTCTTCCATGAAACCGGCCAAAAAGTTTGGGTACCTCTGTTTTAGAGGACAAGATGAGAAAATGGATAGGTGAAATTAATAGTCAGGTTCTCTTGCTCATATCTGCCAATCTAAATTTCCATGTCAAATGTCTTCTGTTAATTTGTTTTATTCTGTTTTCTGGTGAACATGGAACTTCTCTTTAAAAAATTTGAAAGTTTTCTGGGTACCAGAGGGGAATACTTCTGTTTCCTATTCTCCTGCCTCCACCCTACTCTGATCCTGTGACATTTTTAACCCGTGTATTTGCCTTTTTCCAGGGTAAGAGTGCCGACTTCACTAACTTTGATCCTCGTGGCCTCCTTCCTGAAAGCTTGGACTACTGGACCTACCCCGGCTCACTGACCACCCCTCCTCTCCTGGAAAGCGTGACCTGGCTCGTGCTCAAAGAACCCATCTCTGTTAGCAGTGA
Organism: Balaenoptera acutorostrata; assembly: GCF_949987535.1. Lineage (NCBI taxonomy): Eukaryota > Metazoa > Chordata > Mammalia > Artiodactyla > Balaenopteridae > Balaenoptera > Balaenoptera acutorostrata. The sequence continues at coordinate 53,814,958 of NC_080080.1, read as the reverse complement.
GCAGGTCTGTTTGCTAAAGTCAGGTGGAGCATTTATTCCAGGCAGAAGGACTTAGCCTTTGGAGACAGACAGACCTGGGCTTTAATCCTCCTCCTGCTGCTTCTAGCTGTGCAACTAATGCCAACAACAGTGCTTAGCAGATATAATCAGCACTCATTAAGTATTTGTTGTTGTTAACTATAACCTTAGGCAGTTTTTTCTTTTTTACTCTAAAGTTGGGTAAAATTGAAGGTTACATGAGAAAGGTGTCTGTCACCTAATAAATGCTTTTTTATAAGCTATGAAGAAACTGAGGCTGGGAACAAAGAGATGTTACATTCAAGGGTGCATAGGTACGGGTGATAATTCCCAGCCTACTGCTCACTCACCTAAGAGCTCACTGCAGTTTATTTATGTCAGAATACATTTCTGGATCCTGACAAAGGCGAGAGTCATCCCTTAGAGAAAATGTGTCTCTTAAAAGTCACTCCAGGTTGCTTTAGCAGCTTAGACGAGACACACATTTCCTATACAGTGTAGTTTGTGCTGTTCGAGTGATCAGTGCACTGCAGTGACAATGGTTGTGCGTGTTACGGTAGTTGACTCACATGAAGTTGACTTCCTGGGGGGTGATCGAGGGAATATTAGTGGACCAAAGAGATCAGGTTCAAGGCTATTGATTCATGGGCAGCTACATTACTTCCCAAACCACCCTTCTTCATTTAGATCAAGTCATGCTTAAGGAAAGGGAAGTGTCACTTTGCAAAAACAACCTCAGAGAAGAAGGAAACTGGTTGAGGGCTGCCTATGTCACATCACTGTGCCGGGAACTGACGCAAATTTAAAAGGGAATCAAAATTAACCAATGATAAGGATTTGAAATCCCAGCTTGGGCAGATTCATTCCTGTGTTTCTATAAATTTAAGAAGAGATGTCAGCCCATCATTCGGCCCCGGAATTTGCAGATCCTGGATCACTTCATCTAATTGTACAGATGCTGTCGTTTATCTTCCCTCGGGTAGAAAACAAAATCTTAATTGGGATCTAGAATTGTTAGTATTACTTTACATCTCAGAATTATTTTATAGGCTTTTGATATTTGATTATAGAATTAAAAGAGGAAAAAAAACAAGCTCACCGAAAATTTCCTTTCAAATGACAGCAAGATTTTGTGTGTATTTTATAGAAATTGATTTGTTGTATAAAAGCATATATATGTGATCTATATGTGATTATATATCTATTGGGAATCAAATTAAATTTTGAACATTGCAACATGGAACTGTGGATATTGGGGAATGTATTTCAAGATTTAACACAAACACATAATTGAATACTACTGTGAAACTTTTATTTATAATTTTTTCATCTTCGATTTTGTCTTTTAGATATCGAAATTCTGTACCCTTAACTTCAACGCAGAGGGCGAACCTGAACACCTGATGGTGAACAACTGGCGCCCAACTCAGCCACTGAAAAACAGACAAATCAAAGCTTCCTTCAAATAAGATGGTCCCAGAGCCAGTGTCCAATGAAGAGTCTTTGGGTTTCCCTTTAGCTAAGCGCAAGTCTACCTTGGTGAATTGGACCCTGGCTGTTTTGCATCTATCTGGTTTTCTAGACCCTTCGTCTCTCACCTGACATTCTTACTACTAAAATGTGAAAACCTAGACCAATTGTCAGGCTTGACAGAATTGCTGTGACTGGTGCTTTGCTTATGGTAATAGCCTTTTTGTAACAGAGAATAATATAAGGAGTAGGAGAAAAGTACCTGATTTTGTTCATAGCACGTGGGCGAATGAGCACTCACAATTGTTCACTAAAATGCTATTTTTAAAACATAAGAAAGTAGGATGATTGAATGCAAAGCCATATAATGAGATAAACTGAGCTGTGTAATATAAATCAGGTAAAATACTCATGATCCTATGTAATGTAAATCAGATAAAATAAATGTTTGTGGTTCCAATATGGTAAATTAAAGAAAAATTTTAAATTCTTATATATTTGTAACAATGTTATCTTAAATATGAATTATGTTGTAATTTAGTGACTTTTGAAATATAGGGATGTAAATGAAGTATTATCTGTAAAGATTGTTATAGTTGTGATACAGAGTATATTTCCATTCAAATAATATATCATAACTTAATAAATATTGTATTTTAGATATATTCTCTAATAAAATCTGGAATTCTATTTTGGGTTATTTTATTTTATGCTGAGCAGTGGGTAATAGTGGAGGAGCAAATGTGTACTTTTATAATTCATATTAATTTACTGTTAATAATAAGCCATCATAATTGACTTTCTCATAATTGAAGGAAAACCACTGAAGGTCATTTATTATTTGCCAAGCACTGTTTTAAGTGCTTTGTGAGCACTCACTCATGAGATCTCCATGAGGACTGATCCTGCAAAGGAGAGAGGAAGTGGTGATATGAACAGCAGAAGGGGGGTGGGGGGATGTCCTGAATCAACACATGCTCCCTGGAAATACAATAAATGAAAATCCATTTTATTCAAAAAGGGAATCCAAGTGGTACCCAGAAGTAAAAGTGTCATTTGAATCTTAGGAAGGTAAATTACACTATTACAGGTAGGAAGAAGAGTGGGTAGATGAAATACCAATCTCCCACTACTATGGCTGTTTTGGATCTAGCTCCGTGCCAGGACCATGGGATGTTTGGCTAATGAGTTATTATGGGAAGCCAAATTTAACACATAACTCAGGTTCCACACTTCAAGGAAAAAAAACTCTTTGTTACCAGAGATAGCAAACTCTCTAAACTCACTCTCACCTGCTTTCCTAAAGAATTAAGCTGAGTTTTCTGCAGAAGAAAGATCACAAGCTTTGGAGTTTGATGATTTGTTTTGAATCCCAGCTCTTCTCAACCTCTCTGATCCTGAGTGTAAAAAGTGAATAACACCCAGGATATTCATAATTATATGAGATAATGTCTGTCTGGTGTATAAGAGATGGTCGAAAATAACACATTTTAAATGTGTTTTGTGTGTGTGTGTGTGTGAGTCTGTCAACTTAGTTTCCTGGAACAAGGTTTGTCCTCTAATTTGTTGTTTTTTGCTTTGAGTATGGAACCCACAAAGTCAACCTTAAACAGAATCGTGTATGAGCTAACGCAAGAGGGAGGAGACATGGGGATGTATGTATATGTATAGCTGATTCACTTTGTTATACAGCAGAAACTAACACACCATTGTAAAGCAATTATACTCCAATAAAGATGTTAAAAAAAAAATCACTTATTTTTCAAATCAAAAAAAAAAAAAAAGTAAATCTACTCCAGGTGAGCTGCAGAGGGCCTCTTCTAAATACGAAGAGTTTAATTTATGCATATTTTTACATATTGGTTTTCAGTTATATATGGAAGCAGAAACTTGTCAACAACTGAGTTCTATATACAGATGAATTATGATGTTCTTGGTGCCTAATAAATGATCTCTATATTCTGCAATGAAAACATTTTATATCACTTTTAGCTGGGATTACACGTAATCAGGAGACATTATTTTCTTGAATTATTTTTTGAGAAACAAAAAACTTTCACAAATTATTCTAATTTATACCAGTGCTTTTCAGATGTTCCATCAAAATATTCCTTAAAGCAGAGAAGAAATTCCTTAGGCACAGTTTGGAGCAGATCATTGCTTCTTTAAAGTCTCATGTTTTACTAAATTTACTCAAAATTTCCATTCTACTCTGTATTATAGCCATGTTCATTTTTAACATAAAATGTTTTAAGTGGCTTATTACAATTAATAAAATTGGCACTGGAGTAGTGTTTATCCTGCAACTTATTGTCACCTCTGGTTATCAGGTGTACCTGCTGGGACCCAGGTAGTCCCAGTTTGAGAAGTACTAATAAAGTAATGTTGGGAGGCAGGAAACAACTTAATGTTAACTATTGAGGATTTTGATTATATAATATTTATTTCTCCAAGGACAATTGTTAGTTTTAAATGGTGTTCACCTTGATACCTTAATGCAGCAGTCCCCAAACTTTTTGGCACCGGGGACTGGTTTCTCGGAAGACAATTTTTCCATGGACCAGTTGGGGAGGATGGTTTCGGGATGATTCAAGTGCATTACATTTATTGTACACTTTATTTCTATTATTATTACATTGTAATATATAATGAAATAACTATACAACTCACCATGATGCTGACAGGAGGCGGAGCTCAGGCAGTAATGCAAGCGATGGGGAGCGGCCGCCAACACTCAGTCACTATGTACAGATGAAGCTTCACTTGCTCTCTTGCCCGCTGCTCACCTCCTGCTGTGTGGCCCGGTTCCTAACAGGCCACCAACTGGTACCTGTCCATGGCCCGGGGGTTGCAGACCCCTGCCTTAATGGATATCATACTTGGTATAAGTATGTTTACATTTTTTAAAGTATATTTGAATTTTTCTTTTGCATTTCACTAATAGGATTCTAACTCAGTTATTCATACTGAATAAAAAGAAGGGAAGTAACATAAATGATACTGTAGTAGGCATACAGGGGCCCTCCAAAGATGCCTATATCCCAAAATTGTGAATATGTTACCTTACATTGTAAAAGGGACTTTACAGGTTTGATTACATTAAGGATTTTGAAATGAAGTGATTATCCTGAATTATCCTCATGGGCCTATTGTAATCACTAGGGTTCTTATCAGAGGGAGACAAGAAGGTCAGAAGCAGAGGAAGGAGATGGGGCAACAGAAGCAGAGACTGGGGTGATGCGGCCACAAGCAAGGGAAGCTGGCAGCCTCCAGAATCTGGAAGAGGCAAGGAACAGACTCTCCTCTGGACCCTCCAGAACCAGCCCTGCTGACACCTGGATTTTAACCCTGTAAGGCTCACTTTGGACTTCTGACCTCTAGAAAGGTAAAATAATAAATCTGTTGTTTTAAGCCATAAGGTTGTGGTGATTTGTTATAGCAGCAATGGGAACATAATACAGATGCAGGAATTATATGGAAAATTCATATGAAAATAAACTGTGATTAGCCAAAAGTTTACCTGTCCAGCCTTGGAGCCCTGGTAGAAATCATTCCTTGGTTTAGAATGTTCCTCCTCTCCATCCCTAACTGTGAAATCTTACCCGTCCTTGGATGCCGAGCTCTAACATCAACTCTGAACATCAACCCCCAATCTCTCATTCAGAAGAGTTTGTGATTCTATGGCTTCTAACACCAATGCCCTTCTCCACCTGGGACTACAACTGTGACACATCTGTCTCCCTTTCAGCCTTGAAAGCCCCTGGAGGGCAGCTTTTGTTTCACTGCGGAGCTCTGTGTACATAGCTGGTGTTTGGCAAACATGTGTGGGATGGAATTAATCAGGAAAAGCCTTCTGAGGGAGTGAACTTTGTCCTAGATCTGAAATGAGTCGAGTGGGTGGGTGTTGGAAGATGCCCTGCTCTCAGACGTGCACTCTGCACTTTGTGTGCAAAGAAAATGTAGCTCTTTATTTACTAAGGCTCATCTCATCTTCCCCAGGCCCAGCCTCATCCACAATGCTCTGTGTAGTGGTTGAAAACTCAAACATGCCACCAAAAAGCATCTCAATCTATTCTGGTTTGAAGCAGATTTTTAAAGGTTTCCTATCTCTAATTCCACACCAGGCCTCACAAATGGCATGCCTGGGTGACTGGAGCAGGCCTGGATCCATAAGAGGTCCCCTAGGTGTTAGTTGGTCTCTGCCGTGGAGTGGCCTGCCTAGGCTGGCCCTGGCCTCAGTCTATGTCTGCTGACACTTGTTTCATCTGGTCTTTGGAGGTGTCTATGGCTGAACTTATCCCCACAACTGCCCCAATTGCAAAGTCCTGTACTCTCCCATTATAGCCCTAGGAGAGGGTCCAGGTGAATGTTGTTTCCAAGAGGGAACAGAGTATAAGGGAAGCCCCTTTCACACAGGAAGAATCACACAGAGACAGCCTCCCTCTTCTGACCCAGGTACTGGGGGCCTTGCTTTCCCCTCATCACCCAGATTTGACCCTGAAAGAAGATGGCAGTGGGGATGGGGACATTGGTACCTGACCTCTTTTCTAACTTCCCCTCCCATCCTCCTCTTTACACTGGTCAGAAAGGTAGTCTGTCTCTTCTTCATATATGATGGGGCTGCCCTTATACTGTTTTCTTCTGGAAGCAATATTCACCAGGACCCTTCCCCACAGTCATAACAGCAGATAAAATGCACATAAAGAAAATTGGTTTCACCAGTAGAGGAAGGTCCATCAGAAAATATTTCAAAATTACTATCGTTGTTATACCTAGCAATATGTAGTTATGGAGACTTCAAGAGATCTCTTTAACCTAATTGGTAAAAATCTAGAAGACATTTAACTTGTGTTTCTTCCCCTTTTCTTTCCATTCTCTCTCTGTCCTGAAACCCTACCTTCATTATGAAGTAAATAGTGCTTAAATAAGTCAACGACTGGTAGCATCATTACTTTTCTTCTAATAATTCTAACAATTTGATGGAATGAAACAAGAGAAAACTCTGTAGTCTTTGATACTGAAAGGTTTATGTTTAACAAGTAGAGAATCACACAATTTCCTTTATCTATGTGACACCCTAGGGTCGGATGGTCTTTCTGTGGGATTTGGGGGAGAACCACATCACCAGGATACCTGATGGAGTTACATTCTGCAGAGCAGCATGGTGGCTCTGCTATTGAGGCTCTGCCTTACACGTTTACATGGTCTATTATGCTTGGAAGGAGGCTCAGCCCTCAGCCCCAGGGGCCTGCAGTTGCTTGTGGAGAGAGTGGACCCAGTGCAGTCCCCGCCCCCTGCACACTTTCCTCCACGGGGACTGGAACTGCCGGCTTCTACCGTCCAAGCCGGCGACCCCACGCATCTGAAGATTTTCTCCACACACCTTTGGTGTTTGGATGTCCCCAGTGTTTTTAGAGAAGGCATTGTTCCTGGACTTCCCCTTAGAAGAATGATTCTGGCTTGTGTGGCAGAGGCCAGCACACCCTCCCAAGCAGGGCTCTCCAACACTCAGTCACTAGTCTGTCTTTCTCTCCCTCCCTTCACTCCACCTGAGTTTCTTCTTTGTAAAAGTTTTCAAGTCTGTGTGCTTTGTTGTCTGAAGTTTATTCTCAGAAAGTTCTGTCTGAAGTTTATTCTCAGAAAGTTCTGGCAGGAGGTATCATGCCTTTCAGTTCTGAGACCTGTGCATATATATAGAACTGCAAAACAATTTTTGTTAAACATACACACACACACAGAGTGACTGGCAACTTAACAATGATTAAAATGGTAAACTTTATGTGGATTTTATCACAGTTTTTTAAAAAGTCAAATGTAAATTCCTTTTACATTATCCACTGTTTCATTATTCACTTCTCCCCTGTCAGTTGAAAACACGGTCAAAACAGAAGAGACATTTACAATCTCACTTGAAAGATGGATAGGGCCTTAAACAAGATTGTGGCACCAACATGAGCAGGATATAAGGGCAGGAAATGTTGTGGTTAATCATAATGGATTGTCTAGATTCAATGCCTGGCTTTTTGTCTCTTAGAGCATGAACTGGGGCAAGTTATTTAATCTCTTTAAATCTCCTTTTCCTCATCTGTAAATTGAGGATTATAATACTAGCTGTCACATAAGGTTTTTGGAAGATAATCCATATAAAAGGAATACTATCATGCTTAGAAAACAATAAAAAATATCAGCTATGACTAGTAAGAAGTTATAGACCCCAAAAGTGACTAAAGATGAAAAGTCTTCAGTATTAGTCCAACTCAGACCAGGCTGCTGCTTGCAAATAGCTGTGAATGACTCCCTATGTCATCTTTCCTCTCTTTCTCCTAGGGATCAGGATGCCATCTGTGCTGCATTCTTGGACAATGCACCCAAGAATTCAACTGTGCCCTGATTGTTCTGTGAAGTACATACTAGATGAATGAAGAACAAGCTTTTTTCCCCTTTGCTTCAAAGTCTACAGAGCCCTTATGCAACCAGAAAAGGAGATAATGAATCCGTTTCAGATTGACATTTTTACTTGTTTTACTTACCGACCACTCTGGGGGAGATTAATTACTATGGAGAGCACTTTCTTAGCTTATCTTAGCTGGCTGGGGCATGAAAATAGAAATATCAGCTTCGAGGAAAAAGGTGTTTCATACGCATCATTGTTATCCATAGAGTTTTATAGGTACGGTATCAGAAACAAACCAAAAAGAAACGTCAAGAGAGTTTAGAGCCGGAAGTATATAGCCTTTAGAGTCCAACTGAGAGATGTTTTTCAGACTGTGTGACCTTGAACAAGTTGTTTAGTGACTCAAACCTGTTCCTTCGCGTGTAAAATGGTGATAATATATATCAGAGGGTTGATGTCAGAAGTAAATGCGGTTTGTACGAAGAGCACCATTGTAGTCTGGCACATGGTAAGTGCTCAAGAGATAGTCGCTCTTGTATGCATGCTCAAAATAAGATCTATTTTCCTGTCAGACAAAACTAAGGCCATCTCTTTAGTGAGGATCACATCAGCCTCCATCTACTGCCTGAGGTACAGTAAGGCAGAGGGTAAGAGTATGAGGGTCCGGCTGCTGACATTTGAACACGGGCTCTGCTATCACTCACTGAGACATGATAGGTAAGGTACTTAACCCCCCAGAGCTTCAGTTTCCTCATCCGTTCCATGGAGATAATAAGGGTACCTACTTGTGAGGGCTGCTTGGGGGATTAAAAGAGATAATCTAGGTAAAACTCTTAATCACCATACTTTGCTCATAACAAGTGCTTCATAAATGCTAGCTATGGTTATTAAAAATTCATTGACTCAACCACGCAGAAATCCACTGGATTTTTTCCAGGCTTCTGGAAATGCATCACCAAAGGGGTGACTTTCATATGCTGCCTCCAACAATGGTATTGGGGTTTTTCAATTCAGAACACGCACTGATCATGCTGGGGGCCCAGTGCAACGTCTGAGTCTTCTGGGTATAGCTGTGGAACACCCACCATCACATCTCCAACAGTGGAGGCCATATAGCAGATAAATGGCTCATTAACTGTGGAATGGAATGAGTGTGTGAAGACTCAGTATCTGACGCCTTCTTTGGTGTAGAGATAGAGCTGTCAGCCCTGACAGGCTCTTCTGTTTATTTTTTCAGCTGATCTTGTAGTGTTCAAGAAACCTCTTTTGGGCCACCCCCAAGTTTTCACAGTGGAAAACCCCAAGGTTTTCCACTGTGCCAGTGAGCAAACCTTCACTGTTTTTGCTTAGTTTTCATTTACCTGCTTCTCAGGTAAATTTACTAACTACAAAATAGTTGTTACAGCCATGAGGTTACAATATATGGTTTTTTTTAAATGCCATTGTCCTTGAAATAATTAATTTTAAATACATATTAAAGACAATAAATTGACTTTAAATGTATACTAGTAAGATTGCTATATCCAGATTTGCATACAAGTCAGGAAACATTTATATTAATGTTTAAATTTTTGATGCTTCAATCTTATCTGATAGGCTTGCAGAAACTTTGATCTGCGCTGATAGATTCTTTCTCTCCAGATATTTGTTCAGGTCTGATGGGTGCCTACAATTATTCAAAAATTATCCCTTGGGCATAATATACTATTATTGCCTGCTGAGGAAGCAGAAAAAATCAGACATTCCTTGTGGGCAAATTCCATAGGTGATGCACCCCTGAAGGTTTCTGATTCTGTGTTTCCATCGCTCCCGCTCCCAGTGAGGGAATGGGAGATCTGCTATTGCAGTCGGGGCTGGGAACTCACCACATCACTGGTGGTACTGTCAACCTGGCCAGGGCTTTCAGCTTGAGCCTTGATAGTCCCATGGCCTTAGTGCAGACGTCCTTCTGCTCACACAGGTTGTGATGCTCTTGGGAAAAAAAGGCATTAAACTTGCTTGGGGCTGTCCTACCCACTACAGAACTGTCTGTGCATTCTCTCTCTCTCTCTCTCTCTCTTTCTCTCTCTCTCTTTCTCTCTCTCTCTCTCACACACACACACACACACACGTCATTATCTCCAGGATGCTTCCATAGCATCAGGGCTGTTTGGCCTTCGTGCTGCAGGCAGCTCAGGGGCCAGACTTCATCTGCCCCAGTAGTATTATCACTTCCATGGTTCATTCTGATTTTAATCATGTGCTACACAGTTTGCATGCTTCTATAAACTTGAATCCCAAAGAGGTCAGTGTTCCTGTGTCTTTTCAAAGGCAGATTTTCAGCTCTTACATACATTAACTCATCCTAATAGACCGGTGGGGTATTGTCCAGCTCTGCTCCTCCACAGCTGCAAGCTCAACGTTCTTATGGATTCCTTGAATGAAGGAGATTCCTAAAGCCACCCACCAGCAGCAGCTGACCATCTATGTTAGTTTACTAGGGTTTCTGTTAACACAGTACCATAAACTGAGTGGCTTAAGCAACACTTTATTGTCTCACAGTCCTAGAGGCTGGAAGTCCAAGATCAAGGTCAGGGCCTCTGAAGGCACTAGGGAAGGATCTGTTCCAGGTCCCTCTCATAGTTCCTTGACTCATGGTAGCATAACTCTAACACTCTTGGTGTTCCCCTGTGTGTCTGTGTCCAAATTTCCCCTTTTTATAAGGACATCAGTCATATTGGCTTAGGGGCCCACCCTACTCCAGCACGACCTCATCTTAACTAATTATGTCTGCAATCACCTGATTTCCAAATAAGGTCACATTCTGAAGTACTGGGGTTAAGACTCCAACATTCCTTTTTGAGTGAGGAGAGACACAATTTAACCCATAACACTAATTAAATGTCCTTTTACATAATATTTGTGTTCAATGACAAAGTGAAATTATAGTCTTCAGAAATTCCTAAATATTCCTTATTTGGACATATACTTTACTTAATTATGATTAGTTCCTTCTAAAGGATTTAATGGAATATACATGGCAAGGTTTAATCACTGCAACAGAAATTTTTAAATTTTATTTTATTTTTATTTCTTGGCCAGGCCGCGCGGCATACAGGATCTTAGTTCCCTAACCAGGGATTAAACCAGTGCCCCATGCAGTAGAAGTGAGGAGTCTTAACCACTGGACTGCCAGGGAAGTCCAGAAATTTTAAAATGGAAGAGGGGAAAAAAGAAAGCACAATTTAGAGTTCCCATGTGTTTATACTGTATGTAAACTTTCATCTTTCCCAAGAGGCAGAAATTTTTACAGAATATTTGTGTATGTGCCAAACTGAAAAAAACAAACACTTCCAATCCAAGGCAGATCCAAGGCCTTGGATTGGAAGAATCAATAATGTGAAAATGACTATACTACCCAAAGCAATCTACAGATTCAATGCAATCCCTATCAAATTACCAATGGCATTTTTTACAGAACCAGAACGAATCATCTTAAAATTTGTATGGAGACAAAAAAGACCCCGAATAGCCAAAGCAGTCTTGAGGGAAAAAAATGGAGCTGGAGGAATCAGACTCCCTGACTTCAGACTATACTACAAAGCTACAGTAATCAAGACAATATGGTACTAGAACAAAAACAGAAACATAGATCAATGGAACAAGATAGAAAGCCCAGAGATAAACCCACACACATGTGGTCAACTAATCTATGACAAAGCAGGCAAAGATATACAATGGAGAAAAGACAGTCTCTTCAATAAGTGGTGCTGGGAAAACTGGACAGCTACATGTAAAAGAATGAAATTAGAATACTCCCTAACACCATACACAAAAATAAACTCAAAATGGATTCGAAACTTAAATGTAAGACCGGACACTATAAAACTCTTAGAGGAAAACATAGGAAGAACACTCTTTGATATCAATCACAGCAAGATCTTTTTTGATCCACCTCCTAGAGTAATGGAAATAAAAACAAAAATAAACAAATGGGACCTAATGAAACTTCAAAGCTTTGCACAGCAAAGGAAACCATAAACAAGACGAAAAGACAACCCTCAGAATGGGAGAAAATATTTGCAAATGAATCAACGGACAAAGGATTAATCTCCAAAATATATAAACAGCTCATTCAGCTCAATATTAAAGAAACAAACAACCCAATCCAAAAATGGGCAGAAGACCTAAATAGACATTTCTCCAAAGAAGACATACAGATGGCCAAGAAGCACATGAAAAGAAGCTCAACATCACTAATTATTAGAGAAATGCAAATCAAAACTACAATGAGGTATCACCTCACACCAGTTAGAATGGGCATCATCAGAAAATCTACAAACAACAAATGCTGGAGAGGGTGTGGAGAAAAGGGAACCCTCTTGCACTGTTGGTGGGAATGTAAATTGATACAGCCACTCTGGAGAACAGTATGGAGGTTCCTTAAAAAACTAAAAATAGATTTACCATATGATCCAGCAATCCCACTACTGGGCATATACCCAGAGAAAACCATAATTCAAAAAGACACATGCACCCCAATGTTCATTGCAGCACTATTTACAATAGCCAGGTCATGGAAGCAACCTAAATGCCCATTGACAGACGAATGGTTAAAGAAGTTGTGGTACATATATACAATGGAATATTACTCAGCCATAAAAAGGAATGAAATTTAGTCATTTGTTGAGACGTGGATGGATCTAGAGACTGTCATACAGAGTGGAGTAAGTCAGAAAGAGAAAAACAAATATCGTATATTAGTGCATGTATGTGGAACCTAGAAAAATGGTACAGATGAGCCAGTTTGCAGGGCAGAAGTTGAGACACAGATGTAGAGAACAGACCTATGGACACCAAGGGGGGAAAACTGTGGTAGGGTGGGGATGGTGGTGTGCTGAATTGGGTGATTGGGATTGACATGTATACACTGATGTGTATAAAATTGATGACTAATAAGAACCTGCAGTATAAAAAAACCAAACAAACTAAACAACTAATACTAAACTTTCATTGGGTTATTTGTATGGAAATATGTTAATATAAATGTTTCAGACATTACGTGACATTTCTAAAATCTTATATGTTCTGGTATAATGTTATAAGTCATAATTCTAGTTATTACTTTAAAATGTATATCTCAGAAATAACTAAATTTCCTTGCCAATTGCATTATTATGAACTTTCATCAAATCGTTAACCGTGGTCATTTTTAAGTCTTTTGTCATTTACAGACAGTTCTGGGTGTACTGTGATGCTTTTGCAAATATGTTCCTATAAAAGGATTTCATCTTCAAGGAATTCATGGAAAAGACTCTGACAAGTACAGGTTTCTGGTAACTGACTGTACTGCTAAACTGAATGAATAAGCGTTTTCAGAACTCTAATGTAAAACTGATGAACTCATAAAAGTGCTAACAAAAGATCAAGATAAAAAAAATTAATTACATGGGACTGAGTGAACTGATGAGGATGATTATAATTTTTGTGACTTTCTGTTTGAATTAAAAAAAAAAAATCCCACAAGGACTCAGAGGCAAAGAATATACAAATCAATTTTCACTGCAAAGTAAAGGAGCTGTTACAGTGGAGGATTACCGGACTGAATGTCAATATTATGACATAGCATGAGTGTGTTTCGTGTTTGGTAATTGCAATCACTGTTGCTTTTGTTGTGGTCATCCATTTACAATGCTTGGTGTCAGTCTATTTATCTCTTGTGAAAATAAAATACAGTGTGTGTGTGTGAAAAAAAATAAAAAATAAAAATAAAATAAACACTTATCAAGCTACACTCACATCCCTAATGTCTTCAAATGCATTTTGTTAGAAACCTTCATTTTCTCAGGAAGCAGTGAGTCTCTTACTCATGTTGTGTGTTTCACCAGCATGTTTGTTATTCTAGAGTTTCAGTTACAAAGCATGTTCTTTTACAATTGGGGCAAAACTATTTCTATATACATTAGAATATGACCTACTGCTAACAGTGTATCAAATTTCTACATTTTATGTAAAATAATGCTCTAATAGCTCTATTAGTTGAAAAACTGCTTTTTGTATAAAGTAAGTAGTGCATGAATTTGGTTTTGTGTCAACTCATTGAATCTTTAAGGAGAAACAATTCACTTTCAAACTTCTTCCTTAAGTGTCTAAAATTCTGGCACATCTAGATTTCAGATAAGTTCCTCTTTAAAAAGAATTCTGAATCGATATTTCATGTAATTTTCCTTTGCTCTTCAAGGACAGGAAGCAAAGCCTTAGACTTGTATTGAAATGACCCGGTCAGAGAGTTAGCCAAACCCTGTGCAGTTCTCACAAATTAAATCAGCTCATTAGGTGAAAGATCACAGGAACTAATGCGTCGGTCATGATCACCTTGCCAAGTCGCCTTCCAGCTGAAGTTGTCTCTCTGCTGTTTTCCATTCAGAAAAGCAGGGCTTGGTTGTTCTCTGAGCACTGTTGACCACCTATTGGACTGAGCGGGGGACCCAGCTCAAATCTGTACCAAGAAATGGCCTGGAATAAAGTTTTCTGCCCAAAGAGATAAGAGTGAGTAGGTGAGCCTATCAGGCAGACCTTTACAAATCAGACTCGAGATTACAAAGAGGATTGCCTAATAGAAATAGGGGAAGAAAACAGCACAGGGAGCCCATAGGCAAAGATCTTGAAGCCCAAAAGAGAGGAGGGAGAAGCTGGTCCCCAGGTCTACCTGGGTCTCTGCCAGCTCTCTGTTTCTGACTATTTATGTGAATTCCTAGCCTCCCTGTTCTTAAGGTAGCCTGAGCTATTTTTCCTTTTTATTATCCAAAGTACCTAGCACACACATAATCAGAGATCACTTTATTTCCATGAATATTTTTGAGCTCCTCCTATTAGGTGCTGGGCTCTGAGCTAAAGACTTCCAGTCTTCCAGGAATGTACAGAGAAATCCTCTATGAATTGTTCTTCTTTATCTAAATAAAGGACCACTTAAATGTGTCTCTTTCATTAATATACTAACAGAACTATATTTGGTTTTCATTTCTGTCTTCCTGAAAGATCTTGTAAATGGATCACAAACCCATTTTGAGTCAGGGGTGCAGGAATTTCTTCCCTCATGTGTCACACTTACATGAATAACATGTGATTTGCATGATCAGGCCACTCAAGATGGCTGCTCTCTTGATCTCTGTACATCCCCTGCTAGACAAGTCCCTGCCTCACCTACACTCTATTCCCCCACTGACCTTCCCTCTTAATCATAGGGCTGAATCAGCAAATGCCTACATATTCATCCCCGACCCCAGATAGTGATTGCTCTAATCTTTAGATCAGAACATCACCACTATGACAGTTTATCAAAGGGGCAGTGAGGGGCATGCTCCTCTGCTGGTTTCCCTGGTAACAGATGGGCCAACTTGAGGTCAGTTCCCTCTATAACTGGTAACCTTCCCCTCCACTTGGTGGCAGAGACTGCTGCCCTGTCCTGCCTGCCTTCCGCCATCCACAGTGTGGTGTTTCTCCAGGACTCTTCTGCCTCAGGCGTGTAAGATCCCCTATCCAATGAACAATTATGTCTCTGTTTCAGGGCTCTTTCTTCGGTCTTGAGCCTGGACAGTTACAAGGCTTGTAGGCTGTGGGGTGCAGCCCAACACTTGTGGTCACAGTCAGATGGAATGGAATGGTGTTGAGTAGAACTCTAAGAATTCCTACATAATGCCACTATTTTTCTTCTTCAAAATAAATGTAAATAAGAAATAAAGCCATTTGTCACAGTTATGTGACAAAGTTTTTGCTAATGTGGATGATGACATTATACTTAACTGTTGCAGTTGGAATTTGGATGGACCCTGCATTGGCTTCCTGATACGGTACGTTAGGGAATTAACTTCCCTGAGTTTCAATTTTTCCATCTTGAAAAGTGTAGATAAATACTAACCCTAAAAGGGTTAGTATTTAACAAAAAAGGTTCTTTTTTGATTCTCTGGTGAGAATCAAAAAAGAACACATTTTAGAGTACTTAGCATAGTGCTTGGCACATGACTGATCAATAATTGTTAGTGCCTTTCCTTTCCTCCTTCACTTCTTCCTTTCCAATTCTTGTTATCAATAAAATCACATGCAATCTTTAAAAGTCTATTTTTAAATTTTACCTCAAGAACCACATCCTCAAACCTAAGTGGCAGCATATTTTATTATTCTGAGTCAACTCTACTTCGTGTGACATTCATTTCTTATTTCACATATACTGGCTGACCTTAAATGCAAACCAAAGAAAAATAGTTTTCTCCCCATGTCCTATATAAGCTTTCAGAGGAAGCAAGGTGAAATCACTTGTAACTCTGCTCTTTCTACAACAAGGCATGTGCTTGGGAAATGGGAAATATTCTCTTTTGAAAATGGGACTCCAAAAGTATACAAGATAGAGTTAATTCTTCCTAGTGACAGACATGGATCTTTTCAGTGATTAAATCTGTGCCACACTTCTTCTTTCTTTGGACCCCTCCCAGCCATCTAGTATTCCCAGACCTCTTATCTAAGCATTGACTCTGATAGGTGTCAATATTAGGCTAATTGACTAACCTGTCTGATTGACTGTAGTAATATTTAGTTAAAGATGAAAATTAAAGAGATGATGTTAAACAAATACACAAAACTCTTTAGATACAAATTAAAACAGAGTATATTTGATTAAAAGCTTGTCCTATATTCAGGGTCAGAGACTCTGAGGTTCAAAGCAAGGGACTACTCACTTACTATCTGTGCACACCTGGGCGAGTTATGTCAACCAATTCAGCTACAAATCCATGTTCTTGTTCACAGCAAATCTCTAAGAGTTGTCTATACCTGCTAGCTCCACTTCCTCCTTCCCTTCTCTCCTGGACTCACTCCAATCAGCATTTTGTCTCCAGTGGACCACTGAAGTGGCACTAGGGAAGACTACAAAGACACCCTTCTCTCTCCCCACCTTACTTGGCATCTTGATGCATTTGATACAGTGCATCACCCTTATTTTTTTAACACTCACTTCAGTTAACTTCAGTGATGCCACACTCACAGCTTTCCTCCCAGGGTACTGCCTGTCCCATGTTAGCCTCACACAAACCTATTCTTTGCCCATTTTCCCTCTAGCTACACTTTCTACCTAGTTTATCTCATCCAGGATTTCAGCTTTAAAGGCTACCTACATGTTGAAGACTCCCAATTTTTAATCTCCACTTGAGACCTCTTCCCAGAACCACAGCCTTTCCTTTCCATTTGTCTATTTGACTTTGCTACTTGGATGTCTAACAGGCACCTTAAACTTCAGTATGACCAAAAAGACCAATTGAGCTCTGCAATATTCTCTATTCTCACTGCCTTTTCTAGTTCAGCAAGTGGTATCACCTCCCACCCAATTGCTCATGCCAAAGACTTAAAAATCACATCTGATTTCTCTTTCCCTAACACTTTCCATGCAACCCTTGTCCAAGCCATCACTGTATCTTCCCTGAAATACTGCAATAACATCTCAACATGTCTTCTGCCTCTATTCTGGTTACTTTGTTGTTTATTGTCCATACAGACACCAGCCTTGCCAATCTAAAGCATAAATTAGATGTTATTACTCTCCTCCGTGAAACCCTCCAATGACTTCCCATGGAATTGACAAGAAAATCTAAACCTATCCTCAAGGCCCTACGCAATTTGGCTTGAGCCTTCCGCTTTGAACTTGCTGCCCTCTTTTCCTGTTTCACTGCATTCCAGTATACTTCCATTTTTTTGTGTGCCTCAAGGGCTTTACACATGCTATTCCTTCTCCTTGGAATGCTTTTCTCTGAGGTTTTCAATTGGCCCTTTCCTCTCATTTGAGGTTTCAGCTGAAATGATGCCATTTTATAAAGTCCTTACCTTACTATCCTAGTTAAAATAGCTCCCCCATTTCTCTATCTCTGTCACTCTCCAGAGTATCATTCTATTTTAGTTTCTGCAAGGCACCTACCACTATTTGAAAAGATCTTATTTATTTATATGTCTTGGTTTATGGTATTTCTCTGGCCTCTAGAATGTAAGATCTTTTTGTATCAACAGCACCTAGAACAGTGGCCAGCACACAGCAGGGGCTTCTTCCATTAATAGTTGTCAGCTGTCTTACTAGATGCTTTAATTTCTCTGTAAGGTTGGGACAGAAACAAGACTTCTATCATCTTAGGACTGTTTATAAAGTAATATATCTGTATCTATATATATATATCTGTGCCACACGGCTTGTGGGATCTTAGTTTCCTGACCAGGGATTGAACCCAGGCTCTTGGTAGTAAAAGCACAGAGTCCTAACCACTAGACCACCAGGGAATTCCCTAAAATATAATTTTTGGTCTAGAAAATTTGCTATCTATTAGCTATTAGTAATGCTGAATAGGTGTGATGAAACAGACATTCTCAGACATTGCTGGTAGAAACTGAATCCTCTTAGAGAGCTATGGGACTTATGCAGCAAGACCTCCAACTGTTATGAAAGACCTTGGTAATTTTCATACTCTTTGATTCATAAATATATGAAGATATGAGAAAATTATATCTATATTTTCATAAAGTAAACTTAATTTTAAGAACATTCATCCATCATTATTTGTAAGAGTATGAATGTAGAAGCAACCTCAATAGGGTAATACTTAAATACAATATGGTTATAAAATTTATACAATAATATGGAAATTTTAAGTACATATTCTTAAATTAAAAACTTACACAAACTTGTACTATGATAAGTGTCTCCCCCTCAAATAAAAATCCATTGAAAAATGGGAATAGAAATACATAAACAGTGATTTTTCTCTAATTTCCAACTTTCTTTAATTATTTCTATTTTTATTATGAGTATATGATAAGTAAACAGAAGTACATATTCATAAATTTTGATTAAAGCAGCTTTTTTTAACACAACCTTATATATCCAGTAATCTAGCTTTCCTTTGTCAATTACTTTTTAAATAGTGAAAAATATAGAAAAGTACCAAAGTATTATAATAAATACTCATATTCTCATCATCCTCTATCAACCGTTAATATTTCCTTGTTTTGGCCTTGTTTTTTCTCCTCAGTTATTAATTTAAAAAATTACATCACTAAGATTTGCAAATATGCAAGTCATATTTCTTTGTTGATTATTAGGCACCTTTTCAAGAGTATTAATAATTCTACTCCCTTTGTGTCTCTATAACCAGTCAGCCAAGTACCTTCAGGACCCCTAATTGAACTACTCTTTCTAGGTCTTTGATTTTGACAGGAACTCTTTACCTCATCCGAGGCTGACATTCTTTCTTTCTCATTTGTTACCATAGTTATTCTGAATATTTAATTCTCAATCTCAACCATGCACTAATCCCTTCCTTTCATCAGACAACCATATCTTCTACTTCAATGTGAAAATAAAGGTCAGGTCACTAAACACAAACATCAACTTTCCTCCCCATCGCTCAGGACTGATATGCCCCTTATATACACATGGGTTGTTTGAATCAATCTGTTCCGTAACATTGATGCCCCAGGTCAAACAGATTAATCACTGTTTTGAATATCGCTTCTGTCGCCACTTCAAAATTTACCAATATTTTATTCTTACTTCCGTCTGTCTCAGAAGAAGAAAATTTCACTTTCAGGCAACAGCTAACTTCTTTATTTCACTTCTTTATAATTTTGCACCAACAATTTTTCTGCCTTCCCTTTGATATTCAACCTCTTCCTATTCACCAACTCCTTTTACTCCATGTGTGACTTACTCAAACACTCCTCAGTATTAAAAAAAAAAAAAAAAATCCATGAAGATTTTAGACCTAACTTTCATTTATAAAAATGCGAGAGTAGAGGAACTGACTGATTTTATCGAGAAATCTTAAACATGAAAGAAAAAAAAAGGGGGGGAGAAGGGCTGTTTTAGATTGCAAGAAACTTAAAAGGAGGTGTAACAATCAAATTCCCTGATTCCAAGAAACTAACTGTAGAGGACTTTTTTTGAGACAATAGGAAAAATTTGAACATAAACTGGGAATTAGGTATAATAGAGTTACCATTAATTTTGTGGATATAAACATGGCATTATATTTATAAAGGAAAAATACAGACTTTTAGTGAAGCATGGTGAAGGATATGGGGATTAAATAACATTATGTCTGGGATTTGCCATAAAATAATTCAGAAAAGAGAGCAAGAGAAAGGAAAAATGTAGTAAACGTAGCAATATAATTATTGATAATTGTTTAGTCTGAATTGTGATGGTTCATTTTACTTCTTTCTACTTTTGTGTATATTTCAAAGTTTTGCTTCAAAAAGTTGTTTTAAAAAGCTATATGAACAAAAAAGTCTCCTTTAACCTCATTTCCCTGCAAGGTTCATTCTCTTCTCTCTCTTTTTTTCTCTTGCTATTTCTAGAAATAGCTGTTTGACTAACCACCTCCACTTCCTTATTTACCTACAGCAATTTGATTTTTACACACACACAATCTTCTTGAAACTGCTCTATCAAAAAGTGGTTTAAATCAGTCATCTGCTAATTCATTTTCCACTGTAATGCGGAGCAGGAAAGGCTGTCTCACCACAGAGGGAAGGAGACAGGATGACAGCGTTTGCGCGTGGGAGTGGCGGAGGGTCACTCCAAAAACTGTTAACATGATGTCTTAACTTGCATGATTTGTTCACAGACATAAGGTCACCACGCAGGATGTTATAGTAATCCTTTTGAAGAAGTAACTATCAACTATGAAAACCACAATAGCCTTGACTAGCAGAGGATAAATTCCTTCTCTGCTTGCCAACGGATCCGTCAACAGAAAAATAAGGGTGTGTTTAGACATCATCATCCGCTTCATGAGGATAGTTTGAGGATTCTTGTCACAGGAACAAAACATGCCCTTAAATAAAGAACAAACTCTTTCACGTGACCTCTAAGGCCTGGCAGGATTGGCTCCAGCAGCTCTCCCTTTGGCACATGCGCCCTGTGTTCTGCACTGCAACCCGCATGCCACTGGGTCTTTGCATTCCCTATCCTCTCTGTTCCCTTGAGCACCACTGCCCTTTCCCCATCCTCTCTCCAGAGCTTCTGAGCTCAACACAGTCATTCCTTTCTCAGGAAAACCTGTCCTCTAGGAGGAGACAAATCCTCTTGCGACCTGCTCTCCCAGCTCCTTGCACTGCTCCTTCCTAGCTCTTATCAAGCTATAATTTTACATTTATTTGAGGCTTTCATAAAGTATGTCTTCATTACACTATAGACTCCATGAAGGCAGGGACGAGATTTTGTTTGCCCTCAGTAATCCTTAGTGTCTTAGAAGTAGTATGCTCTTAATTAGTCCTTGATCTATCTCCCAACATGTAAGCCTGGAGTCATTTGATTTCTCTCTCATCTCAACCCATACTGCTCCATACCTCCTATTTATGACCCACATTTATCTGTTCCTTTTCAGGCCAACCCCAAAGCTATATACTATGGGGGCCTCAGGAACTTTGTGATTAAAAAGAGGAGTCAATATTCTCCTAAATCCCAGTTGTTGTATCTAAACCCAACTGCTTTTCCTTCCTTATGTAAAACTTCACTGTCTTTAGTATCTGTCCTCCTACTGGTATACTGCTCACTTCCCAATAACAAAAGGTTTTGAAACTTACTCTTTTAGGTACCTCATGTCCTGCCAACTTAACAGTGACTGCCATGGTCATGTGAATGACCCACGTGAAACCTGGTCGTGCAGTCAGTCCCTTGATTTCCTTATCTCCAAAGATCCTGACCTTCCCTCCACCTCAGCTGCACCTAGTCAGACTCACACTCTGGACTTTGTCACTAACCCAGACTAATTCCTATAAGAAATCTTCAACCCCAGTAACCCACCCTGACCATAATCTCCAATATTCCAGTTCTTATTTTTGCCAAAATACGGGTGTTAACTTCAGCTGTAATCTTTCCTGACCACTTTGTAGTGTTTGACAATATTGCCCAAATATTTCTTATAAAAACTCTTAACTCTCATGAAAATCATCTCTCCTTGTCATACTCTTTCTTTTCTCATTCCCTCTTACTCTCATGCATGAGATTTTTTTTCCTGCCTCTCAAACTATTGCTTC
Organism: Balaenoptera acutorostrata; assembly: GCF_949987535.1. Lineage (NCBI taxonomy): Eukaryota > Metazoa > Chordata > Mammalia > Artiodactyla > Balaenopteridae > Balaenoptera > Balaenoptera acutorostrata. Next base: position 53,793,024 of record NC_080080.1, on the reverse strand, counting down.
TCCAGTTTCTGTCCTTGCCCACTGCTCTTCTCATTCAGTATGTCTTTCTGGGTGACTCACATAGTTTACATAACTCCCAATTTAAATGGATTGAAATAAGATGAGCAGCCATCTCCTTTGAAGTTCACTAACTGTGCTATGGGTAAATTCAAATACCTAATAGTTTTGTGCACAGCTTTGATATACAAACTAGAAAGGACACATTATTGCCCTCTCACTTTGCCAGTGTAACCATAATTGCTTCCTGTTCTCACAAGTTATGAAACAAGTTATGTATTGCAAGAAATACTGTGATGTCTCACCATTATTTCTTCTACCAATTTTGTGATCTATGAAAATAACCTACAGATGATCTAATAGATTCCTAAAGTTCAATCTGTTTTAACAGTCAGCAAATCTGTAACTCTATGAGTGGATGGATTAATAGCACATAGCACCTAATACAATAGACATTTACCTAATCTGGAAGGATATGAATTCTAAATACCTATTCTGAAACAGGAGCCTTACATAAGAATACTACTTAGTTGCCACATAGTTATCATACAGTTTCCAGAAGTGTAACATAGTTTCAGATATAAAAAAATAAAATTAAAAATATGCTGGCTGTAACAGAACACTTTTTTTAAATTTTTACCAATGCACCCCAGTATCACACTTTATATTCCAACCGTTTTTGAGTCTAGTTGGTAGCCTTAGAGAGAGGTGATTTTTATTTGTGCACGATTCAGCAAAGTTCATTTCCAATGGTATCTAAATGTCCTCATCCTAGAGGGAAATAAATTGATAGATGACTATGAAAGCATTGTCAGCTGCAGAGTTTAGAACTGTGTCCTCCTTGGTCAGTAAGGTATTCATTGAAAAGCCCAAGAGAACACCAGCGGCAACATTTGAGCAAGTCTTCATTGTTTTTGTCTGAATATATTTAGCACACAACTTTCTGGGAAGGTACCAGGGTAGAATTACCATAACTAACAATACATTTCCTTTCAATGTAAAAGTGGAAGTGATTGCAAGGATTGTTATTTGTGTAGCTCCAAAGAGACACTGCATATTGCTGCATAATACAGTTGTACCATGGAATTTGCAAAGTTTCCTGACATAATCTCATGAAGCACCCGCTGATTATTTTGTTCATCAATTAAATAAGGTTTTAGAACTACAATTTGTTCTACGTCAAAGTGTGCTGCTTTGTACTAATTACTCCATTAACTCTTGGTAAATAGGAGAATAACATCTATACAACATGTCAGTCATGGAATGGCTCTTATATGATTTTTCTCATCAGGTTAATGCTTTGACGCCATCAGGAGCAGGTTTTCTCTCAATTAAAGAGAAAGCCGGAGCTATCTGTGGAGACCTTAGGAAGAACTGGAAATCTACAGAACTGCAGGTAGAGATTGGTTTACTGGCTTCAAGAACTCCTAAGCTTTCTACTACATTAAGCTTCCTGGAGAAACTGAGTTTAGATGAAGAAGAAGCAAAGACATTTCCCTTGCATTAAAACAATGGAAAAATGTAAAAGATTACACTCTGAATTAGATTTTTAATTTTCATTACAAGATCTGATAGAATGGTCTACCTCCAGGATCTCTACCTCACAAGGGAAGCACCAGCACCAGGGGTTAAGGCTGCAAAGATCAACTGATAGATCATAAATACCAATGGACATGTAACTGTGTTCATATGTGTATTAGGATTGTTAACTGCCCTTATTAGTGCTTTGTTTGCAAACGTTCCATAGCTTTTGAACTATCTTCCCTGATCCTACTCTTCCCATAAGCTCTCTTATTTTTAATGTGTGATTTTGCAGAAAGTGAACATGGTTTATAATAGATACACCTAAATCATTTCCATTTTATAAACAGGAGAAATGTACATGTATGAGAGACTAAAACCAAGTCACAAGCAATTCAAAGGCAGAGTAAAAATTGGGATTTATGATTATTAATTCTTATAAGACTGTTTTAAGTAGTACTTATTCATCTATACTTATTCATTGGAGATATGTGGGTTCATAAAAATTGAAACTTTTCAACTACTTTAATTTTCCTTTTATTTTTACATATTTATTTCCAAAGAGACTGATATATCACTGTAGAGGGACTCAGTGCTTTATGACCTTTTCAGGGCTTCCATGTAACACATTTTAAGACATGGTTAAAATAAAAGGTATGCAAGTGAAAAATACTACACAGCTTTAGGATTGTGCTTGACAACTTTTCAAAAGATAAAGGCCAACATTCCAAAGACTTTCCTACTGAGTGGAGAAGGGTGGAGACATACTTAGCATCTGATGGTAAGCTGGCTGGTAGAGGGTGATACCTTCATGGTGGATGAGGATGTGAAGGGTGGAGGTGGAAGCCATTGTCCTGCAGGACAGAGTGACACATGGCCAGGCAACAGATGCATGTGATACCAAAAATCAGCCCCGGGGCCATTTTGCCATGTGTGTATGGGTTGCTGAATATCTTTGCATATGACATTTCTCTACGTTAATTAATTATGCACTTGACCTGAGAAACATGTATTGTCCATCTACTGTATTCTAAGAACTGTGCTCAGCATGAGGGAGAGAGATGAAAGACACAGAGTCTCTGCTCTCAAGCAAGTCCACAGCCAATCACAATCCAGTGTGGTAATGAGTATCTTGTTCTGTGGGAGCAGAGGAGGCACTTCTAACTTGAACTGTGGTCAGGAAAGGCTTTACAATGTGAAGATAATGCTTGAGTTTAGATTCCAGGAAAACCTGGGAGCCTACTAGGTAAATAAAGGAGAGTAGGAGACTTTCACACACAGAGAATGGCATATGTAAAGTCATCAAATAAAGGAGAATATGGGAGTCTGTGGAAAATGCAAGTGGGTGTGATTCAAGCATAGCCTGTGAGTGTGTGTGTGTGTGTGAGTGTGTGTATGTGCAATATGTGGGTAGTGGGAGTGCTGGGGAAGGAATAGGGGGTTGGAGGTTGAAATTGAAGTCAAGGAGCAGGCAAAATCCAAATCATAGAAGAGCTTGTTTATTAAGAGGTTGAACTCTGTACTTTTTGACAACCAGTTTATTTGTTCTAAGTTGCTTCCGATATCTGTTTTCCTCCCACAGCATTTCCAGACCTTTACGAGACATTTGTCACTACAGTGAATAGAATTCATTGTTACCATTTTAAAAAGGAGAAAACTGAGGCTTACGGCTGTTATGCGAATAGATCAAATTCCCACAGTAAGCAAGTAGTAGAGTTTGAACATTGTCCTAACTAGCCTTATTGAATCCAACCCAAAGAAACATTTCAGGGAGGAATTACTTGTTCAATATGTGTGTGACATTCTATATGGAAACTGTTCATCCATCATTCCATTTATCTGATATTTATTGAATATCTATGATATACTAGGCACCATGTTAGGAGCTTGGGGGGAAAAATTAGTAAAACATGAAGACTGACCTTAAAGCAATTTGCCATTTGCAAATCCCAAACTTCAATGTTAAGACAGGTAAGCACTGATTAAACATAGGAGATGGTTTTCTAGATTGACTAAAAGAATCTCAAACTACTTTGGCTGAAACAATTTCTCTTAGATACCTCAATAAAACAATAAAGGAAAGAGATATGTTGGACTAATAATACAATATAATTTGAGAAGATTGGCTTCAAACATGCTTAAAGAGTTTTTTTTTAAATGGCAGACAGTTCAGATAAAATAACAGATTACTTACAAAATTACATACATAAATGAGTCAGAATACTTGCTAAACCTCATGTTTACTCATTTAGTGTGGTGGGATTTGAGAATGATGAAAACAAACAGTATTTGTCTTAAAATGTAGTGTATTTTCCATCTTGGTAAGTATTAACTGAATGCCTACCGTGTGTCAGGCTGCTTCATAGGTATTTTCCATTCTGTTGTGTAACAGTAAGCAACTTAGTTCCCATGAGTCTCAGTTGCCCATCTGTAAAACAGAGATGCTAATAATACCTTCCTCACCACATTGTTATAAAGATCACATGAGATATCACGAGAAAGCACTTGGAACATGCAGCTTTTCAATAAATGTTTGTTCAGTCTGAATCATAGAATCTTCACTATTATTCTTAAAATAAGACTGAAGAACTTTATCAAATCCTATGTTTTAAAGCTGAAAGCTCTTCCATAACTTTATTAAAAATACATATTGTCAGATATATGCAAGCTTTATTTTCGGCAGAAGAGCAAATATAATAAAGAAAATGATAGCAAAGGTCTGAAAATAAAAATAAATTATAGGCTGGATTACAACATTTTAGACAAATTATTCTTAAATGTATTTGAAAGGGCTGTATATTCCCCCAGGAACTTAAAGAAGTGGCATATTTTTTCATATCTTTTCTCTATTATGCATTGCATTAAGATCAGGGCTACTAAATGAAGCAGTCAGTCACATTCTCTACCTAGGGTAAGAAAGTATAAATATCATATAAACAAAGTAAAGCAATGGATTCATCCTGTAAGAAAAAAATTTGATCAACTTAATCTCATAACCATGAAACAAATACACCAACATATTATGTGATTAAGTGTTGACAACGCTGTAGTTTATATAGATTAAACTGTACCTTTATTTATTTTAAATTTATGTACCATCTGTTTCTGAAAGAACGTAAGGCAGTGTATAGAATACAAATGGTTTAAAGTTGCAAGAGACACTGAAACATAACACTAACAAATCAATAAATTCCATCAAAAACCTAAATAACCTGTGCTTTCCAGTTTCTGGGGAAAGTGTGCTTGGTTGCTTGAGGAAAAAATAGACTCGACTTCCTCTTATCCATTCTCTTAGGAGTCTCTTAGGGAAGCTAGAGCTATTCTGGTTGCTCTTATTAAGTATACTAAGTCATGTGGGCTGGGAAGGTGGAAGACTTCTATTCAGCTCACAACAATAATGTGCTAGTGAAACCCCACTGAGGTATATTGTTGCTACGGACTTGATACAATGAATAATAATATGTTAAGATTATAGATCTGGAATATATCTATTTTACAAAGTACATAAGAAGATATAATATTAAAAATATTAGTATATATTAAGAAAATAGCTCTAGAACTTTATACTTGACTAGAAGGAACTTTCGTCCATAACTTCTATTATAGTAAATGATACTCCAAATAATGATTCTTTCCTTTTTAAAAATTTTTAATTTTGAAAATTTATTTATTTATTTATTTCCATTTTGGTGGGAATTATTTTACTGAAAAAAGCAGAATCGTATTTTTCATTCACTCACTCAGCCATTTCTACAACAAACCTTTATTGAACACTTAATATGTACTGAGCAATGGACATGGGCTGAGGATGCAGTGATGAGTACAGCATGGCCCCTGCCTCAGAGAGTTCTTGTCTTACTGGGGAATGAGAATGTCAACAGGCTTTACACCACAGCCTCATTGGTGCTATGGGAGCAGTGGAAGAGCACTTCACAGCGATGAGGGGTCAGGATCCTGAGTGAGAGGATAATCTGAAGAATAAATAGATGGTGTGAAGTTAGTTTTCACCCAGAAGGGAAACCTTGGACAGTCTTCCCAGTTCGTGCAACAAATTCAACATACTGTGGTGGCAAGGAGTTAAGCTGGAGTCAGGTTTAAAATGTTCACCCAAGTCACGCTAAAGAGACAGACTCACCCTGATGTCAATGAGGAACCACTGGAGAATGTCAAACCTGCTCATCATTGAGTTTTAGAGACATTTTCCTGACTGAAGGTAGATAGTGTGGAAAACGTACTGGGGTTGGGAGAGTCAGGAAGAGGCCATCACAGAAATACATGGGAGAGATAACAGAAACCTTAGTAATATAATGGCTATAGGGATGGAGATTTTAAGACTGGCTTCTATAAGCAGGGAAACAAGTCTAAGATTATTCATTAGGCACAAGCACACAAAGAAGTTTATGATCTTTCACAGAGATTCCCACATCCTGAGATTGCTCTCCTATCATTAACATCATTCCATCTAAACTCATCGAATATCATCAAGCAGTAAGATGGTTCCCATTTTGTCCTTTTCAGGCATTATCTCGCTCCTTTGCTCTCTTGCCAACCTCCCCTCTTACAACTATGGTTCTGAAACAGAAAAGCTGGAAACATCAAAACAATTAGTACTTACCTCTTTTTGAATTCCCACAAGTCACTGAGAGGTGTGATGCTGTGAAAAAAATATGATAAGGAGTCACTATATCTTACATTTTTACTTAGGAAATTTAGATCTAATACTTGTGACTAAAAGTAAGAAAATTAGAAAAAGATATATAGTGTTAGGAAAGATAGTGACCTTGCAGTTAATTTCAGAATAACTATGAGTTTATTGCATATATTTTTTCAGTTCTTAAATTTCTTATCAGAAATTGACTGGAATAATAAAACAAAATGGACAAAATATGGAAAATTATTGAAGCTGGGTAACGTGTATACAAGACTTCAATATACTATTTTCTCTACTTTTGGGTATGTTTGAAGTTTTCCATAATATAAAGTGTTTTGAAAGTGTTATGGCAATATTATGTGTGATGAATATCCCAAACTGGAAAATCATATAACAATTTTATTAAATTACTTTATCAATTTATTTAGCCTCTGAATTTGTGGGTCTGTTGAACTCATGGTAAGCTTACATTACATTGCTCTAATGTCTTGAGAAAATAGTCCCCCAAATACCTTCCCCTAGAAGATAATTTACAATAAGGATTCAGCCATTTAAAGATAGTGATAAAAATATTATCATTTTCTATCTGAGTAACTTAACTGAATGAAAAATAAATCTTTTGTGCATCAGATAGCCATTAACTTTTTGAAGAACACCGTTTTACATTTATTTATGTCCCAACATGTTTCAAATTACTTGATGTGGCCTATGACATATACAAGAGTGATCTCTGATCCTAGAAAATGGGATATATTTCTCAAAATAAAATCATTGAACCTCAGAGAATAATTTTCACAAATAACTTAATATATAATCGTATTTCATGAGTTGCTTACTAATGCAGTTTTCAAAGTGGTGATGATTTATTACTATTGCTTTTTAAGGTCAAAAAGGTTTATGAAAAATTTCAAAGCGAAAGTTGTCTTACTTAAAACTGAGAAGGAGAAGGTGTGAATTAATTGTTTCCTTTTTTGTCAGAAGACATTTTCAAACAAATTAAACAAAACAAGAATTATAGACCCAGCCCCAGACAGATGACTCTCCAGTGGTAAGGCTCCATATACATTGGTAAAGAGAGAAATGGTAAGCCAGGTTCTCCTCGAAGCCTACAAGATTCAGATAATCTGCAGTTATCCACTTTCCAAATCTGACCTCAAGAAAAAGGTAAACAGTGATACAATATTGGGACAATATCCAAGCGATTTTAGAGGAAGATTCCCCACCCAGGTTGCAAATGAATCAAGTCTGAAGAGACTGTGTGAGTGTCTTGTCTGGAATTCAGAAAGCATTTTCTCATGGATATGATCTTTCTTATCATGCTTTGGACCGACCCCAGAAAAGTCCACAAATTTCTTTAAAATGTAATAGATTTGCAATATGTACTGATAAGGCTGGCAGCTGATAATATTGATAATATTGATAATGCCAGAGTTCTCTAACTCAATGACTTCCTCAAACCCTAGGAGTTTCCCACAATGCCTTTCGTGCTGCTTCCTCTGCTCCCTCTCAAACCCCATTTCACACCACTCTCCCCTCACCCTCTGTGCTCCAGTCACACTGGTCTTCCTTGAGATCCTTGAATAAGTCAGATTTGTTGTCATCTTAGGACATTGGCACTACCTGTTTTCTCATTTAGATGCTATCCTGTCTGATTTTAGCAAGGCTGGTTCCTTCTTGTCCTTCAGCCATTCAGAAAAATGGCCCTGGGTACAGCTGCCTAGTAGACTCAACTTAACTATTAGATCTTCTCTGACACACAGTGCAAATTAGCCACCTAATTATTCTATTATGTTATCCTGTTTTAATTCTTTGTATAGCTCAAAAATATATCTACCACCTTATACCTTCTTGTTAACGTCTTTGTACATTACGTACGTGCCCTGCTAATATGTAAGCTCCGTAAGAGAGACCTTGTTTGTCAGTGCCTCCCATCACCTAGACTAGTCACTGACAATAGTAGAGCCTCAGTGCATGAGGGAGGGAATTCAATAAACTACAGAACTACTGTATGTAGTAATTGAGACCATAACTGCTGCCAGAATATTTATTTATAAATAATATATATTTATTTATAAATAAATAAATATAAATAAATAAATAATAAATAAATAAATTATATATATAATAATATAATATAAATATTTATAATATTTATTCAGAGTCATGTCTTTGGGAACCAGGAACATATCTTCTCCTATTTCATACCTGGTGGTGTCAAGGCATTGAAGTTGTCTTCCAACACTCTGGGATGAAGGAAGTAGCTCTAGAGATGTGTCACTGAATATAAGTGTGGAGGTGGATGGTGTGAGGATTAAGAATGGCCCTGAGACTGACTGAGTGGAGGTGATGGAAAGCTCTGGGGCAGAGTTTTCTCTCCTTATCAATTTCCTTCTGACTTTTTCTCCCTTTTCTCACCTCCATTCTCACTAAACAAGATCGTGGCAAGGAAAGAAGCCAGCTACCAGCATTAATTGGCCAGCGATAAATAAATATTTCCCCCTTTTCCTTTCCTCCTGCCTTTCCTCTCTTCTTCTCTCCCTCCCTTCCCTCTTCCCTCTCTCCACCTCTAATTTCTCCCATTCTTCACACCCTCCTCTTGCAAGCTTCAGTCAGTGCTGCTGGTGGTGAAGTTGGAAATTTGGACAGTGACAAGCACCATGCCTGGCGTGCAGTAAGTGCAAAAGGAATGCTTGCCAAGTAGGACAGTGTCTATAGCTTTGCTTAAGTCAAGACAGATTACTTCTTTGACTTGCTCTAGGCACTAACAGACATGTCACTCAGCTACTTAAAGGACTTTGATTAGTTGGGTATGATGTTTTTCTGTGAAGCTGACAGGATTTATTAGAGACTCAATTTTAAGACACTTAAAATGAAAAGGTTCAAATAGAAAACACTGTGAATTCTATTGTTTTAAAAGAATAACTTATACTAAATAGGTAATGACTACTTCTATTCCTGAGTTCCTAAATGTACTATTTTGGTTAGGTTAAGACATTTTTTCCTTTCAGGAGAGGTACTGGAATTCCTTCACTAGATGCTTAGATACTGTTATGGTCTTTTCTAACAGTTATGAAAAGAAGGACAGTTCAATAATAAAGCTAGAGGTTTCTCTATCAGAAATGATTTGCCCCTTATGGACTTAGAGGTGGGACTTACTGATTTGTTTGGATGCATTCTTCAACATATCTATTTCTACTTTCCAGCACCAGGGAAGATGAGGAGTTGCTGGTTTAGCGGGTCTCTTTGTCTCCATGCCCACGACAAGGACGTATTACCTGATTGTGCCAGAGAGAAGGCTCCAGCTCGCTTAGCTGCTTCTTTGCCCTTGGAGTCTCACAAAGTGACCTCACCTAGAGGCAGCTGTCTCACAGGAAGCTGTGAAGGAGGTGGGAATCCTCATGCCTGCTGATTTTTTTGGAATGACGGACAGCCTAAGAGTCAGATGCAGTAAACTCTTGAAAGCAAAGTTTCTTAAAAACAGTGAAAAAATATTATAAAAAGCCACATTCACTTTGATCTAGAATTCAAGCAAACTTCAGTGTTTGAGTCTTTGGTAAAATCTCAGAAATGGGAATTTGGGACTCACCATAATTTTCAGGCTTCTTCTTCTATTTACAACTGCCTTAGTGTATGCTTGGGTTTCACATTATGCTCCCACCTTTTGCTGTGAATACAGTTGAACAACAACAACAACTAAAACAAAAAACCCGAAAAAAGTTTAGGAACAGAAGTGGTCACATACCGGTCTCCCTGACATCTATTCCTCTTCTGCCAGGTGTAGCAGCCTGTGATCTGGGTGGGATTTGCCCCTCTACCATGTCCCGTGGGGAGCCTTGATTGGTCCTAGACAGTCAGGGAGGTCCTGCCCCTCTGGCCACGGTGACTGGCTAAGGAACTCAGGCACAAGCCAATCAGGGCCTTTCTCTGGCCACAGGAATTGATTCTGCAAGTGGCCAGATTCAAACCAGTTAGATGAGAGTTTTTATTGAAGAGGAATTTGCTTGCTTTTCAGAGAGAGTAACTCAAATAAATGATCTCTCCCTGGATATTTTGGTGCACCAGTGTGACATCTGGAGTGTATGAGCCATTTTGCCTCCTTGAGGGGGATCCATCTGAAGAAAAAACTAAATTCTAGAGGAAGACACAGCTGAAAAAAAAAATAAAAAGGAAAATGGAATGGAAATGTTGAAGGTATTACACTGAGGACCCCAGTTCCATGAGTCAATCAACCGCCTGTTACTGTTTAAGCCTGTTTGGGAAGGGTTGTCAGTGACTCACAACAGAAAACACTCTAAATGGCATATGTATTAACTGTGATTATAATACTTCTTATAATTTTCATTTGTCATTAACATTGATCAGAAAGAGTTGAACAAATGATTCATGCAAAGAAATTCTTTGGTTTAAAAGTTCAACTCTATTGTTGAGTAAAACCTAAGGAGGGTTGTAATTTAACATTTGATGACTTTGATAACAGTAGAAAGATTTTAATTGGGTTCCTTTTGTAAGTATATCTCAGGTTTCTTCTTCACATAAAAATGTAGTTTATCTAATTTTGAAAACATTATACCAGGCAACCAGAGATATAGTCAGAACATTTAAAAAATGACTGAAAATATGCTCACAGATCATCAATTCTAATACTAGCTTCTAATTTCCATTGTCCTTTCTTGAAACTATTTAGGAGATTTGTTTTGTCTTGATGGAATTAAGTATCAATCTTCTCTGGAATGATTATGAATAATCAGTAAACCTATTAATTAGAGGGGTCTCTATTCATAGAAAAACAGTGGATAATAGTTGCTGTGGTACAAAAAGCATTAAAATACATGTTTCATAAATAAATAATCAAAAAGTTTAAAACATCTGTCCTTTCTCTTTTGTAGAAAATTAAAGTCAGATGAGGGAACTAAACTTAAATTCCCTATTTAGCTGAAATGTAGTCAATAATTGAAATCAATTGAAACTTTAATTTCATTCTACTCTGTGACTGCATTTGTTTGCATCATTGCTCTTGGGGTGGAATGAAAAAGCTGACAAGTAGCTTTATAGAAATTGCTTAATAATTAATTCACTTTCTTAAAAGTAGCCAGAACACTCAGTGAGTGAGATAAATCCTAAGGATAGCAAAACTGAATTAAATATGTCTGTTATAGGTAATCCTGACTGATCTCTTAGTTTGTTTCTTCTTTTCTCTGTAGAATTGGATTATTAGTCATAACAGGCAACTCTGACTTGCATTTGGGTTCTGTTATTGCATTTCTTTTTTATCTGATGAAAAGGGTCAGATGAAGTATAATTCATTCCCCTTCTCTGGCCTAGAGTTGCTGGCATATTACTCAGATGAGAAAAAATAGTTTTGAGGATTGATTAATGTCTCTAAAGATGTTGAAGAAACTCCATTGGTGCTTTGTGCTATTGTAGCTGTACTCATGAATGTGTTTTGGTTGTAACTGCTCTGCATGCTTCATGCATTAAACTGTTCAAACTGACAGTATTCATTATAGTTAAAAAATAGATTTAAAGGCCATTGTGTGTTGTGATAGAAGAAAGCAGAATACCAGAGTCAGCATATTCCTGTGATAATTTTATATTTTTGGCTAGACATTGCTTGGCCAGTAGAATAAGAATAATAAGAAGTTATATTTCAAATATCAGAATAACATATAGTTATGTTACTGTTTTTATTTTGGAGGTTTCAGTAAATATGCAGTGCCTAGAATAGTTCTGGTAATATAACAAACACTTGATAAATTCTTGCCAAATATATTAATTAGAATTACATAGAACTACCATATGATCCAGCAATCCCACTCCTGGGCATATATCTGGAGAAAACCATAATTTGAAAAGATACATGCACCCCAATGTTCATATGAGCACTGTTTACAATAACCAAGACATGGAACAACCTAAATGTCCATCAACAGAGGAATGGATAAAGAAGATGTGGTACGTATATACAATGGAATACTATCCAGCCATAAAAAAGAATGAAATAATGCCATTTGCAGCAACATGGATGGACCTAGAGATTATCATACAAAGTGAAGTAAGTCAGACACAGAAAGACAAATATCATATGATATCACTTATGTGTGGAATCTAAAAGGATGAAACAAGTGAACTTATTTATGAAACAGAAATAGACTCACAGACATAGAAAACAAATTTATGGTTACCAAAGGGGAAATGTGGGGAAGAGGGTTAAATTAGGAGTTTGGGATTAGCACATGCACAGTACTGTATATAAGATGGGTAATCAACAAGGACCTACTGTATAGCACAGGGAAATCTACTCAATATTGTGTAATAACCTCTACAGGAAAAGAATTTGAAAAAGAATGGATATATGTATATGTATAACTGAGCCACTTCGCTGTACACCTGAAACTACCACAACACTGTAAATCAATTATACTCCAATATAAAGTAAATATTAAATTAAGAAAAAGAATCACATTAAATATACTGTATTTACTTACTTAATATACTTTATTTTTTAATTAATTAATTAATTTATTTATTTATTTTTGGCTGTGTTGGGTCTTTGTTGCTGCGCTCAGGCTTGCTTTTAATTGAGGTGAGCAGGGGCTACTCTTTTTTGTGGTGTGCAGGCTTCTCATTGCCGTGGCTTCTGTTGTTGCGGAGTACAGGCTCTAGGCGCAAGGGCTTCAGTTGTTGTGGCATGTGGGCTCAGTAGTTGTGGCTCGTGGGCTCTAGAGTGCAGGCTCAGCAGTTGTGGCGCGCGGGCTTAGTTACTCCGCGGCATGTGGGATCTTCCTGGACCAGGGCCCAAACCCGTGTGCCCTGCATTGGCAGGTGGATTCTTAACCACTGCAACACCAGGGAAGTCCAATATACTTTTTTACCAAGGATTTGAGTAGGTTTAAAAAATACACAAAATGAAAAGTAACTAAAGTAAATAAATGAGAGAATTAGGGCAAAGGAAAAATATGGACAGGAAAATAATAAATCTATGGTAAAATTGGCATACAGAAATGCATATATTTTGTTATGAAAGGTTGGCAATGATTTTCTCTGTGCTTCCTAGAGGCCAAATCAAAGAAGAAAACAGGATCAAATAAATGCAATTTGGTGTTCTTGAGATAAAACAAAAACAGTTATTTGGAAGAACTTTTTGACCAAGAGACCTGGGAATCATTTCTGATGTGTCTTCATTAATGCAACAACTATCATCAACATTGCCAGTTTTGCATATTTAAGTAAAAATAATTCATAAAGGTCTAAAGCAATACAATTTAAGCATGTAGTTCTCTGATAAGAGAACTTTACTGTGATGATAAAGAGATCTCACTTGGGATCAGACACACTGATGTGAAGACTAGTGTGTTCATATTAATTATGAAGATAATTAATAGCTACACATGACATGGCTATAAACACACAGTTAGGTAAATGTCTTAGCATAGGGCATGGAATAAGTGCTCAAAGGATGGTTATTTCTGAATTCATTTATTAGTTCTAACAGGTTTTTGTTTGATGACTTTAGAATTTTCTACATATAATGTTATGCCATTTGCAAAGAACTGGCATAGTTCAGATGCCTAAGATACTGGGGGAAAGGGCACTTTCCTGCAGCTGGTTTGGCTCTTGGAGCCTTGGAGAAGGTGTAGCCTTACTTATTATAAAATAATTAAGAATAGGAGGGGCTCAGTAACTTGAGTAACTGGGAAAGGTGCAGATGCAATTAATTTAGCTGAACCCTCTCTCCATTTGGACTAATTTCACCTATGAACTTGGCCAGCCTCACTTTGGTTGGTTGCAATAATGTAAACATTCTATGATCTCTTATCTAGTTTGTCTCAATGCCTTGCTGAAAAATATATACTTCAAAATTCAGTGACAAGACATATGTAATCTAGTATGTTGCCCTCCTTCAATACAGTAAGTTTCTTTTTTGAACATCACTACTCAAACTTTCCTCACTGATTTATTGCCTTTCTAAATTTCTTATCTCCCTATAAAAAGTTCATCACTGCATCTCCCCACGTCCTTCCTTCTGACCCTCTTCTTCTGGCAAGCCTCTTCAATTCAGCTGTTAAGGTCAATAGTCCCCAGTTCAAAAATAGGCATATTATGAAAGGTTATTTTAATGTTTGTTACTTGGAATCATAATGTACAGTCTAACAAAATTTATAAAAATGGTGGTTGGTTTTCCAAACTAACAAGCAAAAGTTTACTTAATCTCTAATATAGGTGTGGTACTGTTCATTTATAATGAATGGGAGAATAAGACAATGTTATTGCAGTATTAAACTAAAGGAATAACTAAGAGGAAAAAACTAATGACATTGAATAATAAATAATGATATATACATTTAAAATTTTTTCATTAAAGGATCATAAGGAGCATCTTTTGTGGAGATCATAGTAAGGCTAACTTTTATTATTATGAATAATTTTTATCTAGAACTAATTAGTTCTCTATTCTTGGATATAAATGCACCCAGGTCGCACTTGATATCATTCAGTCCCTCTTATCTTTTGGAGATCTGCATGGGTCTGGAAAAATAATAAACCCTCCTCCATGATTGTGGATTTTTGATTTCTCTTTTTCCTTTCACTTTGTATTCCTGCACCCAAATCTGCTCTCTCAATTCAGCCTTATTCTGGTTTCCATGAAAAAGAAAAAGTAAAAAGACACTCTTGGCAAGCATCTTGTGGTGCTCATAGCTTTCCTGAAGATCTAGAGGCATCACTGGAGAGGGATGAATCACACACTCTCACCTCCCTGGCTCACTCTTCACAATCTGCTCCCTCTGCAGAGCTTTCTCTTTGGACACATGGATCCCCAGGAAGTGGCACAATTGGTCAGGCAGAGCAGTACTGCCAGCACCCTATCTTCCCGGCCCTCTCGATTCTCTCTCCTCCTACCATTCAGCTCCTGCTAGGTGGTCCTCTCCCCACAGCTCTCTCTCTGGGATCTCATTGCTGCTTCACTTCCTTGCCCTTCAGGTCCAGGCATGGTAAGAGTCCCTTGCTCCTACTGGCTCTGAGGTGTTACACTACCCCATGGAGAGTCCACATCTCACCCATACTTTCTGAAGAGTCCCTTTATTAAACTCTCATCAAATTACCTGATTGGTACATGACTCTGTTTCCAGTCGTCACTCTGGCAGAAGTGAGATAATACTTACCAAGTTGCTCTTGTGTCTTTTTTTTTTTTTTTACAAACTTCTTTACCACAAGCTATTTATTTATTTATTTATTTATTTATTTATTTATTTATTTATTTATTTATTTTTGACTGTGTTGGGTCTTCGTTTCTGTGCGAGTGCTCTCTCCAGTTGCAGCAAGTGGGGGCCACTCTTCATCGCGGTGCGCGGGCTTCTCACCATCGTGGCCTCTCCTGTTGCGGAGCACAGGCTCCAGACGCGCAGGCTCAGTAATTGTGGCTCACGGGCCTAGCCGCTCCGTGGCATGTGGGATCCTCCCAGACCAGGGCTCGAACCTGTGTCCCCTGCATTGGCAGGCAGACTCTCAACCACTGCGCCACCAGGGAAGCCCTGCTCTTGTGTCTTAACCCAGAATAGAGCAAATCACATCAGGCTAATGTGAAAAGGCTTCTCTAGGTAATAAACATATAACAAATAGTTTTTCTTGGACTATTGAGCTTGATCTTCTCAGTTCAGCAATTTGGTAATAAAAAGGAATGAAGTAGTGATACTGAGGGAATGAAGTACAACATGAATGAACCTTGAAAACATGATGCTAAGTGAAAGATGCCAGTCACAAAAGACCACATATTGTATGATTGCATTTATATGGAATGTCCAGAAGAGGTGAATCTATAGAGACTGAAAGTACGTAAGTGATTGCTAGGGTCTTGGGGGATGGAGGAATGGGGAGTAATTGCTAATGAATACAGGGTTTCTTCTTGGGCTGATAAAAATGTTCTAAAATTAGATAGTGTTGATGGTGGCACAATCATTTAAATATACTAAAAAACACTGAATTGTACACTTTCAAAGAGAGAATTTTATGGTACGTGAATTATTTCTAAATAGAGCTGTTATATAAAACTTTGTCTCAGGAGAGTTAAAAAATCAGTTTATTTCACTTCTGTCATAATACAGCAGGACAATTTTCAGTTCTTTTAAATTACATTCTAACATGGGCTGTGTAAAAATCAGTATTCATTTGTTTGATATTTTTTGTCCTTATGGATAGCCTATAAAGGGCTTGAATATAGAGGCACTTATAAAGGCAGGATAAGTGGCCAAAAGTTCTTTATCCCAGTTTTCAGTCAACATTACCCACATGTCCAAGCAATTGTTGGAATAAAACTTGGGACCTCTGGAGAAGATCTTTGACTTTTGTCCTGCCACCACACTGTTTCCTAGTTCTCTGCCTTCCTTGTGACCATGACTCTGAGGTCTTCTTCTGGGGAAAACCACCATTTTAAACTGTGATAGGAGTTTCAGATTCCAGCTTTAATCCTGACTTGAGTAGATGAATGTAAGCAAGAGTTATACACAATCTCAGGCCAGGGACAGAGCAGGCAATTCTTTTATAGCAAAGTTTCTGAAAATAAGGTGAAAGAAAACCCATTGAACCCAAAATGTTGGTTTCAGTAGGAACAAAGCAAGTACTAACCTGACCCAGAGGGATACTCAGTTTTAACAAAAGTGGAAACAGTCTCAGAACAGAACCCATCTGAGTTACTTGCAATTAATTGACTTTAAAAGTCATGAAAATTAAAGCCCATCCAATGGGCTTTAAAAATTCGAGTCAGTGACTTTGAAAGTGCTCTCTATATTTTAATGGCACAGGTAATCTGGTGCTCAGATTGGAGGGGTCTCTTGGGGAGATTTTTTCATCCTTTGAGAAAGAACTGAAAATTAACAAACTGATTTCATTTGGGGTACAAACCTTTGCACAGCTCTTGCAATATTCATTGAAAGGTATTTAGCACAGAAGGAGGACCTACAAACTGGCTCATAAAAAGAAAGCAAAAGCAATTACACCCCCTTCCTCTGCATCACTGTAATATTTAGTAGAGCTGTAAGAAAACACAAGGCCGAGCAGCAGCACATTGCCTCAGTTAGTTTACAAGATCTTTTAACCAGAGCTTTTTGGGGGTAAGAGGGCAATTTTGAATCAAGAAGACTTTGTTACTACCTGTTAAAAATTTACAGAATATTTTGATCCCTTTTAGCCACGTCTAAGACTCTTAGGTGACTTCCATGTCATGAGGGATTTGTGGAGCAAAGGCAAATATGTTAATGGACAAAGGATTTGGAATCAAAGGTAATAGTGACCAAAAAAAGTACAGGAGAGTTTTTAGGTGAGAATAGAACAGAAAATGAAAGCTCTTATTTCCCAAATAGTGACAAATCCCAGGAGAACGAAAAGGGGCTCTGGATTGAGGCCATTATAGACAGTCTGCCATTTTGCTTTTGATCAGGATTAAAATGCAAACTAAGTTTTGTTTAGCATTTTATTAAACCCCTTAGAGAATTATACCTTACATTGTTTTCGATTACCCAAAAAAGTCAAATAATTTTTATTTTTTAAAGAAAATTAACAAAAGGAGGCTTTATTCCATGTAATACTAAAATACATTTCTATTTTAAAATGTCGGGTAATAAATAAAGTCTGACCTTGGGGTACTTTTCAGGAAGTCTGATTAAAATGTCATCTTAAGAAATATTTGAATGATAATTTTCCTTTTAAAGAAGAAACTGGTGCTCAGTTGATCCTTGGTATTATGAAGAGGTGAGTGTATAAATCAATAAATCTTGATACATTCATTGGAAACATTGATCTTTGGGTTAAAGTGAAACTTTACATTTTGAGTGTGTTTTAAGTGATACAGAGCTTGATCGTGATTTGCAAACTATAGGTCTCAGATTTTGTGTTTCTTTGGAGGATAGAAATGTTTAATGAGTTTTGAGTTGATTTTGGAGGCTTTAAAAGTTTTTGAGTACATAATAGGGCACAAATACCTTAAGAAGAAAACCATTAGCTTTAGGTTCTGAGTGTTTTGTTTTGGTCACAAGTTTTCAATTTAAAAACTATTTTATCTCTTGCGGGCCAACAGGCAGCCACATGCAGGATTCCGGAACACTGGAACTTTCTGCATGACTATGATCTTTTCTTTGCCGGTAACAATCACATAAGTCTGAAACAGTCTCTTAACCATTGGGGTACTTATCAACTTTCTCCCTTGGAAGAGCTGGAACAGCCCTTGAGATCCTGCATTATTTTTGTGTGATCACATTCCAGTGGGAAATAGCCACTTAGCCAAATTTACATCAGCACTTCAATGATAGCTACTGGAAATTAAGCACAGACAAAAATGTTGCTCTCTATTGCATTTTTGGGGCTCTTATAGCCTGTAAAAAAAAAATAGATATATTTTGACTCTTCTTTTCCACATTTTTTCCCTATGATGAAAAATATTTTGAGCAAATAATGAAGTGTTGGCATTTGATCATTCCTAAGAACCCACTAAATAAAATAAATTGTATCATGCTGTATTAGTCTCCTAGGGCTGCCGTAACAAAGTACCACAAAATGGGTGGCTTAAAACAACAGAAATTTATTGTCTCACAGTTATGGAGTCTGGAAGTCTGAAATCAAGGCATCAGCAGGGCCATGCTCCCTCTGACACCCAGAAGGAAGAATCCTTTGCTTCTTCCTAGCTTCTGGGGGTTTCCCAGGAATCTATAGTGTTCCTTGGTTTGTAGATACATCACTGAGACCCTCTGTCTTCACGTGACATTCTCCCTGTGTGTCTTTGCATCATCCTTCCTGTGTATCTATTTCTGTGTCCAAATTTCCCCTTTTTATTCTGACACCAGTCATATTTGATCACGGCCCACCCTAATGACCTCATTTAAACTTGATTACCTATGTAAAGATCCTATTTCCAAATAAGGCCATATTGTGAGGTTAAGAGTTCAACATATCTTTTTTAAGGGGGACACAATTCAACCCATAACACATGTCATCCATACAAATTTCTGAATAATCATGGAACACAAGGTTTAATAATATAATCATGGAACACAAGGATTAATAAATATAATCTTTGGTTTATAGCATCAAATGTTCTGTTACATGTGGAAGCAGGATGTAGGTCTTGAAAAGGAAGAGGATGCGTGGTTGCAGAGCTGCCCCAGTAAATACCTAGTGCCCTCTGGTTGATGACATCTGTAATGGTCCACCAGTCAGCTCTCCATCCCACCAGAGAGTTAAGTAATTGACCTCAGTTTAGAACTCGCAATTGGAGTCAAGATTCA
Source organism: Balaenoptera acutorostrata (assembly GCF_949987535.1). Taxonomy (NCBI): domain Eukaryota; kingdom Metazoa; phylum Chordata; class Mammalia; order Artiodactyla; family Balaenopteridae; genus Balaenoptera; species Balaenoptera acutorostrata. The sequence continues at coordinate 53,773,584 of NC_080080.1, read as the reverse complement.
GACCCAGGCAGCCAATCTCAGAACCTTCATGCTTGATCACTCCAGAGACCCAGCATTTCATTTCACAACTTAAGAAACTAAAGCTCAAAGAAAAAGCCTTTGGGGAAGGGTTGTCAAGGTTTCTGAAGAGTGCTGGTCTTTATTTTCAGGCTTTAGGTAACTCTTTGTACACCTCAGGATTTCTGATCAGTAAGTAGAAGTAAACGGCAGCTATGAATGTATTCCTCCATTCTGTACTTTTCTGTTCTGCTCCCTGATGACACAATGAACTGATTTCAGTAACTATCTCACACACACATCCCCACACACTCACATACATACACTCATATACACACTCACTTTCACCCCCGCACTCACACATACTTACACACATACATACTTACACACACACACACACACACACACAATGACTTTCCTTCTTCAAAGCCTTTGCTCAAAATGTCTCCATCGTCTAGAATGTGCCTCATCAAACCCCATTCCACTCCTCTTTCTCACCTCAATCCAATTCCTCACACACATCTTACTAGAATGAACTACGGGGTAACCTCCCCCTGAATCTCTACTTTGCCCTGTAACTGTCTGCCCAGCCCCAGGCTGGGAGAGATGCACCTCTTCCGTGGGCCTCCGCTCCCCAGTACCCTGCACAGGCACCGTTACTGTATCTATCAGTCTGCTTTTATAAGTCACTTCTTGGTCAGCTTCTTGAGGGTAGACAGTAGATACTTAATCATTCCTAGTGCTTAACAGAGTACTTGGCACACAGCTTCCCTTAGAAAGTATGTACTGAATAAATGAATGAGTGAATAAATGAAGGAATGAAAATGGAAAATGGAGTGATGCTGGAAACTGACTGCAGTCACGAAGCCACCTCATCCCACCTAGATTTTATTAAATGGGTCAGAAGTACTTCATCATATATTTTAAGAATATTTTTCAATCTGCTCAGCCAAGAGACCCCATGGATGAGCAGAGTCAGAGGAACTGGAGCGGGTGTGGGGAGCAGTAGCTGTCAGGAGAGAAGCCACCTGGTCAGAGACTACAAACGTTCCCCTTTTTGGTGACAGCATCCCGAGGCAGGTTGAGGCAGGAGACAGATGGGCCCCTGGGCCAGACAGCTGATATTTGTCAAGTGGAGTAAAATTGAAACTTTGTTTGCCCCCAGACACTCCAAGACAAAGCTAATAGCAGAAGCTGAACTCTGCTGAAGTAAAGAGATAAGATGACCACTCCTGAGGTCAAGGAAAACTTCCCTGTCTGCACATGTACAGGAAGGCTTGGGGGTCAAAACGGGAGGGGGCACCACCCCGTAATGTGTGGGCATGCACCCACAGGCCTCTGCAATGGAATCCATCTTAGCAAAAAGTTGTGCATGCATGTTGGGAAGGGTCCTAGGACTGGTCAGGTGTGAAAAAAGAAACAAGATAATTGGCCAAATGTAAACAAATACCTGGAAGGACTGTCCTACATAAGTGAGTTAAATCAGGGGTCCCCAACCCCTGGACCACGGACCGGTAGTGGTCTGTGGCCGGTTAGGAACCGTGCCACACAGCAGGAGGTGAGTGGTAGGTGAGTGAGCGAAGCTTCATCTGTATTTACAGCCGCTCCCCATCATTCTCATTACTGCCTGAGCTCCACCTCCTGTCAGATCAGCGGCAGCATTAGATTCTCATAGGAGCGCGAACCCTACTGTGAACTGCACATGTGAGGGATCTAGGTTGCATGCTCCTTATGAGAATCTAATGTCTGATGATCTGAGATGGAGCTGAGGCGGTGATGCTAGTGCTGGGGAGCAGCTGCAAATACAGATTATCATTAGCAGAGAGGTTTGACTGCACAGAGACCATAATAAATCAATTGCTTGCAGACTCATATCAAAAATCTATCCGTGGGTGTCAAGTGAAAACAAGCTCAGGGCTCCCACTGATTCTGCATTATGGTGAGTTGTATAATAATTTAATTATATATTATAATGTAATAATAATAGAAATAAAGTACACAATAAATGAACTCCGCTTGATCATCCCGAAACCATCCCCACCCCACCACTTCCAGTCCTTGGAAAAATTGTCTTCCACGAAACTGGTCCCTGGTGCCAAAAAGGTTGGGGACCGCTGATTTAAATCACCTGTTTACTGCATTCCTCATTCAGGACGTTGGCACTCCTCTCTGGGTGTTTATTTCTGCCTTGCTTCTGACTTAAATAAATAGTTTCTCTGTGTTCTCTCCCATACTTTGTGCCATGTCTCTAATAATATACTTTGTACCTGTTTTTGCCTCCTTGAAATACATTTTGTGTTCAAATGGGGCAAGAGCCAGGGAACTTTGCTTGTAGCCTCTAGCCCCTGGTGGACTCGTGGCTGAGTTCAATTCCTGAGCACGGAAATAAGATCCTGCTTCAAGACTGCTGTCCCTCTGAGAACAAGGTGAGAGGGCACCTAACCCAAAATGAAGGTTCACAAGCAGCTAGGTCCACCTGGAGGGCTACCCAGCAGTTTTCTGTGTCTTATGGGGAAAATTTCATCTCCAAGTGTATTAAAAAGCAATCAAATGAGAGAAAAAAATTACCTAGTGACGTTTGAAGCTGTGAAGTAGAATGTTCTGAACTGTGGGAAGAAAACTCTCGTATAACCTTCAAACCAGCCTCCTCTCCAGTGCTTGGCAAAGTGTTAAAAGACACTTTTTCTTTTCCAAGGACATTTGCAAGTGGATTGATGTTTGACTAAATCAGACTCTGGACTGTGCTGCCAATTTTCACTGCCTACTCCTTGTGGAGGCTGTGGAGTAATTCTAAAAAAGACTGTCTATTGAAAAGTAAGGTTACAAAAGATATTATAAAAATTGATAATGCATTAGAAAAAAACCTAGTTTAATATATTTTTCACCACAGAAGAGAGAAATGACCCCCTGTTCGTCTAGCGAAGGGGAAACAACTCTGAACATGGACTCAGAAATCTGGACATGAATCTGAGCTCTGCCTTTACTGGCCAGGACCTTGAATAAGTTATCATGAATGTCAGTTTCCTAATCAACAAAATGGTGAAATAACGCCTACCTCACAGGATTATTATGAAGAGAAAATAATTAATGTAAGACAAAAAAATAAGCTAGTGTCTGAAACAGAGTAGTATCTACATTATTTAGTGGAAATGAATAATTTACCTGCTTTAATTGCTTAAAGAACTAGTGTTTACCAAAACATTTCTCTTTTTTTGTCGATAATCTCAACCACAGTTTTAGTCACCAATAAAATTAAATACTAGGTTCCTAATATGTTTCTAATCTGGTATTTTCTTAAAATCTCCAATATTATTAATCCCCAGCAGAAGGGGCTAAAGTTGGTGGGAAATCCAAGAACAGAAGAGCAACGACATCAATAAAGCCCAGGACAGAGCCAGTAGCAGGGTGATCGCTCAGCTGTGGCCTGATTTTCCCTGGCATTCCTCGAAAAATAGGGGAGGGACCGAAGCATAATGCAGCTAAGTGGTGTACAACTCTCTTAAATCAGGGACTTTCAGATTAAAAAGAAAAAAAAGCAACACAACAAAACACCAAGTGCAAATTCCTTGGTGCTCCCCCTTCAGTTCTGAAGAATCAGAGTCTCTGGGAGTAAGGCCAGGGTATACATGATTTTAAAAAGCTCCCAGGTGATTCAGCCACTTTGAGGAGCCACTGTCAGAGGTAATACTTTGAGATTCATAGGTAGCTTTTTCTGACATCATTAATCATGATTCCAAAGCACAAGGTGTAGCAGAGGATAATATTTGTTAAATATGTAAAATTCTACTTAGCAATAAATTGTGAGGAATAATCATCTGTTATGTAAGATGTCATTCTTTTCTTTCATTTATTAACATGTGATCTTCCTTTGAATCTGCATAGAACTTTAGTAATTTTTTTAAAGCTTTTTTTTATGTTGGTGTATTGCCTTCTTCATTCAAGAAAAACATCTGTGGGTTGGATTCCTCATTAAATTGTTTCCAAACACCAGGCACTGTTGAAGCTCCTATTCTAACATTTAGTCTGTATAACAACACTGTGAAACAGGTACTATTGCTATTCCTGAGCCAACAGCTACCAAGAGCTTAATTATTTGCCTACAATCACACAGCAAGTATCAGCGCCAAGATTTGAACCAAGGTAGTCTTGTTTTTAACGTTCTTCACTATTATTACCTTAGAGGGATTAATTGCACCACGGTTAAGAATAAGCCTTGGAGCCAGGCTACCTCTATTATCATTCCATACATACAGTGTAATAGCTAAGGACATATGAGTACATTGTGCCTCAATTTCCTCCACTCTAAAATGGGGTTAACTCATAAAGTTGTAACGAGAATGAAATGTGATAGCACAAGTAAATTGTGAGGCACCTAGTGAGCACTCAATACACATTGACATCCAGTCAGTATTGAATGGCATCTAAACTGAGACCTGGAGATTGTCAAAGAATGAGCCCTGTGAACAGAAGGGATCATCTAGGTCAGTTCAATCTGATAACGTCTTGCTTTATTAATACCCTTTTGAAATGCTAAGAGCCTCCCTCAGTAGAAACACACCTGTAATCCAAACCCAGAAAAAAATAAATTACTAGTCTGCAGGCAAAGCTAAAATATATTCATCCGCTATTGATTTGTCAATTGACAAAGTGAAATTAATAAGAATGAAGAACAATTTAAGTTTTCATATAGATTTTCCTTTTATTTATTTCACTAGCCTTGCATTTTTCTTCTCTGAGAATATTAGTGTGAGACCTTTGCTATATTTATTGATTTAGAGAAACAGAACATATTTTGTAGCCCAAAAATCTCAAGAACTGCCTCAAGTATACTCTGCAATGTATTTTTCCCTACCACCTCTTTTTCCCCCAAGGTCTATCTATTCCGTAATTATATCTAGCTCAAAGTTTAAATCACAAACTGACTGAAAAAATTATCTAGATTTTTAATATTTATTTGAGAAATGTCCTGGTCTGCATTTTCTTTTTTTTTTTTACAGTCATTTGTTGGAGATTTTTAAAAGTCAGTTTCCACTGTGACTGAGAGGGCAAACACTGTTCTAATCACCTAGGCTGACCTGGATTAAAAAAGAAGTGAAAACTGAACTTGTTGATGACAACATCGTGGTATTATTTAGCTCTTACTGACATCTAATAATGTAGCAGGCTTTATATATCAAGTAGAATTAGGTAGAGCACTTGTCTGGTGGATTTATTTCACCTGGACTGACAGATTGGTAAACTAAAACCTGAGAAGTAGACAGTCAGTGATATTCACAGATGAGATCTGTCAAGTAACGGAAGTTCTGTAAATCTGAACTCTGTCATCTCTAATCTCACGCAAGGTGCGCCCCCGGCAAAATGAAGTTAGGGGAGTTTATATCCTTGGTGTCCCTTCTTCCCTTCTGGCCTCCTTACTCCTCTGCCTCTCAGTTAAAGTGGATAGAGTTTGTTCCAAACAATCCCTGTTTAAATTATCAGTGATGACTACTGCAAAATTTATTGGTGGTGATGGGTGGGGGAGGCAGATATGTTACCTACTGAGAGGATTTATTAGAAAACCAAACCTCTTCAAGACTCCCAGCAACATGCTGTAAAAATTGCAGTTTCATTGGTGACCAAACTTGATAATCTTGAGCAGCAATCCTTGTCCCCCCTTCCCACTCAAATTCCTCCTCCAACTTCCTTAGCTGGCTCATAGTCTGCTTCTGGAATTACTTTTATTCAGGAAATAGGATACTGTCTTGAGAAAAAGTGGCTCATGAGATTATCTCAAAGATATACATTTTGAAAAGAGAGCATAGTTATTTGACACAAAAATGTGAATAGTTTGTTCAACAAATATTTATTGTGCAAATACCACAGAACAAACAAAACCCCCTGCTTTCAAGAAACTCACATTCTAGTAATATGATAAAGGTTGTTCTAAGCAAATGGTTGGGTGGGACAGCTGTTTGTAGAAAAGCACAAAAAATCATTTGAATTTTTACTTCTAGGCATCTTTCCTAGAGAAATAGACCTGTATATAAGTAAGCACATATAAATTGTCATTGCAGCATAATTTTTACAGTGAAAAATTTGAAACATTTAAAAATATCCATTGATGAGGAATCGTTATATAGTTTGTATGATTGTTACAAGTCAAAACCTCAGGTATGAAAACGAAATTGGTAATGTTCTTTATTTTTCTGTAACTCAAGATAAAGATGCTAAGTTCCCATTTAGTCTGATGGCAGAAAACTTACTCTGGTCACTTCAGACAAACTTGGTCGGTTCAGGACTTTCTTCTTCTTTCCTTCCCCCTGGAATGCCTGGTAAATTCCCAGGTACTAAAAGAGCTTCAGACTTGGGGTTAGGGAGACATTGCTTGGTGTCTGCCACACTGGCATCTGCTGAAGGGTGTGATACCATTCTCAAGGCATAGACATCTGTTATACCTTCTTCTGGGAATTCACTCCCTTCTCACCACACCCACCAGCCCACTCCCAGCCTTCCCTAGATGGCTGCCACCCTATCTGCTTCTGATTCAAGGGTGGCATGGCTTTCCTGTGGAGAAAGCCATTCCCCCTTCACCACCAAGCTGTCCCTTCATACTATGCAGGCTCTCTTGTACCCATGCTCTCTCTCAGCATATTTTCCCATCTTCTGGGGAGTATGGGAAAATCCAGCTCTTCTCCCTCCTGACTATGGGCAGCAGGAGGTCTGACAGGGTTGCCTCAGGGCCCCTCCCTTCTTGGAACTACACTTGTCATTTTTAGCCAACTGCTACTGCATTTGCTGTGATAGTGAAGAGAGCTGTGAGGGGCCTACTGCCTGTCAGGGTCCCAGACAGGAAGCAGAGAATGAGTTCTCTCTACACTCAGATAACACAAAACTTATCTGAGGGTCTGCAGTTCTATTGTTCTTCCCTGAGGCAGACTGTATTTTCAAATGATAGCCACAGGCATATCTCCCAACTCACATGCTTTTCTTACAATGAGACTTTGACATTCCTCCCACCAAGAGGTCGGGTGGGTCTCTGTCCTCTTCACTTGAACCTAGGCAGGACTTCGTGACTGCCTCAACCGGCCGTGTGTGGTACAAATGACGCTTTGCGACTTCTAAGCAAGGTCGTAAAAAAGTCATGAACTCTGCCTCGTTCTCTTGGGACACTTGGCTTTGGAGTTCTGAGCTGGCATGTAAGGAGTCTGGCTGAACTGAGGCCACTCTGCTCTGAGGAAGCCCAGACTAGCACGTATGTAACAGAGACCACACGGGTGGCCCTGAGACTTGGTGAAGAGGGACAGTTGCCCGGCCAGCCCCAGCTGCCACCACTGCTGTTCTGCTCAAGCCACTGTTTGGCTGCTGCTGAATGGGAGGATCCTGAGCCAAGACTGGCCAGCCAAACCTCTCTTGAATTTCTGACTTGCAGAAATTTTGAGAAGTAATAAGAGAATTGATTCTGTTTTAAGCCACTAAGGTTTTGTGGTAATTTGTTATGAGGTAATAGATCATTGGGACCTCCCTCCCTCCATTAATTTAATGGTACCTGGTCAAAATGTTCTATCCCCAAAGACCCAAGTGGACACCTGACCTTCCAATCCGTTCCATCCCCAGGACTAGCAACATTAACTGGTGTGCTGGTGCGGGTGGGGATGGAGGAGAAATAGTTATTCTGCCTCTTCAGCTGTTCTCTTTCCAAGCTATTGTTTATGGATTTTTATTTTTTCAGCTCTGCCTGAATTTTAATTTTGAGTATCAAAACTAAGCACAAAAGCAAAAACAAAAACAACCTTTTGTCAAAAGAAAAAAATGACTTTTAAGACTTTTTTTGGCCATGATTCTCCAAAGATTACTTAGAAGCTTAAAAGTTAAGAAATGAACTAACTGAGTCATTTGGGTGTGTTAGCACTCCTCTGAAGCAATGAATGCTGCTAACTAAACAGAAGAAAGGGTCAGGGGATAATGTCTATGGAGGAAATAAACTTTATGACCATCTTAATGCTTGATCTTATTGCTGTTTAAAAATATAAACTACAGTGAGTCCATACTATAAACTAGTAGGCATCAGGTAAAAATAGTGAGGTAAACCTATGTGGATCCTGGAAATATTGTTAAGTAAGAAAGCAAGCTGAGGAAAAATAAGTATGGTACCATACCGTTTAAGTAAAAACATTTTTTAAACAAAACAACGAAACAAATACAAATATGTATTTATTCATGAATGCCTATATAAACTCTAAAGCAATCAGGGGAAAGCACTGGTTTATGGAAAAGTCAGGAACTTTATTTTGTATGATTTGAATTCTTTATTTTCTAGAGTGAGTAAATATTAATTTGGCAATCAAAATTTTTTTAATTATATTAAATTTAAGAATGAAATGCCTTAAGAGAACTGAGCTATCAATCTGCCATCAGTATTAATAAATGTACTCTCACATCCGCAAACATTAGGATATAGTTTATGGAAAAATATAACAAAGATTAAAGTTCAAATCAGTTTTTGAAATAATATAAAAATCTTATATATCTAAATTTTAAGTTTGTAAGTTATAAGAAAAAATTTATGACATGTTTCCCAAAATGTCATGTCTTTTAGATATTGTTACAAATTTTAAATATCATTTTGTTGCATAGCCAGAATAATCATTTTTCTCCTGACACTAATTAACCCTGGAATTCTTAGAATTATTGTAATAGCTCATAAAACTACCCACATCATTTGTTCATTAATTAAGTCAATATATATTTAATGAGTGGCTACTATGTGCCAGGAAAAGAAGTTGGGCAGAATTTAGAATAGAGATGATCCCTGCCCCTGTGGAATTTACAGTCTAGTGGAAGAGAAAATAATTTATAATCACACAAATTAACATAAAATTACAAATTAATTGAGTTCTCTAGAGAAGTGGTTTATGATCTCAATCAGGGGTAGTTTTGCCCCCAAGAAGACATTTGGTAATGCCTGGAGACATTGCTGTCACAAATGACTAGGGTGCTATTGGTATCTAGTGGTAGAGGCCAGAGGTGTTGCTCAGCATCCTACAATATATAGGACAGCCCCCTTCCGCACATAAAGAAACACCCAGCCCAAAATGTCAATAATGCCAAGGTTGAGGAACCCTACTATAAAGGAAAAATATAGAGTATTTAGGAGCATATAGTGATAAGGGGGTTGGGAATTTAGGTAAGGCCTCTCTGCTATCCAGTACGGAAGTTCACAGAAAGTTAAATTACTCACCAAAGACAAAGTGCATACTTGTTCTGTCCTGATTTCTTTGCTTGCCAACATACACAGAAGTGTAGACTTCAAATAGAGAAGGTTCTTCGTTTCCTTCTCTAATGAGAGAGTCAGAAAATGAGAGGATATTTGGAGAGCCCCAACTTGAGGAATGAAGGCAGAAGATGGAACAAGACCATCTCAGTAATATAATCAGCCTTGTAGGGTAAGAATCATGATTATCAGAAATTTGACTTTGTTTCTTGCTTATTTCTCTTGCCCCTAATTTTCTCAAGATTAAAAACAAAACAAAACAAAGCAAAAAAAGCAAATCACCCCCCTCTCCAAACCCTGACAAACCAAAAGGGCCTACATGGTTGACGTTGAAAGCAACATGGCACAGGGGAGCCGGGTAGGGGCTGAGTTCCAGTCTGCAGCCAGTGCTGGGAAAGAGCACGACAGTAAAGAGCTGCAGCTCTACAAGTGCAATGACAGCTGACAAATGCCAGGAGTTTCTGGAAATGGAGAAAGGCCTGGGAATTGACCCAGGATTAACTACCTAAAGATCTACCTAGGATTTGCCGGTGGTAGGCAGTGAGCCTGATGAAATTATCAGCTCTGCCTATCAGCCTTGTCTCTTTCTTGCTGGTTTGGTGAGGTTACAGTGGTTAATGATTAATGAGTTCACCAACCCCGCATGTAAGACGTTTCTGGTATGTTTCTGGAATTTTCCATCTGTACAGGAGGAGAAATGTGGAGGAGTAGAGCCAGAAGAACATTCCTAACAGGAGAATATGGTATAAATCTGCCCAGAAACTAGGAGGTCATCACCAATCCAGACATGAAATGACAAGTGATATCTTTGTCCCTATATAGTCAAAAATAAGGTCAGTGGAATTTTGTAATTTATGCCACATTCCTGCCTGAAAGTTATCCTGGAAAAAGGAAAATGTTGTCTTTTCCCCCTTTCTTTGTACATGTAGTTCAGCACCTCCTGGACTCTCCAGCACCTCCTGGACTCTCTCTAAACCTAAGGTATTAATATCCCTGGAAAGAAACTAACTTAGGGTAAAATCAAATGGTTGATTCTTTTTCATTGTGATGGAAAATTCTCTACATGCATGAGCTATGTTGTAACAATTTTTCATAAAAAAACATCTTTGGCCACATTTGAGTTAAAAATCGTTACCAAAGTGTTTTCTTTTTAATTTGACCTTTAAAAAATGATGTGTACTGTAGGATTGTTTCTTACTACACAAATAACATGAAAGAACTATAAAAAATTTGGAAAATTCCAAAAAACACAAAGAAGAAAATAAAAACTTTTAATTTCATCCCAAGGCAATAACCATTGTTAATATTTTAATTATATCTTACCTTTATCTTTAGTTTATGGATATATTAACGTACATTTTAGAATGAGATGAAATAGATAAAAAGACTTTATGGTCCAAAAATATATGAAGGATTTCATTTTTGAAAGTTACAGTTTACTCTGGCATATTCTTGTGCCCTATGTAAATAAGCAAAGTAGCTTAAGAATTGACATGGAATAAAGAGTAGTGAAAATATCAGTCATATGATTTCCAATGTTCTAAAATATGGTTAAAATCATTTCCTGTATGATTAATTTTGGGTCCAGAGTTTTTAATATTTAACGTATCTATAAATGGACTATTATTGAAATAGAGAATTCTGCCTCCTTTCCAGAGAGAATTATTTATTGATTAGCCCTAGCTTTTCAACTAAGCAGCTGGTACTTATTTGCAACAAATGAGTCACTTAATAGAACCACCTACACATAATTCAATAGTCTTTGTTTTCTGCAGAGAAAAATCAGTGAAAAATGTATTTGTGCTAATCTATAACCTATTACTTGAAATTTGTGTGAGTCTAAAAATATTAGTGAATAGAATGGCATTCTATTTCTTAATTATTTCATGTCCTGGGACTGGGTGTCTTAGATGCCTCTGTTGCCCAGATTCATCCTGGCTGCCACCATCTCCAATTTCAGCTGTGTATTGTACGCAGGTCTGTGCAGGCTTGACTCACAGAAGGGAGGGAGAAGCCCTTGACCAGAGGCTTCATGTATGTACTGCCTGTTTCTGCTTCCTGCCCTAGGGCTCTGCAGAGCTCAGGTACTGGCAGGGTCTTGCTTGGTTATTACATATGTTACAACTCAGAACCTTGGGGCAATTAACACTCCTGAGGGCAACTCTCAACCAATGTGGCCAGAAGTTAATGGAAAATTCCTTCTGTCTTTCCCCCATCAGGTAGCAATTCTAGGAGGTATCCAGTACATTCTCCTGTGAGAACTGAGACCCATTGTCACAGCGTGGGGATTGTTTGTTTGTTTGTTTGTTTGTTTTGGATCATTATTACATGACTTTATCTTTTTTTTAATCTTTATTGGAGTATAATTGCTTTACAATGGTGTGTTAGTTTCTGCTTTATAGCACAGTGAATCAGCTATACATATACATATATCTCCATATCTCTTCCCTCTTGCATCTCCCTCCCTCCCACCTTCCCTCTCCCACCCCTCTGGGTGCTCACAAAGCACCGAGATGATCTCCCTGTGCTATGCGGCTGCTTCCCACTAGCTATCTATTTTACATTTAGTAGTGTATATATGTCCATGCCACTCTCTCACTTTGTCCCAGCTTACCCTTCCCCTTCCCCGTGTCCTCAAGTGCATTCTCTAGTAGGTCTGTGTCTTTATTCCCATCTTCTTGCCCCTAGGTTCTTCATGACTTTTTTTTTTTTTTTTTTTTTTTTTAGATTCCATATATGTGTGTTAGCATATGGTATTTGTTTTTCTCTTTCTGACTTACTTCACTCTGTATGACAGACTCTAGGTCCAACCACCTCACTACAAATAACTCAATTTTGTTTCTTTTCATGGCTGAGTAATATTCCATTGTATATATGTGCCACATCTTCTTTATCCATTCATCCAATGATGGACACTTAGGTTGCTTCCATGTCCTGGCTATTGTAAATAGAGCTGCAGTGAACATTGTGGTACATGACTCTTTTTGAATTATGGTTTTCTCAGGGTATATGCCCAGTAGTGGGATTGCTGGGTCATATGGTAGTTCTATTTTTAGTTTTTTAAGGAACCTCCATACTGTTCTCCATAGTGGCTGTATCAATTTACATTCCCACCAACAGTGCAAGAGGGTTCCCTTTTCTCCACACCCTCTCCAGCATTTGTTGTTTGTAGATTTTTTGAGGATGGGATTGTTAACACATACTTCTATTGGCTAGTCCTCCTTCTGTGCCTCATGCTCCTCCCCACCCCTGCTCCCTGGGCTCACCTCCCAAATAAATTGCAAATCCTTCATCAGGTTCTGTTTTCAGGAGACCCCAACTAAGATAACAGGTAAGGGTGGTCTAATAATTCATACACAAGTAACATTCTAATGAAATTGACCCATGTTATTCTGTATATGATATCAGAGGTATGTTAAATGGAACCCTAGAATGCATGACCTCTTGAAGAAAAACAAATTCAAACTGAATCGAATTTGTAAAGACTTTATTCAGACTTCTAATGTGAATTCAGCTCTAACACCATTAATTCCTGGCTGTGTGACCCAAATCAGGGTTTCCAATATTACAGAAACCTAATTTGATTATCTTTATATTAAGCGTGATAATATCTACCACAGAGAGTAGAATTCAAAGGAAGAATCTATAAAAGATAAGAGATCATGAAGTACCCTGTAATTCATGATAAGAAGGATGTATTATATCCGGAAGCAATGGAGACTAGGGAAGGGTTTAAAGCTGAAGAATAACTGACTAGATTCACATGTAAGAAAGATGCCTGGCAATAGAATAGAGGATGGATGTGAGGGAACCAAGAATGGGAAACCTGATAGGAGGCTGTCATTAAGCAAGTGAGAAATGATGGTGACATCATCCTGATGATGACCACCTGAATTAGAAGGCTAGTGAGGGGCTGAGAGTGACTGAGAAACTTGGTAATGAAACTGATGTTGGAAACAGGAACAGTAGAACCAACAGTGGCATCCTTGTTTCTGTCTTGGGCCACTGCCTGCTGTGGAGTCATTCACTGAGGCAAGGAACACAGGAGGTCGATGAACAGATTTTGTGGACTGTGGGGACCTTGGATCTGTGCACATTGAGTCTGAATTACCTATGAAAATTTGCAGTGTCAGGAATGTCCTTCACCTAGAAATTTTATTAGGAATTACACACCAACAAAAGTAGTACAGGGGTGGAACACTGAGTGGCACACTCTGAATTAAAATTAGAGTTTGGTTGTGAAATGGCTCTCTTGTTTAAAAACCACATCCTTTCAGATGGACTCAGAGAAAGCCAAGAGCGTCTACCATTTTCTTTACAAATATAAAATATTGATAGCACATTTGTCTAATTGGATCTCTTTTATTATGCTGCCCACAGAGTTGGAACCTACTGTAGACTTTAAAGCATGTTTAACCTTTGGCTATGTGAAGAATCGTGTAATAATGACACTGCAGTTAAGTTGCTAGAACAAATGCAATCAGACACTTGGAGAGGGGGAAAGAAATCTCTTAGGTGGCAAATCTAAATAATGAGCTAAGGTATAGTTGCCTGAAAAAGAGTTGCTATAAGGAGAGGCATCCAACACAGACAACAGTAAGAATTCTTGTTTCATTTTGCCTTAATACACCTGCAAGCACTGTGGATGCTTAATTCGTCTGACATGTGATCTTTCTAGCTAGAAAGCATTAATATGCTAAAGCTTGGGAGTCTGGATTTAACTTTGCCCTAGACAAATATTGGATTTGACTTTTTTGTTGCTCTTTTTGCAGTTAAAGATATTTTAAACATTAAATATGTACACACACATATATATACATACACACATAAATATACCTATACATTAACACACATGTATACATACTATGTTCATATATATACACATATATACCCACACATGAAAATAGGCAAATATACATATATGTAATTTTATGACTTCTAGGCAAATACTGGAAGTGACCTCAACGTATTTAAATAATTCAGAGAATTTTAATGTTGAATAGCTTGAATGTATGTTTGTCAGAGAGCTAGTTGAGCTAATTACTGGTCTATGGTGATTCCTTAAAAATGTCATAAAATAATTTCAAAAGATCACCAAAAAAATTAACTGACACTTTTAAAAAAAGTATCATGATTTCTGATGCACAGGGATTTTGTCTAGGTATAAAGAAGCTTGGTTTGGTTTACTTAAATATGTAGTATGATCTCTTGAAGTTTCTTATTTGCTTGTCCTTTCTAGGTTTTCAAGAGTTCCTTGATTTTGTCAACACTGGCACACTCCAAAAGGTAATCGTGGTACACTGGAGGTTTCATTAGTGTTTGAGCTTGCTGTTATGAAATAGATTTCCACACAGTAAAGAGTTTTAGATGGACACATTTTCTATATAGGTCAACGTACTCTGAGCTAATTAAAAATTATGGGCTTGTCCTGGGGGTTGATTAAAGTTCACAAGATCACTGATTGTTGTTGTTGTTATTTTAATGATCACAAAATTACTGGTTAAATAAAATATGTTCAACAAAGATGCTTGTATCTTTGCTCAGTACTTGCTCCTTGCTATCTTCCAGGGTAGCAAATGATTCTAAAGAGTGAATGTCTGATTTTTGTGGATATATTTTCATCTCTACAGTTTTCATTTCTAAAGAACAAGATCTGATCTTCCAAGACTCCAAAGTCTCTCTCTCTCTAGAAAATTCCTCTGTGATGCATTTTCAGCAAATCAGGCTGAGCTTAAGGATGAGAGAAATCAGCTACTTTTGTTGTTGGTGTGTATCTTGGGGGCGGACAAAGATGTTGTTAGAGAGATACTGGAGGAATACCAAGAAAAAGAGAAAATAAAATAAGTCAGAAAATGAGAGGTAGAGTTTATATTTTTAAATGAAAAAGGATTTTTAAAAACTGGAAGCCATTCATGCAAAAACATCTATATTTAGTATCTCCAGACACAAATCCTTGCCCTCTTGGTATGGTTAAGATACATTAGTGATACTGATACAGGCAGGACTATGCCTCTCTTTTTTTGAACCATCTATAGGGTCATATCATTATATTTCTTATGCTTTTCCCCTCTGTAGCCAATATTTAAGTCAATAAAAGGAAATTTGGCCTGGCAGAAAGAGATGACAGCTGTGGAACCTAAAATTCCTGATCAAATTGATCAACAATGTAAAGAAACACATATATTTGTAAGAGGTTCAGTAGTATTATCTTGGAATTTCTCTAAATAAATAGAGTCTCTCTAGCTGGTTCATATTTTGTAATTTAGTATTAATAACAATAAATGTTTGAGTATCAGTGTGTGTTAATTTGCATATCTGCAGAGGTTAGTGATGGACTTAAATCTAGCAGTTTTGTTTGGTTGTTCGTTGAACAGTGTATGCATGCATGAGGGATTAGATGTACATTAGCCTCTAAAAGCCTAGCCCCTAGGCAAGATTGGAGACTCATGATTGTAGGATGGCATTCAGATGTCAGTACCCCATGAATAAAAGAAATGAGTTGAATACTTTGGGGCTTCTCCCATTCCACCAGACCTATCCACCTTAGCAGATTCCAGATTCAAATGATATCAAATATTTTTATGTTTTAGATAAGATTTGTTCCAGAACCTGGACTGCTGAAAATAAAATTCTAATCTCAGGACCTGAGTCCTTCTCACCTAAGGACAGGCCAACCTCTCAGTCTCTCTAGATCTTCTCTACTCCCTCTCTGCATAAGGGAACCCAATACCCCATATTTCATCCTCTTCAACATCTGGTGGCAAAGGACTGCCAATGGCTGGGATTTTAGCTACAAACTTGGAAAGTAAAAGGTCAATTTTATGTTTAAATATAAGACATCAAAGGTGGATAAAGTTTAATATGACTCTCCAAGAGATCCAAGTTCCAAATGTTAAAGTCTTAATTGCATTACTTTGATTGTTTTACTATTTCATTACTTGATTTATATACACACCACACTCTCATTCATATTACGCCTGTTCTGCATAGTTTTCAAGGGTTGGTGAACAGCAGGTAGGCAAGGTCCATTTGGGTTGAACTGTTAACAGTATGCCTTAGAACTTTACTTTCCTGAGTCCAGATGGGATTACATCAACCTTTGCAGCAATTAAGGCTTCATTGGAATTATTCAGTGTCTTCCTTCAGATAATCTATTTTCTTTTCTGCACCTCACCTGTGATGAGGCTGGTTTCTTATCAGTTACCCTATGTTCCTTAGTTTTATCATTTGGTACCAGATTTACACCTGGATGCATATAAAACAGGTGGATTCTTACATAGGCCATAAATTGTGGATGAATTGTCTTTCAGCTTTTCTTGAGCCAAATTTAGTTTTGTAACTTCTCATAAAACTTTCCCACATTTAATTCAACCAGTGGTACTACACTTAGTATCTTTCCTCATTGATATATTAATAAAAATCCAATGAAGAAGACTCCAATTATGACATCGATTGTAACCTTACCATTCCAGGGGTTTTTAAGGATGTTGTTTTTGCTCTGTTTACAGCTGGACTCACAGCCTTCTGCCTGGTGTTCTCTTTCTTGTATTCCTGGGTTTGCCCTTCTAGAGTTTGGTGATATTGGAACAGATGGCTGTGATATTCAAGAACATCCAGAGGTGAGGGAATTGAGAAAAGATACATGAGAAATTAGTGGGCAGGGATCTCCGAAAGCCCTGGTGCCAGGTCATAGAGTGGAGGATGTAGTAGAAGCATAAAGAATCGTAATGTTTAGAATATGGATCTAGGACTTTTGCCTTTTAGTCATTGTAAATTTGATGTTAAATAACAGATCAGTGACTCTCAGTAAGCCAGATGCAACATGAGGACAGGGATTATGTCTGTCTTGTTCAGCATGGCAACCCAAGCGCAAAGCCTACAGGGTTTGACATGCAGTGACCATGAAAAGCTTTTCAATGAATCCTCACATCAAATTTATGAGATTATTACTGGTGCTTCCCCCAATTTACAGATGAGGAAACTGAGACAAAAAAGTTAAGTAACTTGCCCAAGGGAACACAGATCATTAGCGGTGGAGACAGTATTCCAACTCAGGTATCTGGCTTCAAGCCCTTGCACACCCATTAGTTTAGAAAGGAGGAGAGTGAAGGAGTGAAGAAAGCAATGGGCCTGAGAATCTCTTTCTCTCCCTTTAAGAAAAGCAACATCTCCTTTTCTTCAAGACTTGAAAGCCAAAGAACAGCAGGTATACTGAAGACTTAGAGGTCCTAAATCTATTGGTCCTAAGAGTAGACTCCAGAGCTTTATGAAAATGTGCCCACCCAATGCTTGTCTGATGCCACCATGTGAAGTGCTGAACTCCAGAGCTTAAACTTTAGAAAGGTCCTGAACTCAAGGCTATCAAATTGCAGCAACCACCAGAAAATGTTTGTTTTGCTGCTAGGAGGGATGGCATTCTAAAAGTGGGACAGCCTTTCTGGTAATGAACAGAGATTTCATATGTTACAGGAACTGAGGTTGACGAGGAAAAAAGAACAAAGAAACAAAAAATGTGACAGAGAGTGAGGCAGATGTTCTCTGACATAGATGGCTAAGGATAAGCAAGACCATTCTGTGTGCATTTAACAAGAAAAATGGGCCTTAGCAGGCTTGAGTTGGTCTATTTATGTTTGGGGGTTTCTCAAGAAAAAATAAGGCTAAGGGCTTGTAACTCTTGATGTAGGGGGCAGGGGGTTGCACAAAAGATCTTAAGCCTTCACACTGCCAGGCTCTATGGGTGTAGGTGTTGAAGCAGAGCCCAGAGCCTTCCTCAATCCCAAGGCTCATTACTGGGGGTTACCATGCCCAGCATTCAAAAGTGAATAAGACTTTGCTAAATGAATGAATGAAATAAAATTATTATGACATATTAGAAAGAGCCAAAATACTTATCATGGTAAGTATTATGAAGCAAAACATTTAAGAAAGTCCAATAGATAGCTAAGCAGTCATTTTACTCAGACTATCAATTTTGCTTACCCACTGCCCTGTAAAAGTTTTAAGCACTCATAAAAATTATCAGTGTTAGGGTGCTTCTCATATTATGTTTACTTTTTAAAGAAAAGTCTCGTTAACACTAACAACATAAAACAATAAAGGAAAATTTTTTTCACATGCTTTTGTCACTCAGACACAGCAATCTTTACTTTTTTCTACATTACCTTTTTGCATGCCTACATTTCTGCATAGTTCTTACCTATGATTTTTAATATTCCTTTTTTGTTATACAGAAGTCGTACATTTTCTGTCATTGAACCTCATGTGAAGAGTTGATCACGCCCTCAGTTGATGACACCCCCTCATGCTCAGTGCAATCAAGACCTTTCCAGTCCCCTTTTCTTTATCCACATTTTCCTCACCCCCCAAGCGCATTCTCTTCTCTGTTGGACATCTAATTTTTGGATATGTTTTTATCCTTCTAAAATATAATATTTGTAAGAGTTTTAATGTGCATATGTGGCATTTTGTGGTAGACAACTAAATTGCCTCCAATTTCCAGGAATCAAATAATACTGCAGTGAATACCCTTGCAAATGTCACATCATGGACTTTGAGAGCATTTCCCTGAGATATATAGCCAAGTGTGAGACTGCTGGGCCTCTGGGCTTTTTGCATGATGGGTTTCATTAAGTACCATCAGATTGTTCTTCAGGGTAACAGGAATCTTCTGCTCTCATCTGTAATGCATGAGGCTTCCAGTTTACACACATTCTCATCAGTATTGGGCAGCATCCAAATTTTAAAAATTTTCTATTTTGATGGCTCTAAAGCGCTGTCTCATTGTTTAATCTGCATTTCTTTTGTTACTGATGAGTTTGAGGATTTCTTACCCATTCAGTTTCCTTTTTGTATGATTCTTATTCTAGTGCTTGTCCATTTTCATTTTCTTTTGATTTGCAAAGGGTTCCTATTTTTAAGATATTACTCCTTTAGCAGTTTTAGATATTATTGGTATCTTCTGCCATTCTGTAATCTTTTAACTTTGCCTATAGTATTTTTATAAAAGAGAGATCCCTAATTTTGATATAGTCAAATTTATTAATTTGATAAGCATATCTTGTATGTCTTGTTTAACTACATATTTTTTCTACCACAAGATCACAAAGATATAACCTCTGCATTTATTATATTGACTTCATAATTTTATATTTATATCTTTAATCTAGTGTTCATCTTTTTTTTTTTTAAAGAGTTCAAATAACCCTCTGCTTTTTTTTTTTTTTAAAGAAATTCACGTTCTTTTATTTATTTATTTATGACTGTGTTGAGTCTTCGTTTCTGTGCGAGGGCTTTCTCCAGTTGCGGCGAGTGGGGACCACTCTTCATCGCGGTGCGCGGACCTCTCACTGTCGCGGCCTCTCTTGTTGCGGAGCACAGGCTCCAGACGCGCAGACTCAGTAATTGTGGCTCACGGGCCCAGTTGCTCCGTGGCATGTGGGATCTTCCCAGACCGGGGCTCGAACCCGTGTGCCCTGCATTGGCAGGCAGATTCTCAACCACTGCGCCACCAGGGAAGCCCCATCTTTATATAAGTAAAGATCCAGTTTATTTATCTATATATACTGAGTGAGATTTCCCAACATAATCTACTAAATAATGAATTGTTCTCCAATGGTTTTGAGGCTTTTATCATATATTAAGTTTATATACATATAAAATTATATATCTATACAATATATATAATATATATGCATGCATATTAGCTCTCTTTTCACTTTCATTGATTTATTTGTCTGTTTTCCATCAATATAATTTTCTTTTTATTACTAAGGCATTGTTACTTTAGTATCTAGCAGAAATAGCACCTCTCTTTGCTCTTATTTTAGCCTTGTTGAACTATTCATAGATTTTATATTCCATATTAATTCTAGAGTGTTTACATATTTTGAAAAATGTTGCTAAAATTTTTATTTGGATTACAATAAATTCAGAGATTATTTTGGAGGAATACTGACAACTTTACTATGAAAGTTGTCCATTTGTGAACATGATATATTTCTCCACTTATTCACATCTTTCTTAATGTCCTTACAAGCATTTTAAAATGTTCTCTGAAAAGGTATTGTACTGTATCATTTAAATTATTTCCTAGATATTTTATAGTTTCATTGTTATTGTGAAAATAATTTCATTTCTATACCATTTTCTGCTTGGTAGTTGTTGATGTAGAGCAGAGGTTGGCAAACTATGACCTAGGGGCCGAATCTGATCTACCACCTGTTTTTGTAAGTAAAGTATTATTGAAACATTGCCTTGTCCATTCATTTACATACTGTCTATGATTGTTTTCATGCCACAATGGCATTTTGACCTTAAGGCCTGCAAAGGTGAAAGTATTTACTAACTTGCTTTTTTACAGAAAAAGTGTGCCAACCCATAGGGTAGAGGAAAACATTGGTCTTGTATTCTGCAGTTATTCTGAAGCCTTATTAGTTCTACTGGGTTATTTCTTACTTTTCAATTCTTAAGTAGCATATTCCTTTCTCTTATATCATTGGCCATTATCTCTAATATTATGTAATAATTGACATCCCAAAGTCAATATCTTACCTCCCCACTCCTCTTTGCTTCCACCCCTTTTCTCAGGGCATTTGCAGTTGCTTCTTCTTCTGCATGAAAAATTCCCTTTTCCCAACAGCCACTCTCTTTTGGGTTTTCCCCAAAAGCCACCTGACTTTCAGGTCTTGTAGGTCTCCGCACAAATGTCAGTTAGCAGTGAGGCTTTCCATGCTGACAGCTCCCCTTTCCCCTGCCACCATATGCTGCTTTCTTGGTACTTCTCACCATCTGATACAATGTATTTACATTGTAAACAATACATGTTTGTATGTTCATTACCTATACCTAAAGTGAAATATAAAAAATAGGATATATAGCTTCCATGGGAGCAGGAAGGAATATTGGAAGACTTGGAGGAGAAAAAGGAGGTGGGCTTGGGACATGTGGAGTATGAAGGGCATGGTTAATAACTAGGAGGGAATACCTCCTTGTCTATATGGTTGTATATGGGTCTGAAGTTCAGGAGAGAGCTATGAGTTAAAAATACTGATGTGAGAGTCATTAGCCCATTATTTGGCATCAAGAATCCATAGGGTCTTGTTTCAATTGTTTGATGATTAAAATGCTTCTAGCAAGCATTAGATACTTTTAAAGACCAAAAACACCTTAGAGACTTAGGAGAGGATCTATTTTCAGGAAAAGATGAGCAATGAACTGGGAATTATTTTAAGACTAACATTCTCCAAAGAGGGATGTGTCTGAGGAAAGTGCTCTAGAAAAAGCCCTCTAAATGATTAAGTCAAACCAGGGAGGAATTCAAGGGTAGCCACATGGTCTAACTACGAGGGGAATTCAGCCAAGGACAACCAGCTATTCTACTAAAATATTTGTATTTATTGATGGAGGCATGTTCGGGGTAGGGTGGAGTGGATGAGAGGGTCAGGATGGAGGCAGCACGAGTCAGGGAATCCAGTTTATGACAGGGATAAAAATAGAGGAGACAGTTTAGAATAGCAAGTAGACTGCGAAGTGGGCTATTACTAAATAAAGAACGAACAGGTGTCCACAGCTCTTGGGCTAGCTACGACGAGTGACCTTGCTGGAAAGGGGAGCCTCCCTTCCCATGCTCAGAGGGTGACCTCGCTCTCTCACAGCTACACAATAGGAAAACGGCCTAATCTAAGAGTCTTGCTGGCTGGGAAATTCTGACTCCTCTTCAGGGGCTTTTTCCTTGAGGTTTGCTTCTCACTTTGAAAGACCTGCTGACTAGTGTCTGACATCAGAGTCCCAAGTCTGTCACTGCCTAAGTATTATCATGCAGGTGCATTCTAACTCTAGGCTATGGCCTCTTGCTGGACTCTTAAATTAATGAAGGTCACGTGGAATCTCAGTGTAGTCTCTGGAGGTCACCTGGAATGCCCTCGAGTCTCATGCAAACAGCCACCGATTCTCTAGGTTCTCAGACAATTACCTAGGGACTTGCTGAAGGAGTCTTCAGAAGCATCCTTTCAACTGAGACCCTCCCCAACCTCTCTAGGAATCCCTGGCTGGATTTGATGGCTTTCTGAATGGTTTCATTTTATAAATGGGAACGAACCATATTAAAAAGACTAAAAGAAGATTCTGATAAAAACATTTAGGATAATTGGGAACTGCTTTTTAAAGCTTTTTTTCTTTTTTCTTTTTCCTTTTTGGTTAAAGATTGTGTCATCCTTAGCTCCTTCACCCCTTGGCTCTATTTCATGTAGGTGAGAGACAGTGAGTCACTTATCAGCAAGTGGGGAAAGTTGAGATATAAACAGGAGCTCTGATTTTCACACTGTCTTATTTTAATTATGGATAGTTTTTTTTCATTTGGAACTTTCATGAGGGAAAATTTTGTAAACCAAAAGTCAATGAAGAAAAAAGTCTCAATTGAATATATAGACAGATATGAAAGCAGACAGGTGGATGGATGGATGGATGGATGAATGGATGGAACGATAGATGGTAAAAGAGAAAGGAGAGAGGTAGAGAGACAGAAAGACAGACAGATTAGTACTTCTTTTTAGTCCTAGAAGTGACTTTTGTTAAGAAGTATTAGCTGATCCAGAAGACTTTGTGCAGGAATCACATCTTGGGATCTGAAGAGTTCCAGATCTTTCTGATTGGTTACCAGTATCTTGCATGCTTGAATCCTTACTCTCACTCACTCCTCAGTGAACCTAAGGGAAAACAATTGTGATTCAAATAAAATTGGCCCATTTTAAGACTGGTACGAGTTTGGTATTACATATGAAAGAAAGGAAAGGAAGAAATAAAGAAGGAAAGAAAGAAAAACAATTCCAGCTCCAAAAGTCATTGAAAAGTAATGTAGTCCCTTACTGAAAAGTACTTGAAGACATCCAAATGGGAATTACACAGTGGAGTTTACATAGTCCATTATAAACTAGACTTCTTAAAGTTCTTTATTAGGTATCCCTTCCTCTCCCACAAATTCTCTGTGGTTATTCAAATCTCTGCATACCCTCAACCCCATTATAAGCCTGTCTTTTTAGATGAAATCTTATATGTAGAGCAATCTATTCCCTCCCTAAAAAGGCATAACAGCATGTGTGTGTTTCAGAAGGGGGGGGGGCGTTATGTGTTATTATTACTTATTTTTGTTTTTATCACATAGAGATTGACACTTTATTTCTCATTAGGAACAAAAGTTATAGATGTATGGATATACAAATTTGTCTTTGTGGTATTAAAGATTTCTTTCAAAACTTATAAAATATATGCCTACCCAGTTGTCCTCCCTGTAGTCCTGAGAGCTGGCATTTCTTTGGCAAGGTAGGAGGAAGGAAGGAGAAGAAGGAAGCTAGGAATCATTTGGGGACTGCAGAGGAAGTGCATACCTTTTTCTCGTAGGGCAGTGGGAATGTCACAAGGTCAAGTCTGAAGACCTGGCTTCAGTCCCCAGCAGCCTCCTCCTGCTGCAGAGGCCTTGGGCAGGTCACCCGGTCACTTGGTGCCTCACCCTCCCTCACTCATCAGTAATGTGGAGTACTGGTCTACCTATCCTCCTCAACATTAGCTGCTGCCCCTGCAAGTGAATCAAGAGGCTTGGTGCTGATTTAGTCTGTCATTGAGCAAGTCTAGGCTCTCCTCTCAGTCTCAACCTCTCCCCCCATTAAATGGGTTTGTTGGGAGGCACACAGGAGATGATAGACATGAAGATGCTTTGAAAATTATAAGCACAATCTAAATAGAATTCATGGATCCAAGAGAAAGAGTCATGGTTCTCCTTCCTTTTTATGAACTTTTTGGGAAGGTTTTTGGTATAGGAGACTGTATTCATTTGCTAGTGCTGTCATAACAAATACTACAGACTGAGTGACTTAAACAACAGACATTTATTTCTTCATGATTCTGGAGGCCAGAAGTCCAAGATCAAGGTGTCAGCAGGGAGAGATGTCATTCTGTGGCTTCTCTCCTTGGCCTGTAGATTTGCCATTTTCTCCCTTTGCCCTCTCACTTTCTTCCCTCTGTGTATGTCTGTGTCATAATACCCTTTTCTTGTAAGGACACCAGCCACATTGGATTTGAGCTCACCCCAATGACCTCGTTTATCTTAATTACCTCTTTAAAGTCCCTATCTCCAAATACAGTCAAATCCTGAGATATGGCTGTTAGGATTTAACATATGAATTTGGGAGGAAGGGACACAATTCAGTCCATAACAGGGACTGTCACCTTTCTTTTTTGAGATGTTAGTTTTGTTTTCAAGATTTGTTATATTACTGACTTATTGTAACTGCCTTAAGTTGTTTTGTGAGCACTTGCTATTTGAGGAAACATTGAAATTCTGAATTCCATATTTTCAGGCTTTCGGTTGGTTACGGTTTCAGGCAGGAGCAGTAATGTCCTTGAAACCTTGTTCTTCAGTCTCCTTTGAGACTTGTTTATGGTTTTCCTGTTGATTCACAAAGAAGTAAACATTACTAGTGATTCATCTTAGTTGATAACCAGCTTCCAAAAAGAAAAGAACATTTCCGTTATTTAAGATCTGCTTTAAAGGAGTAATTCATTGTCAATTGTAATTGCCTAAACCGTTTTCTGGTGACCAACTAAACCTAGTACTTTTCTGTACTTTTGTAGATCAAAGACAAAGAAATGGAAACTATAATTTTCCTTAATCTCAGCAAAATTTGTATAAAGTGATGAAACACACAGGATAATTTCTTAGGGAGTGTTTACCTTCTCTATTTGTTAGGGTGGCAAACGTAGAATATATCTAAGGCCACCAAGAGCCAGAGGAGCCACAGGTGTGGCTCCTTGCCTCTCTGCTGCCTTCCTCCCCGCTTCCCAAGCAGTGGCAGCCTGCAGACACGGGCCATCTCTAAAGTCAGGCTGATGTCAGATCTGGCCATGGAAGTGGTCTGAGAACAGAGGGAGAAATATCCTGATGCAAATATGCAACACGTGCATCTTGGGAGACACTTAAGAGAGCATGTAGCATTCGAGAGTGTGCCATTTCTCTGGAAATTTCTAGATGGAAAAACTGAGAATCAGAGAGGGCTAATGATCTCTCGGACAATTTGTCAGTAGCCGTGTGGCTGACAGGGTCTTGGTGCTCCACACATCAGGCCCGTGTCAGGCCTGTGCCTCAGAGGAGGGTGAGCCGAGTACAGGACGTTTCTCCACCAGAGACCTCCCAGCTCCATGTAATATCAAACAGTGAAAGCTCTCCCAGAGATCTCCATCTCTACACTAAGAACCAGTCCTCTCAATGACCAGCAAACTACAGTGTTGGACAACCTATGCCAAACACTATCAATACTGGAACACAACACTACCCATCAGCAGAGAGGCTGCCTAATATCATAATAAGGTCACAGACACCACAAAACACATCACCAGACATGGTCCTGCCTACCAGAAGGACAAGATCCAGGCTCATCCACCAGAACAGAGGCACTAGTCCCCTCCACCAGGTAGCCTACACAACCCACTGAACCAAACTTAGGCACTGGGGGCAGACACCAAAAACAACGGAAACTATGAACATGCAGCCTGTGAAAAGGGGACCCCAAACACAGTAAGTTAAGCAAAATGAAGAGACAGAGAAACACACAGCACATGAAGGAGCAAGGTAAAAACCCACCAGATCTAACAAATGAAGAGGAAATAGGCAGTCTACCTGAAAAAGAATTCAGAGTAATGATAGTAAATATGGCCCAAAACACTGGAAATAGAATGGAGAAAATACAAGAAACGTTTAACAAGGGCCTAGAAGAACTAAAGAACAAACAAACAATGATGAACAACAAAATAAATGAAAATAAAAATTCTCTAGAAGGAATCAATAACAGAAAAACTGAGGCAGAAGAACAGATAAGTGACCTGTAAGATAAAATAGTGGAAATAACTACTGCAGAGCAGAATACAGAAAAAAGAATAGAAAGAAATTAGGACAGTCTTAGAGACCTCTGGGACAACATTAAACACATCAACATTCAAATTATAGGGGTCCCAGAAGAAGAAGAGAAAAAGAAAGGGACTGAGAAAATACTTGAAAAGATTATAGTTGAAAACTTCCCTAATATGGGAAAGGAAATAGGCAATCAAGGCCAGGAAGAACAGAGAGTCCCATACAGGATAAATCCAAAGAGAAACACACCAAGACACATATTAATCAAACTATCAAAAGTTAAATACAAAGAAAAAATATTGAAAGCAGCAAGGGAAAAATAACAAATAACATGCAAGGGAATCCCCATAAGGTTAACACCTGATCTTTCAGCAGAAACTCTGCAAGCCAGAAGGGAGTGGCAGGACATATTTAAAGTGATGAAAGGGAAGAACCTACAACCAAGATTACTCTACCCAGCAAGGATCTCATTCAGATTCAATGGAGAAATCAAAACCTTTACAGATAAGCAAAAGCTAAGAAAATTCAGCAAAACCAAACCAGCTTCACAACAAATGCTAAAGGAACTTCTCTAGGCAGGAAACAAAAGAGAAGGAAAAGACCTACAATAACAAACCCAAAACATTTAAGAAAATGGTAATAGGAATATACATATCAATAATTTACTTAAATGTAAATGGATTAAATACTCCAACCAAAAGACATAGACTGGTTGAATGGATACAAAAACAAGACTCATATATATGCTGTCTACAAGAGACCCACTTCAGACCTACGGACACATACAGACTGAGAGTGAGGGGATGGAAAAAGATATTCCATGCAAATGGAAATCAAAAGAAAGCTGGAGTAGCAATTCTCATATCAGACAAAATAGACTTTAAAATAAAGACTATTATAAGAGACACAGAAGGACACTACATAATGATCAAGGGATCCATCCAAGAAGAAGATATAACAATTGTAAATATTTATGCACCCAACAGAGGAGCACCTCAATACATGAGGCATATGCTAACAGCCAAAAAAGGGGAAATCGACAGTAACACAATCATAGTAGGGGACTTTAACACCCCAATTTCACCAATGGACAGATCACGCAAAATGAAAATAAATAAGGAAACACAAGCTTTAAATGATATGTTAAACAAGATGGACTTAATTGATATATAAAGGACATTCCATGAAAAAACAACAGAATACACTTTCTTCTCAAGTGCTCATGGAACATTCTCCAGGATAGATCAGATCTTGGGTCACAAATCAAGCCTTGGTAAATGTAAAAAAATTGAAATTGTATCAAGTATCTTTTCGGACCACAACGCTGAGACTAGATATCAATTACAGGAAAAAAACTGTAAAAAATACAAACACATGGAGGCTAAAAAATACACTATTTAATAACCAAGAAATCACTGAAAAGATCAAACAGGAAATCAAAAAATACCTAGAAACAAATGACAATGAAAACACGATGACCAAAACCTATGGGATGCAGTAAAAGCAGTTCTAACAGGGAAGTTTATAGCAAAACAATCCTACCTCAAGAAACAAGAAACATCTCAAATAAACAACGTAAACTTACACCTAAAGCAATTAGAGAAAGAACAACAACAACAAAAAAAAACCCAAAGTTAGCAGAAGGAAGGAAATCATAAAGATCAGATCAGAAATAAGTGAAAAAGAAATGAAGGAAACAATAACAAAGATCAATAAATATAAAAGCTGATTCTTTGAGAAGATAAACAAAAGTGATAAACCATTAGCCAGATTCAACAAGAAAAAAAGGGAGAGGACTCAAATCAGTAGAATTAGAAATGAAAAAGGAGAAGTAACAACGGACACAGCAGAAATACAAAGAGTCATGAGAGGTTACTACAAGCAACTATATGCCAATAAAATGGACAGCCTGGAAGAAATGGGCAAGTTCTTAGAAAAAACACAACCTTCTGAGACTGAACCAGGAAGAAAAAGAAAATATAAACAGACCAATCACAAACAATGAAATTGAGACTGTGATTAAAAACCTTCCAACAAACAAAAGTCCAGGACCAGATGGCTTCACAGGCAAACTCTATCAAACATTTAGAGAAGAGCTAACACCTATCCTTCTCAAACACTTCCAAAAACAGCAGAAGGAGGAACACTCCCAAATTCATTCTATGAGGCCACCATCATCCTGATACCAAAACCAGACAAAGATGTCACAAAGAAAGAAAACTACAGGGCCATATCTCTGATGAACATAGATGCAAAATCCTCAACAAAATAAGAGCAAACAGAATCCAACAGCACATTGAAAGGATCATACACCATGATCAAGTGAGGTTTATCCCCGGAATGCAAGGACTCTTTAATATATGCAAATCAATCAATGTGATAAACCATATTAACAAATTGAAGGAGAAAAACCATATGATCATCTCAATAGATGCAGAAAAACCTTTTGACAAAATTCAACACCCATTTATGATAAAAACCCTCCAGAATGTAGACATAGAAGGAACTTACCTCAACATAATAAAGGTCATATATGACAAACCCGCAACAAACATCGTTCTCAATGAAGAAAAACTGAAACTATTTCCACTAAGATCAGGAACAAGACAAGGTTGCCCACTCTCACCACTATTATTCAACATAGTTTTGGAAGTTTTAGCCACAGCAATCAGAGAAGAAAAAGAAATAAAAGGAATCCAAATTGGAAAAGAAGAAGTAAAGCTGTCACTGTTTGCAGATGACATGATACTATACACAGAGAATCCTAAAGAAACTACCAGAAAACTACTAGCACTAATCAATGAATTTGGTAAAGTAGAAGGATACAACATTAATGCACAGAAATCCCTTGCATTCCTATACACTAATGATGAAAAATCTGAAAGAGAAATTAAGGAAACACTCCCATTTACCATTGCAATGAAAAGAATAAAATACTTAGGAATAAACCTACCTAAAGAGATCAAAGACCTATATGCAGAAAACTATAAGACACTGATGAAAGAAATTAAAGTTGATACGAACAGATGGCGAGATATACCATGTTCTTGGGTTGGAAGAATCAGCATTGTGAAAATGACTATATTACCCAAAGCAGTCTACAGATTCAATGCAATCCCTGTCAACCTACCAATGGCATTCTTCACAGAACTAGAACAAGAAATTTCACAATTTGTATGGAAATACAAAAGACCCTGAATAGCCAAAGCAATCTTGAGTAGGAAAAATGGAGCTGGAGGAATCAGGCTCACTGACTTCAGACTATACTGCAAAGGTACAGTAATCAAGACAGTATGGTACTGGCACAAAAACAGAAATATAGATCAATGGAACAGGATAGAAAGCCCAGAGATAAACCCATGCACATATGGTCACCTTATCTTTGATAAAGGAGGCAAGACTATACAGTGGGAAAAAAACAGCCTCTCCAATAAGTGGTGCTGGGAAAACTGGACAGCTACATGTAAAAGAATGAAATTAGAACACTCCCTAACACCATACACAGAAATAAACTCAAAATGGATTAAAGATCTAAATGTAAGGACAGACACTATCAAACTCTTAGAGGAAAACATAGGAAGAACACTCCATGACATAAATCACAGCAAGATCCTTTTTGACCCACCTCCTAGAGAAATGGAAATAAAAATAAACAAATGGGACCCAATGAAACTGAAAAGCTTTTTCACAACAAAGGAATCCATAAACAAGATGAAAAGACAACTCTCAGAATGGGAGAAAATATTTGCAAATGGA
Organism: Balaenoptera acutorostrata; assembly: GCF_949987535.1. Classification (NCBI taxonomy): domain Eukaryota; kingdom Metazoa; phylum Chordata; class Mammalia; order Artiodactyla; family Balaenopteridae; genus Balaenoptera; species Balaenoptera acutorostrata. The sequence goes on along the minus strand of NC_080080.1, from coordinate 53,743,684 downwards.
GCAACTGACAAAGGATTAATCTCCAAAATTTATAAGCAGCTCATGCAGCTCAATAACAAAAAAGCAAACAACCCATTCCAAAAATGGGCAGAAGACCTAAATAGACATTTCTCCAAAGAAGATATCCAGATTGCCAACAAACACATGAAAGAATGCTCAACATCATTAATCACTGGAGAAATGGAAATCAAAACTGCAATGAGATATCATCTCACACCAGTCAGAATGGCCATCACCAAAAAATCTACAAACAATATATGTTGGAGAAGGTGTGTAGAAAAGGTAAGTCTCTTGCACTGTTGGTGGGAATGTAAATTGATACAGTCACTATGGAGAACAGTATGGAGGTTCCTTAAAAAACTAAAAATAGAAATACCATATGACCCAGCAATCCCACTACTGAGCGTATACCCTGAGAAAACCATAATTCAAAAAGAGTCATGTACCACAATGTTCATTGCAACTCTATTTACAATAACCAGGACATGGAAGCAACCATTGACAGATGAATGGATAAAGAAGATGTAGCACATATATACAATGGAATATTACTCAGCCATAAAAAGCAACAAAATTGAGTCATTTGTAGTGAGGTGGGTGGGTCTAGAGTCTGTCATACAGAGTGAAGTAAGTCAGAAAGAGCAAAACTAATACCGTGTGCTAACACATATATATGTAATCTAAAAAAAAAAAAAAAAAAGGTCTGAAGAACCTAGCAGCAGGACAGGGATAAAGACACAGACCTACTAGAGAATGGACTTGAGGACATGGGGAAGGGGAAGGGTAAGCTGGGACAAAGTGAGAGAGTGTCATCGACTTATATATACTACCAAATTTAAAATAGATAACTAGTTGGAAGCAGCCGCATAGCACAGGGAGATCAGCTTGGTGCTTTGTGACCCCCTAGAGGGGTGGGATAGGGAGGGTGCGAGGGATATGCAAGAAGGAGGATATATGGGGATATATGTATATGTATAGCTGATTCACTTTGTTATAAAGCAGAAACTAACACACCATTGTAAAGCAATTATACTCCAATAAAGATTTAAAAAAATAATAAAATAAAATAGAATATATCTAATATGCATTTCTAAGATATATAAATATAGTCAATTTTCCCAGGTCTCACCACCTATGGTACAAATGTGGTCACTTTAGCAGAAACAATTCAAATTCTACCAGCTTTTTAAAGCTTGCCCTGATCAAGAAGAAGCTCAGCTTCCTAACTAGGTATTTAGGGAGATCTGAGTCCAGGGAGTTCAGCTTAAAGAGAGATATGTCATCATAGTAAATGAAATTCAACCCTTCTTTCTTAAAACTGAAATTTCCTTGCTGAGCCACGTGCCTTGTGTCTGAATCATCTAGTTAACATGGAGTCTCTCTTGGAAGGCTCTTCAGCCCTCTTGCAAGCACACTTTAGTTCACTTAGATGGCAAGTTCCTCAGACACATCCATGTACTCCTGAATCCTGAGGAGAAGTCAAGTGAGGACTTCGACTTCACAATGAGAACTTTTTTATAAAGATCTTCCCTTCAGATTAACTCTTTCAAAGTAACAACGTTTGTTAAGTACAATTGTTCTAATTTTGGAGACGAGAAAACTGAATTGCAGCAACGTTAACTAATTTGCCAAGGTTATATCTCTAGTAAGTGGTGGTCCTAAGCTTAGAACCCAGACATTTCAGAATCAAGTCCAGAGAGTTGAGAGTCCCTATATCTATTTTGGATATGGGATAAGGTGACACCCACTTCTCTCTGTTATGGAATCACACTGGCTGACTTTACAATGGCTGAGGAACCACTTGTGAGAACCTTGTCTACAATTGGGATCCAATATGTGTTTGTGCCTGATTAACTAGGAGAGGGGAAAATGGCAGAAGACAAATTATATGAAGGAACTGAAGGACCCCCTGAAAGAATTGATCCAAAGTGAGAAGAACCGGGGGGAGTAGGAGATCTGGATCTAGGCTGTAGCTGTCACTGGAACCCACCCTGATATCAGACAACCTGAAAGTCTCCTCACATTGTGGGGATGAAAGCTTGTATTTAAACTTAGTGAGCTCTCACAGCTTGGGTCACATACATCTCTGCTGCCCTACTGTGCCGAGAGAACTAATCCAGAGGAGAAAGAAGCTGTCTCCTCATTTTCCAAACAACAATCAAGTGATGATTTGCAGTAAGTAGCAGCATTCAAGAGAGCGATTGTCCTGAGGGCACTTCGAGGATACAACAGGCATCTGCTTAAGTAGAGCATCTTGAGACCTGGTCTGCTGTACGCTGTGGAGATGATGGGTCCATACAGATTCATGAGTGCACAGAGATAATCCCCCGGGACTCTCACAGGTAAGAGGGAGGGAAGGGGACCCTCAGAATTGGTCTGAATGGTGGCATTGAACTGAAAGGTGAGTCTAAATAATACAGTGACCTCACCTGTATCCACAGGTTAATGAAGTCAGCAGACAGACTTAGTATTTCTGGCATTAGGAATAACAGTGTATTGTTTGTGCCTGGTCATTGATTCCAAAGATGAGGTTAGAATACACCTAGTTTTCTAAATATGAATTCCAAGTCTTAGCATACTGACTCTATATAACTGCATGCATAAATTCCCTCTTTGTTTAATTTTTCCCATGGCTTAGGCTGGTCTGAAGGTCTGGTCTAACAGTAAAATAGTGTTCTTTCCCGAGGCAGTGCTATACGTTCAGAAAAACACATTGGTGTATTTTTATTTTCAGAAAGAATATGTCTGTGAATCCAAAATGTCCATTTGTAAGGGTTACATTTCAGATGTCATTTGAGATGTGCTGACATTTGCTTATTAAAGGTTTAGGAACTGAGAACTTAAGACTTTCCTTCTCTTTATTACTCAGTATTGACTGAGACCCAAAGAACACTTGGGCCCAGAGCTCTAGAATTTACATTTGTATGAAGCAGTTGCCTCCTGATTGCTGTCTGCACAGGAGAGATTGTCTAAGTATCACTCTGAGCTCTAGGCTCAGAAAGTCTTTGAACAAACTCATTTCTTTGAGAAAAAAAAAAATGAAAGATTCTCTTCTTCCTGTTGTCTGCCACTACAGATACCAACACTGGGAGCATTTAGTTGGTTTCCAAGAGGGATTTTCTTCATTGAAGTTGGTGCTTTGAAATAGTTCTGTTTTCTTTCCTTGTTATCTAAGGGAGAAATAAAAGTTATACTGAAAGTATTACCTATTCTGTGAATTTTTCTCCCCCATGCAAAGCCTAATTGTTGGGCTTCTAACTTAACCCACTTCCCCTTCTGGAAAAGGGAAATTCAAATTCAGAGTTAAACAAACCTCTTCTCTGCCCCATTTAATTACGGAATTGGAGAATGAATAACCAGGAAAAAAAAAATCTATTTATATATAGAGATTTCTTAGAATTTAGAAAAAAAATTTTGTTAAATATTCAGATGCTTTAAATTAAGAAAATCTTTTATTTAAAAAAAAAACTTGTTATTTGCCTTTGTAGCTAAAGGTGTGGGAAATAGATCACAGACTTAAATTTTAAAAATCATAATTTTGCCATTTATGAGAACAAAACTTCAGGCAAGAAGGAGAGGGCTCACCAGTCAGGAGTTAGGAATCAGTTCATCCTGATCCTTAATATTTGAGAATCACAGGCTTTCTTATACTCTAGTATTCACAGCCAACCCCCCGCGCCCCCCCCCACATATAATCAACACACATATTTATTATAGGAATTGCTTTATGAGAACTGCTTCATTATCTCCAGGAGAGGAAGGGTCTTGTGTTTACAAGTAAACAAACTTTGAAAGTGAAAACTAATAATATACATTTGAAAATATGGCAAGTCACAGTGTTTATGTAAAAGAACAAAGAGAAGTATGACATTGAAGTTCTGCAATGAGCTCCTGATGGTGTTTCAAAGGAATAAAACATGAAGGATATTTTTCGTAGGTTGAATGTTTGTTAGGCTATGTAACATAAAGTTTTGCTGGTTATGAAGGGACTGTGCTACTTCCCCAGCCACTTACTGAGTCTTTGTTATATATCAGACATACAGGCCGATTACTGACTCATACCCTCAGTGACACAGTGAGGTAATACTATTATCATCCCATTTTAAAAATGAGGAAACTGAATCACAGAGAGATTAAGCACCACATTTAAAGTCACACAGCTTGTAAGATGGAGAAAGGATTTAGACAGGGTGCCAAAGTTGCTACAATACCCCACCTTGAAACAACTGTAACATCAACTTTGAAAAAGCTCTCATCTTTCATGACATTATTAATACCCATACACAGTTTCAATATCAAATGGATTGAAATTCCATCAGTTAGTAGTAGAACTGTCTCAAAACTAGATGAATGTAAGAAATCATGCAGTACATTTGATGAAGAAAACTTATTTGTAACTACTTAATTATAAGTAATCTCATGAAAATTCACAACTGTATCAAGTATATTGTTTTACTTTTATGTCAAAAATCAATATTAATTTATTCCAAGTACTTAAGATGTATTATCTATGTATCTATGTATCTATCTATCTACCCATATTTTACTCAAAATTCCAAAAAAATTATAAATTAGATTGTAAGGGTTTGGAAACTAATGACTGTTAAATGAGAACAATCTCGGAGTGTTGAGAATTCACTGGACTGAGAAGCTAATATTTTTATGGTTTACATAAATGATTTCATAAGAACAAGCTGCCCATGATTCACCATTTCTTTTTCTCACATTTTTATGCACCGTTTGCAAAGATAAATTTAAGAATTGTGTCTACTTGCCTTTTTTCTAAAATAAATTTCTTTCTTTAAAAGGAAACTTACGGTTTCAGAATTAGGATGATACTAACTTGATCTACAGAGGGATTTTTAGAAGTAAAGGAATCAATGAGCTTAATGAGTCAGATACAAATCAAAGGAAAATACAAGTGGTTCCTATTACCTTATAAAGAGAGATTCCAAGGAGCTGCTATTTCAAAACATGTTCATCCTTGTAAAGAAAAAGGATGTAAAACACAACTCCATGAATCAGGAAATTAATGGTTATACTTCTAGTATGTCAGATCTTTGGAGAAAAAAAGGATTTGTTTTTGTATAGTAACAGTTAAAAATAATGACTAATTGACACACCAAAGACCAATTTGGGGAAGGAGAAAATATGGTATAAAAGAGAGAGAAAAAAAATCACATAATGATCATAAGTAAATATTCTTAGTTAAATTAATAGAAAATATTAGGAAAGAAGAAGTAGTTGAATGGAAGAGATGAGTCTAAGGGTCAGGGAGTTGGTGGTGCTGATAACAGGACTATCAAAATAATCAGAATGTGATGGAAGGGGAAAATGAGATTAAAGCCTTAAAAGATACAGTAACAAATTTCTTACGGTTTTGGAAGTGCACTTTTTAAAATTATTTAAGCAATAGGATTTAGTTCTCTTTCTTAATATGAATATAAGGAGCTAAAAAGAAAAATTGAATTGTAAAATAACTCAAATTCCTAGAACTAATCTATTCATTGAAAACTGTAATAGGAAATATTTTAATTTAGACTTGTAATAATCCATGAATTAAAGAAGAGTATGGATCCAGTGACTTTGACTGGGAGTCAGGAACTGGCTCTCATAACTAACCCTGAGAACACCACAGCTTGGACACAACATAATTTCAGTTTCCTCAACTAAAAGGAAATCAGTCAGTAATTTTTAAGTCCCCCTATGTGCCTAGCACTGAGGGAGGCATGTACGTATTAAAAGAAATGAGTAAAACACAGAGTTTGTCTCAAGGATCTTGCAAATATGGCAGAGTTTTCTATGAATAATTACTTCTGTCTTATTTCCTCTAATGTGCTTTGAAAAAGACAGAAACCATCCAGGCATTATGAATGACAAAAGGAAAAAATTGGAAATAGTTGCAATAAATTCTTCTTGCTTATAATTTTGAGCAGAAAATGGGTATTATAAGTCTTTATTATCATTACGAGGGTGCATAAGATCTACACTCAACTTTGGTCCACTCTGACCCAGGACCCCAACACAGTTTCCCACACAATTTAGGGATACTGCAGTGTGAGGGGCTCTCAGAGTATCACTGATCTGTGGTTTGTCTCACCCACAGGTTATCACATCATGTTCTGTGTGAATTGAGCTCAGTCGCACTCTGTGCAGTCTGCTCACTAACTGGCTTAGAATTGTCCCCACCTGTGTCATGGCCTCATCCATCCACTTGGTCTTTGTCTCGACCCCTCAGACCACGGGCCTGGAATCTCCCTGCCTTGTCTCCCTTGTTTTCTTTTCTGGCTTCCTTTTGGGTTTTTTTTTCAGGTTTTCCTTCACCTTTTCCCCTATTTTGGTCCTCTAGTTTTGAAATAATTTAGCACTCATATTTTAATTGCTCCTGAATCAGAAGCAGAATTCTAGCTATGTCCACACCTGCAGATGACTATATTCCTCAGAATAGTTCCTTTATTTAAAAAAAAAAACATAAAAATTGCATACCTGTGATCTTATATTTGCAACCAATCTCAATGTCTCTGCTTTCCTTTTTCTCCCTCTCCCCTCACATTGATACAGAGTTTATTTCCAGAACTCTGTAATCACCCTGTTGTGGGAGAAGGGACAGTTTTCTCATAGCAGATGACATTACATAGTCTGTGTGGGCAATGCTTAAGTAAAGCAGAGCCTTGTATAATTATCTTAAAGCACAGTCTATTGAAATAATTCTACCCAAAATCTTTCATTTCCTGAATTAGTGGCTTCTCCGTATTGGCTCCAATGCTTACCCATTAAAAATGAAGAAACCAAATGTTAGGTAAGAGAATTCCATTGTCCAGGCTCTTGTCCTATTTTTTTTTTTTTTTTCCCCAAAGATAGATAGTCACAATGGTTCTGGGTATACAAGATAAATGAAATGCGTCTAAGCCTAAAATAATCCCTGTGGTGAGAAAGATGCATGAGGATGAGGAGGACGGCCTTCATTCCAGTCTTGCTTTCTTGCTTTTCTCTGTTCCCTCCTGGAAGGACAGATCCCCAGCTCTATACCATCCACCTCCTAACACTCTTCTATACACTGAGATCAATTACTCTTCTCAGTTGTAGGCCTTGAGTCATCAAGTCAAATCTGACTTTAGGTACAGTTACTAGGAAATTGGCTCTTGCTTTGCTACTCTTTACTACCAATTCTCAACTGCCTTATTCCTCTATGCCTGAGGCACTGGGTGGATTACCAAGCCACAGACTGATTCTGTCTGTGACTAATGATTTGTCTTGCTGTAAAGTTTAGAGTTTGAAACAATCCTCCCAGGGACAAGTCTTGTTCTTGAATGCTAAATCTGAGCTCCTTGCTTTTGTGCTCTGCCCATCTCAGCAATAAGCCTAGAAACATCCATCTTCATTTGGACTTCTGATGTTATATTCCCCAGATGTCTTCCTTTTTCCTTCTGTCAGATTCCACTAAGCATCATCTACCTATCCAGACTTTTCTCTGCTGAGCCTCTGTAAGCTCTGGTCTGACTTTACTTGCTCTGTCCATTTTTGGCTCACTAAGGCCTCATTCAAATAAACGGTGGTTATACATATCACATTCATGGTTCTATAAGTCAGTAGAAATACAGTCACAAATTTTACAGGAAACTAAAAATCATAATGCATACATACTACCCTGCCAAATGAAGCAATGCTTCTTTCTGCACCTAAAGGAGTTGAATCTTATTTTCAGCTGAATATCTTTAATGTGCTTGGCACTCATTTGTATGTTTTGTTTCATTTCCCTGGTTAATGAAAGTAATATTCATTTCTTTCTTTTTTCCAATGAGCCTTTATCTCAGCTAAGTCAGAATGTTCACAAAAGGCATTATATCAGGTAATTGGATTTCATAGTGAAATTAGGTCTGAAAAAGAACACCCTTTTAGTTGTCCCCTTGTAGAAATATTTCTAAGGTATAATAGATATTGTTTGCCTTAGTAAACAAAATAGAGTAGTTCCCCCTTATCTGCAGTTTCGTTTTTCACAGTCTCAGTTACTTATAGTCAAACGCAGTCCAAAAGTATTAAATGGAAAATTCCAGAAATAAACAATTCATAAATTTTAAAGTGCATGCCCCAGGCTGTTCTGAGTAGTGTGATGAAATCCCATGCCCTCCTGTGCCATCCTGCTGGGTCCTGCCAGGGATGTGAAACATTCCTCTGTCCAGTATATCTACCCTGTATATACTACCTGACCATTAAGATAGGAAAAAAACATATATATAGGGTTAGGTACTAACTGTGGTTTCAGGCATCCACTGGGGATCTTGGAACTTATCCTCACAAATAAGGGGTAACTACTGTATAGTAAGTGGATTGACTCTTATTTGGAGGATTTCAGTTCTTGCCATGTTTTAAGGCACTGGATCATTAAGGTCAAATGTTTTCATTCTTTCAATGTTTACTATGTACAATGTCCTTAATGATGTATAGGTTCTGCCTTAAGAAATCTTAGAGTCCAACAGGGGAACATAATCCTCATATAAAGTAACATTCATGCAGAACAGAATGTACTAAGTGCCTTATCAGAGAAACGTGATTTTTCTAAGTATAGGAACTACAGAGGTTATAGGGTATTGGCATAACTAATGAACCATGTCCATCCATTCATTCAAAAACAATAACTGGGTACTTTCAAGCCCTGAGATACAGCAGTGAAAAAAATGGTGTTCCTGCTCTCATGGGGAACTCTCATGACTTTCCTGAGAGGTGGGGGATAGACCATCAACAAACACACCTAAATGCACAGATGTTAAGTGGTAGTGAAAGCTATTCAGAAAAATAGAGCTGAAGAAGGGCAATAGGGACTGTGGGGTGAGGGTGAGCTGGCTGTTGACACTAGATGTTCAAGGAAGACCTGAGGGATGGTGTCGTTTGAGCAGAGACCCAAAGTAAGAGGTGATCATGTGAGTAAAAAAGGAAAGAGTGATCCAGGAAGAGGGAACAGGAGCAGAAGTCCTAGGATGCAAAATTCTCAGAGCTTCTGGAACTTCTTGGTAGTGTTTGAGGTAGAGCAAGGAGGCCAGTGGGGTTTAACAGGGTAGGTCTTGGGGTGGGGGTGGTGAGAGGAGAGGGGCTCAGAAGCCTAGAACAGGCAGGGGCAGGTCCAGAAGGGTCTTGAACGCTTTGTGCTATGCAAGCCCCCAACCCCAACACATTTTCCCTCCTCCTCATTCTCCTATTTTGTTCTCTTGTTGTCATTCTCCTATAAGAAGAAACTGGAAAGGAAAAAAAAAATGTTAATTAAGGGTTCTGGCGAGCTGAATTCCATTTAATTGAGGTAGAACTGTAATATACTGTTTTGTATTTAATTCTTAAATCCTTTCACATGGATATTTTTCTTGTCCCAGTTAGATAATATACGATCAAAATCACAAATAGTCTCCAATTCTTTTTCCTATTCTCTTGGAGCTCTTAGATCCTAGAAGGGCTCACAGTCTAGGGCTAAAAGAGTCAACTTTTCATATTGTGGTTTACCCTAGACAATAACTCCAGAGAGGTCATTCTTCTGTACCACCTTTGAATCTTATCCCTCAGTCTCTAGGACTGGCCCTTTCATGTCATTGTAAACTGGCCAGGGATTGTAGGGAGACTGTAGCCACTTGTCATCTAAGAGAGAGAGAGAGAAATCTGGAGATATGGAAAAAATAAACATTAACAATTTTTCTCTATATTAGTCTTTTATCTTAAGAGTGTTTGTTTATGGGTATATCTCAAGGTTCTGGTAGCTATTTGGTAAAACAGTCTAACACATCAAATATTGCATGAGGAAATAAGTTACCTAAAGTTAAAACATTTCTTTTAAGTTGGGCTCAGCGTGTTTGCCATAAAATAAGCAAAGCTGAATCTTCCCTGCAAGAGAAACAACCAAGTTGCTCTGACAATTATTAAAGTGCTCTGAATTGACCAAACCTAGGGTAAGGAATGGCATTCCCCAGGTTTTTTTGTTTTTAAGTTTGAAATAATTTTAAACTTACACAAAAGTTTCAAAAACAGTATAAAGTGTTCTTGCATATCCTTGACCCAGTTTCATCAGATGTTAACATCTTATATGAACATAGTACAATTACTGAAACCAGGAAATTGATACTATTCACTAAATATAACACTATTAACTCATCTACACACTTGGTTAGATGCTTTCATGCTCATGTTCTGTTTCTGTTCCAGAATCTAATCCAGGGTCCACACACTGCATTGAGGTGTCATGTCTCCTTAGGCACTTCAATCTGTGACAGTTTCTATTTGTCTTTCATGACATTGACCCTTTTAAAAAAGATATTGATTCTTTATTTTGTAGAATGACCTCCAAATTGGATTTGTCTGAGCTTTTTTTGATTAGATTGAGGTTATGCATTTTGGGCAATATTATCACAGAAGTGGTATTGAGTGCTTCCTGGTGCATCGTAACATCGGGAGGTATAGAATACTGACAGGTCTTCTTACTGGTGATGTTGACTTTAATCATTTGCTTATGACAGTGTCTGCCAGGTTTCTCCAATGTAAATGTTCTCCATGACCAGCATTGTGTTTTAACTTGTGTTATACTCTAGCACCCTGCCTGAGTCATGCTGGGTGTGCAATAGATGTTAATTGAAAAAACCAAATGAATTAACTTAAAACTAATGTAACAAAAGTAGGTTTAATAGTAGGATTAGTTAAATGATTCCACTAAATTTTCTGACTTAATTACTTTAATTTGGTTCAGAATTCACCACCAAATTCCAACAAAGCTAAACGTGAGACTCTGTATCTAAATCACCATTTTTTGAAAGGTGCCTAAGCTAACTTAAGCAATTTTGATATTGGATTGCCTTTCCCTTGCTACTGGTTGTGTTTGTTGGGATCACATTTAAAAAACTTTTGAAATGATTTTTATAGTTTGAATAGGAAATGCGTACAAATAGTTAAAAGAGTAAGCATAAGAGTATACAATGAAAAGCAAATCATTGTTATCTGCTTCTGTGTATCACCCCAGAGATAGTCTATGCCTATACAAGTATATATTTATACGTGTATATGTGCGTTTCTGTATCCTTTGTATTACTTTTTAAACACAAATGAAGTCATACTTCACATACTGTTCTACATCTTAGTTTTTTTTTAAGTTAACAGTATGTCATGGAGATCATTCTTTATTAATTTACTGAGATTTACCTCATTCCTTTTAGTGGCCAAAGAACATTCCATCATATTTACACACTATAATTTTTTTCATGAGTCTCATTAAGAGTCTATTTATGGTTATTTCCAATATTTTGTGTTTTAAATAATGCTTTAATGGATATCCTTGGAATATACTTTGGTCTTTTTGGAGTTTTTCTTATTGATTATTAAAGATTTTATATACAGGAAATTATCAACTTAACAATAATATATGTTGCAAATATTTGTTCCAGCTTGTTTTATATCATTTAGCATTATACACTTATCTTGCCATTTTTCACCAATCAGAAATTTTTTTTTTTTTTCAAACATCTTTATTGAAGTATAACTGCCTCACAATAGTGTGTTAGCATCTGCTTTATAACAAAGTGAATCAGCCATACATATACAATATGTTCCCATTTCTCTTCCCTCTTGCATCTCCCTCCCTCCCACCCTCCCCATCCCACCCCTCTAGGTGGTCACAAAGCACCGAGCTGATCTCCCTGTGCTATGCGGCTGCTTCCCACTAGCTAGCTATTTTACATTTGGTAGTGTATATATGTCCATGACACTCTCTTACCCTGTCACATCTCACCTCACCCCCTCCCCATATCCTCAAGTCCATTCTCTAGTAGGTCTGTGTCTTTATTCCCGTCTTGCCACTAAGTTCTTCATGGCCTTTTTTTTTTTCCCTTAGATTCCATATATATGTGTTAGCATACTGTATTTGTTTTTCTCTTTCTGACTTACTTCACTCTGTATGACAGACTCTAACTCCATCCACCTCATTACAAATACCTCCATTTCATTTCTTTTTATGGCTGAGTAATATTCCATTGTATATATGTGCCACATCTTCTTCATCCATTCATCTGTCGATGGACATTTAGGTTGCTTCCATGTCCTGGCTATTGTAAATAGAGCTGCAGTGAACATTTTGGTACATGACTCTTTTTGACCTATGGTTTTCTCAGAGTATATGCCCAGTAGTGGGATTGCTGGGTCGTATGGTAGTTCTATTTGTAGTTTTTTAAGGAACCTCCATACTGTTCTCCATAGTGGCTGTATCAATTTACATTCCCACCAAGAGTGCAAGAGGGTTCCCTTTTCTCCACACCCTCTCCAGCATTTATTGTTTCTAGATTTTTTGATGATGGCCATTCTGACCGGTGTGAGATGATATCTCATTGTAGTTTTGATTTGCATTTCTCTAATGATTAATGATGTTGAGCATTCTTTCATGTGTCTGTAGGCCATCTGTATATCTTCTTTGGAGAAATGTCTATTTAGATCTTCTGCCCATTTTTGGATTGGGTTGTTCGTTTTTTTGTTATTGAGCTGCATGAGCTGCTTGTAAATCTTGGAGATTAATCCTTTGTCAGTTGCTTCATTTGCAAATATTTTCTCCCATTCTGAGGGTTGTCTTTTGGTCTTGTTTATGGTTTCCTTTGCTGTGCAAAAGCTTTTAAGTTTCATTAGGTCCCATTTGTTTATTTGTGTTCTTATTTCCATTTCTCTGGGAGCTGGGTCAAAAAGAATCTTGCTGTGATGTATGTCATAGAGTGTTCTGCCTATGTTTTCCTCTAAGAGTTTGATAGTGTCTGCCCTTACACTTAGGTCTTTAATCCATTTTGAGTTTATTTTTGTGCATGGTGTCAGGGAGTGTTCTAATTTCATACTTTTACATGTTCCTGTCCAGTTTTCCCAGCACCACTTATTGAAGAGGCTGTCTTTTCTCCACTGTATATGCTTGCCTCCTTTATCAAAGATAAGTTGACCGTATGTGTGTGGGTTTATCTCTGGGCTTTCTATCCTGTTCCATTGATCTATATTTCTGTTTTTGTGCCAATACCAAACTGTCTTGATTACTGAAGCTTTGTAATATAGTCTGAAGTCAGGGAGCCTGATTCCCCCAGCTCCATTTTTCGTTCTCAAGATTGCTTTGGCTATTCGGGGTCTTTTGTGTTTCCATACAAATTGTGAAATTTTTTGTTCTAGTTCTGTGAAAAATGCCAGTGGTAGTTTGATAGGGATTGCATTGAATCTGTAGATTGCTTTGGGTAGTAGAGACATTTTCACAATGTTGATTCTTCCAATCCAGGAACATGGTATATCTCTCCATCTATTTGTATCATCTTTAATTTCTTTCATCAGTGTCTTATAATTTTCTGCATACAGGTCTTTTGTCTCCTTAGGTAGGTTTATTCCTAGATATTTTATTCTTTTTGTTGCAATGGTAAATGGGAGTGTTTTCTTAATTTCACTTTCAGATTTTTCGTCATTAGTGTATAGAAATGCAAGAGATTTCTGTGCATTAATTTTGTATCCTGCTACTTTACCAAATTCATTGATTAGCTCTAGGAGTTTTCTGGTAGCATCTTTAGGATTCTCTATGTATAGTATCATGTCATCTGCAAATAGTGACAGCTTTACTTCTTCTTTTCCGATTTGGATTCCTTTTATTTCTTTGTCTTCTCTGATTGCTGTGGCTAAGACTTCCAGAACTATGTTGAATAATAGTGGTGAGAGTGGGCAACCTTGTCTTGTTCCTGATCTTAGTGGAAATGGTTTCAGTTTTTCACCATTGAGGACAATGTTGGCTGTGGGTTTTTCATATATGGCCTTTATTATGTTGAGGAAAGTTCCCTCTATGCCTACTTTCTGCAGGGCTTTTATCATAAATGGGTGTTGAATTTTGTCAAAAGCTTTCTCTGCATCTATTGAGATGATCATATGGTTTTTCTCCTTCAATTTGTTAATATGGTGTATCACATTGATTGATTTGCGTATATTGAAGAATCCTTGCATTCCTGGGATAAACCCCACTTGATCATGGTGTATGATCCTTTTAATGTGCTGTTGGATTCTGTTTGCTAGTATTTTGTTGAGGATTTTTGCATCTATGTTCATCAGTGATATTGGCCTGTAGTTTTCTTTCTTTGTGACATCTTTGTCTGGTTTTGGTATCAGGGTGATGGTGGCCTCGTAGAATGAGTTTGGGAGTGTTCCTCCCTCTGCAATATTTTGGAAGAGTTTGAGAAGGATAGGTGTTAGCTCTTCTCTAAATGTTTGATAGAATTCGCCTGTGAAGCCATCTGGTCCTGGGCTTTTGTTTGTTGGAAGGTTTTTAATCACAGTTTCAATTTCAGTGCTTGTGATTGGTCTGTTCATATTTTCTATTTCTTCCTGGTTCAGTCTCGGCAGGTTGTGCATTTCTAAGAATCTGTCCATTTCTTCCAGGTTGTCCATTTTATTGGCATATAGTTGCTTGTAGTAATCTCTCATGATCTTTTGTATTTCTGCAGTGTCAGTGGTTACTTCTCCTTTTTCATTTCTAATTCTATTGATCTGAGTCTTCTCCCTTTTTCTCTTGATGAGTCTGGCTAATGGTTTATCAATTTTGTTTATCTTCTCAAAGAACCAGCTTTTAGTTTCATTGATTTTTGCTATTGTTTCCTTCATTTCTTTTTCATTTATTTCTGACCTGATCTTTATAATTTCTTTCCTTCTGCTGGCTTTGGGGTTTTTTTGTTCTTCTTTCTCTAATTGCTTTAGGTGCAAGGTTAGGTTGTTTATTCGAGATGTTTCCTGTTTCTTGAGGTAGGCTTGTATTGCTATAAACTTCCCTCTTAGCACTGCTTTTGCTGTGTCCCATAGGTTTTGGGTCGTCGTGTCTCCATTGTCATTTGTTTCTAGGTATTTTTTGATTTCCCCTTTGATTTCTTCAGTAATCACTTCGTTATTAAGTAATGTATTGTGTAGCCTCCATGTGTTTGTATTTTTTACAGATCTTTTCCTGTAATTGATATCTAGTCTCATAGCGTTGTGGTCGGAAAAGATACTTGATACGATTTCAATTTTCTTAAATTTACCAAGGCTTGATTTGTGACCCAAGATATGATCTATCCTGGAGAATGTTCCATGAGCACTTGAGAAAAATGTGTATTCTGTTGTTTTTGGGTGGAATATCCTATAAATATCAATTAAGTCTATATTGTTTAATGTATCATTTAAAGCTTGTGTTTCCTTATTTATTTTCATTTTGGATGATCTGTCCATTGGTGAAAGTGGGGTGTTAAAGTCCCCTACTATGATTGTGTTGCTGTCAATTTCCCCTTTTATGGCTGTTAGTATTTGCCTTATGTATTGAGGTGCTCCTATGTTGGGTGCATAAATATTTACAATTGTTATACCTTCCTCTTGGATCGATCCCTTGATCATTATATAGTGTCCTTCTTTGTCTCTTGTAATAGTCTTTATTTTAAAGTCTATTTTGTCTGATATGAGAATTGCTACTCCAGCTTTCTTTTGATTTCCATTTGCATGGAATATCTTTTTCCATCCCCTCACTTTCAGTCTGTATGTGTTCCTAGGTCTGAAGTGGGTCTCTTGTAGACAGCATATATATGGGTCTTGTTTTTGTATCCATTCAGCCAGTCTGTGTCTTTTGGTGGGAGCATTTAATCCATTTACATTCAAGGTAATTATCGATATGTATGTTCCTATTCCCATTTTCTTAAATATATTGGGTTTGTTATTGTAGGTGTTTTCCTTCTCTTGTGTTTCTTGCCTAGAGAATTTCCTTTAGCATTTGTTGTAAAGCTGGTTTGGTGGTGCTGAACTCTCTCAGCTTTTGCTTGTCTGTAAAGGTTTTAATTTCTCCATCAAATCTGAATGAGATCCTTGCTGGGTAGAGTAATCTTGGTTGTAGGTTTTTCTCCTTCATGACTTTAAGTATATCCTGCCACTCCCTTCTGGCTTGCAGAGTTTCTGCTGAGAGATCAGATGTTAACCTTATGGGGATTCCCTTGTGTGTTATTTGTTTTTTTTCCCTTGCTGCCTTTAATATGTTTTCCTTATATTTAATTTTTGACAGTTTGATTAATATGTGTCTTGGCGTGTTCCTCCTTGGGTTTATCCTGTATGGGACTCTCTGTGCTTCCAGGACTTGATTAACTATTTCCTTTCCCATATTAGGGAAGTTTTCAACTATAATCTCTTCAAAAATTTTCTCAGTCCCTTTCTTTTTCTCTTCTTCTTCTGGTACCCCTATAATTCGAATGTTGGCACGTTTAATGTTGTCCCAGAGGTCCCTGAGACTGTCCTCAGTTCTTTTCATTCTTTTTTCTTTATCCTGCTCTGTAGTAGTTATTTCCACCATTTTATCTTCCAGGTCACTTATCCTTTCTTCTGCCTCAGTTATTCTACTATTGATCCCATCTAGAGTATTTTTAATTTCATTTATTGTGTTTTTCATCATTGCTTGGTTCCTCTTTAGTTCTTCTACATCCTTGTTAAATGTTTCTTGCATTTTGTCTATTCTATTTCCAAGATTTTGGATCATCCTTACTATCATTATTCTGAATTCTTTTTCAGGTAGACTACCTATTTCCTCTTCATTTGTTAAGTCCAGTGTGTTTTGAGCCTGCTCCTTCATCTGCTGTGTGTTTTTCTGTCGTCTCATTTTGCCTATCTTACTGTGTTTGGAGTCTCCTTTTCACAGGCTGCAGGTTCGTAGTTCCCGTTGTTTTTGGTATCTGTCCCCAGTGGCTAAGGTTGGTTCAGTGGGTTGTGTAGGCTTCCTGGTGGAGGGAACTAGTGCCTGAGTTCTGGTGGATGAGGCTAGATCTTGTCTTTCTGGTGGGCACGTCCACGTCTGGTGGTGTATTTTGGGGTGTCTGTGGCCTTATTTTGATTTTAGGCAGCCTCTCTGCTAATGGATGGGGTTGTGTTCCTGTCTAGCTAGTTGTTTGGCATAGGGTGTCCAGCACTGTAGCTTGCTGGTCGTTGGGTGAAGCTGGGTCTTGATGTTGAGATGGAGATCTCTGGGAGATTTTTGCCGTTTGGTATTACGTGGAGCTGGGAGGTCTCTTGTGGACCAGTGTTCTGAAGTTGGCTCTCCCACCTCAGAGGCACGGCCCTGATGCCTGGCTGGAGCACCAAGAGCCTTTCGTCCACACGGCTCAGAGTAAAAGGGAGAAAAAATCGAAAGAAAGAAAGAAAGAGGCTATAATATAGTGAAGTAAAATAAAGCTATTGTAAAGCAAAGCTATACAGACAAAATCTCCCCCAGAAGCATATACATATACACTCACAAAAAAAAGGAAAAGGGGAAAAATTAATATCTCCTGCTCCCAGAGTCCACCTCCTGGATTCGGGATGATTCGTTGTCTGTTCAGGTGTTCAGCAGATGCAGGCACATCAAGTTGTTTGTGGAGCTTTAATCCGCTGCTTCTGAGGCTGCTGGGAGAGATTTCCCCTTCTCTTCCCTGTTCGCACAGCTCCTGGGGTTCAGCTTTGGATTTGGACCCGCCTCTGCGTGTAGGTTGCCTGAGGGCGTCTGTTCCCCGCCCAGACAGGACGGGGTTAAAGGAGCAGCTGCTTCGGGGGCTCTGGCTCACCCAGGCCGCGGGGAGGGAGGGGTACAGAGGAGGCGGGGCGAGCCTGCAGCGTCAGAGGCCGGCGTGACTTTGCACCAGCCTGAGGCGCGCAGTGCGTTCTCCCGGGGATGTTGTCCCCGGATCCCGGGACCCTGGCAGTGGCGGGCTGCACAGGCTCCCGGGAGGGGCGGTGTGGAGAGTGACCTGTGCTCACACACAGGCTTTTTGGAGGCGGCGGCAGCAGCCCCAGCGTCTCACGCCCGTCTCTGGGATCCGTGGTGATCGCCGTGGCTTGCGCCCTTCTCTGGAGTTCGTTTAGGCGGCGCTCTGAATCCCCTCTCCTTGCGCGCAGCGAAACAAAGAGGGAAGAAAAAGTCTCTTGCCTCTTCGGCAGCTGCAGACCTTTTCCCGGTCTCCCTCCCGGCTAGCTGTGGTGCGCCAACCCCTTCAGGCTGTGTTCACGCCGCCAGCCCCAGTCCTCTCCCTGCGATCCGACCGCAGCCCGAGCCTCAGCTCCCAGCCCCGCCCGCCCCGGCGGGGGAGCAGACAAGCCTCTCGGGCTGGTGAGCGCCGCTCGGCGCCGAGCCTCTGTGCGGGAGTCTCTCAGATTTTCCCTCTGCGCCCCTGTTGCTGTGGGATCCGCGCTGATAGCCGCGGCTCGCGCCCTTCTCTGGAGTTCGTTTAGGCGGCGCTCTGAATCCCCTCTCCTTGCCCGCCGCGAAACAGAGGCAAGAAAAAGTCTCTTGCCTCTTCGGCAGCTGCAGACTTTTTCCCGGACTCCCTCCCGGCTAGCTGTGGTGCGCTAACCCCTTCAGGCTGTGTTCACGCCGCCAGCCCCAGTCCTCTCCCTGCGATCCGACTGAAGCCGAGCCTCAGCTCCCAGCCCCGCCCGCCCCGGCGGCTAAGCAGACAAGCCTCTCGGGCTGGTGAGTGCTGCTCGGCGCCGAGCCTCTGTGCGGGAACCTCTCCGCTTTGCCCTCCGCACTTCTGTGGCTGCGCTCTCCTCCGTGGCTCCGAAGCTTCCCCCCTCCGCCACCCGCAGTCTCTGCCCGCGAAGCAATCAGAAATTTTTAATTTTTACATATTAAAACTTATGATTCTTTTATTTTCTGAATTCTGAGTTTGGTTAGGACACAGAAATGCATTCTCTACTCCAAAGCTAAAAAACCATTTTCCTTTGGTGAATTTATTTACTTTATTTCCATTGAAATAGAACCATTTCAAATTTTGTTTTGGTATAAGAAAGAAAGTAGGAATTTTATTTTATTTTTTCCAGAGGTTTTCACTGTATCAAAACCATTAGTTCTTCCCCCACTGAATAAATGGGTGCTGTCTCTTTAGCACATTTCCAAAAGGCAAAAGAGTACCAAGTAGTCACTGAAACTGATTTGGTCATGTTGCCATTTATTTACCCAGATTGAAACCATTTTTAACTTTTATAAAATGTTTCTTTCCTCTCCAAGGAACAATCCAGCCACATCATGCTGGCAATTAACCAAACCATAGTGCTCTTAAGAATGGAAACTGCTTGTGCAATTCTGTGGTTGTCATTTACAGCTAAGCTGACATCTACATCATAGTCTTCATACATATCGGGATCAGTCTCAAGTGTGCTCTGTTTTATTGTTAGCTTGAACTTTATTTTTTTCTGTAAAGAAAATCAGGCAAACAGGATATTTATCTCCATGTCAAACTATAACATAATCTATAACCAGTATGGTCTTTAACTCAGTTAGATAGTGCTTGTAAATGTCTCTATTTTATCTTTCTCTCCCAAGCCACAAAGACACAGAGGAGAACAACTGTGAAAGGCTGCTTCTAAAATGACTCCTAATGAACCTCCCTACTGGTGTTCACTCCCCTTAGGTATGGGATGGACCTAGTAATTTTTTCTAATGAATAGAATGTGGCAGAAGAGATAGTTATGTTACTTCTGAAGTTAAAGTATAAAAACTGAGACTTTTGTCTGCCTGGTGCTCTCTTTCTCTTGCTGTCTTGTCTTGCTCACTTTGGTGAGGCAAGCTGCCATGTTGGAAAAGCCTATGCCGAAAGGAAATAAGGATAGCCTTCAGCCAACAGATTACAAGGAACTGAATCTTGCCAACAAGCACAGGAGTGAGCTTGGAAATGTATCTTATCCCCGCTGAATCTTGAGATGTTGTAGTCCCAGCTAACACCTTGATTTCAGTCTTGAGAGACACCCTGAAGCAGAGCACCCAGCTAAACCATACCCAAATTCCTGACGTATGGAAGCTGAGATAATAAATGTTTTTTTTTTAATATAAATTTATTTATTTTTATGTATTTATTTTTGGCTGTGTTGGGTCTTCGTTTCTGTGCAAGGGCTTTCTCTAGTTGCGGCAAGTGGGGTCCACTCTTCATCACGTTGCGCGGGCCTCTCACTGTCGCGGCCTCTCTTGTTGGCAGAGCACAGGCTCCAGATGCGCAGGCTCAGTAGTTGTGGCTCACGGGCCCAGTTGCCCCGCGGCTCGTGGGATCTTCCCAGACCAGGGCTCGAACCCGTGTCCCCTGCATTGGCAGGCGGATTCTTAACCACTGCGCCACCAGGGAAGCCTCCAAATGTTATTTTAAACCACCAGGTTTTGGGGTAATTTGTTATGCAGCAATGGATAAGTAATACAGCAAATAAGGAATTGGGTAATAATATTAATATTATTAATATTAATAATATTAAATTACATTATCATTAGTATAATATTAATAATTTAAACTATTAAATTTATATTAATGATAGAAAAGAATGTAATGTTAATTATAATAATATAATGTTAGAAAGCTTATTACTAGTGAATTTCGTATGTGGAAATCACTATTCTAAGAATTTTGCATATGTTACTCTATTTAATCTCATAACCCATGAGAGAGTTAATACATTTATTTGCATTTCATAGATGAGGAAACAGAAGTATTGAGATATACAGAGGCAAGACTTGAATCCAAAGTCCATACTCTGAAAACTGTGCTGTAAGGTTGCAAAGACAAAAAAAATAACTTCTATCTGCCAACATCACTGGGTTTGCAAGAACAAAATGTCTTTCCTTTCCATAGCAGGGCCTGCTCCCATCATCCATGCTGAGGTTTGACTTGACTTTGATCTTGGTCTGTAGATATAGTAACCTCCCTCTGAACTGCCTGAGGGTGTGTATCACCAGGCACATGGCAGGTATGAAATAGATATCTCTTAAATGCACGGATCAAAGCGTGGTTGCACACTCCATCTTTGCCACTGCGAGATGGTGCTGCTCTCACAGCTGGTAGCATGGAGTGTGGAAGGAGTGTGGGAGCTGGTGATGCATTGGATGTACAAATTCCTCCAGCACAGGGGAATTTACTCATCTATGCTTCCTTACAATGATTTCTTTGCATAGTTCTAACTCTAGCTAGTCTCTGCTTATGACAGGAAAATACATGAAGGTAATTTATCATCTTGTGTTTTTACTCCATTGTCATTACGGAAGAAGATAATGACTGCAATTTCAGATCCTTTGAACTGAGATAGAGAGAAAATGCTTCTTTTTTTTTCAGCTAAATGATGCTTTTCCTACCATATACTGCTTGTAGGGGTATAACTCAGAAAATCCTCTATGAAGGAAAAATTTGCAGTATATATCAAAATCACAAATGCACAGAACTTTTGATCCAGCAATTCTACTTCAAGGAATTTATTTTACATAGATACGTACATGTGTGAAATGATAATATATTTCAGAAAGAAAGATTAGAAGCAACTTAATAGCCCATCATTAAGAAGCTGGTTTAAATAAATTATGATATATCCATCCTTACAAGAGAATACTATGTAACTAAAACAAAACAAAACAAACAAACAAATGAAGGAAAATTTACATGTGTTGATTTGGAATTATCTCCAAAATGTATTCAGTAAAACAAATTAAGAAGAAGAGTACTTTTTGTACTAAATTTGTGTTAATCAAAATATATTGTATATATAGGAGGGTTTGAAAGTAAATAGACAAATTCTTTGACCATCTTCCCTTAAAAAGGTAGAGTCTAATTCTCCGCTCTTTGAGTGTGGGAATACATTAGTTACCTGCTTTTATAAATATAAAATATGTTTAGACTAATATTCGAGACACTGAAAACTTTGAGAACTTCTAGGGAAGAGACCTTGGTCATCGGGCACAAGGTGAGAGCATGCATATCTCTTATACATACTCTTTGAGCCTCTTGGATTTTGTGATTACCTATTTAAAAATAAAATAAAATACTAACAAATACTAAGCTAGGTACTCTGTATTTAATAAGTAAGATAAAGTGTTATATACCATTTTTTATTTTCAAGTATACTTATGAATGCCTACAGGTAGTTCACCATCTTAGAACAGACTGACTAAATGCTTCTGTTGAAATTAGAATGGCAGGATGTTGATAGAGACCATCCAGGGAAAGAGATGTTTGAAAAATACTATAATCACTTCTTAGGTTCAAATAAGGAGGGAAGAGGGCTACTGCAGGAGGAGGAAGGACTGGGTGGAAACAGTGATGAAGGGAGGCCCTAACCTTGCTAGCTGTTGATCACCCAGGTGTAGGGTGGCAGTCCACCCAGGGTTACTCAAATTGGAGTGGCAGGCAGATGTGACTCCCTGGCACACCAGAGGCAGGGCTTCAAGACAGGCTGGTCGCCCTAAGAGGCTTGGTGAGAAGCACTGGGCTTGGGGAAGCTGACAGGCAAAATGCAGAGGGAAAAGCAATGAGATGTACACCTTCACCACTGATAGCAACGAGTTATTAAGTAACAGATTTTCTTCTCTTTTTCTTGCTGGACACACATAATCCATTTGCTTTGCAAAGCAATTTTAGAGTGTTGTTTATGGTAAGGTATAAGGTGCCTTATGGCAAAAAAATCTCTCCCAAATTCATGTGTGGATTCAAAGCTATTCCAATCGTAAAACATTGCATTTGTTTTTAGAGGTACCTGTTCCTCCATTCATAGTTTCAGAACAATGAAATCTTCCTCATAGGTTGTCGAATGGATTTAATGAAATAAAGTTAACCGAGTGCCAGAATCGTCCCTCCTTCCCCTCCATAGCCCTGGCACCCCAGGTTCCTCTCCTCTGAAGGGTCCCCCACCACCCCTGGCCATACTGCTTGTCCTCCAGCACAGCACTCTCTGTGCTCCATCCTATTATGTGCCCAGTGTTGTCTGATGGAATCTTGGAATGTGAATCATACTCAATTTCGGGAGTTTGTGAGGGCATCCTCACAAGTCATCTGGGGGATGGTTGACACAACTGACTCAAGGTGGCACAAGTAGTAAGAGTCAGGGCCACAGTACAAACCCAGGCTGCTCTTCCCCACCCCTTGTTCCTCCGTTGCCCTGGATGAGGGTGCATAGACAGTAAGAGCCAAAGCGGATCCTCCCGCGCAGATCCAGTGATTTCACTGTCAGAACAGTCAGTATACTGGGGTCCAAAAGAGAAGTAACCATCATGACTCTCTGCATCCATGTTCCTATTTTGTGAGTCTTTATTGAGTGATTAGACACTAGCCAATTTTGATTAACTGTGCCAGAACTTAGTAAAACCCTGGATTTCCACTCTGTCAGACAAGTTTTAAGGAATTGAAGTGAGGCCAAAACAAAAAGGCATTTATGATGAATTTTACCATTCCTGGCATTTTATATTTTTTTATAGCTCAGTTGTGTTCTGTGGAGATATAATAAAAAGCGTGTTAATAGAAATCACTCTGAACTTGTTACAACAAACAAAAGTTTGTTAAACAAACCTTTAGGGAACAGACATTCTAGGCTAAGAGGTGGTGTCCATGGAGGTTGTTTAAACATCCAAACAACTTGAAAATTATTTTACCTGTAAAAATCTGGACCATGATCTCAAACAGGTATAAACTAATTATAGGTATCGATTAAATTTAGTCATGGTTGTATGTATATATCCTGTGTATATGTATATACACATATATACCTACATACTGACTGTCCAACACTTCCTTTCCCCCATTTGAAGCTATCAAGCACAAGAGTGGGCAGGGTACCTGCCTCCAGGTGATCCCATTAGAGCACTTCCCTTCCTCCACCTCAGTAATCGGTCCAAGTCGGGAGCTTGTGTTATGTAAACTGGGCCAATCTGAATCTTCCCTAGGGTTTTTCAAACTGAAGTTAGTAGAAAGAAGCCTCTTTTCCTCCTAATTTACGGAACTGTTAGAATATGAAGTCAGAAGTATGTTGTTTCTCAGAAACTGAGGGGAGGGCTCGTGGAGAAGCCGGCTGACATAGCGCTTCACTCAGAAGGTCATGGGGTGGCCGGGGGGAGATGCGAGTGCACTCTGCTGGTGACATTAAAGTCCCCAATTATAAACCTCCCTAAAACCGGTATTACCCCTGCCCTTCTCAAATTTGGCTCAGTAAATTCCTCCCATTATGTTTATTTTAGTTCCTATTAAGACTCAGGAACTTGCTTCCTGTAAATAGAGTGGTGCAAATGCTATCCTTGATGGTGTTGGAGAGAGCTCTCACATTCGTTGCTGCTGGGTGTAGGCTTTTTTTTTTTTTTTTTTTTTGGCATGGCAATTTGGTAGTACCTACCAAAATTTACAATGGTAAAACACTTTGTCTCAGAAATTCCATGTTTAGGAATCTCTACCATAGAAATATTAGCAACCCCCTTAAAGAATATATGACAAACATGTTCATTGAAACATTGTTTATACTAGCCCCAAACTGATGACAATCTAACTATCCATAAATAGGGATATAAGAGAATAAGTTATGGCCCGCTCACCATGGAATGCTCTGCAGATAAAGAAATAATAAGTTGTCTGTATATGGAAAGATACCCATGATATATTATTGGAAAAAAATCAAATTACAAAAGTATAACCCCATTTTGGTAACCACAAACAAAAATTAAATAAGTATACATGTATTGTATATGCTATATACATGCATGAAAAGATAGCTGTAAGAATAATAAATTGGGAGTGAGGAAAGGAAAGCTTAGAGCTTTTATATTTTACCTTATAGGCTTCTGTATATTACTTTGTTAGTTTGTAAAAGCAATTGCAAAAAGAAGATAGTTCTATCTACTTTGTTACACTGTCTCCTTAGAAGAAAAACTCCTTAGGAAAGGCAGAAAGGTACACATTGGCCAAAGACCTCTAGGTTTGACTTTGGCTCCACCTCTAACATGCTTGACGACTTGGATTACATAGGTGCATCTCTGTGACTGTTCATCTGAAAATGGGGGATTCGAGCTGTATGGGCATTAACGTCCCTTTCAGTTTCAATAGCTTATGAACACAGATCTTTTTAGTTTTAGGTTTTATGATATGCACAAACACAATTTTGAAGTTAGAATGACATTTGGAAGAGGTACATTAAACAAGATGCATAAGTATTAAATATATCTCAATGATAGCATAGTGACCAATATTTGAAACCAAAAGTGTTGTTTTATCTTTATTCTCTAGATGAATTGTTCCTGGTGAAATGATTACTGCATAACTTTTATGTAAAATCAAAACCCATAATACCTTTACTTGCCTTATATTTTGAGATCTCCCGGCATGGGGGAATTCTGAAAAAGAAGGAAAGATGGCAAATGGTCAAGTCCCTGGTGGAGCAGGGAAGCGCATGGCAGCTTCCCATCTACCAAGACAGGCGTCTCAGTCTACCGGGAGATCCCAGTGCACTGAGTGGGAAACCCTGTGACACTTATTTACTGATTAATCAGGGCTAAGAAGCTGGTCACTGGCAGGCAGAATCAGGGCTACAGACCTTTCTTTGGCAGGTCTGCACATTTTCCCCCCAGGGCGATGTGAATCCCTTTAGGCAGGGTGTGCACACACTCTCCATTTAAACTCAGCTCCCACCTTCTGGTTGCCCTAGGCTGGCTGGTTGGCTAGTCACTTCACTTATCACCCTGTCTGCCAGGCTGTAGAAGTCCTGTGACTTTTGTAAATCCTTTACGTGTTAAAACCACCTGCAGAATAACATAACAGTGTGGGGAAATGGAAGAGGAGACACAGCAGCAAATTCTTCATACTTAGTCATAAGAACAAGTAAATGCAATGACCTTGGGTCTTATTCAAAGGCATAGTCCCTTTGAAACAGATTTATCAATCTTAGAATAGGTTATAAAGCAGCCTGTGGATTCACTTTTTACCCCATTCACTTCCTTTTCATGCATTGCCATTGTAAGGTTAGTACTTTTCTAAGTAGAACACTATGCTAGAACAAATACTAATTTTATCAGATAAATAACTCTTTCTTAGGCATCACTTACTAGCTTATTTTTATAGGCATCTATCTATAAGTTGGTGTCACCTACTAGACAATGAAATTTTTGAGGACAGTCTCTCCATCACACCTAGTCCAAGGCCAGGCATTTGGAAGAGTACAAAAAGCCTTGTTGAGTGATCTAATGAAGAAATAGTGTCTGGCTAATTCTAAATTTGAACTGTGAAAGAATAAATCAGTAACTGGCACAAAATTTAAGCTATTCAGTTTTATTCACAATCTGAAGTTGATTGAATTTTCTAGAATGTAAACTCCAAAATGTGAGGACTTTTACCATTTTGTCCACTGGTGGGTCCCAAGTGCCAGGAATTACCTACCCCCATCCTCACTCCCACACACAGCTTCCTGACTATAGTCACATGACCTCACCACCCCATTGTCTTCATTCTCCTCCCATTTGAGGAGACTCTTGCCCAAGCACATAACTTGATTATTCATTCCATTAACTTCCAGAAAGACCTCTCAACTTGTAAGGAGGAAAAATAATCTTTTCTCTACATTTCTAGGTTCTTGGCTGAGGCCTCCCAGTAAATTTTTTTTAAAGGCAGGTTAACAGAGAAACCCAAATTTAATTACTTACATTCATGCAGGAGCCCCACAAAAATGAGACTCAAAGTGACTAGAGAAGGAAGTTTTTATACCTTTTAGACAAAGAAACGATAAATTTGTGAAAATTGACTAAACAAGGGGATTTGGGCTTGGGGTAGTAAAATGGTGAAGGAATAACAAGATTTGTTTATATGGCCTCTTTGGCCCTAAACTCCCTGCCTTTGGTGATAAGGATGCCTTCTACTCTCCTAGTACAGGGAAGGTAACTTTCACGTGGGAGATTTATCCCCTGCTTCCTCGGGGGTCAAAGGAAGGGTCAGAGTGTTATTTTTGCATTGGTTATTTCTCAAGTACCTTTAATTTAAAATAATCAATATACCAAAGTGTTATACTTTAGGGTGATTATTTTGAACCCCTACAAACTGTTCACTAGAAAACACAAAACAGTTAACTGCTGAAGATTCTTTGAATCCCTTGCCTCAGAAATCCTCACTTTACCTTTTCCACCAATTCTAAACTATTAAATCACGATCCTTACCCAATCCTAATCAAGGCTCCCCCTCCCACGGAAATACCTGCCTTAAATCAAGCTTCCAATTCTCAATAAATCCCAACCTTACCTTCCTCATTAGAGGCTCTGCTGCTGCTTGGTCAAGCTGGTGATGCCTCTTACCAATGAACTCAATACACGCAGTTTGGTCTTGTCTGCAGGTTTGTTAGTGATATCTGGGGAGCAGAATTCAATGCACATAAAACAGCGTTGGGCACAGACTAGGCAACTCAATAAATATTTGTTGAATGAATGAGTGGATGCTGTATAATTATACATGAAGGGATTTTATAAGCCCTATTAACCCTAAATCAGAGTAGAGTCAGTCCATGTAAATCTCTTTGTAAGCATGACTAAATCTGGGAGTAGAGACATGTTACAGTATAAGCATTGACATGTTATTGGGTGACTTCTAAGCCAGAGATGGTGTATTTACCATGTCTTCTTGACCTTAAATTACCTTCTTAGAGTTTGAGCCAAACGGTACAAGACAATGGTTCATGAAAGATCAATAGATGAATATTTTCAGACTCACCATTCTTTACAAATGGCTGAGGTGACATAAAGGGATCCTAGTTTATTCATCATTGGAAAATGTGTCTGTTGATTTACTTCAGGTTTCCACAGGAGGCATTTTGATTCCCTTTACTGTTTTTTTTTCCAGGAAAAATAAGTTTTCCTTGAGGGTTTTCTAAGTTCAAATAAGGCCTTCTTGTTTTATCTTTAAGGCACCCATATGACAGTGAGAAGCCAACTTCTCTGATTTTACACAGCAGTTGCTCGCAATTATAATTCAACCCATAGCTGCTTACAGCCAGCTGGTAGAACTCTCAACCATATGCATTATTTAATAGAGGGGAAAGAAAATGAGCCATTTTATAATGAAGAATTTAAATATGTGTAAGTTCCACTGCCCATTCAACTGGAATATCAATCAGAGAGGTATGCTTATGTGCTCAATTTGAACTGTAGTACTAACTCCCAAATATAAAAGCAAGCCCTTTCATTTCTCCAATATCCCACAGTAGGACAGTCAGATTTGTTTTTAGCTTTTGGTTTTTTTTTTTTTTTTAGATTTTACTTGCAGAATGTATAAAGCTCCAGGAGTTTAATCCAAATATAATTCAAACCTCTGTATTGTATTCTTTCTCCCAAGCTACTCAAAAATGAAATACAAAATAGCAAAGGAGGACAGTTTTCTTTTTCTTTTTTTCAAAGGAACAATAAATACCCTGGTATTTATCAGGACTCTGAAAAATATCTTAAGTATTAAGTACGTACTTTGGGAGGTGGTGATAGAAGGAGATGACTTAGATCAAGGTTGTTTGCTGAAGCTCCTGGAAATCATATTCTTCTCTGGGTGGAGTTTATGGTAACAGATCTGTTACGACTTCATTACCATAATATAAAATAGCTTTGGTGTTTCTGAAACAGTCTGGGGGTGGAACATTTCCACAAAGCTAGATAGCCAAATTCCCAAGAGGCCAAACCTCAAGGCAGATTCCAGGAGCCCTTCATACTTCCAGCCTCCAGAGAAACCCAACTCTCTAGAAGCAATTGGTTCTTCTAGACTTTATAGAAAAATATAGATCCAAATAATTTTATCTGTGCTTGTCCAAACCGTACAGTTTTGACAAGAAATCTCTGACTTAGGTTCTAAACCCAATATAGGTTTTGGTAACTGACTTAAGTTTTTCATTAATTTTTTTCTCATTATCACAGTCAAAAGACCCTTTTTTCTATTCCTATGTTTACCAAACTATCTCTTCTTAAAAAAAAAAAAAAGAAAGAAAGAAAAACTCTTTATTTCTCTCATCACGTTAAACTTTCTTTCTCTCTTCATTCTTTTCCTACCCTTCTCTCTCTCTGCCCTCAGAACCCATATCCTATGAAATAATAAAAATGGTGAATATGTATGTAGTGCTAATTAGGTGTTGAAAATTGTAGTAGGTGTTAACAAACCTGGCCTTATTTAATCTGCATAACAAAGCATATGGAAACTATTTACAGGCCTAATTTATAGTTTGTAGTTTGAGGGCAGTGGAGTGACCTGCCCAGGATGGCATGGGGTCAGTGGGACTGAGACCACACAGGCCTGTCTGACTACTAACTAATCCTACACTCTGCTCTTCTGCAGACTTCACAGTACAGGGTAGCAGGAGGTGCCCCCACTAATACGCCTCTTTGGCATAAGGATTATTTTGAGCTGATAATTTTTAAGAAACTGCGGACAGATGAGAAGCTCTGAAAACAGAGTAAAACTTATCCTTTTGTAAGGGAAATTTACATTTGTAAAAGAAATTTATGTTAGAAGGGACGCCTGTCCCAGAAAAGCACCATTACTGGAGATAACTTTTATCCCTGAGAGACTTATCTATAGGCCAGGGCAAACTTTGTTTACCAAACATTTCCTCTTCTCACCTTCCAGGTGAATTGTCTTCCTTGCTTTGCAGCTCTAGGCCCCTATCCCTTTCCTTAGCCCTGGATGGGATATAAGCCTCAAATGTCTGGCCACATTTTGAGTCTCATATTTTGTGGGGCTTCCGTATGTCCGTACATAATTAAATTTTTTTTCTTCTGTTAATCTGTCTTTTGTTACAGGGGGAGTCTCACCCAAGAACTGGGAAGGCTGGACAGAAAATTATTTTTCCTCTCCTACAACCCATACTTTTGTGTCTGAGACTTTCTGCATAAAGCATTGTAGATGGAAATTACACCTTGAAAAATATTTTCTGTAAATCATTGCCACAACTATAACCTGGAGGAAAGCTACGGGGACAAATGAAAGCATTCACTTTCTGTTGCTGCAAGGAAATTAAGCCTACAGACCACTTTTCAAGACAAAAACATTATTAAATTATTAGCTGCTTTAGAACTGCCTGCACTGGCAAAGGATTAAGCTGCCTCAAAATTTCCTATGGCGCTCTGATAACTGTTATTATTTAAATATCCTTAGAATTCATGGGAGCTAAGGGGGGCAGTGAAAACTCAAACATGGTTTCTACTACTATTAAAGAAAAATGACCAAAATAAACAAATTATTGCCCTCCCCCACCAGCTTGAAGTAATACACAGTCACAAATCACCTTGAAAAGCTGATTTAAAACAGAACTGAGTGTCTAACTCCCAGCATGCATTTTAACATGTAGAGATTACAATCAGAATGGAGACTCCTTAGCTGTTAATTTTCACTAGTTGATGGGTTACAGTCAACTTCAATATGCCGTTGTTCCTATGTGGATGTATTTAACAATCTCTCGCTCTCAAAATAAATAAATAAATAAATAAATAAGAAGCCGAAATGTTGTTGAGTGAAAAAAAATGCACAACGTGAAAGTTGTGAGTTAAGTTTTATTTGGGGCAAAATGAAGACTATAGCCTGGAAGACAGCATTTCAGATAGCTCTGAGAAACACGCAATCATGCACATATTTTTTGCAGAAGGTTGAGGCTAGTGTCACGAATGCTACTGCTAGTCATGAGGAGCAGAGGTCACCATGAAGGATTTTAGTGCTTTTCTAGATATGAGGAGATGCAAGAACTGGGCTCCTAAAATCTTCTCCTGAAAATATCTATCTGAAGGCCTGTTCTCCCAGTTTTTCCCAGAGCACAGAGTGCTACATTCCTGATCTCTACCCTAAATGCCTTTCAAGGGTGTTGAAAGTCAGCGGCTACAACAGCTCATAATTTAATCCTGTAGAGGTAGATGACAAGTGCCAATTTGTAGTTGACAATATCGCTTGATGTAGAAGGAAAAGAGCAATGTGATGTTTGTATAAGACATTCTACGGGGAAAATCCAGATTCTAGGTTGAGCAATTCTGTAAGGGAACCTATAAAATATGATAAATAATGTCTTTAAGTTGCATAGTTTACAACTGGAAAGCCAATAACGTGCCTCTGGTAGATCTAGTCAAATGAATGATGGTAAACCAGATGCATGGTAAGATTCAAATGAAATTACAATTTGATAAACAAATGTTTCATAATAATTTTTTTTCTATTATTTCCACTACATCTCAGAGGAACTGGTAAGACAGGAATAGACTCTTGAGAACCTCTGAAATCTTTATATCTGAAATCTCACCTTCAGATAAAAATTTGGAGGAGGAACAAACGTTCCATTTAGTATTCTGGCTCCATCGCTTATGGTCTGTAAACTTAAGCAAGATATTTAATAAAGCTGTGTCACTTTTCAATCCTCATGATTCTATACCTCAATCTACCTTTTACAGATCCCTTGGTACTTAGCAGGCAGCATGCTCAGTGTTTTACACAGCATCCCAGAGCCACCTCACCTAGCAGGCTCTGTGCAGCCTGCTTAACCTTATGCTACAGCCTGGAGTTTACTTTTAGGCTGAGAGAATCGAATGTGTCACTAATTTTAGTGGCTAAAAATGATGTCAGCTTTTTCATCCACAACTTCTGTATCAGCAACTCTCAAGCTTTTTGGTTTTAGGACTCTATTTACACAAAAATTATTAAGAACACCCCACATAATTAATATCCGACCTATGTAAATGGCTCATACAACTCAACATCAAAAAACAAATAATCTGATTTAAAAATGGGCAGAAGGGATTTCCCTGGTGGTCCAGTGGTTAGAACTCAGCACTTTCACTGCCATGGGTCCATGTTCAATCCTTGGTTGAGGAACTAAGGTCCTACAAGTTTCATGGTGCGGCCAAAAAAAATAAAGGGCAGAAGAACTGAATAGACATTTTTTCCAAAGAGGAAACGCAGATGGCCAATAGGAACATGAAAAGATGCTCAATGTCATTAATCATCAAGGAAATGCAAATTAAAACCACAACGAAGTATCACCTCACACCTGTCAGAATGGCTATCATCAAAAAGAACACAAATAACAAATGGAGAGGATCTGGAGAAAAGGGAACCCTCATACATGGTTGGTGCGAATATAAATTGGTGCAGCCACTGTGGAAAACAGTGTGGCGGTTTCTCAAAAAACTAAAAATAGAGCTACCGTATGACCCAGCAATTCCACTCCTGGGTATATATCTGAAAAAAACAGAAACACTAATTTGAAAAGACACATGCACCACAATGTTCATAGCAGCATTATTTACCATTGCTAAGGTATGAAAACAACCTAAGTGTCTGTCAACAGATGATTGGATAACGAAGGTGTGGTGCATATATACAATGGAATACTACTCAGACATAAAAAAGAGTGAAATTTTGCCATTTGCAGCAACATGGATAGACTTGGGAAGGTATTATGCTCAGTGAAATAAGTCAGACAGAGAAAGACAAATACTGTATGATATCACTTATATATGGAATCTAAAAAAAATACAACAAACTAGTGAATATAACAAAAAAGAAGCAGAGTCATAGGTATAGAGAACAAACTAGTGGTTACCAGTGGGGAGAGGGAAGTAGGGAGCAGCAATACAGGGGTAGGGGATTAAGAGGTACAAATTATTAGGTATAAAGTAAGCTACTAAGATATATTGTACAACATGGGGAATACAGCCAATAGTTACAATAACTATAAATAGAGTATAACCTTAAAAATTGTAAATCACTATATTGTACACCTGTAACCTATATAATATTGTACAACTATACATCAATAAAAATGGAACCTCCCACATATTTTGTTACATGGGTTATACCTATCAAAATTTACCTTACTGGAAATTAAAGTTGAGAACTTTTAAATTATGTACTTATTAATTTGTTTAAAAATAAAAGGTCCATTATATAAATGACATATTTTTATGAAAAATGGTTTTCCAATTGAAAAAAATTCCAGTGAGAGAAGTGTAAAGGAGATTTTTACAAATCACTCTAACATCTGTCTCAGTAGGTAATAACTAGACTCTCATGTCTTCTTC
The DNA here is from genome assembly GCF_949987535.1 of Balaenoptera acutorostrata. Lineage (NCBI taxonomy): Eukaryota > Metazoa > Chordata > Mammalia > Artiodactyla > Balaenopteridae > Balaenoptera > Balaenoptera acutorostrata. The sequence continues at coordinate 53,710,887 of NC_080080.1, read as the reverse complement.
TTTATTTGGTCTATTGTAATCTTATATATGGACCCTCTGAAAAATACCACTCTAAACTCATGAAAGAACAAGAGTGAAAAAGAAAAATAACTTCTTACTGTTGTATGAAAATGCTCTGACCTCTCAGAGCCCCTGAAAGGGTTTTGGAGACCCCAGGAGTCCCAGACTTCCCTTTGTAACTGTTGTTCTATATGATGGAGTAGTCACTCTAAATTATAAGGATTTTCTTTACATATATATAAAGAAATAATATACATAATGGTATATATATATTTTTATTTTATTTTATTCTTTTAGTCGCACCACACAGCATGCAGGATCTTAGTTCCCAGACCAGGGATCGAACCTGGGCCCTTGGCAGTGAGAGTGTGGAGTCCTAACCACTGGACCACCAGGGAATTCCCATATATATAAATATATTTTTATACCAAAGAGTTATGTTCACTGTGAATGAAAATAACTGTCAGTAGAGCTTTTTATTTTTTTCTGAATTGATCCTTAGAATAACAATGACAACAAGACCTAACACTTATAAAGCACTCCTTATATCAGGCACTGTACTAAGAGCTTTGCAAATGTCATTTCATTTAATCCTCAAAACAATACTGGAAGACTGTGCCACTAATATTATTGTTTCACTGAACAAGTGAAACTGGGCATTGGAGGGGATAAGTGACCTGCCCAAGGTTACACCACTGGCAAATTCTAGACTTGGCTCTTGTGTTTAGGTAGTCTGACTCCAGACTACACCAGATCCTAATCAGGATACATTATTCTACCTTCAGGAAAGGTTGCTCAGCACTGAAATAATTTTCTCATGTAATCCTCCCAAAAATTCTGGGAGGACAACCTCATAATCCTCACTTTTCGGATGAGCAGAATATGCACCATGGTTGCCTCTCCTCTTTCTGTGCCACTAGCCTTTGCCCTCCCATGTAGGATTGGTATAATCCAGAGACAGCCCGAATAGTTCATAGGTCAGGGGAGAAAGAACATTAGCACTTATTTTCATCATTATCTAAAAAATGAAAAAAAAAATCAGCTTTTAAAATATTTAATACATAAATGGATGCTTGCCCTTCATTGAACCACTTAAGATGTGAGATGGGTCCTGAGGAAAGAGTGGGTTGTCCTCAATAGAGGATTGTTGCTCTCAGTACAGAGGATGAGTGCCCAGTCAAGCTTTATGGGTTTCTTATTATTTGCTTTATTTTACATAAAGTAATACAGAAAGGGCAATTGGTTTATAAAGATTTCTTTGAGAAGCAAAACAGAACAGTTTGCTTTAGCAAACTGGAACAAATGCTAATAATTCAGGCACAAACAAATAAGAAAATGGCAGAACTGACCCTTTCTCTGAATTATTACTAGCCTTCTATTAGCAATGTTACATGAATTTTTTAAAAGTCTATTTAAGCAATACTGGGAATAAGTTGGCCGAATATGTGAAATTATCAAAAGGATATCTGGACTATGGATTTTCACCCACTGTTGTTAGTGATGACTCTAGCAAAGTAAATATTTTGCAAATAATGACATGAAACAGTCATGGTTAGTAAGACATTATAAAATATTACCTACTTCATCTTTAAAATGTTCTTCTATAATTCTAGTTTAGGTGTACATTTTATAAGATGCGCAATATATTAAAACAGTAGTAGAGGAATATAGTTCATTAGTAATACACATATATTCAACAATTTTCTATTCATAGAAGACCTTGGTCAAAATGGTTTGGAGAATTCTGCAATATGGTATTTATCTTTATAAAAAAGCTCCAGACTCTTTCAGGCTCCAAGATTTTATTATTTTAATTTTTTGTCAAGTTACTGAGTTTTCAAGTATGGGTCTGAATTAAGAGTGGGAGAAAAAAACCAAAATTTATTTAATTATATTGGTTACTGTAACAGAGAAACACAGAAAATTATTTTCTTTTGATAGCCAATACATTCATAGAACATTGCTCAGCAAATAGTAAGGGCTTAACATGTTAATTGATTGTTAAGTGACAGGTTATCACTTATCAATAGATGACATTTGTTTTGTGATGAGTGCCTACTATCCAATTTCATCTTTTTTGCTTCTTTGTTAATAATGCCATAAATTTCCCATGTAAGCCATCCTTCCCCAGTGTTCAGCCTTTAAGGCTCAGAGAAGAGCACATTATCTATGCCTAAGTCAAGTGGGCATTCTCCCAACCTAACCTCTTGACTCAACTCAGGTCAATGAGGAGACTGTAATTCTACTGCATTTGCACTTTGAAGGATGTTGGGCTGCAGCTGCTGGCAGGTGTCGTATTACCACATGGACCCTGATATTGAAGCCAGTGGAGAGAAGTGCAGAGGGATGGAAAAAGACTCCAACTAATACAACAGAGAAATTATGACCGGGTGACTTCTTTTTTGTTCAGTGTTACTTAAGTTTAAGAAGAAGCATGTTCTCAAGACCTCTCTTCATGAATGATACAAAATTGATTATTGTTAAGCTCTTTAAGAGAGTAAGTCTTTTCTTCCCTGAGATTCAGGAACAGTCCTTTAGTTTTGGTAAGATGTTTCTGACACATGAAGTCTTCAAGGTCATCTGTTATCTCACAGAGAAAGAAATTTCTGTGTGATTTGGTCAGAGATTATACCTTTATCACACATGGCTAGTGGCTATAAACTTTTACATTCATCTCTTAAGGGGAAGAAAGGGCAAGGAGAACATATTTCAAAGCAAACGTGAACTGAAAAACAACAGAAAAGCTAAGGAACAAATAGAACAACAGAAAAAACAAGCACAGTCTTTTACATTTTCAAATGCCCGGAATTCCATTAACCAGAACATTCCACCAATCGACACGTCTACAGAATCAAGTGCAGTAATTATTACTTTATGTAATTACAATCGTGAACCACTACTGTAAGACCTCCAACATGTATCAAGCTTACTTTGGCTCTGATGACTTCAGTTTAAACATTCCTAACTTACATCCTGATAATACACTTCTAAAGAATGGGTATCGTCCTTGGATTTTTCTCAGTATAGTCATAGAAAAAAAATCCAAATGGAAAGAACAAAAGGACCAGGGTTGGCAGATGGGGTTGGTGAGTGTGAAGAAAATAGCACAGAAATGTGGAGTGCATGCAGCTTACTTAGACGCAGCCCAAGATAATGGTAGCGATTTCCTCTGAGGACAAAAATACACAAAGAATTACTAGGTGCTGGTGGAAGAGGTGTGAGGCAAGCTGTGAAAATAGCACATTTACAGGGGGACTGTGTTGATTTGCAATCTTAATTAAGCATATTTTCTGCTTTTATGAAGTAAGAGCCAGATTCACTTTTATTACCACAGTTGAACAATTTTTTTACAAAACCTAGAATAAATAAAATGCATCTAACTCATTTATGATCAAAACAAAGCCATCCCATTAAGAGAATGCTTATTTTCTCTAGTGGGGTTTCCTCTTCTTTGTTAATATTTGTTATTCCCATCAAGTAATTAAGTGATTATAATGCACCCAAGTAAATATATTTTGCTAACTCTTCTATTAGGTGATCATTTATTTAATGTTCTACATAAACAAGCCTGTCTCATACTCCCATTACACATTATAGTTATATCTATCAGCACTTACATGTATATTGTAATTATTTGTTACATCTCTCTTTCTCTGACTCCTACTAGACCGTGAACTCCAAGAGGTATGTACTTCTTCACTACCAGAAGGGCCAATATTTATTGACTGTTGAATTATGTGCCAGATTTTGTTTTTTGTCAGGTGAGTTATTTAATTTTCCTTATGAAATCTTATGACATGGATACTATCAGTATTCTCATTTTAGCAATAAGGACATTTAAACTCAGACATTTTCATTTGTTTGTGTTCACAAAGGAAGCTAGGAAGTAGAAGCCCTAACATATATCTGAAAAGATATATGTTTTTATTGGCCTTGGATTCAAGAAACATATCTCTAAAATAAATATGTTTTCTTCACCATACCTTAACAAGCTTGGGGTGAGTTCAGAGGTGGGTAACAGTCCAACAGTATTTAAAACTCAGATCTCCACTGGTGTTATAATTCTTTCTCCAGGGCTTCCAAGTTTCTACTCTCCATAGATCTTAGGCAGTTCAAATATTTTGTCATCTTCTGCTACTATTCTTCTAAAGCCATTTTTGGTCTTATTGCTAGTTTTCATTTACTCATTCAACAATTATTAATTAAGCAACAGTCATATACCAGGAAATTTCTAGGCACTGGAGATTAAAAAATAAGTGAACAGCACACATGACCCCTGCTCTCTTGCAATTTATAGCTTGACAATGGCCCATAACTAGACAGAGGGACATTTGAGTGACATTGTTCTGTTTCACCCTCATCCAAGATTTACTTGTATTTGGTGCTCAAATCCAAGCATTGCTTGTTTCTATTTCAACAAGTAGAAACAAGAGAAAACTGTCTTTACCTCCCCAGCATCTAGCACAGTGTCTGGCACATAGTCGGTACGTCATAAATTTGCTGGGTTTTTTTTTTTTTTTGAAGTATAGTTGCTGTACAATATTATATAAGTTAGAGGTGTACAATATAGTGATTTAAAATTTTTAAAGGTTATACTCCATTTATATTAATTGTAAAATATTGGCTATATTCCCTGTGTTGTACAATATATCACTGTAGTTTATTGTATAACTAAAAGTTTGTACCTCTTAATCCCCACTCCTCTATTGCCCCTTCCCCCTTCCCTCTCCCTACTTGTAACCACTAGTTTGTTCTCTGTACCTGTGAGTCTGCTTCTTCTTCATTATATTCACTAGTTTGTTGTATTTTTTTAGATTCCACATATAAGTGATATCATACAGTACTGGTCTTCCTCTGTCTGACTTATTTCACTTAGCATAATGCCTTGCAAGTCCATCCACGTTGTTGCAAATGGCAAACATAAATTTGCTGTTGAATGAATAGAAGATGTGTATGATCTAGAAAGTAACCATGGAGTTATATGGACTGGCAATTTCTTCTGATAATATGTTTTACCAAATCATTGCCCAGACATAGGACTAATTTTACTCCATACTCCTGCATTGGATAGGTAACATCCTCCTGGTCCTTTCTCATTCAAAGGAATAAACCAGAAATAAATGTAGGAAGGTCAGAATAAAGCGAAGGAAATATTTATTTAAGAAATGTAATTCTGTTTAACTTTCATTACCCTGAAAGATTTTGACACTGCTTTTAAATTTGCTATCTGAAGTTTTCAGAAAGACATAAAACACAAAACATTTCCCTCAGCTTAAAGGGCGGAGTTTATTTTTAGGAAGAACTTTTTACAAGCTTGGGCCTAGGATCTAATGGATTCTTGCACAGGAAAAGATGTGAAGGCCAGCAGACCTGGACTCTTGGTTTTCTTCAATCCTTTGATCATGTTCTGTGATCATTCTTCTGTGATTTTATTCCAAGTAATGTTGTTTTGATAACTTTTCATGTTCTATGATAGAGATTTCATTAGCTGGGCTAGTTCAGCAATTCTTAACTTTTTTCTCCCCTACCTCAACAAATATGTTAGTGATGTTCAAATTTAGGACACATTCTCATGGAGACACTTATGGCTATTATAATTCTCAAAGTATACCTTAAGGTGTCATCCTGTTTTCCTCTTTCAGGAAAGTATGTATGCTATGGACTGAATGTTTTTGTCCACCCCTTTCCCCACCACCAAAGTTCATATGTTGAAGTCCTCATCCCCAGGGTGATGGTATTAGGAGACTGGACCTTTGGAAGATAATTAGGTCATGAGGGTGGATCCCTCATGAATAGGATCCATGCCCTTAAAATAAAAGACATGAGAGAGACGATCTCTCTCAGCCATGTGAATCTTTTAGCAGATATGTCTTTTGCAAATATTTTCTCCCAGTCTGTGGCTTGTCTTTTCATTCTCTTGACAGTGTCTTTCACAAAGCAGAAATTTTTAATTTTAATGAAGTCTAGCTTATCAATTCTTTCATTCAAAGATCATGCCTTTGCTGTTGTACCTAAAAAGTCATCACCAAACCCAAGGTTATCTAGACTTTCTCCTATGTTATCATCTAGGCGCTTTATAGGTTTGTGTTTTACATTTAGGTCTATGATCCACTGTGATTTAACTTTTGTGAAGGGGTAAAGTCTGTGTCTAGATTCAATTATTTTTGTATGTGAATACATAGTTGTTCCAGCACCATTTGTTGAAAAGATCCAAGAACCAAGAGCAACGATATCCAGCTCAAGCTCAGAGTGAATTTGCCCTTCCTCCACCCAGGCCTCAAGGGATTGTGTGATCCAGCCCACCTACATCGGTGAAAGTAAATTTCTTTACTCAGTCTACTGATTCAAATATTAATCTCTTTTAGAAACACCCTCATAGACACACCCAGAAATAATGTTTTACCAGCTATCTGGGCATCCCTTTGTCCAGTCAAGTTGACACCAAAAATTAACCATCACACATAAAAATTAAAATAGCTGAAGATTTTTAAAAATTCAAATATAAAAATGCCATCCCAATATTTTCAACCTAATTGATATTTTCAAAAAGAAACAACAGAAAAAAACAGACAAAAAACACCTTATAGGGCTTTGTTAACTTTATTTTCTATTGACTTTTGCTTTTATCTTTGTTATTTCCTTCTCTTTTCTTACTTTGGGTTTAATTTTCTCTTGCTTTTTTTTTTTGTAACAGATTTTTTTTTTTTTAGAGTAGTTTTGGATTCAGTGCAACATTGAGCAGAAGGTAGAGAGATTTCCCATATACTCCCTGCCCCCACACACGAATAGCCTCCTCATTATAAATATCCACCACTGGAATAGTACATTTGTTGCAATTTATGAACCTACATTGACACATCATTAACATTCAGTGTCCGCAGTTTACACTAGGGTTCACTCATGGTGCTGTACATCTATAGGTTTAGACAAATGTATAATGACATGTATCCACCACTGTTACAGGAAGGGGGACCCCTTCCAGGACTTGAGAGTGGGCTTTTTTCTAACGTTTGGAAATAAATTGTCTGATGAGACACACATGCTGACAAAGCAAGAGACTTTATTGGGAAGGGGTGCCTGGGCAGAGATCAGTAAGGTAAGGGAACCCAGGAGAACTGCTCTGCCACATGGCTCACAGTGTCAGGTTTTATGGTAATGGGGTTAGTTTCTGAATTGTCTCTGGCGGGTCACTCTGACTCAGGGTACTTCCTGATAGCGAGCTTGTCACTCAGCCAAGATAGATTCCAGTGAGGAGGATTCTGGGAGATTGGTAGGATGTATGGACTGGAGTCTCCTCTCTCCTTTTGACCTTTCCTGAATCTTTCCAGTTGGTGGTAACTTGTTAGTTCTGTGTTCCTTATCAGGACCTCCTGCTGTAAGATAACTCATGCAACTGGTTACTATCTTGCCTGGCCAGGGCAGGTGGTTTCAGTCTGTGGTTCCCCTAACACCACTATAGTATCACACAGAATAATTTCACTGCTCTAAAATCCTCTGTGCTGTGCTGATTCAACACTCCCTCTTCCCCAAACCCTTGCAACCATGAATCTTTTTACTGTCTCCACAGTTTGCCTTTTCCAGAATGTTATATAATTGGATAAAACAGTATGTATCTTTTCCAGATTGGCTTCTTCTACTCAGTAATATGCATTTAAGTTTCCTCAATGTCTTTTCATGGCTTGATAGCTCATTTCTTTTTAGTGCTAAATAATATTCCATTGTCTGGATGTACCACAGTTATTTATCCATTCACTTACTCAAGTATATCTTGGTTGCTTCCAAGTTTGGGAATTTTTTAAACCATTTTTTTATTGAAGTATAGTTAATTTACAATGTTTTGTTAGTTTCAGGAAAGTGATTCAGTTTTATATATATATATATATATATACATATATATATAAAATACATATATATATGTGTGTATATATATATATATTTCAGATTCTTTCCATTATAGATTATTATAAGATATTGAATACAGTTCCCTATGCTGTACAGTAGTCCTTGTTGTTTATTATTTTACATATAGTAATATATATGTTAATTCCAAACTCCTAATTTATCTCCCCCCACTTTGGTAACCATAAGTTTGTTTTCTATGTCTGTGAGTCTATTTCTGTTTTGTAAATAGGTTCATTTATATCATATCTTAGATTTCACATATAAATGATATTATAGGATATTTGTCTTCCTCGGTCTGACTTACTTCATTTAGTATGATAATCTCTAGGTCCAACCATGTTACTGCAAATGGCATTATTTCATTCTTTTTTATGGCTTAAGAATATTCCATTGTATGTATATATACCACATCTTCTTTATCTGTATCTGTTTATGGACATTTAAGTTGCTTCTATGTCTTGACTCTTGTAAGTAGTGCTGCTATGAATATTGGGGTGCATGTATCTTTTTGAATTAGAATTTTCTCGGGATATATGCCCAGGAGTGGGATTGCAGGATCATATGGTAACTCTATTTTTAGTTTTTTAAGGACTCTTCATACTGTTCTCCATAGCAGCTGTACCAATTTACATTCCTACCAACAGTGTAGGAGGTTTCCCTTTTCTCCACACCTTCACCAGCATTTATTTGTAGAATTTTTAATGATGGCCATTCTGAGTGGTATAAGGTGATACCTAATTCTCTAATAATTAGCGATATTGAGCATCTTTTCATGTGTCTGTTGACCATCTCTGTCTTCTTTGGAGAAATGTCTATTTAGGACTTCTGCTCATTTTCTGATTGTTTGTTTTTTTGATATTAAGGTGTATGAGCTGTTTGTATATTTTGGAAATGAATCCCTTGTGCGTAGCATCATTTGCAATATTTTTTCTCAGTCTGTAGGTTGTCTTTTTGTTTTGTTTATGGTTTCCTTTGCTGTGCAAAAACGTTTAAGTTTAATTAGATCCCATTTGTTTATTTTTATGTTTATTTCCACTACTCTAGGAAAGCTTTTAATTAGGGGATTTATGAATAAATATCTGTTTATTACCTGTGTGGAGGCATTTGTATGAATACAAGCTTTCAACTCTTTTGAGTAAATACCAAGGAATTCGATCATTGGATCATATGGTAAGAGTGTGTCTAGTTTTATGAGAAACAGCTAAACTGTCTTCCAAAGTGGCTGTACTATTTTGCATTCCCACCAACAAAGAATGAGAGTTCCTGTTGCTCCACATCCTTGCCAGCATTTGGTGTTGTGTTTTGGATTCTGGTCATTCTAATAAGTGTATAGTGGTATCTCTTTATTGCTGTAGTTTGCATTTTGCTAATGACATATAATATGGAGCATCTTTTCATATGCTTACTTGTCATCTGTATATCTTCTTTGGTAAGGTGTCTATTAAGGTCGTAGACTGGCTTTTTAATTGGGATATTTGTTTTCTTACTGTTGAATTTTAAAAGTTCTTTGTATATTTTGGATAACAGTCTTTAAAAATTTTTTTTTAATGTATAAATGTGTTTACTTTTTTTTGAATTTTTGAATTTTATTTTATTTATTTTTATACAGCAGGTTCTTATTAGTTATCTACTTTATACATATTAGTGTATACATGGCAATCCCAATCTCCTAATTCATCCCACCACCACCCCCCACCCCACCATTTTCCCCCCTTGGTGTCCATACGTTTGTTCTCTACATCTGTGTCTCTACTTCTGCCCTGCAAACCGGTTCATTTGTACCATTTTTCTATATTCCACATATATGCACTTACATATGACATTTGTTTTTCTCTTTCTGACTTACTTCACTGTGTATGATAGTCTCTAGATCCACCCACGTCTCTACAAATGACCAAATTTAGTTCCTTTTTATGGCTGAGTAATATTCCGTTGCATATATGTACCACTTCTTCTTTATCCATTCATCTGTCGATGGGCATTTAGGTTGCTTCCATGACTTGGCTATTGTAAATAGTGCTGCAATGAACATTGGGGTGCACGTGTCTTTTTGAATTATGGTTTTCTCTGGGTATATGCCCAGTAGTGGGATTCCTGGGTCATATGGTAATTCTATTTTTAGTTTTTTAAGGAACTTCCATCTTGTTCTCCATAGTGGCTGTATCAAGTTACATTCCCACCAACAGTGCAAGAGGGTTCCCTTTTCTCCACACCTTCTCCAGCATTTGTTGTTTGTAGATTTTCTGATGATGTCCATTCTAACTGGTGTGAGGTGATAGGGCATTGTAGTTTTGATTTGCAATTCTCTAATAATTAGTGATGCTGAGCAGCTTTTCATGTGCTTCTTGGCTATCTGTATGTCTTCTTTGGAGAAATGTCTATTTAGGTCTTCTGCCCATTTTTTGATGGGGTTGTTTGTTTTTTTAAAATTGAGCTCCTTGAGCTGTTTATATATTTTGGAGATTAATCCTTTGTCCGTTGACTCACTTGCAAGTATTTTCTCCCATTCTGAGGGTTGTCTTTTCATCTTATTTATAGTTTCCTTTGCTTTTGAAAAGCTTTTAAGTTTCATTAGGTCCCATTTGTTTACTTTTATTTTTATTTCTGTTACTGTAGGAGGTGGATAAAAAGAGATCTTGCTGTGATTTATGTCATAGAGTGTTCTTCCTATGTTTTCCTCTAAGAGTTTTGTAGTATCTGGTCTTATATTTAGGTCTTTAATACATTTTGAGTTTATATTTGTGTATAGTGTTAGGGAGTGTTTTATTTTCATTCTTTTACATGGAGCTGTCCAGTTTTCCCAGCACCACTTACTGAAGAGACTGTCTTTTCTCTGTTGTATATCCTTGCCTCCTTTGTCATAGATTAGTTGACCATCAGTGCATGGGTTTATCTCTGGGCTTTCTATCCTGTTCCATTGATCTATATTTGTGTTTTTGTGCCAGTACCATATTGTCTTGATTACTGTAGCTTTGTAGTATAGTCTGAAGTCAGGGAGTCTGATTCCTCCAGCTCCATTTTTTTCCCCTTAAGATTGCTTTGGCTATTCAGGGTCTTTTGTGTCTCCATACAAATTTTAAGATATTTTGTTCTAGTTCTGTAAAAAAAATGCCACTGGTAATTTGATAGGGATTGCATTGAATCTGTAGATTGCTTTGGGTAGTATAGACATTTTCACAATATTGACTCTTTCAATCCAAGAACATGGTATATGTCTCCAACTTTTGGTATCATCTTTGATTTCTTTCATCAGTGTCTTATTATTTTCTGCATATAGGTCTTTTACCTCCTTAGGCAGGTTTATTCCTAGGTATTTTATTCATTTTGTTGCAATGGTAAATGCAATGGTTTCCTTAATTTCTCTTTCAGATCTTTCGTTGTTAGTGTATAGGAATGCAAGAGATTTCTGTGCATTAATTTTGTATCCTGCAACTTTACCAAATTCATTGATTAGCTCTAGTAGTTTTCTGGTGACACCTTTAGGATTCTCAACGTATACAGTCATGTCATCTGCAAACAGTGACACTTTTACTTCTTTTCCAATTTGTATTACTTTTCTTTCTTTTTCTTCTCTGATTTCCATGGCTAGGACTTACAAAACTATGTTGAATAATAGTGGCGCGAGTGGACATCCTTGTCTTGTTCCTGATCTTAGAGGAAATGCTTTCAGTTTTTCACCATTGAGAATGATGTTTGCTGTCGGTTTGTGGTATATGACCTTTACTATGTTGAGGTAGTTCCCTCTATGCCCACTTTCTGTAGAGTTTTTTATCATAAACAGGTGCTGAATTCTGTCAAAAGCTTTTTCTACATCTATTGAGATGATCACATGGTTCTTATTCTTCAATTTTTTAATATGGTGTATCACATTGATTGATTTGCATATATTGAAGAATCCTTGCATCCCTGGGATAAATCCCTCTTGATCATGATGTATGATCCTTTTAATGTGTTGTTGGATTCTGTTTGCTAGTATTTTGTTGAGGATTTTTGCATCTATATTCATCAGTGATATTGGTCTGTAATTTTCTTTTTTTGTAGTATCTTTGTCTGGTTTTGGTATCAGGGTGATGGTGGCCTCATAGAATGACTTTGGGAGTGTTCCTTCCTCTGCAATTTTTTGGAAGAGTTTGAGAAGGATGGGTATTAGCTCTTCTCTAAATGTTTGATAGAATTCACCTGTGAAGCCATCTGGTCCTGCACTTTAGTTTGTTGGAAGATTTTTAATCACAGTTTCAATTTCATTACTTGTGATTGGTCTGTTCATATTTTCTGTTTCTTCCTGGTTCAGTCTTGGCAGGTTATAACTTTCTAAGAATTTGTCCATTTCTCCCAGGTTGTCCATTTTATTGGCATAGGGTTGCTTGTAGTAGTCTCTTATGATACTTTGTATTTCTGCGGTGTCCACTGTAACTTCTCCTTTTTCATTTCTAATTTTATTGATTCGAGTCCTCTCCCTCTTTTTCTTGATGAATATGGATAAAGGTTTACCAATTTTGTTTATCTTCTCAAAGAACCAGCTTTTAGTTTTATTCATTTTTCTTACTGTTTTCTGTGTTTCTATTTCATTTATTTCTGCTCTGATCTTTATGATTTCTTTCCTTCTACTAACTTTGGGTTTTGTTTGTTCTTCTTTCTCTAGTTCCTTTAGGTGTAAAGTTAGATTGTTTATTTGAGATTTTTCCTGTTTCTTGAGGTAGGCTTTATTGCTATAATGTTCCCTCTTAGAACTGCTTTTGCAGCATCCCACAGGTTTTGGATTGTTGTGTTTTCATTGTAATTTGTCTCAAGGTATTTTTTGATTTCCTCTTTGATTTCTTCAGTGATCTCTTGGTTATTTAGTAACCTATTGTTTAGCCTCTATGTGTTTATGTTTT